>NC_081208.1:15902497-17102497 GCF_902713425.1 Acipenser ruthenus
GCGTTTACTTCCCGAAAGTCAGCTGGTCTCGCTGTGCTCAGCAATGAGGGCAAACTTGAAAAACATTCCCTAGCATTCAGCACTGCATTTCAAACAAAACCCGAGCAAGGAATATTTGAACTGTTAGCATACGTGTGTCAATATCTCTATCAATAAACAAGCCATATTATAACATTGTGTACATTGCTTACGGTTTGTTTAGCACTTCCCTTTAATAAGCTGCATGTTGGAATTATTGGCACTGTACAGCATTGTGCAGATGTGCCACTGGAACTGGTTCTGCCATTTGGTGCTACTTGTGTTTATACTTAATAAATGCTCAGTTAGTAAATATTCTACATGTTATGCTGAAACACCTGCCTAATGTTGTGGGTTTAGTATTATAAAAACAGCAACTTGAAAAAGATAAAAATGTGGTTTCCCAGAGCTTCTCAGCAACAAAACAGCCTAGCTCGACAGACGCCCTCCCCATTGACTCTCACTATATTTTTTATTTTCTATTTCAAACTCCAGTCAAACTAAACTCCACACAGGCTGAAAGTCGACAACAAACTAAATATTTTGGCACGTACTAATGCCAGTCTTACTAATGCATTGCAAAGTTTTAACATTACTTCCCTTGATTTAAAGTCAACACTTCTCACAATATATCCGAGCATCTTTTTGGCCTTTTTTTATAGCTTCCCCACATTGTCTAGATGAAGACATTTCTGAGTCAACATAAACTCCTAGGTCTTTTTCATAGTTCCCTTCTTCAATTTCAGTATCTCCCATACGATATTTATAATGCAAATTTTTATTGCCTGCATGCAATACATTACAATGTCATTTGTCATGTGTCTGCCCAGTTCTGAATGCTGTCTAGATCATTTTGAATGACCTTTGCTGCTGCAACAGTGTTTGCCACTCCTCTTATTTTGTGTCCTCTGCAAATTTAACAAGTTTGCTTACTATACCAGAATCTGACACCACTGGTTACCTCGCTCCATTTTGAGGTTTCTCCTCTAATCAGTACTTTCTGTTTTCTACATGTTAACCACTGCATAATCCATGTGCATGCATTTCCTTGAATCCCTACTGCGTTCAGTTTGAGGATTTTTTTTGGAAGGCATATTTAGTTCTTTAAAAAGTGTTTTACAAAGCGGAGACGTCCCCACAACGGCCACCCCCCCGTCCCGTCCCGTCCCGTCCCGTCCCGTCCCACCACGCGCGCACACACACACGAGAACACTTTTAAGCAAATTTAGGCGCCCACGCTAGAGATTATAAAAAATAGTGCATGGGTAGTGTGTGATATATGAGAACGTTACCTCACCCCATACATTCTCATATCACACACGACCCCGGAATTGTAATTAATTACGAATCGCACAGGAACTGTCCCAGTATGAGAGACGCGGGTCTGTGCAGAGCGCATGAGCGGCGGAGATTTGCACAATAAAGAACCGCTTCACTTCTTAGTTTAAGCTTTCACAAGCTTTACTGGAAGAAAAGCGCACGCCCCCACCACCACGGCTGTCAATCACAACGGCAAACGGCGATGAAAAAGTTGACGTCTATGACGTGTACCAACAGAATGCGCTGAACAGTAAGAAATAGCAATGCATTTAATGAAAATTGGTTAAGTGGTATTTAGCACGTCACTAGGTAAAATTCCTGATTTACAGTACGTGTAATAACTTATGGTGTTCTCTGGTAGACATGTAAGGGTAACATACAGACAAATTGGCACTCTCCTATATCGCCTGAATTTAGTTTAACAAATACTTTGTTAAAAATACAATTGCAAGTTTAGAGAATGTGAAACGGGTGGTTATATTCGGAATTTGTTTTGTACAGCTGTTGCAAGCAGCTGAATCAGGTGCCTTAGCGCCGGTAAAAATGCATACGTTTCATAGAGTGAAACCCGAGCTGTGCTCCTACTTACCCATAGTGTCAGCGGGATCCAAAGCGGTTTGGAATGGCGAATCGGCGGCCACCCGAACCACACCATCGTTTAAATGCCTTTGTTGACGACGGTCCCGAGACGGCAGCGGAGCATTTCAGAGTCTTGGTAATAAAATCACAACTTTGAAAAGAAGCGAGCCAGCATATTGTGAATCTAAAAAATAAAAAGAATCATTAGGAGGAAGGAAGTAGGGTGTTCCATAATCCAAGTTCAGCCAGGCTGTAGCTTCCTGCTGTGAAGCAAAATATCCAAACTCGGACATGCAGGCAAGCAAGAGCGAAGGATAAACAAACAAACAAAAAAAAAACCAAAGAAAGATTTTGAGAATGTTCGCCCAACTTCGTTAGAGAACGATTTGAAAGATTTTTAAAGTTAGTCGTTACCCACCGTGTTTGGTCAATTGACGTCACAAAAATGTAGTGAAGGAAGTGTGATTGAGTTTGAGCGAGCCCGTTTTTTTTTTTTTTTTTTTAAGCGTCACTGTGTGTGTTGCGCGGACACCTTTTCGATACAAAGGTTTAAACCATGGCGGTACTGGATTGTGTTGAATGATACAATGTGCCAACAAAATATTTACATTGTCAGGGGCGTAGCTAGATTTTTACTGAGGCAAAAATCTAAATTTTGTCTAACACCCGTCCCCCGCATATCCTGTTCATGAAGCCTGGAAAGTATTCATGCAAACTGCAAAGCAATATAAGTCGCTATGTTTACCCAGTGACCCACACGTTATTTTAAACAAATCTCCCAGCAAAAACAACACCGACCTAAAATGACTCTGTTCACACTGTTAGAAACACGTGATATTAAAAGGACAAGAACAGAACTTATACATATGAATCAGTAGATGGGTTTATACCTTCATTGAGAGACATGCGTTTGGTTCACTGCTACTAAAGTTGATGCTGAGACTGGTGGCACTGATGCTACAACTGGGACTGGTAAGACTGGTGCTGACACTACTGGGACTGGTAAGACTGGTGCTGACACTGCTGGGACTGGCAAGACTGGTACTGACACTGCTGGGACTGGTAAGACTGGTGCTGACACTGCTGGGACTGGTAAGACTGGTGCTGACACTGCTGGGACTGGTAAGACTGGTGCTGACACTGCTGGGACTGGCAAGACTGGTACTGACACTGCTGGGACTGGTAAGACTGGTGCTGCCACTGCTGGGACTGGTAAGACTGGTGCTGACACTGCTGGGACTGGTAAGACTGGTGCTGACACTGCTGGGACTGGTAAGACTGGTGCTGACACTGCTGGGACTGGTAAGACTGGTGCTGACACTGCTGGGACTGGTAAGACTGGTGCTGACACTGCTGGGACTGGTAAGACTGGTACTGACACTGCTGGGACTGGTAAGACTGGTACTGACACTGCTGGGACTGGTAAGATTGCTGATACTAGTGCTAAGACTGATCGGACTGCTGGGACTGTATGATGCCACGATAAAAACACTGATTTAAAAGGCTTTACTTTAAATAGAGTTTGTCAATCCTCCTATGGCCTGATCTATCGAAACGCTGAAAGACTTCTTCCTGGGACATGTGTCTGTGGACATATATCAGGGCAAGGCCATTCAGTCTATTTATACCCATACTGCTGCGAGAGCAATCAAACATACGGAAAGGATGACTTCCAACTCTTTCTCATCGTGAACAGAGACCAGAGGAATCCGTCTGCTGTTGAGAACACGGATTGGCTGTATGCTGACGGAGAATGTTTTGTTTTACACTTGGAGCGGGGCAAAACACATGCAAGGTGTTTTGTTTGTTTGTTTGTTTGATAACCAAACCAATACACTTATAGTATATAATCATCAACACAGACAATGTTGCTTTAAATGTAGGTAAATACATTTTAAACTGCTTCTGGTGTACAGAAGTCAAGGCTGAACGAGGCGCGCTGTCACATTCAGGCTGGAACGCAGCTGCACTGCAGTTTGCTTCAGTATCCAGTGCGTTGTTACCACAAGCTGTTTAAAAATGCCAAAAACGATTGAAAAAAACAAAAATCACCGGTATTAAAACAGTACTTCCTTGGATTTTTTTTTGTAACGAAAACATTAGAAAAACTACTTAAAAAAAAAAAAACTGCTGTTGCCAAACAGTGGATTTATAAATATAATTACGTCCAATTGTTCTAGCCCATGGCCTCAAATACAATGGATGAAAAGTACTAAAACTTAACAGCTATGATTCGTTATATCGGGGGAGCGTTGACATTGCGCAAGAAAAACACCAATTTATGAAAACGTATCGCAGCTAAACATCACATTCACAGGACTGTCCGCAGAAATACAATATTATTATAAGAAACACAATCACTAAACATTCGTACCAATCTGTAACGCATGTCTTTCTACTGAAATAAATGCGTTACAGATTGGTTTCATCTTTGAGTATGTACAGTACTGAACCATCCAATAACTACGGGACTACCAGCTGCTCCAGGGGCCGGTTGCACTAACGAGAACAAAAAAATGGGATGGGATCCGAATTCACTGGAGTCGGATCACAAACAGATGTTGGATCCAATTCTGGAGCTGCACTCGGGAAACTGACCAATGAGAACGAGAAGCGAACAAGTCTGTTTGGCGTGAAGTTTCAATACCCCGGCTGTCAAATTTATATATAGCCTAAGATCACAATAATGTTACGAAGAAATGGCAAATAGAAAATAACAATAATATGAAAATATGTCGATTATATGCCACTATTAAAATTGTAAGTGGGCGCTCCTTCCTGCAGCCTTTAACCTGAAACCTACAGGACAGCCTGGCTTTAACACTGGAGTCTATGAGGGGAAACAGCCTGGCTTTAACACTGGAGTCTATGAGGGGAAACAGCCTGGCTTTAACATTGGAGTCTATGAGGGGAAACAGTCTGGCTTTAACATTGGGCTCTATGGACACTTCTATACATAAGAAACCGTGTGCTACCCCTGTCATTGAAAATGTGTTACCTTCAGTATTTCTAAATTTACCACTGTTGAGTGTTCATAGTTTTGAAAGGTCACCATGTCATGTGATTTCTCTTGAGTAGGATGTAAACCATCAAGAATTTTTTTTTTTTTAAAACAAAAAACTGAAACTTTAAAATGTATACAAATTTATTTAATGGAATGTACATCAAGCTCCGTCAATTTTACACCACACACACAAAAAACTAAATTAACAAAAAAATTAAACAAAAACGACAAGGGTTGGAAAAATGGGAAAAAAATAACAATAATTACTTTTTTCTTTTAAAAACTGCTTCCAAAAGCCAAATCAAAACAAGCTGCAGTTACAGCATTCAGCCACATGGACTGGTGGCACTGTGCGTTATGCAAAATCACAACAGTAAAGTAAATCTGAATAAAATCAATGTTAAAGATAACAAGCCTTTGTATCCACTGCTAGGTATATGTATTGTATAGAAACTGTATTCATCATCAAAACGAGTCCACTTTAAACTAGACTTAGAGAAAATAAATCATTATGCCCCACCACCTTGTGGCCAAATGACTGAACTGCAGTCAGTTTTTACTGTATTGGCATCAGTCAGCTGAATATTAAACCGCTAACACAAACGCCATATTCACAAACCACTAGCTCTTGTGCGTTTGCACCAATCTGAAAAACAAACAGGCGATGCTGCAAAACTCATGGGTGGACCACAAGCACAGAGACGACTGGAGACAAACACATTGTAATTGTGCAATGTGTAAATAACCTGGGGAGCTGTAATTGTGCAATGTGTAATTAACCTGGGGAGCTGTAATTGTAATTGTATCATATCATTGATCAATTCCAGTTCAATTCCACCCCTTTCCAAGCTGAATCCTTCGCAGTTGCATGCTGTGTTTCACACTGAGGGCACATTATTCTCATTCCCAACCACTTTTATTGACCGCGTTTGTTTGAAAAAATTAAAGTTACACAGTGGGTGTCTGTGTTTGTACCTGTGATTACTGCTTGCAAGAATAAATAGCGTGGAGCTGGTTATGTTACTGTAGTGTAATTTATAATTGCAGTTACTGTAGAATAATTGTAATTGCTGATTTTAATTGTAATTAAACAAAATGTAATTATAATTGGCCCCCAGCCTGATGTACCTCCCAGTTCACTGTTCTCTCTACTCTGTGACATCACCCCGGTTTTGAAACTTCGCCTGGGTTTACCCACCAGTATTTGTTTCGTTTGAGTTATTAATTCATTCGTTATTTATTTTTAAATGACAGTACAATACTCTCTCTCTCTCTCTTTATCTATGGGTAAGGAGGCTGTTGGATTCCTATGTTGGTTTATTTGATTTCTGCGTTTTGAGCTGTGCGTTGCGTCAGACGTCCTACGAGTCACTGCTGGCTGTCTTCTGACGTTTCTTTCCAACGGTCTCCTAAAGAAAAGGGAGAGATTGCAGGGGTCACATGTCACAAAGCCAGCTACGCCAAATATCCTATAGCAAAGTGTTTAGTTCAGACAGACAGACTGAGAGCTTCAATCTCTAGCACTGTCAGTCAGACACTGAATTCATTAGAGAGAGACACAGCAGACAGACAGGAGGCTGTGTGGTCCAGTGGTTAAAGAAAAGGGCTTGTTACCAGGAGGTCCCCGGTTCAAAGCCCACCTCAGCCACTGGCTCATTGTGTGACCCTGAGCAAGTCACTTAACCTCCTTGTGCTCCATCTTTCGGGTGAGACGTAGTTGTAAGTGACTCTGCAGCTGATGCATAGTTCACACACCCTAGTCTCTGTAAGTCGCCTTGGATAAAGGCGTCTGCTAAATAAACAAATAATAATAATATGCATACAGAGATAAAGAGATTCGGACGGACAGAACACACAGGCAGGCAGGCAGGTAGACAGACAGACCTGCTCGTTGCCTCGTCTCTTCGTAGGGTGTGCTGCTGCTGGTAGCGGCTGCTCTTCCTCCTCCTCTTCATCATCATCATCATCGTCTTCATCCTCCTCCTCGACCTCTTCAACCTCGTCCTCGTCTGAGAGGGACAGACAGAGGGACACAGACAGAGGGACAGTCAGTTTAGCCGACTCTATAAGGGTTGTTATAAACAACAGAGGAAAGGACAGGGGGGTTGCTTCTGAAAAGACTCCTCAAAGTTCATTGTTGGGAAGAGAGGTGGGAGGAAGCATATCAGAATTCCACAGGCCTCAGTGAACAATAGATTTATTATATGTCCAAAACACACCAGTTATTTTCAATATTTCATGCATGAAAGAGTTGAAATGTTTTGACTTGTGTGCCCTGCAAGCTTCTGTTAATAGTTCCTTCCTCAGCCTGCATCTGATGTCGTGTAACCAACGTTTCTTTTATTTTAACTGCAATCCCCTACTTGTCCACCAGATGTCAGCTGTGCTCCACTGAAAGACAATTCCCTCCCCTGGCGAGCAGGTTGGTTTACTCAGTTCCGTTCAGTCCCTCTCACCTTCCTTCTCTCCCTCAAGACCTTCGTCCCCTTCCTCCTCTTCCCCGTCTTTCACCTCCCCAGGGTATTCTTCATCACTCCCTCCATCCTAAACACAAAACAGCACAATTATAATTACAAATATAGTAAAAAGTAACATTAACAACTACTCATATTAACATGTTCAATGTATGTATTATAAATAACCTAGTAGTAATTACTATGAAAAAATCAATTATAAACAACTGGGGGCCACCAAAAGTGTTTGCAAATATTATGATCAAATGACAAATCAATGCGTAATTGAAGTGCCGTCGATCAATTCTGTGGTATAATTACAGTTACACAGGTGTGCTGAGAGTAAAATAACCCTCGCTGATGCAGTGGTGTCCTTTGCATGGTATCTTTTTGATGAAGTCCTCTATGTGAATGAATAGGAACTTCAAGCAGTGTGTGTGTTCGAATACTTCTGCCAGCTTTAACTACTGCCTCTCTTCACAGGCAAATCCACCATATCTTGGGGTGAAGACACACAACAGGTAGCGGACTCACTAGCCTCTCATTCACACACACACACAGGCAGCAGACTCATTCACTAGCCTCATTTATGTCTTTCATTCTGTCAGAAGATATAAAATGACTAACTTCTCCATTTTCATCTGCAAGCTTTTTTCCATTTGCTTTGTCGTCTTTCGGCTCGTTTTTGTCTTTTAAGTCCTGGAAAACAAATAACATCAACATTGGCAACGCATTTCATGCCAACGCCCCCCCCCCCCCCCCCATCCTCCAGCTAGTACTGGGACAGAGCAGCACATGCAGAACGAGTGCCCCCCTCTACTCTGACCCCTTCCTTGCTTTATCACTGTTTATCTATAACTGATGTGATGCAGCCTTTTAAAATGTGTTTGTATCAGATGGAAATGACGTCACATTAAAACGAGCTATCCTGTTTAATTACTCTTCTTTATATAACTATATATTATAATACATATACACACAGTGGAGTGCTGAGTGATACAAGCTAATTTGCACCCACTCAAGGTCAGAGCGGCCAGTAACTCCCTCGTGGCAATGCCCCTCTAGTGCATATCAGCTTGTATGGTACAACCCCTGAACAACAGAGACAGACAGTTATATAGATGGGCAGAGATAGATAGTTATATAGATGGGCAGAGATAGATCGTTATATAGATGGGCAGAGATAGATAGTTATATAGATGGGCAGATGGGCAGAGATAGATAGTTATATAGATGGGCAGAGATAGATAGTTATAAAGATGGGCAGAGATAGTTATATAGATGGGCAGAGATAGATAGTTATATAGATGGGCAGATGGGCAGAGATAGATAGTTATATAGATGGGCAGAGATAGTTATATAGATGGGCAGAGATAGATAGTTATAAAGATGGGCAGAGATAGTTATATAGATGGGCAGAGATAGATAGTTATATAGATGGGCAGATGGGCAGAGATATAGTTATATAGATGGGCAGAGATAGATAGTTATATAGATGGGCAGATGGGCAGAGATAGATAGTTATATAGATGGGCAGAGATAGATAGTTATATAGATGGGCAGAGATAGATAGTTATATAGATGGGCAGATGGGCAGAGATATAGTTATATAGATGGGCAGAGATAGATAGTTATATAGATGGGCAGATGGGCAGAGATAGATAGTTATATAGATGGGCAGAGATAGTTATATAGATGGACTGAGAGACGAGGCTTTTAAACTGGCTGGTCTGATCTGCTGTAAACCGCTGTCTCTCTAAATAGCCTTCAGACAGGCTTGTTCTTAACGGATTAGCAGGATCCGCTGCAGACACTGACACAGAATAGTACAGGCCGGGAGTACTGGGTGACCTCTGCGTGGCTGAGGGAGGGGGAGGAGAGGAGCGAGAGAAAAGAGGGATGGAAGAGGCGGTGGAGAGTGATACGGGGAGGGGACAGGGAGAAACACTTGACTGGTAAATCCGATTTTGTTAGGGGAATATTTTATTACAAAGTGAGAGAACGTAATATGTGAACAGCAATAATACTTGATAAAAAGATATTTTTAAAAATCAGCTAAACTGAACTGTTATAAAATAAATATATATATTTTTCTGTAAAACAAACTTCCGAATACAACTATTACAAGATTTGCCTTTAATTTATTTGGTCTGCGACTAGACACAAAACACCGCGCCGCCATGTTGTTTGTTTTGGTTTGTAACTGTCAGTGCAATACAGCAGTGATGTGCACACTGTATGCGATGATAATTACTGTACCAAATGAAACGGGTGGCAGACTCTGCCTGGCAATAAGATTTTTGTTATCTTTGACTCAAATCTCACCTGGTTGTATTTTAATAAGGACGGCGGCACTGGACTATAAGACCGCATTCTTTGTAACTCTCTGCGCACTGTTCGTGCGGACACGGGCTGCTCGCTGGCGAGGTTGAGCGTTTCGGTGATCACTCGTGAGGACTGGGTCCTCTCTGTGCTCACGATTTTCTCCAGCCACTGGCGCTCCCGGTCGGTGAGAAGTCGCTTGCGACCACACTTTGACCTGTCAGTCCCCGTTTTTTCTGATGTCCGCCATTCTTTGAAGACTCGTGAGACTGTTGTACGGGACTTCCCGCAGGCGTTTACAGTTTGTACTATGGAGGCACCGGCGAGGCGAGCGCCTACAATCACCCCCCTGTCAAACTTCGAGAGATCCTTGCCACTCCCCATGTTTATTTAATTACAGCCTGACACCCTCCAGTGCCTTCATGACAACCGTTAGCTCCAAGGATTGTACACATCGGTGCTGAACTCGGAGGAGGGCGCCGGGGTTACTTATAAATATGACCACGCCCCATGCTGTTAGACTCCAAGCAAAACATACCCAGCAATATATTTATATGTAACTGCATTTTAACGTATAATAATAATATATTTTGCATCGATTTTTTTAAGGTCCAAAATTACCTTAATCTGGAGAAAAGGGGTCTATGTGTTTGGATACATAAGGTCAAATGACAATACAACGACTAACAATAAGAATAGTACAGTTCAACAGCCTTTTAAAATTTACAACTGAAACTTTTGGGAATCTAAACAAACGGGTCTGCCAACCACGCGCTGTACTTGTTGTGAAGACGAACACGCAATAAGGTCGCGATGTGGAAAAATGTACAAACACAAACACTAATAAAAAAAAAACAATTACATCATTTGTCAGACACTGAAGAGGATAGTGAACAGCTAGTCATAATTAGCGTGCATTATACGCATGGAAGAAGGATCACATTTAAAATCGCTTCATGTGGGCAACTTATATGGTCCAGTTTAGCCTTCGGTGCTAAGTTGTTGTCTGTCCAGTTTGTTTATTTTTCAGTGCACTCTGTTTTGTCAGATAGAAAGAGGGGGCAGTTTGTTATTTATTTTACACTGAAACATAATTCCTTGTTATCGAGTCCCTGCACCGTGCCCGAGTTCACCATCCTGCCCCACTTGTTGAAGAGGCGTGCCTTGTTTGCTGTTATTTACATTCTTCTGTTGACAGGAGTCTTTATGCGTCTGTGCACTCACTCGGTTTTACAAACAAGAAAGAATGAAAAAGAAAAACAGAGAAGAAATCGGTTTGCGAGCACAGTCGACACACAGCTGCAGTGATTGACGCAGGCGCCATTTTGTGTTTGTTAGCATACGTGTATTCTTCCGAAAAGAGCATTCAGCGCTAATGCAAGCCTAGCCCGACACGACGGGTCGCTACCTGTGCGCATGCATTACCGGTACGTACACAAAGACAGACCAATCGTACACGTACTACCAGCCAAGAGGCGTAATAGGTGATTGTTGAAATACCTAAGACAAACACGGGTAACATTGAGTTTTTCCACAATGCGAGTTACGCTGTCTCATTCCAAATGCTAGTATTACTCACAAGTGCATGGTGTTTCTGTAATTGGACACGACAGTAAAATCCCATCCGACGCAACTCCCGGCGCACAGTCCTGGCCGACACTGTCTCCTCGCTGCCAGCGTTCAGAGTTTGGGTAATGGCTGCTATTGTCATAGTCCGCTCAGAGGTCACGATTTTCTCCAGCCACTGCCGGACACTGTCGGTCACCAGCCGCTTGCGCCCACATCTCGACCGGTCTGTTGTTGTCTTTTGCGATTTCCGCCACTCGGTGAAGACGCGTGAGACTGTGGTCTTGGACTTGCCGGACAGTACTGAGGTCTGCGATACGGGTGCGCCCAGGAGACGGGCGCCCACTATCATACCCCTTTCAAATTTGGATAAATCCTTGCGCCTACCCATATTGAACGGGGTGTTAGTGGCTACTTTTTCTTTTTCTTTTACACAGCGGGGAATGGTGTTTTTAGCAAGCGCCTGTAAGCATTTTTTCATTGCAATACTGTCGAAGGGGTGTTCCTAATAAAATGTCCACGCCCTAATAAAATGGCCACACACACAAACCCAGTCGTACCTGACATCGGTACCTTTTGAATTTGTAAGACTACCAGCAGACATCGTAGGCTGTATGTAGAAGATGCATTTCCCATGTACAGAGCCGGGCAGTTAGTGTAAAGCCGGCGACACTGTCTATGCGACTAGAAGTTACCAAAGGCATACATAACTTCATATATTCCGATAGCATATTACAAGCAGTGCACATTATCAAATGACATACATACCGATGCACAGCAATGCTATGAGAAAAAAAATAATAAAAATTAAAATATATTTGTTTACTGAGTCACAATTATTATTATTATTATTATTATTATTATTATTATTATTATTATTATTATTATTATTATTATTATTAATAATAATAATAATAATAACAACAACAGTGCTAATTGTAAAACTGCTCATACTTATTAATAACAAATTAATGATACATTTCTTTTTTTAAAAAGAAATTAAACTAACCTTGATGCTTAGATCCGTGCTTGTATCCAGCGCTGTCTCGGCCATGTTAATATGCGATACGATCAAAGGTATATAATTAAAAGCAATGTAAGCCTATACTTCTAGAAGGCTGTACTATTTGTTCAGTCACGTGTACACAGTTTACATGAATTTCACTTAGTCTATAGCTTTCAGTCGTGCATAAAGTGATATATCTAGATATAACACTGATAACTATAGCCCTGTGTAAAGACAACTTCAGTGCTGAACCCCTCCCTCCAGAAACAGTTGTAGATATTCAAAAGTCTGACAGATGTCGATTAATTTGTCGATTTCTGCAGAAAGCGCGATATTGCTCTGTTTTTAATTTGTTATTATACCTACAATAAACGGCTCGAACACTATTTATAAGGGTGCTTTTGCTAGGGGCGGAGCTCTGCTCAGATTGAGCCGCTGCTGTCAATCAAACCCACGTTGGTAAGGCGCCGATTGGCTACTCAGACCACGCCTTTCTTCAGACTCTGTTCGTAACCACGCCCTGAATGTCACTCTTTAGCCCTGAACTAAAAAGACAGCTCAAACAAACGCCCCAGAACGGATCACCGTGTTCTGATTGGTTTAAACAGGGTTAGTTTACACTGATTGGGTGTTTCGCGTGTCAGTTTTACTAAATCAAATTCTCAGGAGCGAAAGTGATTTTTTTTTCGTCAGTACGTGTTGGCTGTTTTTAAAATGTATATTATTATTATTATTATTATTATTATTATTATTATTATTATTAATACTATTATTATTATTAATACTATTTATTAATGATAAAGATGACTTACAGGTGTTACAGGGCCATCAAGGTTACAATACAAGTGTAATATGTAATACAGTATAGTTTCAGTAAGTGCAAATACCACTAAAATACAATATCAACAAGGATGCAGCAAGTTAGGATTACATTTATAAAAACGTGACCATTGCTCAATTATAAAACCAGCTTCTAATTCCTTCAGGAGGAAGTTGCATTGTATTGTATTGTATTGTACTGTACTTTACTGTGTTGTGTTGTGTTGTATTGTATTGTACTGTACTTTACTGTGTTGTGTTGTGTTGTACTGTACTGTGTCGTGTCGTGTCGTATTGTACTGTACTGTGTTGTGTTGTGTTGTATTGTATTGTATTGTACTGTGTCGTGTCGTGTCGTGTCGTATTGTACTGTACTGTGTTGTATTGATTTGTGTTGTGTTGTACTGTACTGTGTTGTATTGTATTGTACTTTACTGTACTGTGTTGTGTTGTATTGTAATGTACTGTGTTGTACTGTACTGTGTTGTGTTGTATTGTATTGTACTGTACTGGGTTGTGTTGTATTGTACTGTGTTGTGTTGTGTTGTATTGTACTGTACTGTGTTGTGTTGTGTTGTACTGTGTTGTGTTGTGTTGTATTGTATTGTACTGTACTGTACTGTGTTGTGTTGTGTTGTATTGTACTGTACTGTGTTGTGTTGTATTGTACTGTACTGTGTTGTGTTGTATTGTACTGTACTGTGTTGTGTTGCATTGTATTGTATTGTATAGTGTTGTATTGTACTGTACTGTACTGTGTTGTGTTGTATTGTATTGTACTGAACAGTACTGTATTGTATTGTATTGTACTGTATTGTATTGTACTGTACTATATTGTACAATACAATACAACAGTCTCTTGACACAGTCTCATGCAACAGTGTCTTGACACAGGGGTTGTACAGATCTAAAATGGAAAATTACCTATATGGTAACAATATCCTGGGAGACAGTCAGCATGGTTTTAGGAAAGGGAGATCGTGTCTAACTAACCTGCTTGATTTTTTTGAGAATGCAACATCGACAATTGATAATTGCAAAGCATACGACATGGTTTATTTAGATTTCCAGAAAGCTTTTGACAAAGTCCTGCATAAAAGATTAATTCTCAAACTGAACGCAGTAGGGACTCAAGGAAATGCATGCACATGGATTAGGGAGTGGTTAACATGTAGAAAACAGAAAGTACTGATTAGAGGAGAAACCTCAAAATGGAGCTAGGTAACAGTGGTGTACCACAGGGATCTGTATTAGGTCCTCTGCTATTCCTAATCTACATTAATGATTTAGATTCTGGTATAGTAAGCAGACTTGTTAAATTTGCAGAAGACACAAAAATAGGAGGAGTGGCAAACACTGTTGCAGCAGCAAGGTCATTCAAAATGATTTAGACAGCATTCAGAACTGGGCAGACACATGGCAAATGAAATTTAATAGAGAAAAGTGTAAAGTATTGCACGTAGGCAATAAAAATGTGCATTATAAATATCATATGGGAGATACTGAAATTGAAGAAGGGAACTATGAAAAAGACCTAGGAGTTTATGTTGACTCAGAAATGTCTTCATCTAGACAATGTGGGGAAGCTATAAAAAAGGCCAACAAGATGCTCAGATATATTGTGAGAAGTGTTGAATTTAAATCAAGGGAAGTAATGTTAAAACTTTACAGTGCATTAGTACCTCACCTAGAATATTGTGTTCAGTTCTGGTCACCTCGTTACAAAAAGGATATTGCTGCTCTAGAAAGAGTGCAAAGAAGAGCAACCAGAATTATCCCGGGTTTAAAAGGCATGTCGTATGCAGACAGGCTAAAATAATTGAATCTATTCAGTCTTGAACAAAGAAGACTATGCGGTGATCTGATTCAAGCATTCTAAATCCTAAAAGGTATAGACAATGTCGACCCAGGGGACTTTTTTGACCTGAAAAAAGAAACAAGGACCAGGGGTCACAAATGGAGATTAGATAAAGGGGCATTCAGAACAGAAAATAGGAGGCACTTTTTTACAGAGAATTGTGAGGGTCTGGAACCAACTCCCCAGTAATGTTGTTGAAGCTGACACCCTGATCATTCAAGAAGCTGCTTGATGAGATTCTGGGATCAATAAGCTACTAACAACCAAACGAGCAAGATGGGCTGAATGGCCTCCTCTCGTTTGTAAACTTTCTTATGTTCTTATGTTCTTATATACTGTATTGTATTGCAATGTATTGCAATGTATTGTACTGTATTGCATTGTATTGTATTGTACTGTACTGTATCTGTTCTCCAGTGTAGAGTGTAGATACGGTGCATCTGTAATTTGAGTGGTCTGGGATATGGAAGGAAGAAGCCCCTGCCAACAGAGCTCTTCTTACACAATCCTAATTAATATTTAAAAAGATCGATATGTATATATATATATATATATATATATATATATATATATATATATATAAATATATATTCCAAAACAAAATCCCCCAAAACAATGACTAAAGCAGAAAAACCTTGGCTTTTTTATTTCTTTGCTACTTCTATTTAGTCAGCCTGTCTGCAGTGTTCATTGCTGTATTCAATTTGTGCAAAAAAAGTTTGTGCAGTTTTATTCTAAATCATGCCTCCTAGTGGTGCAATGACATTACTGCATTTTTATACCTTGAGAAAGTGTCTTTCACAACCCTTTAACTGGCCCTGCGCTACGGGGGAGGGGGTAGCACATTGTGGAAAAGGTCACCGAATCAAATCATTTGCACCACAATTTGGCTCCACCCTCGAACTGCGCAGATTAGAAAATGTCACAGACTGGTGGAAAAGGGGGTTGCTAATGGGGAGTATTACTGGTACTCGTTTGTAAAAATATATAGCCTTGGCCAGTTTTCCATAAATAATGCAGATTATGGGGTTGGGGGGTGGGGGGGACTAAATCTGAACTGGGGGGTGGGGGGTGGGGGGACTCGATCTGAACTTGGGGCTGGGGGGACTCGATCTGAACTGGAGGGGTGGGGGGTGGGGGGGACTCGATCTGAACTGGGGGCTGGGGGGACTCGATCTGAACTGGAGGGGCGGGGGGGACTCGATCTGAACTGGGGGCTGGGGGGACTCGATCTGAACTGGAGGGGTGGGGGGTGGGGGGGACTCGATCTGAACTGGAGGGGTGGGGGGACTCGATCTGAACTGGGGGTGGGGGGGACTCGATCTGAACTGGGGGCTTGGGGGACTCGATCTGAACTGGAGGGGTGGGGGGTGGGGGGGACTCGATCTGAACTGGGGGCTGGGGGGACTCGATCGGAACTGGAGGGGTGGGGGGTGGGGGGACTCGATCTGAACTGGAGGGGTGGGGGGTGGGGGGACTCGATCTGAACTGGGGGGTGGGGGGACTCAATCTGAACTGGAGGGGTGGGGGGACTCGATCTGAACTGGAGGGGTGGGGGGTGGGGGGGACTCGATCTGAACTGGGGGGTGGGAGGACTCGATCTGAACTGGGGGTGGGGGGGACTCGATCTGAACTCGGGGGGGGGGGGGGGGTAGTACATCTGAACTGGGGGGTCATGGCCCCCTAAGCCCCCTGCTCATTAAAGAGATTGTATCTAACAGTCTTACCTGTTCTGCGCTTCCAGTAACAACCAGCAACATCGTAACTCAATTTAAACATTCCAGCAACTTTGAAAGGTTATGTATCAGTGGGAACTAAGTAACAGTTTTGTTTAATAACAAAATTACACTGTATTGTACACCCTCAAGTATAAAGTGGAAGTATTATTACTGTCTTTTTATGTGCACTGGTTAGCAAGGATACGGTATGCAAAACATGAACAAGCAGAAGTATGAATTTGTATTTAAAAACGGAATTTGATCAACCATTGTTAATAATAATAATAATAATAATAATAATAATAATAATAATAATAATAACACAAACTTCTAAAATGTTTTTAAAAATGAACAATAAAAGCAATAAGTATCATTATCAAAAATAATGTATTGTTTAATCTCAAACTTTGCTAATACAACAAAATACGTTAAAATACACCATGAGGTTTGTATCTGGCCTACTTTTAGCACACTTAAAATCATCAAAATTTTTAATGACGTGATAACTGCCTTAAACAAATATGCATTACATGTAGGCCTACCTTAAATTACGTTGTCTATTTTTTATTATTTATCAATCCTGAGAGTCACTTTCTTCTCTGTCACTTTTTGGCAGTTCTCAATCCTCCTCATCTTCCTCAGCTTCAATGGCAATGACAGAGACCCGGCGTTTAACAGAGACCCGGCGTTTATTTACAAGATTTTCCAGCAGACCCGGCGCATATTGGAGAAAGGCAATTATTTGAGACCCGGCAATTATTTGAAGTTTTACGGTACATAGCTTTCAAATGTGCAGTGCGGAAAGAAACTTATCACACACGTGAAGAAAGTTCTCAGTTTCTACACTTTATTCTCAGGAAAGCAGCAGTGTACTGCCAATAAAACAAAAGGATCCAGATCAGTGTCAGACCACTAGATGGCGCTGGCTCTTACTTCTGCAAAGTAAGAGCCAGCTGATTGAGCCAGTAGAATATTCAGGTAATGCACAAAGATAGAGTATCAGATTGCCATGGAGCTCTCATCACATTCATTTTAATATACATACATACATAGACTAATAGAGGTATGCACATATTCACACAGTAGCTGTTCCTACATATATCTAGATGAACAATATCAATTCACAATATCCCAGCTACTTTTAGAGCATCTGGCCGCATGCCTCACCTGCCTCATCAGGGAGGGGATTCCACAACCATCCCTGCCATATTTAACACAAACTTATTTTTCAACAAACTTCATTAATACAATTCAAAAGAACCATCAAAAACACACTATTTTCATTTGCAAATGATTAAAAAGACCGAAACGTTTTGAAGTTTTGAAGATGAACTACCTGTGTAGCTTCATGAGATGCGCTCAGCAAACACAAGAAGAAACAAATACTTACTGTTCAACTCATTACGCTGATGAAGGCACGAGAGCCCAAACACTTGTATGCTTGACTCAGTCCTTTCTAGTTTCAATAACACTGATGAAGGCACTAGAGCCTCTGTCTCTGTCTGCCTGTCTGCCTGCCTGCCTACCTGTCTGCCTGCCTGCCTGCCTGCCTGTCTGCCTGCCTGCCTGCCTGTCTGCCTGTCTGTCTGCCTGCCTGCCTGCCTGTTTGCCTGCCTGCCTGTCTGCCTGCTTGCCTGCCTGCCTGTCTGTCTGCCTGCCTGCCTGTTTGCCTGCCTGCCTGTTTGCCTGTCTGCCTGCCTGCCTGTCTGCCTATCTGCCTGCCTGCCTGCCTGTCTGCCTGCCTGCCTGCCTGCCTGCCTGTTTGCCTGTCTGTCTGCCTGCCTGCCTGCCTGTTTGCCTGCCTGCCTGCCTGCCTGCCTGTTTGCCTGCCTGCCTGTCTGCCTGTTTGCCTGCTTGCCTGTCTGCCTGTTTGCCTGCCTGCCTGTTTGCCTGCCTGCCTGCCTGCCTGCCTGCCTGTTTGCCTGCCTGCCTGTTTGCCTGTCTGCCTGTCTGTCTTCCTGCCTGTCTGCCTGTCTGCCTGCCTGCCTGCCTGCCTGCCTGTCTGCCTGCCTGCCTGCCTGTTTGCCTGCCTGCCTGCCTGTCTGCCTGTCTGCCTGTCTGCCTGCCTGTCTGCCTGTCTTCCTGCCTGCATGTTTGCCTGCCTGTCTGTCTGCCTGCCTGTTGGCTAATGACAGGTAAGAAGACATTGGGAGTGGAAAGAATTTCATTCCCTGGTTGACCAGGAAGTGCAAGTGTGTACTTTTTTTAACCCAGTAATATTGTCCCAGTTGTTGCAATTAAAATCTGTTTTGTTTGCTACAACATGATGCGTCTTTCAAATCTGCACATGCAAAGGGACCCTTTTTATTACACAGGTCTGCACACCGCACGCGCATGTTGAGAAAATGAGAGCGAGAAAGAGAGAGAGAAGAAACTGGCATGTAGTCTGTCACATAGTCTCTCTCTCTCTCTCTCTCTCTCTCTCTCTCTCTCTCTCGCTCTCCTCCCCTCTCTCCCCCTCCTTCTACCCCCCCATCCTCTCCCCCTCCTCTGCTCACCCCTCTAAACTGTGAGTGGAAATTTCCATCACGCACACCACCCATGCCCCAGTAAGCACCTCATTGGTCCACCCCTGCCTCCCCCTTCCTCTTTATTGACTGAAAACCGCACTATGTCACTTGCTATTGGCTTAGAAAGTACTCAGCCGACTACCACCAAGAAGATCAAAGACCTTGGATGTTTCTATAGCAACCGAGCCTGAGTGAGGGGGAGAGGGGCTACGCACAACCTATAGGGAGCCAGGTCCGTGGCTCCTGCTCTGATTGGCTCAGGAAAGTAGGCTAACCTCAGAAGCTCCCAGCAACAGTAATCTGATTGGGTAATGGCATCCGCAGAGGGGAAATAAGGAGAATGATATAGTTTAGGAGGTTGCAGCCAGTGAAGAGGCATATTAATAGATGTGTTGCTATGGCGATGGCCTAGATTTGACCTAGCTTTAACAAACTGTAATGATTTCTTCACCCCCTCCCAAAGTGACATTGTTTACAGAGGAAACGATTCAGTAAATATTTCATTTTGCTGGGGCACAGTTCACAAGACTACACTGCACGGTTCCAGTGTGAAAATCAGGTCTAGTTTTAGAGAAGATGTTTCCAGTTCTGTACACATTATTTTAGCAGTAGAAGCTGTACAAACCACAAATGTAATAACTGCCCACAAATATCATAACCACCTGCCCACAAATGTAATCTCTCCCAAAAATATTATTTATTACAAAAGAAACAAAAACATTTGTCATAATTAACTAGAAGAGTATATCGAGGGCTTAGAACCAGAGGGGCTTAAGTGACATGTTCATAATTTTACACAAGAGCAAAAATACGATTTTGATTGTTTGTGTTCGATTGCCATTTATCAGTACATGCACAGTGTCAATATCATTTTGAAGAAAATTAAAGAGTTTAAAATGTTTTTGAATTTGAAACTAAGAATAGCACCAGAAATGTTGTTTAAAAGTTAGATTTTCCATAATAACACTTAAATAAATATCCACTGCAGGTAAGTGTGGGTTTCTTCACTAGTTCTATCCCAGACTTGTTTTTCTTCAATTTAATAACAATCAATAAATCAATATGTATCTTAAAAATATAAATGTTCACATATAGTCATTTCATAAATTATACTTAAAAAATAGTACTGTAAATTTTGACTCATCTGCTGTCACTGAGCCATCCCACAATGCAACACTCAGTACCAGGAGGGCATAAGTGTGCTAGTTACACCCTCCTGGCACTAAGTTTACCTAGATTCTGCAGTTGTGTCTTGATTACTTTCTCACTTTATTCAAAGCAGTTTGTTATTTCAGTGAGGTCCTTTTGGCACTCACTAATTCACGGGCATTATCATGGATGCAACATTTGTGGGAGATATGACATTTGTGGGCAGTTATTACATTTGTGGTTTGTACAAAGCCACTTGAGAGCTGAGAGAGGCACTGCAAATTGCATTCCTCTTTTTATCTTTGAGGTCATTGATGGGTGCTAAGAACATCTGTAAGCAACTGTTTTTTTTTTCCTCTCTCCTTTCTCGGATAGAGCAGTTATTTCAGCCTTCGTGTTTTTGTGTTGTTTAGTTCCGAGTCTTCTTCATTTTAAAGTCAAGCTGGATGATCACAAGGCTGTCGAGTATGGTGTAGACACAATGTGTCAGAATACCGGACAGTGACGCAAGCATTCTGAACTGACCGTTACATTTCCTTGATATTAAGCAGAGTGTGACATTAACCACAGTGCTGTTATCATGAGCTTGCTTCCCATGACATTGTGGTCACGACATTTCAAATGGATGATAATAAGTGGGCTGTGATATTAACCAGAGTGACAGTATATGTATTGAACTTATAACTGTAAAAATAACACAACGTAATAAGAGACAGGGAAAGGGGTTCGACTGGACAGAGTCACCTTTATTAGTTTATATTAGTGTGGAGACAGACAGTAGTCTTGTATAAGAGACAGGGAAAGGGGCTCGGCTGGACAGAGTCAAGTTTATATTTCAGATTAACTTCTATTACAGATTACTTTCTATTCGTGAGAAGATAGTCGTTTATTTCAATGGTATATATTACAGAGAAGGCACAAAGGACAGTTGTATTGTACCATTTACGCTATGTGACTGTAGGGGTCGCAAAAGTGCCGTATTCTGTAAACTTAAATAAATTAATATAATCAAGATTTTTAACAGTAGGTGGCAGCATAGGGCACAGGCATTGCTTTCATAGTCAACATAGGGATACTGTCTGCCTGTCACGATTATACTGTTTTTGTGCTGAATGTTACAGGATCCAGTTTGCTTTGCTGGTGCTTTTGAATTCCTGATAATGAAAACTCAGGTGCTTGTTTCCATTGAGTGTCTCTGACTGCACTGTAATCACACAGCAAGGAGCACACAATGCTACACAGTAATACATTGTAAATGCACACTGAGATCACACAAGCTCGAGTCAGTGTTACTGCACTGTAATCACACAACAAGGAGCACACAATGCTACACAGTAATACATTGTAAATGCACACTGAGATCACACAGGCTCGAGTCAGTGTGACTGCACTGTAATCACACAGCAAGGAGCACACAATGCTACACAGTAATACATTGTAAATGCACACTGAGATCACACAGGCTCAAGTCAGTGTGACTGCACTGGAGTTACTGTGTTATCACAGTATAAGCAGAGTTTATTAATAGAAACACTTTGCCTTTGCAGATTTGTAAGATAAAAACAGAGAACCTATTACCCAACTGTCTTGGATAAAAACTATTTTTGTTAAACTGTTACAAAAAAAAAAACAGCATATATTCTGTTTTTACACTTGCGTACATTTACACTTGGTGGATATATGTTTTTGTGGTAAGACGTTATTTGAATAAAGATTTCAGATTCCCCCTGAAGCATGTTTCCTTTAATGAAGGAAGTTAACTGTTATGATTGGGTAAAACTAGAAGAAAAACTAAACAGAGAAGTGTTTGTGCTAGTGCCTTCATGAGTGTTATTGAAACTAGAAGAAACTTAGTCAAGCAGACAAGCATTTGGGCTCTAGTGCCTTCATCAGTGTAACGATAATGCAAAACAGCCAAGCTCGTCTAATTTGTTTAGCGCTTTTAGGACAGGATTTTCAAAAAACAGTGTTATTGTATGGAACTCGTGGTATAGTAATGAGAGCTTTAGTATCAAGTGATTTTCAAACGAAATGTGTTAATTAAATCAATCCATGAATGCTCTGAAATTGAGTTGATTAGGTCGTTAATGAACGCATTTCTCGTTAAAAAGCTTAATTGTCGCAGGTCACGTACATCACTTCCTATCTAAACGACTAAATAAGGGGAACTCGTTAAGCAAAATTCATGTTAACGAGATGAAGAAAAATAAATGGAAGCATAATTTGCTGTTATGGAAACTACTAGGCTCTCACGAAGGCCCCGTTTGAGCCCATAGATACCATAGAGCTTAAATATCTCTCTATGAAGACAGCCTTTCTGTTAGCTATCACCTCTGCTAAGCGGGTCAGTGAGCTGACAGGCACTGTCTGTGCACAGTTCCTGTATGCGTGTTTGGGATGATGGAAACGGTATCGTTGCGCACGAACCAAACATTCCTCCCTAGCTTTATAAGAAATCTACGCAAGGAGGAAATTCCTAGTATTCTTAATACAGTGCCAATTGGACTAATCCTGTGAAATACCAGAAGATTACTACAGGAAGCATGTCATGGAATTAAATAAGGAGTGGACAAAATATAACACAAATGAAAATCACACAAAAATGTTACTAAAAGAAACCTATTGTAACAGAAGGTTATGAGTAACAACCTTGCCCCATGGGAAAATTAGGCCAATTTTAGATATGTGTCCCTGTTTTCAATTTGGGTCATATGTAAGTATAAAGTAAAATACTCAAGCTTTCATACTTCAACATGAAATATGTTTTTATGTAGAATAATATATCTTGTTGACTTTGGCCTTACATCAAAACTTCAACCCACCCTGCAATTGCAAATTACAAACCCAGTACTTCTTCCAGAGGCTTCTTGCTCTGTCCAATGGAAGAACTGAATCCATTCAGTCTTGAACAAAGAAGACTACGCAGTGATCTGATTCAAGCATTCAAAATTCTAAAAGGCATTGACAATGTCGACCCAGGGGACTTTTTTGACCTGAAAAAAGAAACAAGGACCAGGGGTCACAAATGGAGACTAAATAAAGGGGCATTCAGAACAGAAAATAGGAGGCACTTTTTTTACACAGAGAATTGTGAGGGTCTGGAACCAACTCCCCAGTAATGTTGTTGAAGCTGACACCCTGGGATACTTCTAGAAGCTGCTTGATGAGATTCTGGGATCAATAAGCTACTAACAACTAAACGAGCAAGATGGGCCGAATGGCCTCCTCTCGTTTGTAAACTTTGTTATGTTCTTATGAAACCCATCATTAAATATCAGGTTTGGAATTTGCGATTGGTGAGTCATCGAAATTTGCATCTTAGAGGTATTTGGAAGACAGATTCAGACAGAATTCTGAACACTGTTTTCCTCTTTTAGATTGCCCCTCCGAAAAGTATATTTGGTAATATCAAAGTTTACTTCACAGCTACAAAATAGACCAAGTATTCAAATAAGTGTGGTCATTAAGCACTTTATATAATGAAAACCCTATCTCAGAATTTATTTAACATTGTTGTTTTTGGTGTATATAGTTTCAACGTAACCTACCTCTGACATCATACAGCAGGGGTTTATAGTTCTTATTAAGTGATTAACCTATAATTTCTGACATTTATTATAATACTGTCATACCCTAAATTGGTTTATTGGTGTCCCTCCTGGCTTTTACTGCAACTGTGCCCTAAATTACTTAATTTGACCAATCGAGCGCTTATTAGAAGCTTAATTGATCCAATTAATCAATTTAGTGTACAGTTTGAACAAAAACCAGGAGGGACACCAGCCCTCTGGGACCAGGATTGGACACCCCTGCTCTAAACTAAGCAGTGTGCGATTTTTACAAGGGGAAATGCATGAAAAGTCATCCATCTTAATGCAGAATTAAGGTGTAACAGACTGTATTAACGTTGGATGACATTAGATGACATGTTTATTGAAACAATTTGATGTGGTACTGGGTCGTCTAACATCTCTTTTTTTCCTCCTTATACATGAGTTCAACATGATCCTGGGCCAGGAAAAAAATTTAAAAAGCAGTGAAAATGCTACAGAAGTAATTGCCAAGTGTGAGGCATTGATGTCCTCCAAAGAAAAAGTTAAATTAATTTTTCCTCAGGGGAAAAATTAAACATTTCTCAATTAAATAGCAACAGGACAAAAGTTTGTTGAGCATGGCATCATATTACCACTTAGTTGTTCTTTTTAGACAATAGTTCCTTTGGTCCATTCAAAATAGCAGGCAGATAGAGTTTCCTAATAAGGTTCTGCCACCAAAAGCACAGTGACTAAAAATACAGATAATATTAATGTGTGACATAACCATGTTAACAATAAGAAATCACTCAGAAAATGGCTGTAAAAGAAAATAATCCTATTTTTGGTCCGCCTCATTCTCTTAAACTCCTTGAGTTTAATGCTGTTAGCAGCAACACATTTAAGTTAATACCTAAGTTTGTAAAAAAAAGGTGTAATACATATTTTAGTACTGAATTATTGTTATTATTTTTTTAGAACATCTCATTTTTATTATTTATTAGCAGACGCCCTTATCCAGAGCGACTTACAATTGTTACAAGATACCACATTATTTTTACATACAATTACCCATTTATACAGTTAGGTTTTTACTGGAGCAATCTAGGTAAAGTACCTTGCTCAAGGGTACAACAGCAGTGTCCCCCACCTGGGATTGAACCCACGACCCTCCGATCAAGAGTCCAGAGCCCTAACCACTACTCCACACTGCTGCCCCTCATCAGATCACTCATCAGAGTACCTCGGTTCTGCAGAGTTGTCGTCTTCGATCCATGTTCTTACCTCCAATGAACTAAAGGAGGCAATGGTAATTGGAGACACAAAGATAATTTCTTGTCTATGTTTTTGATTAGGAATACCCAAAGGTTTATTCCCAGGAGTTTGGGTTATTCTAGCAATTTGTTCTTCACAAGCCGTACACTGGAAATAAATCTCACAAATTAAAATTTTTCTCCAAAAGAATTACAGAACTGTAATTATGCAGATATATGCCAAACTTTTCATACATAAACTTGGCAAGGTTTGATCGTTGCTGGACTTGAGAGCGTGGACAGACATGTTTGTTTTGCTGTGTGGCTGGGACGGTGCCCAGCAGTTTTTGCAGTGAGAGTGCTGGACTTCAACAGGGACGCGAGGTTTCTGCATGCATAAGCTGGGTACAGGCTGCTGGAATTCTATTAGACGGTCTGTGACTTTAAGTTTGAATTTGATTCACCCAGGCAAGAGATACAGGCTCCTCCCCCCTCTCATATTGAACTCTATTAACTGTACTTTGCTATTAATAGAGTAATTAGTTATATTTATTGGAGAAGTGATATTGTAGTTGTATTATTGTTATTGAAGTGTGTATTTGGAATTGCTGTTAACCGATAATTGTTCTCTATGTTTTAATGTGTGTGGATGAATGGGGCTAATTTCTGAAGTTATTTTACTGTGTTTTATTTTCTGTGGGGTGTTTTATTTCACTGTGTGCCACTTTAATAAGAGTTTTGTTTGTAGTGTTTTCTTATTTACTTGTGTTATTTTGTGTTCAGTTAATTTACTCTGTTTTGCACATTTAGGTGGGGGGCACTCTTAGTCTGGGCTGGGTGCTTCTGTCGTGCTTGGGGCTGTCCCTCACGCACCCTCCACGGGCTGGGTGTGTGTGTAGTTGTGTTTTTAATCATTAAAATAAAGACTGGCTTTAGTATTTTTTATATTCCTCTCTGGAGTCTAATTTCTTCCACCCCACTCTGGTCCACCTGTTTTATTCAGTCTAGCTTTACCAGACCTTCCTGGGTATTAAAGTTGTTGGCAGCTGGCATGCTATGTGGTTCACATACCTGTACTCAATCCAACGAATCTGTAGGTGAGACTGACATGTCTGCTCTCAGCACTGTAGCAGTGAGGAGTACAGTTTGCTACAGATATCCTTCACCACAGCAGCCACAGTTTTCAAACCGCTGTTTATCTAAAGAAGACCAATTGTGAATTGTTTCATAGGCTCTGTGGCTAATTTATTCATGCACCTAATGTAACAAGTATTTGACTTGTATCACGTTATTGTTGTTTCCCTGCTCAAGTCCCGTGGGCTAAAAACTGCCCTAATTGTTTAAAGCAGTAATTGAATCATTGATAAATACATGTATGCACATGACCCATGTTTTCAGAAACAGATGGTGAATATGAAACCTCATGTAGCTGTTAAGCTGTTCAACTGTGTACTGTATGAGCTCAAGGACTTTCATTTTCCTTTGCTTTTCCCTTTTTATGTAATGTGATAGCTGTGAGAAATGGCTGCACACCTCCACATATATATATATAGATATATATATATATATATAAGGACAGTTGTCATGCTGATGCGCTGGGGAGACCGCACCGTGGTTGATCCCCGGAGCCAGCATCGCAGCCGTTGTGTGTGCTGATGCACTACAGAGGCAAATAAGCTGATCCCTGGAGCCAGCATTACACTTCAGCCATCAACACCAGGCAGAAGGATCTCTGCATCATCAGATAGAAGGAAACGCATATGGATCACATTCATTTACAGTAAAGCTATGTCTTAGTTGGTGTTTATCTTGGCGAGAGCCGAGTCCAAAATCAGCATGACGTTTTAACACCGACACCCATGTAATGGAAATCACGGCTCCCTATGTAAATGCCAAAACTATGCAACCAAACTATATATTTCTCTTCCACATATGGTAGCGATTTCTACTAGTTTTTTTGTACTCAGTGCAGGTGCTTGAATTGTGATTTACTTATAATTCTATAAATATATAATTATGAATGAGACACTGTGTCACAGATTCACAAAGGCTGTGAAACAATTCACAATTGGTCTTCTTTAAATTAAATGTGGTTTGGAAAGCCTAGGTGATATGGTTGCTGATTTACAGTGTATTTAATGATCCTTGTTTGCTCTAGGCGCATATATGGAATATTGTATTGATTTTCACAAATTGTTTATAAAATTCACAGTGGGAGCAAAGGTTGTGTATAGATTCACAACTGTCCAACTCTACATTTCACAGAGGGACACACAGACTGCAGCAGAGGTGTGAGTACTGTGTTAAACAGAAAAGCTTGAAATCTATCATACAGCTATTTAGACAGATAAGGTTTTTACCGCATTTGTGATAAGGCTGTCAGAGGGATTTAGCTGAAGGGGCTCCTTCCAGGCTCACCACACGTCAGCCACGAACCAGGCCTGCAATGGTAAGTTAACTCAGATACCATTCAGTGCACTGATTTTTTATGTTGACTATCCCAGGTGCAAACGTCTGTTGTAGAGCAGGCAGGGCATGTAAATAAGTTGGGTTTTTTTTGTTCTTTTATTTATTTGCTATATACACCTCTGTGCATATAGATTTAATAATACATGTACGTTACTGTTACCTTTTCTATAACACAATATATGCTTTGTCCTGCGTGCTTCTTTTTTGTTGAGTGTATAGTTCATTACTTCCTAGGGCGGAGCATTATGCTTGCAGCCTTATACCTAGGTGGATATATCGCCTGTTTACACCTGTAAGTGTTCTGACACAAACGAGAAGGTGCACTGAAGCTAGCTTCCAGACTGTGCATAAGAGCCTGGGAGCATCATATCCTGGGGCCGGGTTTTCAAAACGTTGGTAATCGGATTTCCGTGTTTGATCAAAATTAAATGTTGCAATTGGGTTCTTCAGAATTTAAAGAGGAGATCAGGATTACTTTGATCCAAAATCCCAGGATTATTGTGATCCTACTGTGGAGGTGGATTTAGCTTTTAAATGATCAAAGATATTTTGTTGGAATTGTCATAGCAAACAGATGATTGATGTCCAAACAGAGTGTTAGAATATAATATTTACATATTTATTTAGGTTTTGTATCCATGCAAGCAAAAAGGAAAACATGTATTTAGTGGTATAGCTTTAATAAAAAAAGTATACGCATACACTTTCACATACGCCTCCTTAAAGCTCGTCTGAGAGATGCTAGTCTCCCAACCGACAAGGAAGACGATGAAGATGTCTAAAAACACATATCCTTTTTTTTTAAGTTTTATTTTTATTAAATTTAGATTTAGTTATTTAATTTCTGCTAAGTGGGCATAAATAAAATAACCATTATTTGCACTAACATTACTAACATAGGGCAGCAGTGTGGAGTAGTGGTTAGGGCTCTGGACTCTTGACTGGAGAGTCGTTGGTTCAATCCCCGGTGGGGACACTGCTGCTGTACCCTTGATATCTTCTAACAATTGTAAGTCGCCCTGGATAAGGGCGTCTGCTAAGAAATAAATAAAATATTAAAAGTTATTTAGATTTTGTTAAAAAATATATAAAACAAAATAAAGTTATGTATTAATCATTATTACCACAATCTTATTTATTTTGTTAAATCAGGTTATATCATAAATAAGACCTCTTAAAAAAATGAAGAACTATAGCCTAATTAAAAAATATTGGATTTTGTAATCGTGATTATTTGTTACCTGGATAAATGTAATCCAACAGTGACATTTTTTGAAAAACTGGAACAAAGTAATCTCAATCACAAAATATAGGATTACAAAATCCGGATCACTTTGATCGAGATTAAAAATGTTGAAAAACCGGCCCCTGGTGATTATAGGTGAGTCGAGCTCTTTTTTGGCCAGCCCCTATTAGCATAAATCCGGACAGGTGTTACATCCGGACAGGTGTATGTGTGTGTGTTTAATAGAGAGAGAGAGAGAGAGAGAATACATGCATGTCTCCAGTCATGTGGTTTTTACGATCACGTCGCATTAAATTCTAGCCAAAACTGTAGATATGTATTACTGCCATAGCCTTATCTTTTCACCTATTGATTCGCCCTATTGCCACTGTACTTTATGCATCCATGCATCCCTTCCTGCGATGTCATCGGACAGTGTGTTCCGGGCTTAAGGTTACAAATTGTTAAAACAAGTGAACAAATCTCATTCATAACCACAAGTATATAAAACTCTAAAATATTTTCATAACTACAAATATTTAATGATCTAGGTAGTCTCTGTATCGTTGACGCCACAGCCGCGGTCTGTAAAATTTCTGTTTCAAGGAGAGTTATAGTCTTTCGTTAATTAAAACCCTCCTTTTCCAAGTGCAAATTAACTCCTGACAAATTATGACAACACAGATTTGCTTTTAAATTCCCACTCAAACAAAACAAATAGTAACAAGAAGCTCTGCTCATTAAGATATTCACGTTATTTCGTAAATCAACACAATTTCAGAAATCACGTTACATGATTACTTAATAACGAGATAGGATTAACGACCTCTTGAAAATTCCAAAACCAATGCTGCATATCGATTTGTTTACTAACACTGGAGTTATCATTTACAAACTTTTGAAAATCCTTCCCTAAACCCGTCTCACCTCACTGACGGGGCTGGTCAGAATTCCTAACAGTCATGCACCACGCAACACTGCCCGTTACACCCCAACCGCCCCACTTACTTGGCTGACAGGGCTGAATCATCAAGCATAATCTCTGAGCGATAGTGATACTTCTCAGAATTTCAGAAGTGTGACTAAACGCTGTAGATTTGACTTGTCACCACAACCTTCTCCAAAGCCAAAATATAAGTGATTCAAAGATCTGCAGTTAGATCACCTTTCAATACTTGCAATGCCTAATCTTTTACCCAGTGTGTGTGGTTTTCACTATGATATGTCTTGCATGGCAATGCTGACAGACAGTGGCACCACAAAGGTTCTGTATTATACAGAGGAAATAGTAGTGCAAGCATAGGGCAGCTACAATGGGAAGAGGCTGCCATTGGTGGCAACAATCATCTTTTCATATTTTGACACAACAACAGAAGCAATGCAGACTGGTTTGAAAAATCTCATTGTGTTACCCTGTAGAAACCCTACCTAGCAGAAGCATCAGCCTAGCAGGGAATTAACTGCAATGGCAACTTCACAATGGACTGGGAGCAAGTATACTGCACAGTACAGACAGGCACACAGACAGAAGTCCTTATTTATCTCAGCACGATACTTGTTTTGGTTCACTGTTTTGTATTTGTCTGTTTGTTTAAGCCTTGTGCTACCATTGCCCTTCCATACAGTACAGAACCATTGGTTTGCTGTGTCAGCATTGCCAATAGGACACAGGTCCACACAGAGAGAGGTGTATGGACACTCACTGGTAAATGGCTAGTGAATCACAGGACTTACCCCTCCACAGGAAATGCACAACATGTAATTCTGCGTGAATCTCGCGTCAACGCATTAGGAAACATAGTGGTTGGGAAATGCTTACAAAGAAACCACAAGTAGACGGCAGTTAGAACATGATTCTCTATTTGCGAATAGGAGACGCTCACGTGCTCAGGCTATCATGTGCAAGGCTCAGCTCTTACCACGGTGGTTGTGTTGTTTTCGGTGATGTGACAGAGATCATGTGCATTGCACTGCTGTTTAGTTTCTGTCCTGTTATTACACTATGAAGGTCTCTAATTCTCTGTGCTGGTTTCTGCTCAGATCATTATTTGTCAGGCTTGATAGCTATACTCTAGGGGAAGCACACTGGAAACACTTTATGGTAGAGGTCTGTTGAAAGTGGTTATATATCATCTAGAAAATCATGTTACTAATTATGCTGTCAACATGAAATTACAAAATTGAAATAAATTCACCTTTGATGATCCTGCAGTAAAGTAACACTGCACAACTTGGCTAAAGAAACGCTACCAAGGGCCCCATTGACAGCACAGCAACAGCAGGCTGTCACTAGTCGATTGATACCACAGGCACCAGAACACAGTGCTTCACCTGTCTGCACAGTGCAAAGCTAATATGCTTCCCCACACAATTGTTGCTGGAATAGTCAGTGCACCTGGTGAACAGTGATCTGAGCAGAAACAGCCATAGCGAATCATACAGGACACAGGCAACAATAAGAATTTAAAGAGGTAATCTAATGGAATCTAAAAGAAATTGAAGGTGACAAACTAGTATCCCTTAAAAGGAAATTCTGAAATCTTTGGACCAATTTACGTGTTTTTCTGTGTGAAGGAAGGAAGCACCAAAATAAAGTAAAATAAAAACACCTAGTAGTACTAGTACTAGTAGTACGGTATTCCATCACAACGAAAGAGTAGATTCAGAAAGACTGAGTGTCTAAATCAATGTCCCGTGTGCTATTACACAACAAAGACAGACAGTGGAACTGCCCACCGCACACCAATCACTAGAACAGCATTTAACTGCTTTACATGAATGATGTTGTTACATTTTGAGATGCATTCATGTGAGTCAAAGAGGAGTGATTGAAACTTGCACGCACAAACTCATAGCCCTCCTGGCAAAACCAAGTCACTGCTATGGAAGGAATGTTGTAGAAACCCTGTGATGTGTTTCAGGAGGAATGTGACTCACTGGGGTAGGGCTCAGCACCTGGGGCTGCCACAGCACATGAGTCCTGTGAATGGGTTTCAGTTCTCCAGGGTGCTGATGAGCTCCAACACTGCCAGTGTGTGCCAAGTCCTGTGAATGGGTTCCAGTTCCCATTGATAGACGATTCACTACACATCAGAGATAGGAGGCTGTGTGGTCCAGTGGTTAAAGAAAAGAGCTTGTAACCAGGAGGTCCCCGGTTCAAATCCCACCTCAGCCACTGACTCATTGTGTGACCCTAAGCAAGTCACTTAACCTCCTTGTGCTCCGTCTTTCGGGTGAGATGTAATTGTAAGTGACTCTGCAGCTGATGCATAGTTCACACACCCTTGTCTCTGTAAGTCGCCTTGGATAAAGGCATCTGCTAAATATAATAATAATAATAATAATAATAATAATAATAATAAGTAACATGGTGTGACAGAAATATGAGTTCTGGTTGTAAATCTCCCTCCTGACCTGTGAGGGCGCGAAGTAGCGAAAGGGAAAAGCTTTGGATGGGCTGGCCTAACAGTTCATTCCCTGGGTCGGGAAGTCGGTCAGCCTGGAAAAAGGCGAGACTCCATTGCAGGCACATATTAACCCGGAAGGTAAACGAGGTAGCAGCTGCAGGCATTAGAGTCAGCTGCAATCGTTTACCAAGGGGTCATGCATAATCGCATAAAAGGGGCTGGAGAATTGTAAATCTTTTCCTTCGCTTTTGGTTTCGAAATAGACCCGGAAGGACCTGTGCACTGTGTATTAAGAGTATCGTGAGTGTTTGTCTTGTCTATAATTGTTACTTGTGCGTTTATAGACGGCTAACATGTTCCGGAGCTGTCGCTAAGGGCCAGCACTGAACCCGGAACAGCACTGCACTTTTTGTCACTCTTTAAACTGTATCACCCACCATGAGCACTACAGCACACACCCGGGACTGGTGACCGTGTTTGTGTATTGTGGGAGAGATACTGTGTTTATTGTTTTTCATTAATGAGGAAATGTCCCCCTCACATTGCAGTAGTAAAACTTGTATTTCACAATAATTTATTTGTATAATCACTAGTCAGTGTAGAGGTTTCCACTAGGCCACTCTATTGTCGTAGAGTGGCCTGTGGAATCCCCCCTCCTGTCCTCCGAAGAGGGAGTTCACGACCGCAAAGGCGCCAATCTGAATGAACGGAACATTTAGTTTGAATTCCCATTAGACAAACATTCCCCGAAACACTACCTAACACAATACTTTGCATACAGCTCACGGAATTCTGCAGTGAGTTGCACCCACTGTATGATGTTCAAGAAATCTTGGAAAGGAATGACATGATGTCATTCAGTTGTCAGGTGAAAATATTTACATGTGTTCTGTGAGTTAATCAGGCATTTAGAATGGTACTGAGAAACCCAAACCCTCACAAGGATTCCCTAAAGGATATATGTCAGGGGTTGATATGTGCATGACTTTACAGGTGAGTTTTTTCTATTATAACCCCCCCCCCCCCAGTTGTTTGTATCTCAGACTGACCACACAGACAGGTAAGTACAATGGTTGTTCTTTACTATGTCAAACAAATCAATAGAACAGGTTTTTTTTCTCCCACACAGAAATGTCAACACCTATACCCTCTAAAATAACATTTTCTTTGTTTAATATCCACACAGTAAGTATTCAGGTAAGTAAATGGTATAGTTCAGTCCCACCGGAGGATTTAAAAAATGTCCCACACTATTTATAAGGTAAATTAATTTATTAAATTAATTCTGTCCACAATACCAGTATAGTGTCACCTGACCTTCAATGGCCGGCGAGTATCTCATTCCTCAAAAGGACAACAAGCAATCTTCTCCAAAGTGGTCTTCACCATAATGCAGGCACTTCAATTTGTCCACGAATGTCCAACTGGCTCCTTGCCAATACTTTGCATCCAGATCCCACGCCCGCCTCCAGACGGTGCTTCCTTCCTACGCGACGTCAGTGAACAGTGAAAACAATCCGTCCTTAATACTCACTCTCCCCCCCTGTCTCACTCTCTGAGCGGGGCTAATTCGGCACCGTCCCCACCACAGCATTAGTCTTCCGACCCGGCCACTGATATTCAACTAGTAGGTGAGAGCCTCACCCATCGAGGTGTCTGCAGGTGATACAGCAATCAGTCTTCTCTGCAATCCTTCTTCTGGAGGGAGAGAGAAGGCAAGCCCTGGAAACAGACAAAACTACAATGCGTCAGCACTCAAAATACAATAAACATATCTTCCAGCCCCACAGTATACTTATTCCATTCACAGTCCCTATCTACTGGAGTCGTGTGACACTTAACAATAACCAGAACACTAGCATCCATCAGACTGGACACTTACATAAATAACACTCCCTCTCTGTTCTTTTAGTTCTAGTTATATAGGGGAACTAATCAAGGGGTGCGGATGACTTGCACCTGACTAGAATTCAGGTCCCAATCACTTGTGACTGTGATAAAATAATTAAAAGGGTAAAAACACACACATAAAACTCCTTATTGGGGTCTCCCTTTGGGTATAAAAATAAATAAAACACACAGTGTGAAAAATACAATAAATAGTGGAAGTAAAACAGCATACAATAAAACCAGTGAATAAAACAATTGGTCATTTGTGACATACACATTCTTCCAGGTGGTCTCACCACAGGAAGGAAGCACGCAGTATAGCAAGCATGTGTCAGAAATCTGCCCTGAACCAGTAACGAGGTGTCAGCAGCCAGGCCAGGACTGAAACACTGGAGCAAGAGCATTAGTCTTCTTCGCTGTAAAGCAAAGAGGAAAAACAGCCCCTGCTGGTTTTGTCACCCCAACCCACCACATGATAATTTTTTTTTTTTTTAACTAAATCAATACAAAATGACTAGGCTTCCTCTTCCTGGCAGGTGTTGTGTGTCGTGTATTCACAAGTGTTTTTGATTATCTTGATCTTTCAACATCGTTTAACTGAAAGTAAGAAAAATATATATTTGAAAACAAACCCACGGTTTCCTAAAGTTTTGAAATAGCAACCCACGTGTTTTGACAAAAGTAAGTGAAGTAGGAAGCCAAAATATATGGTCACTTTCACTGCAAAACAGAACATTTAATAAAATTAATAATAAGATGAAGACCAAACACTGCCCTGCCTGACCCTGCTGCTGCTTAGTTTAAAGACACAAACCCTGGTCAGGGGCTGGAGGACACTGTCCTGGGCTGGGGACACTGTCCTGGGCTGGGGACACGGTCTGCACATTTCATGATGATCAACAGTGGAGAATAAATTCAATAGACAACCTGCCATTAGATTTTACAAGAAATAATGAACGAGAAAGTTAGGTTTGCCTAAAGAAATAACGGCTTCCCATTTCTGTAAATTTGTAGCTGAAATGGCTGATGACTAAACAGTTCCGCTACTCTGATTTAAAAACAACATCAATTATTGAAATGGCCTGTGACTAAACAGTTATTGACACATCTCATTTAAAAACATCCAGTATTTGTCTTTGTGATGAACGCTTGCATCTATTCATTCGTAGATCAACATTATAACACCACTCAGCAGTGGCGGAGGAAGAGGAAGATGGGCCCCGGTGCAGGACCTTATTGTGGGCCCCTCCTCCCCAAACGTTAATTTAACCCTTATTTATAAACATCAGACATACGAAATCAAGTGTTCAATATTTAATTATACTTAATACAGAATGTTAGCATGCATGAAACATTACGTAATAAGAACGTTTTCTACTCGCCTACTTTCATTTTATTTTGCGTACATCTGTACACCTAACACTACACTATTTTTTTTTTTTTTAATTTTAGTCGTTGCCAATTAGTTTTTTTTATTTTTTTATTTTCTCCTCAATTTGAAATGCCCAATTATTTTTAGGCTCAGCTCACCGCTACCACCCCTGCGCTGACTCGGGAGGGGCAAAGATGAACACACGCTGTCCTCCGAAGCGTGTGCCGTCAGCCACCCGTTTCTTTACACTCTGCAGATTCACCGTGCAGCTGCCTCAGAGCTACAGCGTTGAAGGACAACGCAGCTGTGGGCAGCTTACAGGCAAGCCCGCAGGCGCCCGGCCAGACTACAGGGGTCGCTGGTGCGCGGTGAGCCGAGGACACCCTGGCCGACCTAACCCTCCCTCCCCCCGGACGACGCTCGGCCAATGGACCACCGCCCCCTGGGAGCTCCCGTCCACGGTCGGCTGTGGAATAGCCTGGACTCGAACCACTACACTATTTTTTAATTAAAAACAAACAGGTTTAAATCACCAATCCTACCAGGATTCCCAGAAATTGTCTCACATGGGAAACCGTTTTATTATTATTATTATTATTATTATTATTATTATTATTATTATTATTATTAAATCATAAATACAGGCATGTTGATTTGCTGTAGTTTATTTTGGTGCCCGCAGCAGCACAGGACAGCTTCCGTCTAAACTACAGGATGAATCACGCACGCAGAATATAACTGCAAATGTGTGTGCTGAATAGTAGAAGACGTGCCTCGTAACAGCCTTCGGGGGAAAAAAGTTAGGATAATTAAGACAATAGCGATACCTGTTGAAACGAGGGAGGATACCATCTGAATTACTGGCACCGCACACCGGCAGCTACAGTGATACAAATGTGTAACATATGAAAATATAAACGCGGAGGATAGTATCATTGTTATAATTAAAAAACAAAAAAAAACAAAAACAAAACACAGTATCATGAGAAGGAAACTGAAAATTTGACCCAATCTGTCAGTCCATTTTAAACCCTGTTTGGTGCACCTCCTTGCAAAAGTACATTCATCCGACTTTGTAGTATACTGTAGTCTAAACCATACTAAACCAAGCTTCCAAACCAAGCAATGATACTTGCAATCTTAGTAGCGTCCGAGGAAGATCATTTCAACCGATACACTATTTTGATAATGGGTTTGAAGGAAACTGTCAACGACACGTAAAAGTTTCACTATTATTATTATTATTATTATTATTATTATTATTATTATTATTATTATTATTATTATTATTATTATTATTATTTATTTCTTAGCAGACACCCTTGTCCAGGGCAACTTACAGTCATAAACAAAAATACATTTCAAGAATCACAGTACAAGTAAAAATACAATTAACAGCATGATAAAAACAGTGAGTTTGGTTCTAGCAAGTACAAGTATGACAAAATACGATTCAGTAATGGAGCAGATAACAGTGTCAGTGATAGTTGCATCAGGATATAATTAAATACAAAATACTACAGATTAAATAACACTTGACAGATTACAGTATTCTAAGGTACAGGATTAAATGATTTCCATTACACGAGAGTAGATGTTAAAACTTCATGCTGATTTGAACTCGGCTCTCGCCAAGATAAGCACCAACTAAGACGTAGCTTTACAGTAAACTAATGTGATCCATGTGTGTCTCCATCCATTTACGTTTCCTTCCATATGATGATGTAGATATCCTTCTGTCTGGTGTTAATGGCTGAAGTGTAATGCTGGCTCCAGGGATCAGCTTATTTTGCCTCCCTGGCGCATCAGCACACACAACGGCTGCGATGCTGGCTCCGGGGATCAACCAAAGTGCGGCCTCCCCAGCGCATCAGCATGACAACCGTCTGGATTGAGCTAAGTAGGGTACATCTCTGGGGTTTTCAAGTGGGCACCTTCCATCCTCAGTGTTTCGTCGACTAGCCCACGACACCTCAAGAGGGCTCGACGGTGATTCTGGCGTCCCAGCATCACCCCCCTCCGTCCCCCACTCAACTCAGCCCAGCTTACTTACCTGTCCCCAGCCAGAATCTTTCCGTCTCAACCACAGCCAGTTGCTGCTCCTCTCTGCTGCTTCAGATAAGTTCTTCACTGTGCGACGCAACTCTTGGCCACTGAATCCGACGTCTCTGAGAAACCGGGTTGTAGAGTGTGCCACAAATCCTCGACAACCCACTTCCACTGGGTAAACCCGAACTCTCCATCCTCGCTGTTCCGCTTCAGTGGCTAGTTGAGCATACCGCAGTTTCTTCCTCTCATACGCCTCATCTACAGCATCCTCCCATGGCACTGTTAACTCTACCAGGTGAACAAGGCGTGCTGATCCAGACCACAAGACAATATCTGGTCGAAGGTTAGTGGTGGCAATCTCAGGTGGAAAAATAAGCCGTTGACCAACATCTGCCAGCATATTCCAGTCTCTAGCAGCTTCCAGTTGTCCTGGGCGAGGATTGGTTTTAACACCTTTTCTTGGTGGTTGTTCTCCTGGGCGGAGGAATGTTGTCTTTTGTGTGTAATGTTTTGATGGAACAGGTGGCAACTTATTGGTCATTTTACGCTTGTCTTCCAATGCTAAGGCCAAACATCGCAGCACCTGGTCATGGCGCCAAGTAAACCGTCCTTGGCTAAGAGCCACCTTACATCCTGTCAAAATGTGCCTTAATGTTGCAGGTGATGAACACAAAGGACATGAGGGATCCTCTCCTACCCAGAGGTTTAGGTTCTGTGGTGATGGGAGAACATCATATGTTGACCTGATGAGGAAACTGATCCTGCTCTGTTCCATTGACCATAGGTCTTGCCAGCCAATCTTGCGTTGTTCCACACTCTCCCATCTCATCCATTCTCCCTGTTTGGCCTGGGAAATGGCCTTTATACACCTCATCCTCTCCTCCTGCTTTTGCACCTCGTTGACTACCAGCTTCCTCCTTTGAGCTGGGGCCGCCTTGTGCCATGTAGGAGGAGTTGAACTGAAACCAAGACCCCCTCTTCCATGCTGAACTTGTCCCATGATATCACCAATTCGAAGGGCAGCCTTTGCATCTTCCACAGCTTTCTTTGCCGCCCACTTTCTTCCAGTTTTCAACACAGGTGCTGCCTCCCTTACGCATTTATCGCGTGACTCTACTAATGTCATTTCCAGTCTGACCTTGGCGCACTTAAACTCCTCGGTTAGAGCAGAGACTGGTAGCTGCAGTATTCCTTTACCATAAAGTCCCACTCTGCTGAGGCAGCGTGGAACTCCCAACCATTTCCTGATGTATGAACTGATTAAAGCTTCCAGCTTCTCTACTGTTGTCAAAGAAACCTCGTACACAGTCAGTGGCCACAGCAACCTCTGCAGTAGACCAAACTGAAAGCACCAGAGTTTTAGTTTACCTGGTAGAGCGCAGCTGTCTATGCTCTTCAACCCTTCCACTGCTTGTTGTCTAACTTCTCCCACACGAACTGTGTCCTTTAGATCCCCGTCGTACCATCTCCCAAGACTCTTCACTGGCTTCTCAGACACTGTTGGTATTGCCTCACCATTAATGAAGAATGTTTTATCTACTACTTTGCCTTTAATTATAGAGATGCTCCTTGATTTAGTGGGCTTGAATTGCATTCGTGCCCATTCAATGTTATTGGTTAATTTGCCCAATAATCGATTAGTGCAGGCTACTGTTGTAGTCATGGTTGTCATGTCATCCATATATGCTCGAATTGGTGGTAATCGCATTCCAGAAGCCAAGCGCTCTCCTCCTACTACCCATTTTGATGCCCTAATGATTACTTCCATTGCCATGGTAAAAGCCAGTGGAGAAATGGTGCATCCTGCCATTATTCCAACCTCTAGGCATTGCCATGTAGTGCTGAATTCTGAAGTTGAAAAACTGAATTGCAAATCTCCAAAATAGGCTTTCACTAAATTTGTTATTGTCATCGGTACACTGAAAAAATCAAATGCTGCCCAAAGTAGTTCATGTGGCACTGAACCATATGCATTAGCCAAATCCAGGAATGTCACATGGAGCTCCTTCCTCTCCTTTTTAGCTGATTGAATTTGTTGCCAGATCACATTGATGTGTTCTAAGCAACCTGGGAAACCTGGAATGCCCGCTTTTTGTATTGAAGTGTCAATGAAGCAGTTCTTTAATAGGTAAGCTGACAATCTCTGAGCAATAATGCTGAAGAAAATCTTGCCTTCTACGTTTAATAGGGAAATGGGACGAAACTGACTGATGCTTGTAGAATCTTTTTCTTTAGGTATAAAGACTCCACCTGCTCGGCGCCATGCTCTTGGTACAACCTGTTTTTCCCATGCCACTTTCATCAATTTCCACAGAATTCGTAGAACTCCTGAAGCACTCTTGTACACTCTGTACGGAACTCCATTAGGCCCTGGAGATGATGAAGCCCTTGCTTTTTTCACAGCTTGCTCTATTTCTTTCCACTTAGGTGCACAGTCCTCCATTTGGTATTCTGGTGGATTGATAGGTGGGATGTCTGACGGAATTGACATAGGCTCCTGCCTTTTTGAATCTGTATGTGTTTCCTCCAAATATCTCTCCAGCTCAACCTTAGATGCTTTTAGTGTGCCATTCTTCTCACTGGTGAATAACTTCTTTACAAATTTGAATGGGTCTTTATAAAAGTTAGCTCTCGCACGCTCCTTCTTTTTGTAGCGTTTCCGTAGGCGCTCAGCTCTGCGCAATGTTGCAAGCTTATCTTTTATGACCTTTTGTAAGAGATTGAGTCCCTCCTTCTGACTTTGTTCTGCTCTTCTCCATTGGTTCCTCAGCTGTCTCCTTACTCTAACTAAGCGTTCAATCTCCTGCTGCCGTCTAGACTTTCCAGGAATAGTTTGTACTTTTTCCTTCCTTTTATCAACTCCAAACCTCTCACTTCCATATGCGTAGATGATGTCCCCAAATTTATCCAGCTTCTTTTCAACTGTTCCACTTAATCTTTCCAATGCGATGCAGAGATCTGTGTTTACTGTGTCCCATGCAGTTTTCTCACAAGCTCTTGGCCATTTAACTCCAGGCTTGTGCCCGTTGAGGTTCTTTTCTCTCTTATGCTGGTTTGTCTGACCGGGTTCACAAGGATCATTAGGTTCATCACTAACTGTGTCCATGCAAGTCCTCCTCACATCTATGACAGGGGTGCTGATATCCTGCGAACTGTGGTTTGCTTCCTGTCGCTGGATTTCATTCGACTGACTTGACTGACTTCGTAAGAAGTACTGATCAATGCGAGGCCCTTGTCCCTTCTCCCTCAAGCATTTCATTCTCCCTTGATGAATCTTCAAACCCCTGACCGTTGTCGCCTTGCTCCAGCCGCAGACACAAACCTGGAGTTCCATGTCTTTGTTAACTGCAGATCTTGAACTAGTCTTTTGTGAAGTACTCTCCATACTCATATCCGTTTCCGTTCCTAAGTCGTTAACCGTGTTGTCCAACGTTGAGTCATCTTCCGCCCCCGCTCTCGCAGACTCTAGGGGTATTTTTCTCTTTAATTTCTTAGAAGCCTTGGGCGGGTGTCTCCAGCATCCTGTAAACACAGAGCTGGATACTGCCGACAAGGGTAGCTAACCCTTACCAGCCCCAATGGGGTCTCTTTCCTCCTGTCAGCTGTCTCTCCAGGCTGTCACAAGGTCTTTCCCTTGTTGCCAGCTGCACTATTCACAGCAGTCACTGGACGTATCCAGATCTTCATGATTTCCATTACACGAGAGTAGATGTTAAAACTTCATGCTGATTTGAACTCGGCTCTCGCCAAGATAAGCACCAACTAAGACGTAGCTTTACAGTAAACTAATGTGATCCATGTGTGTCTCCATCCATTTACGTTTCCTTCCATATGATGATGTAGATATCCTTCTGTCTGGTGTTAATGGCTGAAGTGTAATGCTGGCTCCAGGGATCAGCTTATTTTGCCTCCCTGGCGCATCAGCACACACAACGGCTGCGATGCTGGCTCCGGGGATCAACCAAAGTGCGGCCTCCCCAGCGCATCAGCATGACAACCGTCTGGATTGAGCTAAGTAGGGTACATCTCTGGGGTTTTCAAGTGGGCACCTTCCATCCTCAGTGTTTCGTCGACTAGCCCACGACACCTCAAGAGGGCTCGACGGTGATTCTGGCGTCCCAGCATCACCCCCCTCCGTCCCCCACTCAACTCAGCCCAGCTTACTTACCTGTCCCCAGCCAGAATCTTTCCGTCTCAACCACAGCCAGTTGCTGCTCCTCTCTGCTGCTTCAGATAAGTTCTTCACTGTGCGACGCAACTCTTGGCCACTGAATCCGACGTCTCTGAGAAACCGGGTTGTAGAGTGTGCCACAAATCCTCGACAACCCACTTCCACTGGGTAAACCCGAACTCTCCATCCTCGCTGTTCCGCTTCAGTGGCTAGTTGAGCATACCGCAGTTTCTTCCTCTCATACGCCTCATCTACAGCATCCTCCCATGGCACTGTTAACTCTACCAGGTGAACAAGGCGTGCTGATCCAGACCACAAGACAATATCTGGTCGAAGGTTAGTGGTGGCAATCTCAGGTGGAAAAATAAGCCGTTGACCAACATCTGCCAGCATATTCCAGTCTCTAGCAGCTTCCAGTTGTCCTGGGCGAGGATTGGTTTTAACACCTTTTCTTGGTGGTTGTTCTCCTGGGCGGAGGAATGTTGTCTTTTGTGTGTAATGTTTTGATGGAACAGGTGGCAACTTATTGGTCATTTTACGCTTGTCTTCCAATGCTAAGGCCAAACATCGCAGCACCTGGTCATGGCGCCAAGTAAATGCAGTAAAATAGGGGGCAGATAAGAGCAAGTAAAGCACATTTAAATGAAGGGTGATAGTGTCCCAGGATACAAACAGAGGAGTTCTACAGGTGCTGTCTGAAGAGGTGAGTCTTGAGGAGGCGCCGGAAGGTGGTCAGGGACTGGGCAGTCCTGACATCTATAGGAAGGTCATTCCACCACTGCGGGGCGAGGGTGGAGAAGGAGCGGGCTCTGGAGGCAGGGGAGCATAGAGGAGGTAGAACCAGTCTTCTAGTGCAGGAGGAGCGGAGAGGTCGAGTGGAGGTGTAGGGAGAGGTGAGGGTCTGGAGGTAGCTGGGTGCAGTCTGGTCAAGGCATCTGTAGGCTAGTACAAGAGTGAACTGAACTGGATGCGAGTGGTGATCAGGAGCCAGTGGAGTGAGCGGAGCAGTGGAGTTGCGTGGGAGAAGCGAGGCAGAGAGAACACCAGGCGAGCAGCGGAGTTCTGGTTGAGCTGGAGCGGACAGGTGGCGGACGCAGGGAGGCCAGGAGGGAGTTGCAGTAGTCTAGGTGGGAGAGTACCAGGGCCTGGACCAGGAGCTGGGTGGCGTAGTTGGTGATGAAAGGTCGGATTCTTCGTATGTTGCTCAGGAAGAATCGGCAAGTGCGTGCCAGAGTGGAGATGTGCTGGGAATAAGTGAGGCAGGGGTCCAGGGTGACTCCGAGGTTCTTAGCTGAGGAGGAGGGAGAGAGTGTGGTTGATTCCAGAGGAATGGAGATAGAGAGATCAGAGTAGGGGGATGGGGAAGAGGGAAAGAAAAGGAGGTCAGATTTAGAGAGGTTGAGTTTGAGGTGATGCAAGTGCAACCAGGAGGAGATAGCAGACAGACAGGTAGAGATACGGGAGGGGATGGTGGAGTCAGAGGTTGGGGTTGGAGAGGTAGGAGGAGAACCAGGCCAGAGCAGTGCCAGAGATTCCCAGGTCAGAGATAGTGGATAGTAGAATAGAGTGATCGACAGTGTCAAAGGCAGAAGAGAGGTCGAGGAGAATCAGGAAAGAGGAGAGAGAGGCAGCTCGGGCAGAGTTTAGTGGTGACAGACAGGAGGGCGTTTTCAGTGGAGTGAGCAGAGCGGAAGCCAGATTGGAGAGGGTCGAGCAGAGAGACAGGAAAGCAGAGAGCTGGCGGTGTACAGCCAACTTGAAGGTTTTGGAGAGGAAGAGTAGGAGGGAGACAGGATGGTAGCTCTGGAGGCAGGTGGGGTCGAGGGTAGATTTTTTGAGGAAGGGAGTGATAGAGGCTTGTTTGAAGGCAGAGGGAAAGAGACCAGAAAGGAGAGAGGTGTTGAGAAGGGAGGAGATGAAGGGAAGTAGAGCAGGAGCAGCAGCTTGAAAGAGGTGAGTGGAGAGGGGGTCCAGGGCACATGTGGTGGGTTTCTGACCCTGGAGCAAAGAGGAGAGGTCAGAGTCTGAGAGGGGCGAGAAGGTGGAGAAGGAGGGTGAGTTAGTAGGGGATGCGGTGGGTGAAGGGGTTGGAGCAGGAGGGGGTGCGGGGGAGGGAGAGGTGTTAAAGAGTTTGCGGATATCTGAGATTTTAAAAGAGAAGAAAGAGGCAAAGTCATCAGAGGAGATAGAGGAGGGAGGAGGAGGGGGGAGGGTTTAGGAGGGAGGAGAAGGTAGAGAATAGTTTACGTGGGTGTGACAGAAATACAATGAGTTCTGGTGATAAATCTTCCTCCCGACCTGTGAGGGCGCTAAAGAACGGGAGGAGAAGTATCTGGAAGGGCTGGCCTGACAGTTCGTTTCCGGGACTGGAAAGTGGGTCAGCCTGGAAGGAAGCGAGACTCTGTTGTAAGACCGTATTGATCTGACAGGTAAACAAGGGGCAGCTGCAAGTAATAAGGCAGCTGCAACCGTTTACCTAGATATCATGCGGGATTACATATAGGGGCCAGGGTAACGCTGTTCTTTTCCTTCGTTTGGGTTAAACAGGAGGAGAGAAGGACTGAGAGGGGAGCTCTCAGAAATATAAAAGCAGGAATAAGTGTTACGTGTTGTGTGTTATTTCTGTCTGTCTATAATTGTCTGTCTTTTGTCGCACTACTAGACAGTTAAAGCACACCTCCGGAGCTGTCGCCACAAAAGCACTATCCGGAGCACCACTGCACAGAGCACCTGCACGACTGAGTTCACCCAGGACTGGTGACCGTGCATTTGTTTTTCTGTTCAGGACTGTGTGGGATTATTCACGCTCCCCGTGCTTTACACATTGTTGTGTACTGCCGGGGATTTATTATTTGACGGTCGCCAGACCTGGAAACAGCACAATAAACACTTGTTCACCGAATTATCGTTGTCTGTCTGTCACTCCTGCATCGCATCACCGCTACACCTGTTCCCCTTACCATCCACTTTGCCACACGTGGTGTCAGAAGTGGGATCATGGACCGCAACGCGCTGGCGGAGCTGCTACAGGCACTGGAGAGCAGACGGGACGCAGAGGAGAGAAGGAGGGAGGAGCGCTATACAGCGCTCATTGAACGGGTAGGACTGGCCGTGGCTGCAGTAGCGACCCCGACGACAATACCGGTGATGTCGCCCCCGAAGGCACGGGCGATGAAGATGTCGGCGGAGGATGACCCGGAGGCGTACTTGGTGGCATTCGAGCGGCTGGCTACCGCGGCGGCTTGGCCGCGGGAGTTCTGGGCCAGCCAGCTGGGACCCTGCCTGATTGGGGAGGCTCAGGCAGCTTACCAGGCTATGAGCGACCAGCACGCCACCGAGTATGACCTAGTCAAGCAGGCTATCCTCCGCCGGCTCAATATTACTACCGAGACCCACCGGGCGCGGTTTCGGGAGTACCGGAGAGCCCCGGAGACACGCCCCAGGGTGGTTGCGGAGAGGTTGTGCGACCACATGGTGCATTGGCTGACCCCCGGGAAGAAGACCGCCCAGCAGATGGGGGAAGCCATTGTGGTAGAGCAGTTCTGCCATGTGGTCGGCGCCGAAACCCAGGCGTGGATACGGCGCCACAACCCCGACACCCTGGAGGAGGCGGTCAAATTGGCCGAAGATTTTGAGGACTCCCTGACCTCTGCCCGGATTGGGATCCTGTCCGCCCCTGCCCTTCGAAGCAGCCGCGCTCTCTCTCCCTCTCCTCCAACGTCATCACCACCACCCCCCTCGTTCCCGGGACCCAGACCTCCCAGAGCACCGACCCCATTGGGCCCCCTTGCCTCCCCCCCATGGAGACCAAGGTTGGCCCCCAGCTGGGGTAGAGGTGCTGCCCCTGCCCCGTTGCCATACCAGCAGCGGGACAGATTTCTAACCCATGCCCCCTCTGTCCCTCCTATCTGTTTTAGGTGCCACCAGCCGGGACATCTGGCCAGGTCATGCCCCGCTGCCATGGAGTGTGACGTGGCCGCGTGCAATTGGGCACCTGAGACTGGTAAGCGGGGGGAAAATGGTCGGGAGGGGCCTTGTCTGATTAATGTGGTGTTAGGGAATGTGAAAACCCACGCGTTAGTGGACACAGGGTGTGAGCAAACCTTGATTAAGACAGCTCTCCTGGGCGGTGTGTCGTGGCGGCCACGAGGTCAGGTGGCTATCTCCTGTATCCATGGAGACACGGCGGCATACCCCACATTAAAAGTATATTTATCGGTAGGACCGATAAAACGTCACCTTGTAGTCGGGGTGGCGGAAAGGTTGCCACACCCAGTTATTCTGGGCCGAGACTGGCCAAAATTCAAAGAATTGATTAAAGAAATGGCAGTCTCAGCCACACACGTAAACGTGGCAGAGAAAAAAAAAAAAAAAGGAACGGATTGGTGATGTGTTTCCTTTTCACACTGAATTGTTTTCCCCTCTTTTCCGTCCTAGAAAAACGAATAAGGAGAGACGGACCGCAAAATGGGAGGGAGCGTTGTTGAGACAAGGCTGGGGTCTGGTGGGAGAGTGCTGCAATGGTAATAAACGCCAGTCGAAGGGAGTGGGAACGCAGTGTGACCGAGAGAGCGAGGTTACTGGACCGACTAGAGCAGATGTTATTCCAGCCCCTCTCAATGTACCGGACCCGTGGTACTCAAGCGCGGACCTAGTGTGGGGCCAACAAAACGACCCGTCACTGGTGCACGCTTGGGGACAGGTCCGGTCCATTGAAGGTAAGGATGTTGACGGCGCTGGGGCGCTAGTATATCCACATTTCAGTATCAAGGGGCAATTACTGTATAGGGTAAACCTAGCCGCGGGCACAGGACAGCCTGTAACACAATTATTGGTTCCCCCGTCTTGTCGGCTGGAGGTCATGAGGCTGGCGCATGATATCCCTTTTGCGGGGCACCTCGGAGCCGAGAAGACGAGGGAGCGGATATTGGCTCGATTCTATTGGGTAGGTCTTCATACTGATGTGTCGAAATATGTAGCCACCTGCCCAGACTGCCAGCGAGTAGCGCCGGGTCGAGTGCGCCCCGCCCCTTTGGTCCCACTGCCGATTATTTCCACTCCTTTCGAGCGCATTGCAATGGACATAGTCGGCCCTTTGCTACCTTCTGACTCCGGGTATACGCACATTTTAGTAGTGGTGGATTATGCAACGCGATACCCGGAGGCAGTTCCATTGAGGTCCACTAGTGCCGCTGCAATAGCCACCGAGTTAGCCCAGATTATGGCCAGAGTAGGGATCCCCAAGGAGATTTTGACCGATCACGGAACTAATTTTTTGTCCAATACGTTACAGCAGGTGTACAAAATATTAAAAATACGTCCCATCAGGACGTCCGTTTATCATCCACAATCGGACGGTCTGGTGGAACGTTTTAATCAGACCTTAAAGTCGATGCTGAGGCGATTTGTAACACAAGAGCAGAAACATTGGGCATCACTTCTCCCCTACCTCCTTTTTGCAGTGAGAGAAGTGCCGCAGAGTTCAACAGGGTTCTCCCCCTTTGAGCTCCTGTACGGCCGGCAGCCTCGCGGCATTCTCGACCTGCTGAGAGAGGGGTGGGAGGAGCACAAAGGCTCGTCCAAAAATGTAGTGAAGTATGTGCTCCTACTCAGAGATCGCCTGGATTTGGTCGGTCGTTTGGCCCAAGACAACCTCAGATCGGCTCAGCACCGACAAGAGCAGCATTATAACAAAAATGCACGGATTCGAACCTTTCGACCAGGGGACAAGGTAATGCTGCTACTTCCCTCATCAGAGTCAAAACTGTGTGCTAAATGGCAGGGGCCGTATGAGGTGATTCGGGCTATAGGGAAAGTAAATTATGAAATTAGACAGCCCGATCGCCGGAATGAACGTGAAATTTACCATGTTAATTTGTTAAAGCCCTGGCAGGCAAGGGAGGACTTATTTATAGCCCCAGGCAATATGGAGGATGATTTAGGTCCCTGTCCAGAGACCCCGAGCACAAGAGCGATTTCAATGGGGGAGCAATTAGTTCCGGATCAGCAAAGAGAGCTGCGTAAGCTTATTGAGGAGTTCAGTGATGTTTTTTCTGATGTGCCCGGCAGGACGAACTTAGTTGAATATGACATTATCTCTCCTCCAGGTGTCACAGTGCGAGAAAGACCGTACCGGATCCCGGAAAGTCGACGAAGCGGCGTTCGCAAAGAGGTACGGGATATGCTCGAGCTTGGAGTAATTGAACCTTCCAGGAGCGAGTGGTGCAGTCCTATTGTAATAGTGGCTAAGAAGGACGGCACCAACCGCTTCTGCGTAGATTTCAGAAAGGTGAATGCTATTGCCAAGTTCGATGCGTATCCCATGCCTCGGGTCGACGAACTTTTAGACAGACTGGGAAAAGCGAGGTTTATTTCCACTCTGGACCTGACGAAGGGATACTGGCAAATCCCTCTAACCCGCAGCTCCAGAGAGAAAACCGCATTTTCAACACCAGAGGGGCTGTTCCACTTTAAAACCATGCCGTTTGGGCTACATGGTGCGCCCGCTGCCTTTCAGAGACTGATGGACCAGGTGTTACGCCCACATCATGAATATGCAGCAGCGTATATTGATGACGTGGTGATTTACAGCTCCACCTGGCGAGAGCATTTGGCTAGGGTTGCAGCCGTTCTTCAGTCTCTAAGGGCAGCCCGGCTGACAGCTAACTTGAGGAAATGTGCGTTTGCCAAGACAGAGACTCAATATTTGGGATTTTTAATGGGAAATGGAAGGGTGAGACCTGTGGTCACCAAAATCCAGGCTTTGGTTGATGCAGCGATCCCCAAAACCAAGACTCAGGTGAGGTCACTACTGGGCTTAGCCGGTTATTACCGCCGCTTCATCCCCGAGTACGCCACAGTGGTTAACCCGTTAGTCGACCTCACCAAAAAGAGTGCGCCAAATTTAATTAAATGGTCAGCTGAGTGTCAGGGGGCGTTTGATACGATTAAGCGTAAACTTTGCCAGGCCCCCACTCTTATTACCCCAGATTTCACCAAAAGATTCATCCTCCACACCGACGCCTCGGATGTAGGGTTGGGTGCAGTCTTGTCCCAAAAAGTAGCTGGAGTAGAACACCCGATATTGTACCTGAGCAAAAAAATGTTACCTCGGGAGCGTAACTACTCCGTAGTCGAAAAAGAGTGTTTGGCCATTAAATGGGCTACTCACTCTTTACGATACTACCTGCTGGGACACTCATTTGATCTGGTCACAGACCACGCCCCACTCCAGTGGTTAAGCACAATGAAGGACAGCAATGCCCGGATAACTCGGTGGTATCTGGCATTGCAGCCCTTCATGTACCATATGGTACACCGTGCGGGGAAAGACCACCAAAATGCGGATTATTTTTCCCGGGAGGGGGGAGCAATGGGAAAGGTAGATTTAGCCGAGTGTTCCTTCGGCTCCACTCTGAGCGGTGGGATATGTGACAGAAATACAATGAGTTCTGGTGATAAATCTTCCTCCCGACCTGTGAGGGCGCTAAAGAACGGGAGGAGAAGTATCTGGAAGGGCTGGCCTGACAGTTCGTTTCCGGGACCGGAAAGTGGGTCAGCCTGGAAGGAAGCGAGACTCTGTTGTAAGACCGTATTGATCTGACAGGTAAACAAGGGGCAGCTGCAAGTAATAAGGCAGCTGCAACCGTTTACCTAGATATCATGCGGGATTACATATAGGGGCCAGGGTAACGCTGTTCTTTTCCTTCGTTTGGGTTAAACAGGAGGAGAGAAGGACTGAGAGGGGAGCTCTCAGAAATATAAAAGCAGGAATAAGTGTTACGTGTTGTGTGTTATTTCTGTCTGTCTATAATTGTCTGTCTTTTGTCGCACTACTAGACAGTTAAAGCACACCTCCGGAGCTGTCGCCACAAAAGCACTATCCGGAGCACCACTGCACAGAGCACCTGCACGACTGAGTTCACCCAGGACTGGTGACCGTGCATTTGTTTTTCTGTTCAGGACTGTGTGGGATTATTCACGCTCCCCGTGCTTTACACATTGTTGTGTACTGCCGGGGATTTATTATTTGACGGTCGCCAGACCTGGAAACAGCACAATAAACACTTGTTCACCGAATTATCGTTGTCTGTCTGTCACTCCTGCATCGCATCACCGCTACACCTGTTCCCCTTACCATCCACTTTGCCACAGTGGGTTGTTAGTGGAGGCTTGGATTACAGATTGGAAATAAGTACATTTAGCAGAGGAGAGAGTAGAGTAGAGGAGAAGGAGTAGAGGAGAGTGCGGTAGAGGTCTAGGGCAGCAGGGAGTTTGGTTCTCTTCCATTTCTTTTCAGCAGATCGCAGATTCTTGCTGAGCGGAGTGCCGAGGAGAGCCAGGGTTGGGGAGGGGAGGAGCGAGCAGGTCGGGAGGTGAGGGGACAAAGGGAGTCGAGGGAGAAGGTGAGGGAGTAGAAGAGGGTGGAGGTAGCAGAGTCTACAGAGAGTTGTGAGAAGGAGTCTATAGGAGGGAGGTGAGAGAGAGCAGTGGAGGCAAGGACAGAGGGGGAGAGAGAGCGGAGGTTAAGGCGAGAGGTGACAGTGGGGGTAGGAGGAGCAGAGAGAGAGGGGAGAGACAGAGAAAAAGAGATGAAACAGTGATCAGAGAGGTCCAGGGGGGTGACAGAGAGGGTGGAGGGGCAGCAGGCCCTGGAGAAGGTGAGGTCCAGTTGACGGCCAGCTTTGTGGGTAGGGGGGGATGGAGAGAGACAGAAGTCGAAGGAGTGAAGGAGAGGGAGGAATCCGACAGAGTGGCTGGGGTTGGAGAGATGGATATTTGAAGTCACCTAACAGGACAGTTGGGGTAGACAGAGAGGGGAGGGAGGTGAGTAGATAGTCGAGTTCATCGAGAAAGTGAGCGAGAGGTCCAGGGGGACGGTACAGTACAATTAGCAGGAGTTGACAGGGAGAGGTTAGTTGGACAGCATGAAATTCAAAGGTAATAACAGAGAGTGAGGAGAGGTCGGAGGGGACAGAAAAGAGTAAGGAGAGAGAGAGGAGAAGACCAGTCCCACCTCCCCATCCAGTGAGACCCGGGGTATGGGACAGGACGTAGAGAGAGGACAGGGCAGCAGGAGTTACAGTGTTATCAGGGGACAGCCAGGTTTCAGTGAGAGCAAGGAAATCGAGAGAGAGGTGGGAGGCAAAGGCAGAGATGAAATCAGCTTTGTTAGCAGAAGAGTGTCAGTTCCAGAGTGCACCAGAGAGTGTGTGGGAGGGGGGGGGAGAGGGCAGAGGGATGAGGTTAGAGGGGTTGGAGGAGCACCGGCAGAGAGAGGGCAGAGGACGAGGGCGAGAGGATAGAACAGGGATGTGGGAGACGGTCATAGCAGGACAGGCAAGACAAATAGGCACAAATAAGTTCCCCCTTCATCAAGGCCCCCCTTCGGGACGTTGGGCCCCTTTCGAGGCGTTGGGCGCCGGGGAAATTTCCTCGTCCTCCCCACCCTCTTGGTGGGCCTGGTAAAGCATAGGCAAGCACGGTAAAGCACAGAGAGGTATGGTAAAGCATATTAAAAACAAACCGTGGTAAATGAACCCTTATAAAAGTTTCCAACAGTATACGCATAGGAAATAGGATCAGCATTTCTTCAATCAGGGCAGCAGTGTGGAGTAGTGGTTAGGGCTCTGGACTCCTGCCCGGAGGGTTGTGGGTTCAATCCCTTGTGGGGGACACTGCTGCTGTACCCTTGAGCAAGGTACTTTACCTAGATTGCTCCAGTAAAAACCCAACTGTATAAATGGGTAATTGTATGTAAAAAATAATGTGGTATCTTGTAACAATTGTAAGTTGCCCTGGATATCTTTATATAGTGCCTTTCATAGTGGACCACCATAGAACATTGATTTAACATCTCATCCGTAGGATGGAACACAAGGAGCTTAAGTCACACAGTGAGTCAATAGCAGAGGGGGGATTTGAACCGGTGACCTGCTGGTTACTAAAGCCCTGGACTTTAACCACTGGACCACACTGCCTCCTATAGAAAAATGTTGTGTAACATACCATGCAAAAATACTGGTCAACTTTTCTAAACTCTCTACAGTCAGAGGCTTATGTGCCATGTTTCACTTACTTCTAGAGAATCCGAAAGACCTGTTGGCACCAAGTCCTTGAAGTCTATATGAAGAAATATTTAACAAAAGCTGCCCTTGGTGCTTACTGTAGAACTGTGCCAAAAAGGGTGCCTGTATCATATAGCTGACTTCCAAACGGTGTGCAGTCAGTCAGCCACAGAGTTTGCCACAGCTCATCAGATAGTAAGAGAAAACTGAAACTTAGGCCTCGGAAACTGATTACACAATTAACAGGTTTCACGACCTTTCCTCAGTGAAGCTCAAATGAGTCTGAAGATATTCTCTCTTTGAGTTAGTTACAACTCTTCTCAGAACAGATTCTCTCTGAGTTACAGAGTTAAAGATCTGCTCAGAACAGATTCTCTCTGAGTTACAGAGTTAAAGATCTGCTCAGAACAGATTCTCACTGAGATACACTTACAGCTCTGCTCAGAACAGATTCTCACTGAGATACACTTACAGCTCTGCTCAGGGCTCTCCATAGGGGCAGGTCTGTGGAGTTGGGGGCTACAGCCTCTGATTAAATAACTAGGAATTACTACAATAATGAACGTACTCACATAAGCTTCACTAAGACAGCTCCAATTGTTGTGACTGTGAAGCCTCCACACGGACTGAGACATGTATTTGCACCTTCTTATTTTAGCCATTCAAGTTTGATTCCAGGGTAATGTTTTTACCACGATAGATCATTAATCACCTTTATCACATAAAACAAAACCTGTGGTGGGGTGGGTGTGAGCACCTGCTTATAATACTTCCTGGGTTCTTGAGCCCCGGATTACCATGCAGTGAGTGCCTACTGGGCTCTCTGTGTACTTCAAGACCTCATTACTTCTAATGTAATGACAAAGTTAGCCTTTGCTGTACTTGTAAAAGCAGTGACTGAATCCTTGCTTGTTCTTTCTGAGATGATCTTGGCTACTGCTGACGCACAAATGATGGGGAAATTTTCCCATCAAAGAGGTCATTCATGTCATTCAAGAAATATGCAGGTTTGCCTTTTTCAGAGTACTGCTGAGTGATGCAAAGATTACTGATTACTTAGAAATATTGTAAAATAAACAGATATTTCTTCAATCGATGCTTTTAAAACCACAAGAAGGATGTGTGAAAAAACCCTCACCTTACCATGTCTTAACATCAATGATGAGAGATTGACACACACACACAGCCTGCATATGCAAAGGCAACAGTTCTGTATATATATATAATTTAAATATATATATTTTTTCAATTGTTTATTATTTTATTGTTTAATTGTCACCCGCACCTGGTAATGATTGTAAATGACTGCCAGGTGCAGGGTTTAAAAAAGGTGCAGCCAGTTTGTTCTGGGCTGCTGTGTGTGAAGAAGCCCTGGCAAAATTAGCCTTTGCTGTACTTGTAAAAGCAGTGACTAAAACCTTGCTTGTTCTTTCTGAGATGATCTTGGCTACTGCTGATGGTGATAGTGTGCTCAAGCGTATTGAAAGACAAAGGTACTGTGTAAAGCCTTTTCATGCTATTTGTTTAATAAAAGGTGTTTTTTGTTTTTGTTTTGGGTCAATGTTTTTTTGGGTCAGTGGTTTTTAAAGGGGCAACGAAGTTGCAGCACTGTTCACATATGGTGGCAGTGGTAATGAGTGCCCCAACTGACCCAGAAGACAAAATTAACTTTGCGGAGCTAATCAGGACTGTGGATAAGTCCACGACGGGCATGCTGGAGGTGACCCGCAGGCAGCGAGAGTGCAACGAGCAGTGGAGGCAAGAGCAGGGGTTGCCCGCACGGGAACTGGACATCCCTGTGTCCGAGCTGGAGCTGCTGCTGCAGAAGGTGGTGTGGCCTGCACCACAACAAAGAGTGCAGACACTGGAACTGGAGTCTCCTGCACCTGTGTCTGAATGGCCCGCAGCTGAACCTGCACCGGATCCAGAGGTCCTTACACCAGAACTGGCGTTGCCTGTGCAGGAACCGGAAGTGCCCGAGCTGCAGCAGGTACTGCTGCTGTTGGAAGAAGAGGAGGTGAGGAATATACCTCCACCACAGCCCCAACCTCCACCCCTGCAAAGCAGTCCGGCGCTGATGGGTGCGGTCCTTTGATGGGTGCGGCTCTTGGACACCCTGCCCAGGTCGGGGCACCACCAGGCACAGATGCTTGCCTGGTCCCTTGCGCCGCTCCCCCTGGAATCTCAGACGTTACTGCACGGTCATATGACGTCACTGGCATTCCTCACACCTCTGTCTCCAAGTTACCGGCCAACGTGTCGGTCGCTCCTGGCAAGCCATTTGGGTCCCTCCTCACCGGATCGCGGTCCCTTCCTGTGGGCAACTAGCCCTGCGCAGAGAAAATGTGTGTTTGTGGCAGGGAGAGAGTTAAAGTCTCCCTGCCAAATTTGTTTAAAAGACGGTGTGTTTTGTTTTTGTTTGATTTTGTTTTAACAGGTAACCAGCTTATCTGTCCTGTTTGTTAGTTAGGTTCCTGTTTCTGTCTTTTAGTTAGTGCTCAAGACAAGAGCTAGGTGTTTGTTTTCGCTTTGTTTATTTTATTTTGTATAATTAAAAAAAATTGTAAAGCTCTGATGCCACCTTTGTCATTGTTTAGTTAGTCCAATGAAAGGTATCACCTCCCCTCTTTTGGTTTCTCATTTCTGGACTGATAGGGCTCCCATTCCCCCTATCTGTTGAAAGAAATGATCCAGTGTGCAATAGGCTTTACCCACAGTTTGACTATCTGTAGGGTTATACTGAAGACTTTACTTCACTTATATGCACAAATGAAGCCTCCTTTCTCACGCTAGACCCTTCGAAACAGACCCTTTTTCACAGCTCCTAAATGTAAACTACAGTTAAACCACATATAGTTGCATTAATCAGACTTCTTTATATTGCAGGAAACCACATAGTTACGAGAAGCACAGGCAGACATCATTAGTCAAAGCCTACAATATAGATGTAACAAAAATGAATTGAATCTGTCCCCAGACACTTATTTTTTGCTGAGTCAGTCTTTGGTAAATAACATAATGAGTAACAGGGATGCTATGCTAACTGAAGGTCCGAGTCATTCTACTGCAGTTTAGACTAGCGAACTTAAGCAACAGTTACAATGCAATTTTACTAAAGAATAGTGTAGTGAGCTCAAACTGCAGTTACAACATAATTCCAGTCCAGTCTAGTCTAGAGATCTCAAACTGCAGTTACAATGTAATTCCAGTCCAGTCTAGTCTAGTGATCTCAAACTGCAGTTACAATGTCATTCCAGTCCAGTCTAGTCTAGTGACCTCAAACTGCAGTTACAATGTAATTCCAGTACATTGCATGAATTAACACTTTTCACAATCCCCTGATGGGCACATGAATGCATGCCATATACACATGATCAACATCATTTGTTACAAAGAAACAGGAATTAACAGGGCATAAAGCGGACATTGCTTTTAAGTGTTTTCCATGATGCCAGCCAGAGCCACTGGCCACAGAACCATTCTGAATGTTTGCACACACAATCAGAAGGTGAAGGTAAAACTACACATTACAATGACTTTTGTGCCTGTTTGTATTGTATGTACTTTAACTACTACAATAAATATTTTGTTTTGTAATAAATGAAAAGTGAACATGTTATGAAACCTAGTGACAGAGAAAGAATGACTCTTGGGTATAAATCTCCCTCCCAACCTGTGAGAGTGCTGTGTATAGGGAACAGAATGCCCTGGACTGCATGGCGTGACAATTTATTCCCAGAGTTAGGTGGAAGTCAGCCATCTAGAAAGGGGGCTCAGCTACGGTACACCAAGTCATCACCCCAGAGGGAAAGCGATGTGGCAACCGCGGATTGCAGGAGAAACGGCTGCACTCGCAAACCAAGGGTGTGTGACTGAAGGTACAAATAGGGGATGTGGCTTGGTGATCTGTTCCTTTGTTTATGGTTAAGAGATACTCTGAAGGATGAAAGTAAAATAACCGTGAGTGTTTAGTGTTTGTTTGTTTTGTTGAGTCTAATTGTACTGTTTGTTATTTATTAAATGGCTAACATGATCCGGAGCTGTTGCTACAGGCCAGCACAAACCTGGATTACAAACCCTCCCCAAATAAAACATTGTTTGGACATTGAAATCACTTGTTTGTCATTACTTGTGCACTGCATCACTTCTACACCTGCACACTGCAAACCACTTGGTCACAGACCTACATAGCCAATGGAAACAAACTGGACTGTCAACTTTTTTTTTGTATTGTGTTTTTTCATCTTTCAGACACTAAGGCACTATATTGTAGTCACTGTTGTTTTTAGCACATACAATTGAAGAAAGAAAGGAAGACGACTTTCAAAGCAATAGCAGTCTTGGTATTGGTATTCCCAATAGTCTCACTGTTTAGTGAGGTAGCTACATATAACTGCTGTGAAACAATCACACTGTGGGAGCCAACATGATGAGGAGGTGAATCTAATAAAAATCATGCTAAAGAATTTGTTTTTTTATTGGGAAATTGAACTTTACCACCACACGAATCAAAGTATCAACATTATTTTTAATGTTGTTTCTGACAGACTTCCTAATAGTATGACACCTCATATTTCATAAGAGGAGTGGGGAATTGTTAAACAAATTATCTATAAAAAGAAAAATCTAGTGAACATTTTGTTTTCTATTATTATTATTATTATTATTATTATTATTATTATTATTATTATTATTATTACTACTACTATCATATTGTCCTTAACATTGATGTACACATATATTTGTATGTATTAACTTCAATCTGTTCACTTTGTTCACCTTGTGCATCCTGCCGTTTGGGAGACCGGTAACACTGTTTCTTTGTGATTCTAGTGTGTTTTATAAAATACCAATCTAATATACGTTTAGCCATTTTGTATTTACGATACTCTAAGGAGTACATCTTGATTAGTTTCACACGAAAAATGCGGTTTAAAATATGAATACTGCAGGAATGAGTTTTTAAATTGATACTACAGCTTGTAAAAAGCGATCCTGTGTATGTGTATTGAGACGAATATGTGAACAGCTCAGATAAGTCATTGTGAAGCCCCCAGGCAAGCTGTTTGAGTCCCTCTCACATTCATTCAGTGACAGCGTTGAGGTTGGGTTTACTGGTAAAGGAAGTGCAGGGTGGGGGGCTCACTTGTAGTTGAACTTTGTTTTTACTACAATAACATTAATCAATATGTGTCACTCTGTTACTGTTCTGTGTGACTATGCCTTCCCAAATGTGTGTTGTACACTCCAATCCAACAAGCATATTCCCCTCCAACAAGTACTGGGACACAAATGAAAGAGATTTTTAATGAGGGGAATCAGCAAGCCTTCCAACAAGAGTTTATGCCTCAAAGTGTTACCATTCCCTACCAATGAGATTAGAATGACTGTCTGGGGCTGTATAGAATAATCATTGATGATTGTGCCAATAAAGAATTTGCCAAAGTCTGTAAACAAACACCATGGAAGCTGTTATACACAGCATATCATATACACACCAGTTACTGTATACAGCACTTTCAAGCATGCTAAGAAAAGCTTTAAAAAGCGTTTTGAGTTTGACATAGTATCTCAATCTGTCAATCTGCCCCTCTCTCTCTCTCTCTCTCTCTCTCTCTCCCCACCTCTCTCTCTCTCTCTCTCTCTCTCTCTCTCTCTCTCTCTCTCTCTCTCTCTCTCTCTCCCCCCCCCCTCTCTCTCTCTCTCTCTCTCTCTCTCTTTCTTGTTTTCCGTGAAGATCTTGTTCATGTTTCCTTCCTCTAGTATCAGAATACACAAGCAACAAAAAATTCAATCAAATGAAATAAAACCCCCAAAATGTAGCAGAAGTATATCTGATAAGGATTTATGTGTGGGCGTTTTTTTGGCTTCATTTGTACTTTTTTTCATGTATGACAGATAATTTCCGGCATGTACATCAATGTCAGCTGATTAATGACATTCAAAATAAGTTTCATTTTAATTTTGATAACCTAGTTGCCTGACCTTCATAGAGTCCAGTATGATAGTAATATGAATCAAGAAGTCATTAAAAAACGTAATAGGAGTTTCCCCTGAAATCAAGGTCTATTGTTATTTATTTCTTAGCAGATGATTCAAAAACTAAATAGCTGAAACCCACAATTCACACCGTACTTGCTCACTCACTAAATATCTTGGTATCCATGAATAGAAAATAGACAAATGATTCGACAAAGGACTTCATCAGTGGACACCAGTCTACCAATGCATGCTGAATGATTGAACGTATCTCGCAGTGGCATTAATGGTGTTTCAGACAGTTCCCCAGACAGTTCTAATATGCAATGTTACAGTTAGGTTAGGTTGAGAGCAAACTGAAGCTTCAAGCTTAGTTTAAATAATAAAATCACAAAGTAGGAGCTATCAGAACCATGGAAATATAAGGTTGTGATACACTCAATTAGAACATAAGACAAGTTCTGAACGAGAGGAGGTCATTCGGACCATCAATGCTTGCCCGGTTCCGAGTAGCCGATTGATCCCAGAACTTTGTCAAGTCAGGGCTTAAAGTATCCCAATGGCTCCATCAGACCCTGTGTCTATTATCAACACCCAGACAGGGACAGGGTCTGATAATATCATGCAGGTTATCATCACCACACTGAGACAGGGACATGGTCTGATAATATCATGCAGGTTATCATCACCTCATTCATCGGCTATAGAACAGATTTCCACCCCACTTAATAAAAGCACACGATTAGAAGATTTACATGGAAGTAAGTTGCTTTACTTTGTCTGGTCGCAACTTCTTAAGGTATGTATTTACAATGTGCTACACATGTCCAGTATGCACTGTATATAAATATTTTCTCCCAATTTGGAATGGCCATTTATTATTATTATTATTATTATTATTATTATTATTATTATTATTATTATTATTATTTCTCCTTCACCACAGCGATTCCCTACACAGCTCTGGGACGTGACACTCAGTGGGTGTCCTCCAATCCCATGGGCCAATTGGCGTCATTTTTACACCCAGGAACTCGAGAGCGGATGTCTGCAGGCTATCGGCTTCTGGAGGACAAAGACCAGCCCAGCAAATCTCCGCCCCCAAGCTCACTTGTTGCCTGGCCTGTAAGGGTCGTCGGAGAGCAGTGAAAAGAAACAGCCGGATCCCATCTCCCCAACCCCGGGAGCGCTAAAGCCAATGCAGCGCCCCCATGGAATCCCCAACGATCTCTGGTTGACTCCCCCAAGATAAAGTGACACTTGGTGCTTCCCTTTCAAAGCTAGGCAGATCATTCCAGAGTTGTGGGGCCCTATAACTGAATGCTTTACCACCTGTGTTTAGTTTTTAAATTTGTGGCACAGTAAGTCTAGGAATATATGGCATTAAAAGATTATTTAAATACGATGGTACAAGGCCATTTAATGCCCTATAAGTTAGAAGCAACACCTGAGAAATCTATCCTGATTCAGCCCGGATGCCAGTGCAGAGATTCTAGCACAGGAGTAATATGATCTCGTCTCTTAGTCCCGGTTCAAATTCTAGCTGCAGCATTTTGTATAAGTTGCAGTCTAGATATAACACAGCTATGAATACCACAGAAAAGGGCATTACAATAATCAATTCTACAAGATACAACAGCATGCATCAATCTATCAGTATCTGAGTGGGAAAGAATACTTCTCAATTTGGCAATATTTCTTAGATGATAAAAATAAATTTTAGTAATATTCCTGATGTGTGTCTCAAAAGAAAGATTTGGGTCAAAGACCACACCTACATTTCTCATTTCGTCTGCAAGTTCAGAAGAGAAGCCACCAAAGAGTACAGATATACTTTGTTGGTTCTGAGACCCTAGAATCATCATTTTTGTTTATCTGAGTTTAGCATTAAAATGTTTTCAAACATTCATTTTGTTATGTTAGCAAGACAGGTACTCAAAATATTTACATCCAACTGTGTCTCTTTTTACTGATATTAAAATGTTTGACTACAAATGTTTCAATAACTACTAATAATCAAAAAGTATACTTCTATAAAAAAAAGAAAAAAAAATTCACATGTCATAATACTTTTTTTAAAACTCATTATGAAAAACTTTTAGCTGATGGTGGGATTTTTATGAGTCACTAAGCATACATGTTTAGTGTGGGACTCAGTCACAATTCAGTCACTCATACACTCACTCACTGAGAGCTACTGTGCAGCACCACAGAGCACCAGAGAAGATGGATATCAGATCATTGGTCCTGTTGCCGTGGCTTCTCTTTCTGGTGCCACTGTTAAGATGTGCAAAGTCTTTGGATTGTGATAACAGCACACAGTATGGGTTTCCTTATCTTGAAAACAAGAGATGCTGTACCAAATGTGATGCAGGTAAGTACATGCTGATTATATATATATATATATATATATATATATATATATATATATATATATATATATATATATATATATACATATAAGAAAAAAGGTAATGTAGGTACAAAATGCAGCCAGGAAGCAAAAAGAACGTAAATTAATTTTCAAATGAGGCCTTTGGAATGAACATTCTATTCTGAAGTCATCGTGACATCATCATCCTCTGGAACTTTTCTTTTGAAAGACAACTTGTTTATGACAGCAGCTTGTTTACAATGCTGCTTTATCCATCCAGCTCAAGAAGGTCTTTTAGTCTGAAAAAATGTTCTGATATAATTGATTTTGTGATCAATTATTCACATTTTCGTGCACCTATATTACCTTTTTCTTTTTGAATTTGCTCCTTTTGGTGCACAGTTTTCCTTTTTCAAATTATATATATAAAAATACATATATATATATAAAACTGCAGGGTACAAAATTGAAGGCATATGAAAGAAAAGGTTTTTTAAAAGATGTACACAAAAAGTTTAAAAGATTAAACAATCTTTTATTTTCAGAACGTTTCGGGCAACAGCCCTTCTTCAGCTGTTTAAAAAGAAAAGTAAACACAGTGCAGTACAGTATTTTTTTTTATTTTAGGTACCTTCACAGTACTGAAGAATAAAAGAAAAATGTTTTAATCTTTTAAACTTTTTGTGTACATCTTTTATAAAACCTAGAGAGAGAGAGAGAGAGAGAGAGAGAGAGAGAGAGAGAGAGAGAGAGAGAGAGAGAGGGAGGGATGGAGAGAGAGAGAAGTAAGGTTTAAAATGTACAGATTCATTATCAAAGTTGTTTTTTGTTTCTTCTGAAGTTGGGGATGAACTACCTACTGTAGACCTACCTGCTTTCTTTGTTTCTTCCAGAGTACACCTGACAGTTTTATCGTGTGTGTTTTGCAGGTGAATATATGACAAACAAGTGCACATATTTTGAGGACACCAGGTGTGCGCGCTGTCCAGAAGGCTCCTACAACCCAGCGAAGAACAAGAAGCAGAACTGTGAGCGCTGCCGCATCTGTGAAGGAGGTAATGATGACAGCTTCACATCTTTACAATGCGCATCCACTTCAATTCAGCTCTTTCTAGTTTAACTGAGGCAGTGAAACTGTTTGCAAATTGTAGGGTGGTACTGAAAGACAGTCACTTAAACTGAAGCAGACTTTTTCCAACCAGATTGTATTGAATCCTGAACACTTTTGAGCAGGTACCTGGAAACCATTACTTGTGGTTATACTGAACCAGGCTACTTTTGAATAGTTCCCGAAATTATGCAGTGCTTTGCCTCAGACTTTACTCACAATATCCTGCCTCAATCCAGCCCTCCAGTTCCTCCAGTGAAACATCCACTTACTCCAGAACAATCTCCACATTAACTTGACATAACTAAGGGGTCAGGCTCATAGACTTTAAGGTACTGTTCTGTTATTACTAAAAGCTTCCAAAAGGCACAGGGGTTAGCTTAGGGTTTGTGTTTTTTTTTTTTTCTTCTGAAGTAGTAGTAGTTTAATTTGCTTTTTAATTTGATCTCCATTTGAAGCAACAATATTGTTTTTTATAGTTTGGCTAGGGTTTCACTGAATTAAAAAAAAACAGCGGTGTTTATGTGGATCAATCCAGGAGGCTTCTGAGAGAGAGCTGACATGATGTGATCAGTGTGTGAGTAGAATTGCCAGAGATGCTTCTTCTCATCAGAAGTGACATCAGCATTATGACATCACAGTGCTTAACAGTGCACAGCCTGTACTGTGCTGTTGTACAGGATGAACCAGGGCAGGTCATTGCTTAGGCTCTTGTGTAAGAGTAGTAGAGTGTGTTTCTTCATCACTGTGATGGCCTCCCTGCCTATCTCCTGAGCATTGCTTCAGCCAGCCTCTGCTAGAAGAGAATACATCCACAATGAGAACGCAATTAAGCCAGGACAGGGTCTGTGTAAAAACTAGATCTAGGCTTACTTTATTCTTCAAGTGTTTTGTTTGTTGCTGTTTTGTTTTAAATGTAATTTAGTTAGCTGAGTAATAGTTTCCCCTCCAAAAGGGACTTTTTTATCTTAAAATATTTTTGCTGGAATAACGAAAATTTGTTCAAACGCAATTTATCTATAAGATTAGATCACGCCCACACACATATATTTTCATATGTTTTCATTCTGTTTAATGTCTTTTGGTGGTCCCCCTACTGTTCAAAATAAAGAACACATTTGAAGCTCAGCATGGAGGTAATTCTCGGACTGTGTGATGTGCCGAGATCTCTGAGAGATAAACAGAGCAGCAAAGCTTAGCAGCAGCAGGGTCTGGCATGGTCAAAGCTTCCCCTTTCCTTGCATTGTGTGAGTTGCTTAGATCTCAGAAAGATGATAAACAAGGTCCCCAGGCAGTCTCCCCTGGTAAGATCCATCTGCGTGGAGGGGAGGGGGACTAGCTGCTTGGAATCCCATTGACAGGCTGGTGCAGCCTGGTATCTTTGTTGTTAGTCTGATTGCAGCAAGACCCTCTACCTTGAAGAAGAAGCAACCCCTTAACTACAGTATAGGGAGTCTTCGACATATCGAAGCATATAATACAAGCAACCGGATCTTCAACAGGTGAAAAGGGAGACAGTGATAATATTGCCAGTGCAATGTTGCTAGGTAAGGACGTTCAGTACGACCACGTTTCAATAAAACCCACCGCTGTCAAGGGGAATTCCCAGCAGCATGATCACAGCAGATAAGCAGACCCCTTTATGCTCTAAATGAGAGCTATCAGCCCTTATCAAGGCATGTCATTGGAAACGAAAGCCTTTGTTCTTAACATTTCTAATCAAAGGTAAAACAAGCTAATTTGCCAATGGAAACCTGCTCTGGTTATTAATCCCAGAAACAGAAAGCATCTTCTTGAGCTGTTTTCTTCATACTGCTGTTCCAGGTATTGCTCACTCGTGGGTGTTTCGTAGGTCTTGTCTGGTTTCGGTTCTGGAGGTCTTGTCTTCTGGTGGTCTCGCTATTATTTAGAAGAAGGAAACTTTTAGTTACTTGTGGGGTAAAATTTAACCCTTGTGCTAACAGTTAATATGTGTTCTGTGATCAAATGACTGTGACTGATCCCATTTTCTAGCACACTACATGACTATTTCACAAATGAAAAGCTTTTATAAGGCGCTTGTCTAACTTTGTACAACGGTTTTGTCATCATAATCAAACCTGGCAGCTGCTCTGCGCTCCTAGATTAGTTTTTGATTTCACTCTCAGTGTTGCTGCTGACCCTGCACTGTGCCTCTGTGCTTCTGCAATGTAGAGATCTGCTCAGATCTGCTCAGATCTTTATTTGTCAGTTTTGCTAACTTCCCTTCTCACTTTTCAGAAGGACCTTCTATGCAAAAACAATGGTAGAGAATGATAGAGGCCACATAATATATATATATATATATATATATATATATATATATATATATATATATATATATATATATATATATAATAACAGGTAACACGTGAAATGTGAGGTAAATGGAGGTGATCTAAAGTATCGTCTTAATAAATGCTACCCTGTTTGTCTCTGGTCTCCCCCCAGTGTTTTTCTATGAGAAGCAGTGTACCCGCTACAGCAACGCAGTCTGCAAGTGCAACTCTGGACTACAGTGCATGGATAAGGAGTGCTCAAGGTGTATATACCCTGCTGTAATCACAACCCCTGCAGGTAAAGGAAACTGAAGCTAAATGAACTGAATACACACAGGAGAGCCAGCACAGAAACGTGTGGGCTCCCCAGCAGACAAGAATAGAGCAGAATGGCTATGGGTAGAATGGGATCACAGCATGCTAAGTGTACTTTACCAAATGATCTTTAACGGCAATGCAGATAGACAGACAGGGGCAATGGCCATGCGATGGCTCTGTATTATACTGAGGGGCAATGGTAGCGCAAGTATAGGGCAGCTACAATAGAATGAGGCTGCCATTAGTAGAATGGGACCACAGTGTGCTAACTGCACCCTTATCAAATGATCTTCAATGGCAATGCAGATAGACAGACAGGGGCAATGGCAGCACAAGTATAGGGCAGCGACAATTGCTAGAATGGTACCACTTTGGGATAATATCCATATAGCAGAACCTTTAGGGGATGATTATCTATTAAGAAAGCAAGCAAGTACAAAATAGTGCTTCATTCCCTGCCATTTGTTTTTATTATTCGTCCCAATACCTACTCTATAGAACAGGTAAAAAGGCAACCATTACTAATCCTTAATGTCTCTTTATTGTTGGTTAGAAATCAGTGTAATAGTTAAACGGAGCACCCCAGCCAAAGAGCCTGCAGGTAAACCAGCCACCCCCGCCAAAGAGCCTGCAGTTAAACCAGCCACCCCAGCCAAAGAGCCTGCAGTTAAACCAGCCACCCCCGCCAAAGAGCCTGCAGGTAAACCAGCCACCCCAACCAAAGAGCCTGCAGGTAAACCAGCCGCCATACATGAATCCAGCAGCTCCAGCATGGCATTATAAACGCATTACACTGAATCCAGCAGCTACTGCATGGCATTACACTGAATCCAGCAGCTCCAGCATGGCATTATACATGCATTACACTGAATCCAGCAGCTCCAGCATGGCATTCTACACGCATTACACTGAATCCAGCAGCTCCAGCATGGCATTATACATGCATTACACTGAATCCAGCAGCTCCAGCATGGCATTCTACACGCATTACACTGAATCCAGCAGCTCCAGCATGGCATTATACATGCATTACACTGAATCCAGCAGCTCCAGCATGGCATTCTACACGCATTACACTGAATCCAGCAGCTCCAGCATGGCATTGTACACACATTACAGCTGTCTGCCCTTTACTTTGGCACCCTGGTTATGTGGTGAGTGCACTTCTAATTCATCTAACACAATTCTCTTTTATCTTTTAATTTTTCAGAAAATGAAATTAATAAACGCACAGCCAAACGTAAGACTTTTTTTCTGGTTTAAATGATTTAAAGAATGAAATAAAAAATAAAATAAATGTGGCATTCTCATACAACTAAACAACGGCATAGATTGCGCAATATCATTTGCAGATTGTACAAAGCTAAAACACTGGGGCTTCAGATCAGCACTCCTGGTACAACTTTTCCTGTTTGCAGACTAGATTTCATCAAGCAACATCATTTGTTTATGTTTAACAGTTATTTCTAAGTACACAATCTATTTTTGTGATTTGATAAAAAAGTTCACGTCTGTTTAGGGTGTCTTATTAAACTGCATATGATGACATCTTCTCTACAATACCAGACACAGCACAAGACATTTTCGCTTTAAACTATGATTATCAACTCCAAAGCCATACTGGCTTTCATAATGATAACATCATTGCTTTTCAATACCAAGATAAAAAGTTTTGAGCCTAACATTGATCTAGGCATAAACTTCACAATTCAGTGAGGTAGACAGACGTTTCAGCTAACTCCTTTTATAGAGTGTTTTATAGATTGATTGTTATAGAGTGATGTCACACGCTCTCATTGCCTTGTGTACAGGACACTACTGTTCTTTTTCTCAGCCTCTTTCTATCACTCTATCCCTCCCTGTCTCACTCTCACCCCCTCTCTCACTCTTTCCCCCTCCCACATTCATCCTCTCACTCCCGCTCTCTCTCTTTCTCTCGGCAGGTCGTATATTTCTCATCAGCTGCCTCATTCCTGCCTTTGTCCTGCTTACTGTAATAATATGTGTCTACCTACTCCACAGGACATGGCAGCCCAAAAAAGAGAAGATGTCAACAGGTCAGTACACACGCTCCCAAACCCTCTATCGTTCATATACTGCTTGAACTCCTGCAGGGGTAGGAACTAAGACTTTAAAAACACAATAGCGGGAGCACTTCCTAGCAAGTCCATTTTCAATCTTCCTCAGATAGATTTGTTTTCCAGACTTCTTTAGCCCTGTGAAATGGGTGATGCCTATTTGAGTATTGCTGTAGAATCAGTCAGTCTCTCTGTCAGGGACTTTCATGTTTCAGGTTGGGTGAGTCCTGCTGCACAGTCTGCTGGTAGAGGCAAATATAGCACTGCACAGAACACTGTTCCTCTCCATCGTTCACAAAGTCGATGGGGGTGCCCCTTGGAATTATTCTGCTCCTGAGAGATTTATTTACTGTAATAAAATGAATAGAATATCCCACCTACTTAAACATTCAAGAATATTTGAATTCTGGTTTGAATTGTGAAAGAATATTTGAACACGAAAAACCCATGTTTGTCTCAGCAATAGAATTTACACTGTATGAATATTGACTTTTTCTTTTTAAACTGACTTTAAAAGTCAATTTAGCCTTTTTGTAACAATGCATCACATTGCAGTAACTGAACAACTACCAGCAGCTGCTGATGCACAGTGACTACTCTCTTATTGCACGGAAATAGCCTTGTAGACAACCTCTTGTTACCTGGGGTAATTACACCATGGTCGTGGTTATTGCAATGTAACTACACACTTATTACACCAGTAGTTGCCCAGTTATTGCAATTGAATGCCATAGCTATGTAAGCCCCATAATCTAGAGTTCTGCTGGAGCTACACTCTGTCTATACCTCCATGCTGGTCCCCAATCCTCATCAGGAATGCTGTCTGATATCATGGGACCTCTGCAGCTATGCTGACATGCCTGTTTAATCCTCAGGAACGTCTCAAGATGAGTCGCTGTTCAATGACGAAAGTGAAACCATATCTGAGTGCCGGCGCTCAGAAGAGGAGGAAGGGCCGGTGCCTGTGCAGGAGGAGAGCTGCAAGGAGACCTTCCGCTGCGTCTGAGTGAAATCTGAATAGCACCCCTTCTGAAGAGTTTACTTCTTCACATGTCCAAAACCCTCAAAGACAGGATTAGAAACCGTGCCCAGTCCTGGGTTTCAGTTTTTATATATATATATATATATATATATATATATATATATATATATATATATATATATATATATATATATATATATATATATATATCTTAGATAGATAGATAGATATAGGTATATATATATATATATATATATATATATATATATATATATATATATATATATTAGATAGATAGATAGATAGATAGATAGATAGATAGATAGATAGATAGATAGACAGATAAATTAATTAATTAGTAGGTAAAAAGATACAGATCTTTTGGCAAAATTCTGTACAGCCATATTTTCTTTTCAAACATTTTGTATTATCAAGTGACCTCCTAATTGACCACACCAGTATTACAGTTTAGGTTTTACAAGAGTTGAGCTCCTCATTATTGTGTTATTGTGAAATGAAGAATACTGTGGTTCTTTGGGGGTGATGAAAGGATGAGCACAAAGTGATTTGCGGGTGCAAAACCCCCATAATGCTGCCGTAAATTGTGTTTAGCACCTGTAAAGTCTGCTTTTACTGGCTGCTAAAAATGTATGTAAAGAATGGTTTTCACCTGACATTCTGCACCCGCTGTCAAATTTGCACTTTGCCATCATTAATCCACTGAAATGATATTGAAATGAATTCAGATTAAGAAAAGAGCATGGAACTGGGCTGGATCTGGATACTAATCGGGTGAAAATATTATAATGTGATGTAAGGATTTTGCTTTCACTTAGGCAATTGCTGACCCTCCAAAAACTTTACAACTCTTCTTATAAGGTGCAAACCATGGTAGAAGTGAGTAACTAAGAGCTCTCTGTACTCCTAACTCTGCAAGTGCTGCTGCTAAATAGATTGATGCGCTCATTGAGACCCTCATTATCATAATTGCATTTCATTATTTGTGCCGGTTGAGTAATTTGCATTGCTCACATAGGGTGCAATGCAATTTGAATTTTGCATCCACAATTACTTGTACTGTGGCCATACTTACATCACCCCTTCATGTACTGCCAGTATTTGCCTCTTTATTGCATTTTTTAATGTATATATTCTGAATTTGTTTTATTTAGCTTTTTATCTTGGGTTGGGGGGGGGGGGGGGGGTATAGAGAACTTTAAAATGCAATAGAACACATTTATTATAAACATCAGTGTGTTTTGTTTTTTTCAATAAACATCATGTAAAATGTGGAAAACATCTGCATCATTGATTTGGCTGGGGATTAAACAATTGGCACTAGAATTGCTTGTGTATATTGTTTATGTGTATTGTTCATGTATATTGGTCCACCACCATATTTTATAGTAAAAATGGCATCCAACCATACAAACCAATATCCTAGAACTACAGGTGCTGGAATCGGTGTACAGTCCTCTATCAGTCACATGCATCCATCCACCAGCAATGAGTCCATGGCTGAATATCAACAGTCAAGCGTCAAGTTGAAATAAATGGCGGCCATGCAGGAATTGTCGTGGGTGCCCTGCTCAATTGTCGCAATGCCAGCAAGCCAGTAGCCACACAGGACAGTTCGTACAATTAAAAATGTACAGGCACCTTTTGCTAAAGAACAGCATTTTTTGAACAAATAAATAGTTATTATTGAGTTATATGGCTAATAATTAGCTTTATTTTGTATTTAAGTTTTAGCTTTATATATAAATCCTAAGCAAAAATGCACAACATCCTACACTTTATCCTTGACTTAAGTTGAGTGGCTTTGGTGCCCTCTGCACATGTATTGAACGGAAGGACATTTTCGCCTTGTCCTTTCTTCTCCAGTTTAGAGCCCTGCAAATGCCCAGATATTTATACACGGTTGCTTGTTTTAAAGCCCCTGTTTTCTAGTTGAAGACTATTGAAGAAGACCTTACAGAATATAAGATAGAGTCATCTGCAGTGATGAACAGGGGAGCTGTCTGTTCTACAGTATGTCAATGGAAAAGAAAATCTGTCCTAGAATAAAAACCCAGAGGAACTCCTTTATTAAGATACGAAAATGTTGTGTATGTTTATATCTATCTATCTATCTATCTAGAGAGAGAGAGAGAGAGAGAGAGAGAGAGAGAGAGAGATTATTTTTTATTTGTTTATTTACCCTTGTTTATTTACCCTTGTCCTGGAAAACAATTAAAAGACCATTACAAGGAACACAATAAAAACATGTGGCTCAAACTTAATCAGCATCACACAGAAATCAAAGAGCAGAATAAATAGGACATGAATCTACTGTTAATGTGGAGTGAAGGAGAAGCATTGGCAGGAGGTTCTAAACAATCCCCAAATAGAATCTTTAAAACCATCTCTTCAGGAGAATTATAAAATAATTCTACCAAATGTGTCTGAACAGCCAAATTGACAAAGTCCGGAGAGCGTAAACTATAACCAATGCAAGTGCTTTCCACCAGAGCACTCAAACAAGAAGGCACCAAGCCTTTAAAAACATGAAACACAAAACCTCTGCTTTGTAAGTGAGAGCCAGCCTCATGACGTGTCTAAGGGGGTCATTCCAGAACAAATCTGCAGCATGAAGGTATATTTAGTGTATGTAGAGCCTGAAGCACACTGGTAAATATAATCACCATAATCAAAAAAGGGAAGATAGTAGCAGTCACTGACTTTAACCTGCTGGATTGAGAAAAGACCTTCTTGTTCCTAAAAAGAAAACCTAATTTAGGTATTCAATATAGGAATTAGCAGAAAGATGCTCATCAACCCATATACCCAAATCTTTATAAAAGTATTGCCATGTAATGTAACATTAGCCCAAGTCAAATTTCTAATTATCTTCCTATTGGAACAGAACAGCCTTGGATACATGAAGTAATAATCTGGATTGAAATAGTCTGTGCTGTACAATATGAAATGCAGACTGCACCTCCTCCTGTCCTGTACAGAATAGTATAATCAGCATATAGATGTATATTAATATCCCCCAGATCAGATCCCAAGTCATGTATATAGAGGGTGGATTGGTCCACGGACTGACCCCTGACATACAGGCTTAAAGAAAGGGGCTTGTTACCAGGTTCCTGGTTCAATCCAAGCTACTGACTCTCTGTGTGTGACCCTGAGAAAGTCACTTCACATCCTTGTGCTCCGTCCTTCGGATGAGATGTAAAACCGAGGTCCTATTGGAAGTGACTCTGCAGCAGCAGTTGTGATGCGCCAGACGTGAACAGGAACAAACTCTAAGCCACTGTGCTTAAAGTCAAATAGTAGAAATAAACATTTAGGATCAGGGTGGACCTAGGTTTAATATCTTGTATGTGTTATATATTGCAAGATTGTTTTTATGCTGTGATACTAATAAAAAACTGAAATGGATGCTTTTCTTTATTTATTCTTTCAGTGTCTTCACTAGATTTGCACACAGACTGAGATTTTAACCCAATTCTGGCTCTGGTGCTTGGTTTACCTGCTTAGTCCATGCAGAATTCAAACAGAAAATGCACAGATTACGTTATTAAAAGTCTGTGGGTGAAGTTTATTTTCCGTTATTAGTTTCCATTTTCAATAGCATATCCCCATATAGGTCATGTAGACCCCCAACCTTTTAAAAGTTTCCAAAATAATATGTTAATATATATATATATATATATATATATATATATATATATATATATATATATATATATATATATATATATATATTAATGTTTTTCCTGTGCCATTTAGTACTGTTCTGTATGACTCTGGTCGGTGAAGGCTTGTGGTGAAATAAAATATTTTTGGGAAACTTGAGTCATTTTTTTTTGTAATGAAACATGGTAATGCTCTTTAGAATGTACGTAAAAATGCGTAACATCAGATTAAATAACCTTATGGTTTTACACACCCACACACAACCTCAACAGACGCTCACACGTTCAGTCCACTCCAGGCATGCCAGTTGATATCATTTTCCATGTATTTTTGACTTTGAGCACAGCACATACGTACCTTTCTCCTCAGTCTATTTTATCAGAAAAGCGCCCTTCTGCCGGTTTGTTTACAGCACCCTGTTCTAAACCTTGCTATGCGACTATATGAGTGTCAATCTGAAAGTTCACTCAAATAGAAAGCGCTACAGGACGATATTAGTTGCCAAAGATAAAACGCGGTCTCTGTTTCCCTTAAATCGTTTTTTAATGGTTTGCGCTGTTTAATTTTCGGTTTTGTTATTAAAGTGGCACGTGTAATTACGGCTACACTTAAATGAATACACCAAAAAGTCAATAACATTTAAAAACAGTATTGATACTAGCTAACACTGTAGTACTGTAGTCTGTAAAATGAAAGCTATAACTATAAAACACTAAATCGTGGTACATGTAATAATGCTACGATTAAGGCAAACGTTTCATAAACATCTTCAATATGTTATATGCTATATATATATATATATATATATATATATATATATATATATATATATATATATATATATATATATATATATATATATATATTGCTTAGTACAACTACATCATCATACATAATTTAACTAAATTCACTTTGCCTCTCGCGGAGCAACAAACATATTTACAGAAAGTACTTTTCCAAAGTTCCCTCTGTTTCATTTAAATAAGTTACTGAATTAATACCGATTTATTGACCTTACCGAACATCCCCGAATAAAGCACTGTATTGCTAGCTGTTATTTTCTTCCGGTTTCCAGAACGTCTAGCTCAATTTCTTTTTTGGTGATTGGGGTTGTGACGCATTACTTTTCTATAGCCTACATGTTAGTGTTGAAATTATATTTACAAACCATGCATATTAAATTAATGTTTCTGTTGACCTCTAATGAAATGAACGAGTGACTATTTACTAACGTGAACCTAGTCGGCTTTCTTATAAACTTGAATATATAAACTGTTTCGTTTTCTCCCTGGCAGACAGCAGCGATGGCGACAGCGGCGTCTCCAGAGGAGAAGTTCTCCTGCTCCGTGTGTCTGGATCTCTTCACCGAGCCCGCAACCATTCCGTGCGGACACAGCTTCTGTCTGGACTGTATCGGGAGCTACTGGGACCAGAACGACCAAACCGGCGTGTACAGCTGCCCCCAGTGCCGGGAGAACTTCACTCCCAGACAATATCATGACCGAACTGGTGGAGGAATTGAAGAAAACGAGAGCAATCGTCCCGTATGTGTCAGTATACACAGTGCTTAATTTGTACAGAGGTGCCGGGGCGCAAGCAGTTACATACCGTTAGAACCGCATGCGTGTATTTGAAAGAGTACAAGTCGCGTATTCCACATCACATACGAAGTGTAGTAAGCACAGAAAAATACATTAAAAGCAACCGCAGGACAAAAAGAAAAAAGAAAGACAAATATAACATTTCCGAGACTTCACGTTTATTTTTTAGCATGTGGATGTACTCTCCTGCTAAAGACTACTCTCTTTGCAAAAACGAATGCGAACGTCCTTGTCTATTTAGCGCGCACAAGAACTTGCAGAAAGGATACAACTGTGTTGAGAATATTGTAAATATTATGTCTGACTGAAAAACTTACATTCTCAGACCGCATGCATTTAGGTGAAAACATAGTAAGATAATTTTAACTTTCATAATATAAGAACTTTATGGCATGGCAAGCTCAGAGGTACAGTTGGGGTGTTAGAAAGTAGTACATTGTCAGGAAGTGGTACGCATACCAAAACTTGGCCCATGTAATGTCAAAAAATGGTACACTGTCAGATTTTGGTATAGGTGCAATCAATTGCGATCTGATGGGTGTTTTGCTTTGTCAAAAAGAGATACATTTACTTCTAATTATACGTTTTTTTGAAAACTTAAACTGAAAACAGGCAACCAATTTCTCTTAAAAGAAAAAAAAAACTTTCACAACAAACAAGCCAAAATGAGAAGTCACTGCAAAGTTGAGCAACTAAAAACATGTACAAGACCCAATGTATTGCATATGATAAATATTTGCATGCTGTTTTGTAAATAGTGGAAAAATATGAGAAGTTACATTAAAAACGATGTACAAGACTGGAAAATATCATAAATTATATTTAAAAGATGCAAAAGACAGAAAACAGCATAACGTACCAGATCTGATGGGGCATTTCCCTGCTTTCTTAGCGGACATTATTTAGGCAAGCGCGTGCGCTGCTTACCAATTTTTAACATGTACCTGAAAATACACTCACCTGGACTGCGCCCCAGCAAGCCAGACACAAATGAAGCTGACTGTACCTGTGCTACAGCCCTCTGGCAGTGCAAAAGAAAATATATTCTTGAAATGGGCGTACAGTTTTTAACTGTGTTTTGGAAGAAGGCAGAACCCACAGTAGGCTTATCGTTAGGACACTACCCTATTTACTGTGTGTGTGTGTGTGTGTGTGTGTGTGTGTATATCTATCTATCTATCTATCTATCTATCTATCTATCTATCTATCTATCTATCTATCTATCTATCTATCTATCTATCTATCTATATATAATCCTAGTAAAGGAATCTCATATGTAATGCATGTCTACAATTTAAAGAAAAGTCATTTGATTTGTACAGGAAATTGTATATACTACATTACTGCCTTATCAGTATTCTCCATTATCAGTATGAAGTCCCGTTGGTATTTTAAAATGATTGAACGCGTTATTTTCCATCTTATTTTACGAAGGGAATTCCCAGCTCCCGCTCCTGTCTCTGCTGAGCCCGGAGACGTGCCTTGTGATATCTGCCCCAGCGAGATAAAGCGAGGAGCGGTCAGGTCGTGTTTGACGTGCCAGGGCTAGTACTGCGAAGCGCACCTCCAGCCACACTACCACACGGGGTTGAAAAGGCACACGCTGGTCCAGCCTCTGAGAGATTTCGAGCAGAAGCTTTGCAAACAGCACCACAGATTGCTGGAGCTTTAATGTAGAACCGATCAGAGCTGTGTCTGCGCGCTGTGCATTGGCAGCGGCCACTCGAACCATTCAATTGTCTCGAGTGAGAGAGAGAGAGTGGAGAAACAGGTAAGCTATTGAAACTGAAGTGTCATAGTGTCCTTTAGAGCCCCATTCACACTGGCATGCTCTATCCAGGTCAGAACCTACCCGGGTCAGGACCCGGTGTCATGCGGGTCGGCTACGCGATTTCACATGGCTTTTGATAAAGCAGGGTCCACCTGGGTGACAGAAGCAAACACACAACACATGTATCAATGCCCCGGGAGCAGCTTGTTACAGACGTTTCCATCCAAGCTTCTCTGGATTGAACCGTTGGCTCAAATGTTGATTAGAGCAAATGTTTCTACATCCCTGCTGCAATTTCAATCAACAGAAATATAGCTAATCAGAAATGTTCCTTGCAGAAGTGAAACCTTCACGCAGACATGGCCGTTCAACCCGGGTCAAAGAGTGTCGACCCACATCTTGGTACGTAGTTTCACACTATGCGGGATGTGACCCGGGTAGCCAGAACCCAGCTCCGGACCTGATTAGGAGTGCCAGTGTGATCCAACCAGTGTTACTGGCATGTTTCTTCTTCTTCTTCTTCTTCTTCTTCTTCTTCTTCTTCTTCTTCTTCTTCTTCTTCTTCTTCTTCTTCTTCTTCTTCTTCTTCTGAAATTAAATTTGACCTGCTGTTTCTATGAAAATGACCAATGCTTTTCCAAATCAATCATATACATTACCATTATAAAAATAATAGAACAGTATTTTTTTTTACCTTATTGCTTTAGTAATATTCCGTTGTTGTGTCCCTGTTTCTGCTCATCTTGTTCTGTGCAGAAGGAGCTGGGGGAGAGACAGGCAGGAATAGAAAAGCTCATTGAGGAGAGACTGGAAGAGCTGGAGAGACTGAACCAGGCTGTGCAGTCACTCAAGGTGAGAATGACATGAGCAACAAGAACAGCATAATGAAACACAGCAGGCATGCAGAGGAGGCTCCAGTAAGGACTGGAGCATATTAGGATAATCCAGGTTTTACTACCAGCTTGATTAGCCAGTGCAGAGCTAACAAGCTCAGGTGTGTCTTATTAACTTGTAGTGAAACCAGGAATGGATCCAACTGCTATGCAATGGGAGTCCATCCCTTTATTGATAGCCATGGTAGGAGATGTACGTTGCTGATGTTTCATCTATAAAGGCATTTCTAACACCTAACCCTTCCTTCTCTGACTAGCTCTCAGCACAGGAGGAAAGGGCTGAAAGCGAGCAGGTCCGCTCCATTGAGAGAATCAGGACGGAGGTGGGAGAGCTGATTGGTGCTAAAGAGAAGGCTGCAGTGAGCCGGGCCGATGAGCAAAGGGAACAACTGGAGCAGGAGATCCAGGAGCTGAGAAAGAGGAAGGCTGAGATGGAGCTGCTTTCTGAGACAGAGGATCACCTCCACTTTCTGCAGGTGGGTTTCAGTGGGGTTTCAGTATCAAGACTTTTAAACATACTGATGTTTGTTTTTATGATGTTTTTTATTTAGCTCAAAGCATGGTAAACATTTTTGTTCAGTTTTGTTGCTGGTCTTTATGTAAGAATCTGGGCTCCCCCTGATTATTTCCTGTACACACTGAAAGACCTCCCCAGCTGCTCAGTCCAGTGTTGCAGCCCCTGTGCTACTTGGCTGACGAATCCTTTTCTCCACACTCCCCCTGTAGAGTTTCCAGTCTATCTGCACCCCTCCTGCAGCTCAGCAGCTCTTTGATAACATAGACAACTCTTTCTGGACTCTGAGGAAAGCTGTGTCTCGACTCAAAGACCACCTCGAGGGATTCTGGAAGGTGGAGTTCATGAAAGCAACTATAGCAGGTTGGTGCAAATCATATGTGAGCCACATAGTACCATAGTCTCAAGTTTTAAAATTGTTATTATTTCTACAGCATTAGACAGAATTGAGTACCTGCTTTCAGATTTCTCATGTTTGAAGATCAGATCATTTTAAAGTTATGAAGAATACCGCAAGAGATTTTTTCAGAATGGCCATAATATGAAAATAACAAGTTCCAATGTTTTAGTCATCCACTGTCTTTTATTGATGGATCAGTTTGTCATCTGTGGATAGAATACAAGTCTAACTTATATCTGGAGAACTGTCTATCCTATTCTATAAAAAGTTGACAAGGCAATTCTTCAGCACTGAGTATAATTTTCATTTCTCCAAGTGTTCTTTTTCACAATACTGACGGCTCTGGTTTTTCGTTTCCATCTATGCAGCAGGGGGTTTGTATCTGGCATGCTTAGTTTGTTAGATTTTATATGTTTTACCCCCTCTTTCTTCCCCATAGTTGACGTGACTCTGGACTCTGATACAGCAAACCCAATTCTCATCCTGTCTCAGGATGGGAAGCAAGTCAGAACTGGAGCTAAACAACAGCCTCTCCCTGACAATCCAAAAAGATTTGAAAAGCATATCTATGTACTGGGCAGGGAGGGCTTCACTTCAGGGAGACACTACTGGGAGGTGGAGGTGGGGGAGAATATATACTGGCTACTAGGAGTCACCAGAGAGTCTTCTCAGAGGAAGAGGTGCTTCACTGAGAATCCCCAGCTGGGTTTCATTGTCATTTGGTGGAATAAAGAAAATCATTTCTGTGCTCTCACTGCCCCCCAAACCCCCCTCCCCCTGAGCCCCAAGCCCCAGAAGCTGGGGGTGTATCTCGATTATGAGGAAGGGCAGCTCTCCTTTTACAATGTGGAGACCAGAGCTCACATCTACACTTTCCCTAACACCTTCACTGTGAAACTCTATCCTAACTTTTGCCCTGGTGTCTCCCACTCTGATGAAAATGCAGCTCCACTGATCATTTGCCCACATACATACACAGATTAAATTCACAATTCCTTTTATTTCAAATGGTCATCTCCAATGCATGCATGTGACAGGATGAGAATATAACACTGATGTAACACAATTATGAATAAAAAGCTGAAGAATTGAATTCAAGTTGTTTTAATGTTTGCTCTTTTATAAAAAACAAAACAAAAAAACACTGGTATTTAAGACTGACATCTTAGAACTTAAACTATGGGTACATTTAGTTCTGCATAGAATGCTATATATATATATATATATATATATATATATATATATATATATATATATATATATATATATATATATATATATTAAGGTGCTTCAACTATGTACAGGGGTGTCCAACCATGATAAAATGATACAATGAACTACCTCAGGGTCTGGATGGAGGTTTAATTGATTCAATTAAACAATTTGGAACAGGTTTAGAGCAAAGACCAGGAGTGGAAGGACCAGCTTTGACCAGCCCTGGGCTATGAATCCAGGAGCTGCTCTTCAGTTCCATTTGCCTGCTGTAGACATGTGTAACTAGATCATTGTCTTTTATATCTCAGTAACCGGAGATGTGGTTTGTGATAACTGCGGCACAGTCAGCCACACCGACTGTACCAGTTTTCCAGATCACTCCGCAAGCTTTAAAAGAAAAAGAAAACAAGGTTTTTATGGTCATGTTTTCAGTGCGGTTACTGCAGTCTGTACTAGAAGTATTCAGACTAAGACCATTGCTATGCACTCTAAGCATTTTAGAAAGTGATTTGTTTTTAGTCCTTAAATTCTTGGGTCACTGTCTCAAGTTCCACAGTATGAATCATATTAATGCTTCTGTAGGTGCAGTAGTGGTAGATATCCACCAGATGGGGGTGTAGACCAAATGGCAGCACACTTAGGTGCTGATTTAAGGATAGGCACAGTGCAAACAATTGCGCCTGCAAAATCCAAATTGCCTAGCGGCCAGGCACAGCGGCCAATGTAAGCTTAAGAGCAATGCAAGTACAGAGAGCAGTAGAGCGCTGGATGAGATTTGTGGAGCACAGAAAACAAACCAAGCATAAAATATGTCACAGGAAGGGCAGCAAAGTCCTTGATGCGTGGAAAGGAAAAGAAAAGTTTTTTTAGAAGGAGCTGAATTCCTTACTGCTGAGGTCACTCAGCATGAAATGTAGTTATTTGGTAAAGCCTCAGCCAACATCCGTTTTGCTACCAAAGAGGCCATATGGTCCTCTATAGTGAAGAAAGTCAATGCTGTCGGTGATACTTCTTTTTTCTAGGATGAAGTGATTTCATTTTTTAACCTGTTCTCACAGCTCATGAACTGCACAATAATATTACTACTACTACTACCACTACTACGACTACTGACAGGTCGCACATTTGTGGAGCTCCTGCAGCTGTGCTCTAAAAACATTAAAAACAGTTATTTCAACTTTTTATTTTTCAATTCTTTTTATAATTTAAGTTATCTAAAGTAGTAGTGCACCTTTTTAGTTAAAAACATTCTGGTTAAGTTGTTTTATTTTTAAATAAAACACTTATTTAGTTTTTCCTTTTCTCTCCCTGCACTTGCCTCCATAAGCAAGTGCAGGAGAGATTTTTCCTTCTTTGAATTTTCCTTCTTTTTAAAACACTCCTTTTATTAATTCATTAATTTTACTTTAAAGCTTTTATTTTTGTGTTTTTAAGAAAATTATTTTTATATAAATAACTGTTTTAGTTTTTGTGTTAAAAATCGTTTTGTTTTAAAAAAATCCCCCATCTCTGCTGTGTGCAGAGTGGGGGAAGGGCAGGCAGGGAGCACAGGCCGTGTGCTCCTTTGTTTGCCCTTTGTTTGATTTTTTGACTTTCTTTTGAGTTTAAAACTATTTCTTAGTTTTGAACTTTGGTTTATTTTTGAATTTTCTTTGTGCCCCTGCACTATTGTAGTGCAGGGGTGGGTGAATTTGTATTTGTTTGTTTGTTTTAAAAATAAACAAATACGTTTGTTTGTATTAAAAAAAAAAAAAAAAAAAAAAAAAAAAAAAAAAAAAAAAAATCCCTTTGTTTTTGATTGTTTTATTTTTATTTTTTGTTGGGTGTGTGCCCCTGCACTATTGAAGTGCAGGGGTGTGTGTGTAAATTTTTATTTTTTGTTGTTTTAAAATAAATTAATATTTTCTGTTTGTTTGTTTAATTTTTTACTTTGCTACTCCTGCATTATTGGAGTGCAGGGGTAGCTATTTTTCGTTTATTTAATTAAAAAAAAAAAAAAAAAAAAAAAAAAAAAAAAAAAAAAAAAAAAAAAAAAAAAAAAAAAAAATTTACTAATTTTGTTTTGATTTAAAACTTTTCTGTTCTGTGCGCCCCTGCACTATTGGAGTGCAGGGGGGTGCAATTTGTGTTTGTTTTATTTTTTGAACTATTGTTTGTTTCTTGTTTGATTAATAAATAAATAAATAAATAAATAAATAAATAAATAAATAAATAAATAAATAATACAAATAAAACTTAAATAATGAGTGGGCAGACACCACAGCCCCCCAGACAATGGGCAAAGGCGGCCGCGAGCAATGCGGCCCCCCCATTTAAAAACATCACCAGGAGGCACGGGGTCAGGTGCCTCCTGCGAGACTCCCTCTCGATCGAGGGCTTCGTCAAGGCCATGGCGAAGGCGGTGGGACCAGCAGCTATCGTGGCGGCCTCCAAAATGTACGGGAAAGCCGTGTTTTTCCTTAAATCGGAGGCCGCCGCGAACACCGCGATCGAGAGGGGTCTCAGCGTGGGGGGCATGTTTGTCCCCATCGAGCCCCTCGCGGGGCTGGGCAGCAGGGTCATCCTGTCCAACGTGCCACCGTTTATTCAGGATGCCCTGCTCATGCCCCATCTGCAAGCCCTGGGGGAGGTCAAGACGGCCATCCACCCCATCCCTCTGGGCTGCAGAGACCAGGCCTTCCGCCACATCCTGTCCTTCCGCCGTCAGGTGACCATCCACCTGGCGGGGAGGGACACTGCGGAGGGCAGCTTTGTGGTCCCCTTCGAGGGGACCAATTACGTTATCTTTTATTCCTCGGAGGAGGTGCGGTGCTTTCACTGCAAGGAGCTGGGGCACCAGAAAAAGAGGTGCCCCAAGCTCCAGAAAAGCGCAAAGGCACCCGCGCAGGCACCGCGCCCCTCCGAGTCCACCTCGCCCCCGGGGCCCTCCAAGAGGCCCGCAGAGAAGGGGGGCAAAAAAGTACCCGCCCCCCTCCCAGTAACATCCGGGGAGGGAAAGGGAGAGAGGGCCCCCGAGGCGGCCGGACCCTCCGCGCCTCTCGAAAGCGCGCGGGGGGAGAAGGCCGCCGAGTGGACCTTGGTCGCCCGCCGGAAGAAGAAGGTGGCGGCCAGGTCCACCGGGGAGGCCAAGCGGAGGGAGACGAAGCCCGCCGCCGCACCATCTGGCGGTGGGTCAGGGGGAGTCTCAGAGAAAGGGACTCCCTCGACGGCACCCCCCGCGAGGCAGGGCGGCAAAGCCGCCCGCAAAACCAAGCACCTCATCCCCGGGTATGATGACAGAAGCGCTGCCGGAGGCGTGCTCCCCGTCGCCGTGGCAGGGCAGGGGACAGACTCCGGCAGCATCAGGGGGAAGAGGAAGGCGCAAGCGCGTCTTCCCACGTGTGCACGCAAGTGCACACGTCTCGGCCTCTTGCTGAGGGTCCCCGGGGGGGCGATGGAGGGCCCCCAGAAACGAAAGAGACCGCCTCGGCATCCCCCCTCTACCGGCGACGAGGGCTCCGGCCCTCGTGCTGCCACAGAGGGGGAGAAAGATCCATCTCCCGAGGCGGTCCGGGGCTCCGCAAAGGCAGCGGAGCCCATGGAAGAGGCCCCCGCCGAGAGGCCAAAGGGGAGGGAGGAACCCGCGAGGGCAAAAGAAGCCCTTCGGGTAGATCCCCTCCCCGTCACACCACAGACCTCGGAGGCCGGCCCCGACCCTGCCATCGGGGGGCCGGCCGCAGCGGATGTCGCCGAGGGGGCGCAGGAGGGGCCCCCGAAGGAACAGCTGCCTCGGGAACCGTCTTCCTCCGACGGCGACGCGGGTCCTGAACCCTGTGTTGCCGAGGAGGGGGCGGCGGAACCAGCTCTCGAGGCAGGCGTGGGCTCCGCGGACAAAGCGGAGCCCATGCAGGCGATCCCCGCCGAGGGGCCGGAGGGGGAGGACCAACTACCCCTCCCGGAACAACAGCTGCCTCGGGCTCCCGAGGCAAGCGTGGGCTCCGCGGATAATGCGGAGCCCATGCAGGCGACCCCGGCCGAGGGGCCGGACGGGGAGGAACGACTACCCCTCCCGGAACAACAGCTGCCTCGGGCTCCCGCCTCCGTGGAGGAGGCGGATCCGGCTCCCGAGGCAAGCGTGGGCTCCGCAGACAACGCGGAGCCCATGCAGGCGACCCCCGCCGAGGGGCCGGAGGGGGAGGAACAATTACCCCTCCCGGAACAAGAGCTGCCTCGGGCTCCCGAGGCAAGCGTGGGCTCCGCGGATAATGCGGAGCCCATGCAGGCGACCCCGGCCGAGGGGCCGGAGGGGGGGGACGAACCACCCCTCCCACAACAAGAACTGCCTCTGGCTCCCGTCTCCGGGGAGGAGGCGGTTTCGGCCCCCGAGGCAAGCGTGGGCTCCGCAGACAACGCGGAGCCCATGCAAGCGACCCCCGCCGAGGGGTCGGAGGGGGGGGAAGAACCACCCCTCCCGGAACAAGATCTGCCTCAGGCTCCCCTCTCCTGCGGCGACGGGGGTTCCGGCCCTCGTGTCGCCGCGGAGGGGGAGGAGAAAACACCCCCTGAGGCAGAGGCGGGCTCTGAGGGGCCCGCGTTTACATTGGTCTCCGGAGCGCGGAAGGGAGGGGAAGAACCGGAGAGGGCAGAAGGTGGTGCCCTCGCGGTAGATCCCCTCCCCGAAGCGCAACGGGGCCAAGAAACCGGTCCCCGACCCAGCATCGAGGGGCCGGTTCCAGTCACCGAGGGGGCGCGGGAGGAGCCCCTGAACCAGCAACCGGTGACTGATGCGGAGGAAGGGGAAGGACCCGAAAGGGTGTATCCCCTTTCTCTAGGGGAGGGAGGGGAAGGACCCGAGAGGGTGGATCCCCTTCCTTCGAGGGAAGAGGACGGGCCTGAGACCGTGCCTCGGACCTCCAAGGAGGGACCCAGAGCGGGGACGACGAGACCGTCCGGCTCGGCGGTGTACGTCGAGCGACCGTCTGCGCCCCCGAAATCGAGGGTGCAGACGGTCCCCGCCAGGGTCCCTCCGCCGATCTCTCCCGCCGCGTCCCCGGGGGGGGGGGCGCTGGGAGAGTCGGTCAAGATCAAGATCAGACGCAACGCGCTCACCCACCAACGTGAGTGCGTTGTGCTTCTCCACCGCGAGGGGGGCGGTGGAGAACCGGAGGAGCGGGAGGAGGACTCGGAGTCCGCGTGCAGCGTGGGCTCGGAGAGTCTGTCCGCCCCTTCTCCGGACATCCCTGCGGCGGAGCTCCTGGAGTTCCTGGAGGCCACCATCCACCGCAGGGACAAGGTCCAGCTGGCCCTGGACAAATGGGGGGACTTTCAGAGGATCTTAAACTCTGTGAGATCCTTCCTCAGGGCCAGCCACGCCAGCAAAACTTCGGGCACGTGCGTGCACATACGTGCCCGAAAGTTTCACGACCAGTTGGTGAACTTCGGGAGATCTCAGGATCTCCCGTGAGTGTCGCCAACTACTCCTGACAGAGGACCATGTATCGCATCGGGACCGTGAACGTCAACGGATGCAAGGACCATTTCCGCAGGGCCCAGGTAATCTCCTTCCTGAAAAAAGGGGGTTACTCTGTGTGCTTCCTGCAGGAAACCCACTCCACCCCGCAGGCCGAGGCCAACTGGCTGCTGGAGTGGGGGGGGAGAGTGTCCTTCAGCCACCTCACCGAGTCATCTTGTGGGGTGGCGACGCTCTTCTCCGGGTCCTTTGTTCCCACGGTGCTCGATGTGGTCAACGTCGTGCCGGGCCGTCTGTTGCACCACCGGATCCGGGACGGGGACGCTACCGTTCACCTGGTGAACGCGTACGCTCCGTCCTCGGGTCCGGCGAGGGTCCAGTTTTTCCGCCGGATGTCGAACCACCTGAACACCATCGGCGCCGACGAGCTCTTGGTCCTCGGGGGTGACTTCAACTGCACCCTCGAGGCCGCGGACCGGGTGGGGCGCGAGCCCTACCCGCTCTCGTCGGCCGCCCTGAGAGAGCTGATCGCTCGGCTCTCTCTGGTCGACATCTGGCGGTGGCAACACCCGGACGCCTCAGCCTTCACCTTCACCCGGGTGAGGGAGGGGCGGGTGTCTCAGTCCCGGATCGACAGGTTCTACGTGTCGCGGAACCACGCTCATTGCGTTCGCGCCTCCGACATCAGGCCGGCGCCGTTCACGGACCACAACCTGGTGGCCGTGACGGTGGCCGTGGTGCCAGCTAGGCATTTCTCCGCCTACTGGCACTTCAACAACAGCCTGTTGGAGGACGAGCGCTTTGAGCGGTCTTTCCGGGACTTTTGGACGGTCTGGCACGGCAGGCGATCTCGCTTCCCCACCTGGCGTCAGTGGTGGGACGTGGGGAAAGCGCAGATCAAGGTCCTCTGTCAGGAGTACACGAGGGGCGCGAGCAGGCGGAGGGACTCGCGGATCGAGCGGCTGGAAAGGGAGCTGCTCGATCTGGAGAGCCGCCTGGCTCGCGGGGACCAGCTCGAGCAGAGCGCGTACGAGGAGAAGAAGTGCACCCTGCGGGACCTGCAGCTCCAGCGGTCCCGGGGGGCGTTTGTGCGCTCGCGCGTCCAGTTCCTCCGGGAGATGGACCGCGGCACACACTTCTTCTACGCGTTGGAGAAAAAGAAGGGAGATCGTAAAAACATCACCTGCCTCCTGGCGGACGACGGCTCCCTTCTGACGGATCCGGAGAGCGTGAACGAGAGGGCCAGGGCCTTCTACTCGGCCCTCTTCTCTCCGGATCCCGTCGACTCCGACGCGTGCAGGGTTCTGTGGGATGGGCTTCCCACGGTCGGCGAGGGCGTCCGGGACGAGTTCGAGGGCCAGCTGACCCTGGCCGAGCTCTCCGACGCCCTCGGTCAGATGCCCTATAACAAATCGCCGGGCATCGACGGGCTGACCGTGGAGTTCTACAAGAAGTTTTGGGACTTGCTGGGGCCCGCCTTTGCGCGGGTCCTGGCGGAAGCCTACGAGACCGGGGAGATGCCCCTTTCGATGAGGCGGGCGGTCATCACGCTCCTGCCCAAGAAGGGGGATCTCCGCTGCCTGAAGAACTGGCGCCCGGTCTCGCTGCTATGCACGGACTATAAAATCGTGGCCAAGGCCGCCTCCCTGAGGCTCAAGTCCGTGCTGGCAGACGTGATCCACCCCGACCAGTCCTACACGGTCCCGAACCGGACGATTTTCGATAACATCTTTCTGGTTCGGGACCTCCTGCACTACTGCAGGAGGACTGGTCGGTCGGTCGCCTTCCTGTCGCTGGATCAGGAGAAGGCGTTCGACCGGGTGGATCACGAGTATCTCTTCGGAACCCTGCGAGCATTCGGATTCGGGCCGCGCTTTGTCGGCCTGTTCCGGATGCTGTACGCCTCTGCCGAGTGCCTTGTAAAGGTTAACTGGTCCCTGACCGCGCCCCTCGCGTTCAGGAGAGGAGTGCGTCAGGGCTGCCCTCTGTCCGGACAACTGTACGCGCTGTGCATCGAGCCCTTCCTCTGCCTCCTTCGCAGGAGGCTCACGGGGTTGGCGCTCGGCGCGCCGGACACGAGGGTGGTCCTGTCGGCCTACGCCGACGACGTGCTCCTGGTGGCCTCCGACCCGGTTGACCTGGAGAGGATGCGGAGCTGCCAGAGCGTCTACTCTGCCGCTTCCTCTGCCAGGATCAACTGGGACAAGTGCTCCGGGTTACTGGTGGGTCCCTGGCGGGTGGACTCCCTCCCTGTCGCGCTCCAGCAGTTCAAGTGGAGCGCGGACAGTTTCAAATATCTGGGAGTCCACCTGAGCCCCGCGGAGACCTCGGTCGCAGCCAACTGGGTGGAGTTGGAGGACAAGGTGGCTGCTCGGCTGAGGTCGTGGTCGGGTCTGCTGAGACTGCTTTCCTTCAGGGGACGGGCTTTAGTGATCAACCAACTGGTGGCGTCGATGCTTTGGCATCGACTCACCGTCCTGAGCCCGCCCCCTGAGTTTGTGTCCAGGGTCCAGAGGAAGCTGACGGACTTCTTCTGGGCCGGAAAGCACTGGGTCTCTGCGGCGGTTCTGAGCCTCCCTCTGGCCGAGGGAGGCCAAGGGTTGGTGTGCATCAAGAGCCAGGTGCACACCTTCCGCCTCCAGACGCTGCAGAGATTCCTCTACGCAGACCCGGCCCCGCAGTGGTGCACGCTGGCGTCGCTTTTGTTGCGCCAGCTGCACGACCTGGGCTACGACCGGCAGCTCCTTTGGATCGACCTCCGGGGAATCCGTCTCCCCGAGCTGCCGGTCTTTTACCAGGACCTGCTCAGGACCCGGAGCATGTTTTCTGTCGGCCGAGACGCCGTTCCGACCGAGGGCGAAGGACTCCTGCTGGAGCCCCTGCTGCACAACCCCCACCTGGGTGCGCAGGCGTTGGAGTCCCCCTCGGTGCGGCGCGCGCTGATCTCGGCCAAGGTGACCAGAGTCTGGGATCTCCTGGATCGCGAGCGGTCAGAGTGGCTGACCCCCGAGTCGCTCGTCGCCAGGGCGGCTCGGGCGACCGTCAGGACGGCTGGCCGCGCGATCCGGGAGTGCAAAGCAGCGTTGCACCCAGACTCTGTCAGGTATCTCGAGGGAGTTCTCAGGACCGGGGAGCCATCTTCCATCCCACCCCCTACCCCCGGCTCTCCGGTCCTGCTGATCGAACCCAAGGCCCGAGCCCCCCCTCGGCCTCCCCTCGAGAACAACCTGAGCAGGATCTCGCAGTTCTCCTCGACGCCCCTCCGATCGGCGTCGAGGGGGACCCTGTACGCGATGACGCTCCACACCCTCCACTTCCTCGCCCTCGTCTCCCGCCGAGACACCGCTTGGCGGGAGACCCTCCGACCACCGGAGGGCGTCGGTCCCCAGTGGGAGGCCCTGTACTCCCCGCTGGTCTCCAGGGGAGCTGGGGACTTGGGGTGGAGGGTCCTGCACGGAGCGCTCGCGTCAGGAGAGATCCTGCGTCACTTTACCGACTCGGACGCCGCATGCCCTTTCTGCGGTCAGTCCGAGTCGGTAAGTCACATTTATTTTCTTTGCGCCAGGCTGCAGCCGTTTTTCCTTTTATTGAAAAACCTTTTGCTGCAGTTCTGGCTGCATTTCTCCCCCACCCTCCTCATTTTCGGGCACCCTGTTCATGGCTCCACCAAGAAGAGGGACCTCCTCGTGAATCTGCTCCTGGCTCTTGCTAAACTGGCAATTTACAAGACCAGGAAGCGTAAGATGATCGGGGAGGGTCTCTTTGACTGTGGGGCCATGTTCAGGGCCCTTGTCCGATCCCGGGTTAAGTTGGAGCACGCCCACGCGGAGTCTGCTGGCGACATGACATCTTTTGTCGACCAGTGGGCTCTAGGGGGCGTGCTCTGCACACCTCCCCTTTGGATTTGAAAATTTAATTTACAGCTCTTTTTGACCGGTTCCTCATTTAATTTAGTTAAGGTTCGTCTTTTTTAGCACCCATAAAGGGTGCTAATTTGAATTTTTGTCCAGCTGTCTTTGGACAGCTGGTGTAGTCCCTTCAAACGGACCTTAAATAGGACTACTGACAGGTCACACATTTGTGGAGCTCCTGCAGCTGTGTGTAAAAACATATAAAAACAGTTATTTAAACTTTTTATTTTGTAAAACTTTTTATAATTTCACTTATCTAAAGTAGTAGTGCACCTTTTAGTTGAAAAACATTCTGGTGAAGTTGTTTTATTTTTAAATAAAACACTTATTTAGTTTGTCCTTTTCTCTCCCTGCACTTGCCTCCATAAGCAAGTGCAGGAGAGATTTTTCCTTCTTTGAATTTTCCTTCTTTTTAAAACACTCCTTTTATTAATTCATTAATTTTACTTTAAAGCTTTTATTTTTGTGTTTTTAAGAAAATTATTTTTATATAAATAACTGTTTTAGTTTTTGTGTTAAAAATCGTTTTGTTTTAAAAAAATCCCCCATCTCTGCTGTGTGCAGAGTGGGGGAAGGGCAGGCAGGGAGCACAGGCCGTGTGCTCCTTTGTTTGCCCTTTGTTTGATTTTTTGACTTTCTTTTGAGTTTAAAACTATTTCTTAGTTTTGAACTTTGGTTTATTTTTGAATTTTCTTTGTGCCCCTGCACTATTGTAGTGCAGGGGTGGGTGAATTTGTATTTGTTTATTTATTTAAAAGTAAACAAATACGTTTGTTTGTATTAAAAAAAAAAAAAAAAAAAAAAAAAAAAAAAAAAAAATCCCTTTGTTTTTTGATTGTTTTATTTTTTGTTGTGTGTGTGCCCCTGCACTATTGAAGTGCAGGGGTGTGTGTGTGTAAATTTTATTTTTTCGTTGTTTTAAAATAAATTAATATTTTCTGTTTGTTTGTTTAATTTTTTACTTTGCTACTCCTGCATTATTGGAGTGCAGGGGTAGCTATTTTTCGTTTATTTAATTTAAAAAAAAAAAAAAAAAAAAAAAAAAAAAAAAAAAAAAAAAAAAAATTATTACGAATTTTGTTTTGATTTAAAACTTTTCTGTTCTGTGCGCCCCTGCACTATTGGAGTGCAGGGGTGTGCAATTTGTGTTTGTTTTATTTTTTTTTGAACTATTGTTTGTTTCTTGTTTAATTAATAAATAAATAAATACATAAATAAAGAAATAAATAATACAAATAAAAGTAAATAATGAGTGGGCAGACACCACAGCCCCCCAAGCAATGGGCAAAGGTGGCCGCGAGCAACGCGGCCCCCCCATTTAAAAATATCACCAGGAGGCACGGGGTCAGGTGCCTCCTGCGAGACTCCCTCTCGATCGAGGGCTTCGTCAAGGCCATGGCGAAGGCGGTGGGACCAGCAGCGATCGTGGCGGCCTCCAAAATGTACGGGAAAGCCGTCTTTTTCCTGAGATCGGAGGCCGCCGCGAACACCGCGATCGAGAGGGGTCTCAGCGTGGGGGGCATGTTTGTCCCCATCGAGCCCCTCGCGGGGCTGGGCAGCAGGGTCATCCTGTCTAACGTGCCACCGTTTATTCAGGATGCCCTGCTCATGCCCCATCTGCAAGCCCTGGGGGAGGTCAAGACGGCCATCCACCCCATCCCCCTGGGCTGCAGAGACCAGGCCTTCCGCCACATCTTGTCCTTCCGCCGCCAGGTGACCGTCCACCTGGCGGGGAGGGACACCGCGGAGGGCAGCTTTGTGGTCCCCTTCGAGGGGACCAATTATGTGATCTTTTATTCCTCGGAGGAGGTGCGGTGCTTTCACTGCAAGGAGCTGGGGCACCAGAAGAAGAGGTGCCCCAAGCTCCAGCAAAGCGCAAAGCCACCCGCGCAGGCACCGCGCCCCTCCGAGTCCACCTCGCCCCCGGGGCCCTCCAAGAGGCCCGCAGAGAAGGGGGGCAAAAAAGTACCCGCCCCCCTCCCAGTAACATCCGGGGAGGGAAAGGGAGAGAGGGCCCCCGAGGCGGCCGGACCCTCCGCGCCTCCCGAAAGCGCGCGGGGGGAGAAGGTCGCCGAGTGGACCTTGGTCGCCCGCCGTAAGAAGAAGGTGGTGGCCAGGTCCACCGGGGAGGCCAAGCGGGGGGAGACGAAGCCCGCCGCCGCACCATCTGGCGGTGGGTCAGGGGGAGTCCCAGACAAAGGTACTCCCTCGACGGCACCCCCCGCGAGGCAGGGCGGCAAAGCCGCCCGTAAAACAAAGCACCTCATCCCCGGGTACGAGGAGAAAAGCGCTGCCGGAGGTGGGCTCCCCGTTGCTGTGGCAGGGCAGGGGACCTCCTCCGGCAGCCTCAGGGGGAAAAGGAAGGCGCAGGCGCGTCTTCCCACGTGTGCACGCAAGTGCACACGTCTCGGCCTCTTGCTGAGGGTCCCCGGGGGGGCGATAGAGGGCCCCCAAAAAAGAAAGAGACCGCCTCGGCGTCCCCCCTCTACCGGCGACGAGGGCTCCGGCCCTCGTGCTGCCACGGAGGGGGAGAAGGAACCACCCCCCGAGGCGGTCCGGGGCTCCGCAAAGGCAGCGGAGCCCATGGAAGAGGCCCCCGCCGAGAGGCCAAAGGGGAGGGAGGAACCCGCGAGGGCAAAAGAAGCCCTTCGGGTAGATCCCCTCCCCGTCACACCACAGACCTCGGAAGCCGGCCCCGACCCTACCATCGGGGGGCCGGCCGCAGCGGAGGTCGCCGAGGGGGCGCAGGAGGGGCCCCCGAAAGAACAGCTGCCTCGGGCACCGCCTTCCTCCGACGGCGACGCGGGTCCTGAACCCTGTGTTGCCGAGGAGGGGGCGGCGGAACCAGCTCCCGAGGCAGGCGTGGGCTCCGCGGACAAAGCGGAGCCCATGCAGGCGACCCCCGCCGAGGGGCCGGAGGGGGAGGAACAACTACCCCTCCCGGAACAAGAGCTGCCTCGGGCTCCCGAGGCAAGCGTGGGCTCCGCGGATAATGCGGAGCCCATGCAGGCGACCCCGGCCGAGGGGCCGGAGGGGGAGGACCAACTACCCCTCCCGGAACAACAGCTGCCTCGGGCTCCCGAGGCAAGCGTGGGCTCCGCGGATAATGCGGAGCCCATGCAGGCGACCCCCGCCGAGGGGTCGGAGGGGGGGGTTGAACCACCCCAACCAGAACAAGAGCTGTCTTGGGCTCCCGCCTCCGTGGAGGAGGCGGATTCAGCTCCCGAGGCAAGCGTGGGCTCCGCAGACAACGCGGAGCCCATGCAAGCGACCCCCGCCGAGGGGTCGGAGGGGGGAGCTGAGCCCCCCCAAACACAACACGAGCTGCCTCAGAATTCCCTCTCCTGCGGCGACGGGGGTTTCGGCCCTCGTGCTGCCGCGGAGGGGGATGAGGAAACACCCCCTGAGGCAGCGGCGGGCTCTGCGGAGCCCGCGTTTACATTGGTCTCCGGAGCGCGGAAGGGAGGGGAAGAACCGGAGAGGGCAGAAGGTGGTGCCCTCGCGGTAGATCCCCTCCCCGAAGTGCAACGGGGCCAAGAAACCGGCCCCCGACCCAGCATCGAGGGGCCGGTTCCAGTCACCGAGGGGGCGCGGGAGGAGCCCCTGAAAAATCAACAACCGGTGACTGATGCGGAGGAAGGGGAAGGACCCGAAAGGGTGTATCCCCTTTCTCTAGGGGAGGGAGGGGAAGGACCCGAGAGGGTGGATCCCCTTCCTTCGAGGGAAGAGGACGGGCCTGAGACCGTGCCTCGGACCTCCAAGGAGGGACCCAGAGCGGGGACGACGAGACCGTCCGGCTCGGCGGTGTACGTCGAGCGACCGTCTGCGCCCCCGAAATCGAGGGTGCAGACGGTCCCCGCCAGGGTCCCTCCGCCGATCTCTCCCGCCGCGTCCCCTGGGGGGGGGGCGCTGGGGGAGTCGGTTAAGATCAAAATAAGACGCAACGCGCTCACCCACCAACGTGAGTGCGTTGTGCTTCTCCACCGCGAGGGGGGCGGTGGAGAACCGGAGGAGAGGGAGGAGGACTCCGAGTCCGCGTGCAGCGTGGGCTCGGAGAGTCTGTCCGCCCCTTCTCCGGACATCCCTGCGGCGGAGCTCCTGGAGTTCCTGGAGGCCACCATCCACCGCAGGGACAAGGTCCAGCTGGCCCTGGACAAATGGGGGGATTTCCAGAGGATCCTCAACTCTGTGAGGTCCTTCCTCAGGGCCAGCCACGCCAGCAAAACTTCGGGCACGTGCGTGCACATACGTGCCCGAAAGTTTCACGACCAGTTGGTGAACTTCGGGAGATCTCAGGATCTCCCGTGAGTGTCGCCAACTACTCCTGACAGAGGACCATGTATCGCATCGGGACCGTGAACGTCAACGGATGCAAGGACCATTTCCGCAGGGCCCAGGTAATCTCCTTCCTGAAAAAAGGGGGTTACTCTGTGTGCTTCCTGCAGGAAACCCACTCCACCCCGCAGGCCGAGGCCAACTGGCTGCTGGAGTGGGGGGGGAGAGTGTCCTTCAGCCACCTCACCGAGTCATCTTGTGGGGTGGCGACGCTCTTCTCCGGGTCCTTTGTTCCCACGGTGCTCGATGTGGTCAACGTCGTGCCGGGCCGTCTGTTGCACCACCGGATCCGGGACGGGGACGCTACCGTTCACCTGGTGAACGCGTACGCTCCGTCCTCGGGTCCGGCGAGGGTCCAGTTTTTCCGCCGGATGTCGAACCATCTGAACACCATCGGCGCCGACGAGCTCGTGGTCCTCGGGGGTGACTTCAACTGCACCCTCGAGGCCGCGGACCGGGTGGGGCGCGAGCCCTACCCGCTCTCGTCGGCCGCCCTGAGAGAGCTGATCGCTCGGCTCTCTCTGGTCGACATCTGGCGGTGGCAGCACCCGGACGCCTCGGCCTTCACCTTCACCAGGGTGAGGGAGGGGCGGGTGTCTCAGTCCCGGATTGACAGGTTCTACGTGTCGCGGAACCACGCTCATTGCGTTCGCGCCTCCGACATCAGGCCGGCGCCGTTCACGGACCACAACCTGGTGGCCGTGACGGTGGCCGTGGTGCCAGCTAGGCATTTCTCTGCCTACTGGCACTTCAACAACAGCCTGTTGGAGGACGAGCGCTTTGAGCGGTCTTTCCGGGACTTTTGGACGGTCTGGCACGGCAGGCGATCTCGCTTCCCCACCTGGCGTCAGTGGTGGGACGTGGGGAAAGCGCAGATCAAGGTCCTCTGTCAGGAGTACACGAGGGGCGCGAGCAGGCGGAGGGACTCGCGGATCGAGCGGCTGGAAAGGGAGCTGCTCGGTCTGGAGAGCCGCCTGGCTCGCGGGGACCAACTCGAGCAGAGCGCGTACGAGGAGAAGAAGTGCACCCTGCGGGATCTGCAGCTCCAGCGGTCCCGGGGGGCGTTTGTGCGCTCGCGCGTCCAGTTCCTCCGGGAGATGGACCGCGGCACACACTTCTTCTACGCGTTGGAGAAAAAGAAGGGAGACCGCAAGAACATCACCTGCCTCCTGGCGGACGACGGCTCCCTTCTGACGGATCCGGAGAGCGTGAACGAGAGGGCCAGGGCCTTCTACTCGGCCCTCTTCTCTCCGGATCCCGTCGACTCCGACGCGTGCAGGGTTCTGTGGGATGGGCTTCCCACGGTCGGCGAGGGCGTCCGGGACGAGTTCGAGGGCCAGCTGACCCTGGCCGAGCTCTCCGACGCCCTCGGTCAGATGCCCTATAACAAATCGCCGGGCATCGACGGGCTGACCGTGGAGTTCTACAAGAAGTTTTGGGACTTGCTGGGGCCCGCCTTTGCGCGGGTCCTGGCGGAAGCCTACGAGACCGGGGAGATGCCCCTTTCGATGAGGCGGGCGGTCATCACGCTCCTGCCCAAGAAGGGGGATCTCCGCTGCCTGAAGAACTGGCGCCCGGTCTCGCTGCTATGCACGGACTATAAAATCGTGGCCAAGGCCGCCTCCCTGAGGCTCAAGTCCGTGCTGGCAGACGTGATCCACCCCGACCAGTCCTACACGGTCCCGAACCGGACGATTTTCGATAACATCTTTCTGGTTCGGGACCTCCTGCACTACTGCAGGAGGACCGGTCGGTCGGTCGCCTTCCTGTCGCTGGATCAGGAGAAGGCGTTCGACCGGGTGGATCACGAGTATCTCTTCGGAACCCTGCGAGCATTCGGATTCGGGCCGCGCTTTGTCGGCCTGTTCCGGATGCTGTACGCCTCTGCCGAGTGCCTCGTAAAGGTTAAATGGTCCCTGACCGCGCCCCTCGCGTTCAGGAGAGGAGTGCGTCAGGGCTGCCCTCTGTCCGGACAACTGTACGCGCTGTGCATCGAGCCCTTCCTCTGCCTCCTTCGCAGGAGGCTCACGGGGTTGGCGCTCGGCGCGCCGGACACGAGGGTGGTCCTGTCGGCCTACGCCGACGACGTGCTCCTGGTGGCCTCCGACCCGGTTGACCTGGAGAGGATGCGGAGCTGCCAGAGCGTCTACTCTGCCGCTTCCTCTGCCAGGATCAACTGGGACAAGTGCTCCGGGTTACTGGTGGGTCCCTGGCGGGTGGACTCCCTCCCCGTCGCGCTCCAGCAGTTCAAGTGGAGCGCGGACAGTTTTAAATATCTGGGAGTCCACCTGAGCCCCGCGGAGACCTCGGTCGCAGCCAACTGGGTGGAGTTGGAGGACAAGGTGGCTGCTAGGCTGAGGTCGTGGTCGGGTCTGCTGAGACTGCTTTCCTTCAGGGGACGGGCTTTAGTGATTAACCAACTGGTGGCGTCGATGCTTTGGCATCGACTCACCGTCCTGAGCCCGCCCCCTGAGTTTGTGTCCAGGGTCCAGAGGAAGCTGACGGACTTCTTCTGGGCCGGAAAGCACTGGGTCTCTGCGGCGGTTCTGAGCCTCCCTCTGGCCGAGGGAGGCCAAGGGTTGGTGTGCATCAAGAGCCAGGTGCACACCTTCCGCCTCCAGACGCTGCAGAGATTCCTCTACGCAGACCCGGCCCCGCAGTGGTGCACGCTGGCGTCGCTTTTGTTGCGCCAGCTGCACGACCTGGGCTACGACCGGCAGCTCCTTTGGATCGACCTCCGGGGAATCCGTCTCCCCGAGCTGCCGGTCTTTTACCAGGACCTGCTCAGGACCCGGAGCATGTTTTCTGTCGGCCGAGACGCCGTTCCGACCGAGGGCGAGGAACTCCTGCTGGAGCCCCTGCTGCACAACCCCCACCTGGGTGCGCAGGCGTTGGAGTCCCCCTCGGTGCGGCGCGCGCTGATCTCGGCCAAGGTGACCAGAGTCTGGGATCTCCTGGATCGCGAGCGGTCAGAGTGGCTGACCCCCGAGTCGCTCGTCGCCAGGGCGGCTCGGGCGACCGTCAGGACGGCCGGCCGCGCGATCCGGGAGTGCAAAGCAGCGTTGCACCCAGACTCTGTCAGGTATCTCGAGGGAGTTCTCAGGACCGGGGAGCCATCTTCCATCCCCCCCCCTACCCCCGGCTCTCCGGTCCTGCTGATCGAACCCAAGGCCCGAGCCCCCCCTCGGCCTCCCCTCGAGAACAACCTGAGCAGGATCTCGCAGTTCTCCTCGACGCCCCTCCGATCGGCGTCGAGGAGGACCCTGTACGCGATGACGCTCCACACCCTCCACTTCCTCGCCCTCGTCTCCCGCCGAGACACCGCTTGGCGGGAGACCCTCCGACCACCGGAGGGCGTCGGTCCCCAGTGGGAGGCCCTGTACTCCCCGCTGGTCTCCAGGGGAGCTGGGGACTTGGGGTGGAGGGTCCTGCACGGAGCGCTCGCGTCAGGAGAGATCCTGCGTCACTTTACCGACTCGGACGCCGCATGCCCTTTCTGCGGTCAGTCCGAGTCGGTAAGTCACATTTATTTTCTGTGCGCCAGGCTGCAGCCTTTCTTTTTGCTGCTAAAGAACCTCATGCTGCAGTTCTGGCTGCACTTCTCCCCAACCCTCCTCATATTCGGGCACCCTGTTCATGGCTCCAGCAAGAAGAGGGACCTCCTCGTGAATCTGCTCCTGGCTCTTGCTAAACTGGCAATTTACAAGACCAGGAAGCGTAAGATGATCGGGGAGGGTCTCTTTGACTGCGGGGCCATGTTCAGGGCCCTTATCCGCTCAAGGGTTAAGTTAGAGCACGCCCACGCGGAGTCCGCTGGCGACATGGCCACCTTTGTCGACCGGTGGGCTCTGGGGGGCGTGCTCTGTTCCACCTCCCCTTTTGTTATAAAGATTTAATTTACAGTCCTTTTATCTGGTCTTTTCTGTTTATTAGTTAAGGCCTAGTCCTTGTTGGCACCCCTATTTTAGGGGTGCTAAATTGAATTTTTTCTCCGGCCGCCTTTGGGCGGCCGGTGCACCGACTGCCACTGGGCGGTCGGTGTAGTCCGGCCATTAGGCCTTAAATAGGACTACTACTACTACTACTACTACTGCTACTACAGTTAAGGCCTAGTTCTTGTTGGTACCCCTATTTGTTTAGGGGTGCTAATTTGAATTTTTTCTCCGGCCGCCTTTGGGCGGCTGGTGCACCGGCTGCCATTGGGCAGTCGGTGCAGAACATAACTGTTCCTTAAATAGGACTACAGTTAAGGCCTAGTTCTTGTTGGCACCCCTATTTGTTTAGGGGTGCGAAAATGAATTTTTTCTCCGGCTGGTGCACCGGCTGCTGTTGGGCAGTCAGTGTAGTCCAGCCACCAGGCCTTAAATAGGACTACTACTATTACTACTACTACTACTACTACTACTACTAATACTACTACTACTACTACTACTACTACTACTACTACTACTACTAATAATAATAATAATAATAATAACAGCTATAATTCTCTTCTTAATAAGAAAGAAAATGAATGTGCAGTAACTGTAGTAAACTTTGAGAAGGGGCTGGTTCATTATCTTCTCTGTGCTTTACTACACTGTCCTTTTACCAGGGGATATTATTATTATTTATTTATTAGCAGACACCCTTATCCAGGGCGACTTACAATTGTTACAAGATATCATATTATATTTTACATTCAATTACATTGTTTTTTACATATTATTACCCATTTATACAGGTGGGTTTTTACTGGAGCAATCTAGGTAAAGTACCTTGCTCAAGGGTACAGCAGCAGTGTCCCCCACCTGGGATTGAACCCACAACCCTCCAGTGAAGAGTCCAGAACCCTAACCACTACTCCACACTGCTGCCCTAAAGACAGCAGTAAACTCTGAGAAGGGGCTGGTTCATTATCTTCTCTGTGCTTTACTACCCTGTGCTGTGCTTTTACTAGGGGGGTACCAAAGCAGTAAACTTTGAGGAGGCTGGTTCGTTATCTTCTCTTTACCACGCATTCTTTCTTTCACTGAGCTTTACTACACTTTACTGTGCTTTTACCATGGAATATTAGCGAACACAACAATAAGGATATTTTAAATATTTTCTCAACATGAACTATAGCCTCCAAGGGCATGTATAATGTGCGAAATATGTTTCAAGAATATATATTGCAACATATGGACAATGCTGACATCTACTGGAGAAAAGAATGTAATAAAAAGAACAAGAGGGCATTTTACAATAATCCTGTTCAGTTTGACACGATCATTCCTTCTTAAGTACAGAACACAAGAAAATAAAGCAATAAGCTTTCTGGTCCCTAGTAGCTGATTGATCTCAAAGCTTTGTCAATTTGGGTCGTAAAGGAGCCCAGTGATTCTGCGTCATTAACATGACTAGGTAGCCCCATTCCATTCCATTTATTTGGTTAAGTGGCACAGTTTCGCTCCGCGATTTTTTTTACTTGTTTATTTATTTTTTTGGGTGGGGGGATGTTGCAAGCCAACTGAAAGTGACTTTGCAAGTTGTGTTTCGTGATACGCAGTAGTGGCAAAAAAAGTAACTTATGCAAGGCTCTCGCTTCCTTCTCTATTGCGCGCGTTCCTTTTTTTGTGCATGACAGTTCAGCATGAGAGGTAACGGCTGGACGTTTTAGTTTCAGTGTTCAGAAACAAGGATTTAAGAGTTATGTTCTTGTGCACGTTATACTGGTTTTACTCAAACGTGATTCCTGTTCAGGTATTTATGAATGGGGATAATAAGAGACATGATGACCAAGAAATATAAACGCATTTCTAAAATTTTCAATTATACAAAGGTACCTAATTCAAGGTTTGATAAAAAAAAATAATAATAAAAAAAAGTGTTTAGTTTTTGCAATTTATTTTATTTACTAAAATTAAAGTGCACGGCAGTTTAGATTAGGGTTATTTATGTTAGAGGTTTAAACGTATGAAATGTTTTTAATTTGACATTTTCCCCAAGGAGTGCTAACAGTGGGCCGCAGTGCTTAATGCAGCTAAAAAGGTAGGCCTCAGGTAAAAAAGTGCGGGAACCTCTGCCCTATATTCAGTTTCGCACGTCTTCCTGGTAACTAATGACGCATGAGGAAGCGTTCCTTCTGATTGGCTGAGGCCTTCCTGCAGCAACAAAAAGATCCCCCCCCCCCCCCCCTCAAACTAATAAATAAATAAATATCGAAATTATTATTAGGCATATATCAGCGATACTTTGGGCTTGCTTTGTGTGGATCACAATTTGTCGAATTATTACATTTGAAAAATAATAACTTCCTGTTTTTAAAATCCCAAACTTCAAAAATGAAAGCAAAAGTGAAATATCATGTTAAACCAATGTTTTTTTTTTTGCAGTTCGTATATGAAGACGCTATTGTATTATACAGTCTGTTTATATCCGTCTATAACTTAAAGAGCAACAAATAACAAAAAAGGAAAATCAAAAAAGGCGTTTATCATAGAAGCATGTATTTGAAGTGCGCCTTGTCGGTGTGTGCTGTAGCCCTGTGTGCAATCCTGGGTATTGGTAAGAATCGTTATTAATACATTACGATAAGTTGACGCGACAAACAAATCTACATCTAAACAATATGGCGTTGTAGATTTAAAATATCACAAATCTGAGTCTAGATATGTAGTTATATGTTTGCTAAAATCAAGCCATTATGGATTGCTGGTAACATCTCACTGTATTAGGTTTTTATAATGTTTATCTGTCTGTTTGTATCGGTTCTGTACACGTCTTGCAATGCAGTAAATAGTTGCCTGAATGCAGGGTCCATAGGACACCTGTATTTCCCTCACCGTCTTTTGGGGGTTTCTTATTACCAGTATCCTACAAATTCTACTGCCAGTAAGAAGATATACTGCTGCCCCTAGTTTAACATCAGGGCTGAAGAAAGAGACATACGTATCTAATAATGTGTTTTGTGCAGCTACTGGCAGCAGCGGAATCACCTGCCTTAGAAACCCGACTGGTTAGTTTAACAAAACTAAAACCGAACAACACAGCAACATACAGTCAACTCTCATTACGAATTTTAAGGGACCGCCATAATTCTTATTAAAAGGAGTCTAAGCCAAATGCATCGTGTCAGTTTGTATTGAAGTTACAGTGACACTGAAATATCAATGACAGTACCATGTAACTATCCTTACAATTAGAGCAGCATTTTTTGCTGAAATTACTATTACAATTTTAATTACACAGGTGTGCCAAGGTTCAACTAGAGTTCCAATCGCCAATGTAATTCAGCAGGTCTGCGGATCACTGTATATAGTTATTTAGGTTTTTTTGGATGTTCAAAATGTCTTCCTCCCTCCCGCAGCCGGTTCGGATCCTGACCCCAGCGCTGACCCCCCGGCCGTGCTGCGATTGGTGGATATTGTTCTGGAATGCTCTCTGGTGGAGGAGGGGGGTGGGCGGCTATCAATGTTCGCATCGGCGTTCTCCCGCCAGCCTGCCACCCTGGTGCTGAGGAAGGTCGGCGTGCCAGAACACGAAACCCTGGACAGCTATACCGAGTACCAGCCTCCCCCTTTCGACCCCGAAGCACTCATATTCGAGGTGGAAGGTCAGTGAGGGGGGTTCTGATCAGCAGTAAGGTCGAGGGTCGAGGGTCAAGGAGGGTAAACTGAGTTTACCTGCTTCTCATTTCAGGAGTAAAGCGTTTACTCGCTCCTGCTTACCTGTGATAAGCACATCCTGGCTATACCAAGGGTTAAAGTCAAGTTCCAGGTTATTATATTATAAAGAGACTCGTGCATTTAATGACTGATGCAAAAACACAGCTAAACTGAAGGATTAACTGCATGTTCCCAGAAAAGGATAGGCTTGTGCACATGTTGTACAGTTGTTTAATAAAAAACACACCCCTTTTTTGTCTAACCAATCAATGCGCTTCTCATGCAGTGACATCAGCGTCAATCCCAGGAGCTGAGTCGCTGCTCCACGCCGACTGCAACGAACAGGAAGTGACATGTGAGATCAGCCAGTACTACCCCCAGGATGAGGTGTCGGAAACAGCCTGGTTTATTTGCAGCCTGCAGGTAGAGGGGGGCGGGGTTAGTGCCACCATGGTGATGAGGACTCAGCCAATCACAGGAGAGGTGGGCATGGAGCCGCAGAAACAGAAGAAGCTGGACTTGCCTCTGAGTGACAGTGGGACCATTCAGCTGGCAGGTAAACAGCATTATGGGAAATGTAGTTTTTAAGCATAGTTACAGTGTGGCCAAAATAATAGAAGCACCTGTCTTTCTCTATTTAAACTGGAGTTTAACCCCCAAGTGACCTTTAAACAGGTTAGTAGCTCACACTAGCCTGTAGAACCCAGTGCTGGGTTTCACAACACAATGACGTTTATTATTGAAATGATCAGGTGCCAGGAGTTTGAGGAGGGTTAGAAACTTACACTAGCCCTGCTGCTGCTGCTGCACCCAGTCCTGGGGTTCAGAACGCCCCTCAGTGAAGTCTATTATTATTAATATTGAAATGATCAGGAGCCAGGAGTTTGTGCAATTAATGTTAAATACATTTCTGTCTGGCCAGTTACAGAAATAGCCCAAATCCCTTTGAATGAGTCCAATACTCCCCCAGCTTTGGTTTCATCTGCAAATTTGACAATCTTGCAATGTGTATCTTGGTCCAAGTCATGGATATAAATGAGGAACAGAAAGGGTTCAAGTACAGACGCTTGTGGTACCCCACTTAGTACACCCCCCAGTCTTATTTGACCCCTCTCACAAGTGCTCTTTGGTCTGTTTTTATCCAGTGTACAGTCACATGTCCTTCCCTGTGTTCCTGCTGATTGAGTTGAGGTGTCAGTGTTTCTTGTGTCAAACTCTCTCCCCTCGCTCTGTCTCTGTGTGTCACAGCGCAGTTCAATGTGTTCACCAGCATGCCCAGTGTCTCCACTGCACTAGGGGGCACTGTGCTACTAGACTGCGGCTTCACGGGTGAGCAGCACATACAGGAAGTGCAGGTGGAGTGGCGCGTGCAGCACAAGGGGAACGGGAGGCGTGTTCTTCACTTTCGCAGCGATACGAACGAAGGTAATTCTTGAGCTACTAAATGAGCTACACCTTTTAACCCTGGCTCATATGATGCTCTCATGCATTTGTGTCTTCCATATATAAAGACTAGAAGAGTTTTTCATATTCGTCCTCGTGTGAAGTCACCATGCATGAAAGGGTTAATTCTTCTTATTTAAATTTATATTAAAAAATAATTCACTGGATCATCCCTAATGAGTAAACACTCGTAATGCTAAGAAATACTAAAAGAAACTAATTTGAAGACAGTGAAAAAGACTTCTAGTCGAAACACTTGTCTGAATTTTGTATGCTGCAGATGTATTGAGGTGTATTGCACAGCTCTCTCTGTGATAGTCTGTGTGTTGCAGATATATTGAGGTGTATTGCACAGCTCTCTCTGTGATAGTCTGTGTGTTGCAGATGTATTGAGGTGTATTGCACAGCTCTCTCTGTGATAGTCTGTGTTGCAGATGTATTGAGGTGTATTGCACAGCTCTCTCTGTGATAGTCTGTGTGTTGCAGATGTATTGAGGTGTATTGCACAGCTCTCTCTGTGATAGTCTGTTGCAGATGTATTGAGGTGTATTGCACAGCTCTCTCTATGATAGTCTGTGTGTTGCAGATATATTGAGGTGTATTGCACAGCTCTCTCTGTGATAGTCTGTGTTGCAGATGTATTGAGGTGTATTGCACAGCTCTCTCTGTGATAGTCTGTGTGTTGCAGATGTATTGAGGTGTATTGCACAGTGCTGTGTTTCTTCTGTTTTCTTTCAGTTCATGGTATTTTATTGCATTTTCTTCTGTTTTATGACAGTTTTCTTTTGTATTTTTTGTGTTTTTTTGTGTTGTTTCCTGTTTTTCCTTGTTTCTTCTGTTTCTTCAGTTCCTTCTGTTTCTTATTTCTTCAGTTTCTTCAATGTTTTCTTTCTTGTGTCTTCTTTGTATGTTCTTCTGTTTCATGTATTTCTTGCAATTTCCTGTATTTTCTGGTATTTCCTGGTATTTCCTTGTATCTCCTCCTCTCTCTCGTGGTTCTGTTTCAGGAGTCTCCGATCGCCCCGGGGCTCAGATCGACTCTGCCAGGCTGGCTGCCCACAGGAACGCCTCGCTCTTCCTGCCTGGGTTCCGAGTGGTGGACGAGGGCACCTACATCTGCATCGTGACAGCCGGGCCGTACCAGGCACAGCAAGTCATTCAAGTGCAGGTCCAGGGTGAGGAGCAAGCCAGGGCTGCCTTACAACCCTCCCCTCCCAGAGCCTGATTAACACTGTCATTGCTAACCAGGGCTGCCCTACAGCCCTCCCAATTCATTATCTTACCTCTTATTAGCTTCATTAACATTATCACTGCCTCTGTCCCCTTTAGAAGAGTGCTGACCATGTTTAAAAGCCATTCTCTCACCTCTTTTATTTTTCTCATTATCATGACCCCCCCTTCACACTCTGTTTCGCTCTCCTATCTCCCCCTCAGAACCCCCCTCAGTGAATCTTGTTCCCGAGGCTCTGCAGCTCCAGGAGGGAGTGACAGAGAGACTGAGCTGTGAGATCAACAGATACTACCCCCTTGATGTGCAGGTGTGTCAATCTTTCTGTCTGTCCATCTGTTTGTCTGTATGTGCCGGTCTCTGTGTGTCTGTCTGTGTGTGTGTTTGTGTGTGTGTCTGACAGATGAAACAAAGAAAGAGAGAGAATTATTATCAGGGAGAAAGAAAGAAAGAAAGAAAGAAAGAAAGAAAGAAAGAAAGAAAGAAAGAAAGAAAGAAAGAAAGAAAGAAAGTCAATCAATGGACGTTCAAATGTGACATCAGATAATTGAGGATTGCACTCCCCCTAGTGGTCATTTATATATAAAAAAAACTTCACTGAAGACATTAAGCATTTTCAGTGGTTGAAAAGAAACCTTGTAAAGTATCTCTTTAGGGAGTAAGAGCCTTTGTTTTTACATTTGATTTGTTTATTTATTTTTATTTCCCTTGCTATTGTATGGTGTTGATGGTTCTGTTGATCCAGTATTAAGTTCACTTGAGAGAACACAGTTTACAGTGGAAAATACCCTTATAAAAGTTTACCATAGTAAAAGCATAGCAAAGTGTAATAAAGCATAGTGAAAGTATGGTACAGCATAGGAAAGCAATGCAAAGAACAGTGAGGTATGGTAAAGCATATTAATAAACATGCTAAACCAGGGTACATTATGGTTAATACATGGTATTACCATGGAAAAAGCATGGTAAACTTGAGGAAAACTGGAGGAAAAGCACACTGAAGATCCTTGCATGCATGAAGAATTAAAGAGAGCTAAAAAATTAAAAAATAAATAAATAAAATAAACATTTGAAGTCAGTCAATCAATCAATGTTTATTTTATATAGCACCTTTCATAGTGGACCACCATCACAAAGCGCTTTACAAGATAGTGTGGAACAATGCAAATACATTAAATACAGTGAAATACAGGACATAGTACATTAAATACAAACAGTAAAAACAATGCAAATACATTAAATACAGGGCTAGGATGTGAATTCTAAACATTGTGGATGTGTGTGTCATACAGAATCATGAATATGGAGTGAAAAACCTGAAATAGCAATTTAGACAACAGCTAATAACAGATATCAGGCTTAAAGAGCATTGAAAGCACGAGAGAGCACGTGGGTTTTGAGAGTTGATTTGAAAGGAGCGACTGTGGGAGCATCATGCACTAAAGCTGGGAGTTCCAGAGAGTCGGAGAGACACATAATATATTTTTCATTGACAATTATTGTACATTTTTTCCCATTGCTTTATATGGAGACACAATGGCATCCTCATATAAGGCTATTATGCAACAAACATAACACACTGTCATCAGGCATTTGCATCTTTTCCCATATAAAGGGCTTATGAGGTTTGCATGAAAGGATGATGTTCACTGCTTGAAAAGAATGTGTGTTTTCACTTTTTTCACTGTCTGAACGAGCGGCTCTGTATTGCAGGTAGTCTGGACCCAGTCTCCTTCCTCCTCTCCTTCCTCCTCCCCTTCCTCTCCTCCCCCTTCCCACCTTCCTCATATCTACTTCTCCAGCCACAGGCAGCACCCTGACGGGACCTACTCACTGTCTGCCTACGTGCTGGTGAATCCCTCCACCTGTGACGCCGGGACTACTTTCACCTGCTCCGTGACACACCCCTCCCTCAGCGAGCCGCTCACAGCCAGCCTCACTCTCACACTGCCGGGTACGACTGCACTGCAGCTCCCAGGAGGCTCCACTGCTGAGCGCAGTCCAGGGCAGCATGTGCAGAGGTGCAGCCTGGGAGCTGTAGTTTTATACCTAATGTTATAGGATCCTCTCTGTGCGTGTGTACGGTTTTTGTTTTGTTTTTACAGACAGGGTTTGAGGTTAATTCCTGTTTTTCAATTCCAGTTCCATTCCCTTTTAATCAATTCCAACACATCATTGATCAAAATTGCAATCAGCAGTATTCTGTAGAAATGAGCTTCTCACAGTGGCAGGAAATTACTTAAGTCGAAGTCACTGTTAGTCAATTAAATTGACTTCAAATGAAAGCAATTGAAAAATCACAATTATGCGTCTAAAATATCTTTTCCAATTCCTTCGAAGTGATTTTAATAAAGGAGTTGGAAATGTAAAAAAGCCCATGAGGACCATCACGTGTATCGCGATACACATCGTATTGTGACATTAGAGGATCCAGGATATTTTTAGTGAGGACAACACTGACGGCCCTCTCTGATTCCTCTCCTCCCTTTACAGAAGAATCTAGACTCTGGCTGATTCTCGGAGTCTCCATGGCGACACTCATCTTCATATTTGCTGCTTATAAACTTGTGTTGCAGTGGAACAAAGGGACAGGTAAAATATAGACTTTATACATTTCAATATAGATTAGACTGGACTGGAATTACATTGTACTGCAGTTTGAGATCACTAGACTAGACTGGACTGGAATTGCATTGTAACTGCAGTTTGAGATCACTAGACTAGACTGGACTGGAATTACATTGTAACTGCAGTTTGAGATCACTAGACTAGACTGGACTGGAATTACATTGTAACTGCAGTTTGAGATCACTAGACTAGACTGGACTGGAATTACATTGTACTGCAGTTTGAGATCACTAGACTAGACTGGACTGGAATTACATTGTAACTGCAGTTTGAGATCACTAGACTAGACTGGACTGGAATTACATTGTACTGCAGTTTGAGATCACTAGACTAGACTGGACTGGAATTATAATAAGTGTAACTATTTTTTATTTTCAGTTGCCAAAAAAGGACAACTAAAAAATATCAAGGTTAGTGTCTGTCTACTGTAACTAATAACTAACACCCCGAGGCTTTATATACCGACAGCGCCTTTGAGTAACATTTAATTCAGAAGATCCTAATTTACTCTCTATATACACTGTCTGATCTGTCTTTTTTGTACTCTCTATATACACTGTCTGATCTGTCTTTTTTGTACTCTCTATATACACTGTCTGTCTGAGCTGTCTTTTTTGTACTCTATATACACTGTCTGATCTGTCTTTTTTGTACTCTCTATATACACTGTCTGATCTGTCTTTTTTGTACTCTATATACACTGTCTGATCTGTCTTTTTTGTACTCTCTATATACACTGTCTGATCTGTCTTTTTTGTACTCTCTATATACACTGTCTGTCTGATCTGTCTTTTTTGTACTCTCTATATACACTGTCTGTCTGGTCTGACTTTTTTGTTTTTAGACTATCTTTGCTTACGGTAAAGGATTTTACTATTTCTTTAACTACTGTACTAAGTCACTGCATTGCATTGATCCAGCGGTTTAATTCAGGGTCGTTGACATGCTGTGTTAGTATTTTGTACTATTCATTTGCGTTAGTTTACAATGTTTTTTAAAATACTTTACCATACCTCTGTGCTTGCCTATGCTTTACCAGGCTTTCGATGTGCTTTATTATATTTTGCTGTGCTTTTAGTGTGGGAAGCTTTTATAACTGATTATATACTGTGATAAGTGATACTATATATATTTTTTTTTTCAGGTAAATTGATATTTACATCAAACTAAACGGACCAGCACTCCTGAAGTTACGAGATGAACCCCAAACCTCTTCACACAGCATCGTCTTCTTTGATTGGACACGCAGACTTAATGAATATATCGATTCATGATATCGAACTACACTCCCCTCCAACTAGTATTGGGACTGATAAATAATTGCAGCATGATAGGAATGGGTGTGATTGTGTTGCCCCCTCCGTTTTACCCTGCTGCTCAGACCCCTTGCTTGATAGGAATGGGTGTGATTGTGTTGCCCCCACCGTTTTACCCTGCTGCTCAGACCCCTTGCTTGATAGGAATGGGTGTGATTGTGTTGCCCCCACCGTTTTACCCTGCTGCTCAGACCCCTTGCTTGATAGGAATGGGTGTGATTGTGTTGCCCCCTCCGTTTAACCCTGCTGCTCAGACCCCTTGCTTGATAGGAATGGGTGTGATTGTGTTGCCCCCACCGTTTTACCCTGCTGCTCAGACCCCTTGCTTGATAGGAATGGGTGTGATTATGTTGCCCCCTCCGTTTTACCCTGCTGCTCAGACCCCTTGCTTGATAGGAATGGGTGTGATTGTGTTGCCCCCTCCGTTTTACCCTGCTGCTCAGACCCCTTGCTTGATAGGAATGGGTGTGATTGTGTTGCCCCCTCCGTTTTACCCTGCTGCTCAGACCCCTTGCTTGATATGAATGGGTGTGATCGTGTTGCCCCCTCCGTTTTACCCTGCTGCTCAGACCCCTTGCTTGATAGGAATGGGTGTGATTGTGTTGCCCCCTCCGTTTTACCCTGCTGCTCAGACCCCTTGCTTGATAGGAATGGGTGTGATTGTGTTGCCCCCTCCGTTTTACCCTGCTGCTCAGACCCCTTGCTTGATAGGAATGGGTGTGATTGTGTTGCCCCCTCCGTTTTACCCTGCTGCTCAGACCCCTTGCTTGATAGGAATGGGTGTGATTGTGTTGCCCCCACTGTTTTACCCTGCTGCTCAGACCCCTTGCTTGATAGGAATGGGTGTGATTGTGTTGCCCCCTCCGTTTTACCCTGCTGCTCAGACCCCTTGCTTGATAGGAATGGGTGTGATTGTGTTGCCCCCTCCGTTTTACCCTGCTGCTCAGACCCCTTGCTTGCTTCCTTGCTTTCTCACTGAATATCTTGGCGTCCCTGAACAGATAATCTTCAACTCCATGCAACAGATTGTAATGAGTGAGCAAAGCAAGCCATCCCACAAGTGCAGGGAGCCCGTTATATTCTGCATGTTCCGTGAGTTTATTTCCTCCTTCACACCCCAGAATACGTCAAGCTGGGTTATTCTCTGCTACACCAGGTACAAAACTAAATCTGTAAAATCCTTGCATTCAAACAAAGTCTAAAAAAGAGCAGAAATTCAGTAAAATATACGAATGCTGTGTTTGTCACATCCACTAGGGGGCAGAGTGTTGTCACCTTTAAAACCATTTTCAAAATTGCAAAACTAGCAGAAGAAGCATCAGTAACTGCTAGTTTTATACCGTTAACATTTTGTTCACATGTAAATATGGGCTGTTAATGTTTTAAAAAAAATAAACATTTCTATTCTAACCTAAATGCTACTGTATTAGATTCTGTTCTATTCTACCCTGTTCTGTTCTATCCTATTCGATTCTGTTCTATCCTATTTGATTCTGTCGTGTTCTATGCTATTCGATTCTGTTCTGTTCAGTTCTGTTCTATCCTATTTGATTCTGTTCTATGCTATTTGATTCTGTTCTGTTCTATCCTATTTGATTCTGTTCTATTCTATTCGATTCTGTTCTATCCTATTCGATTCTGTTCTGTTCTATCCTATTCAATTCTGTTCTATTCTATCCCATTCGATTCTGTTCTGTTCTATCCTGTTAGATTCTGTTCTATCCTATTTGATTTTGTTCTGTTCTATCCTATTCGATTCTGTTCTGTTCTATCCTATTAGATTCTGTTCTATCCTATTTGATTTTGTTCTGTTCTATCCTATTCGATTCTGTTCTGTTCTATCCTGTTAAGATTCTGTTCTATCCTATTTGATTTTGTTCTGTTCTATCCTATTCTGTTCTGTTCTATCCTATTAGATTCTGTTCTATCCTATTTGATTTTGTTCTATTCTATCCCATTCGATTCTGTTCTGTTCTATCCTGTTAGATTCTGTTCTATCCTATTTGATTTTGTTCTGTTCTATCCTATTCTGTTCTGTTCTATCCTATTAGATTCTGTTCTATCCTATTTGATTTTGTTCGGTTCTATCCTATTCGATTCTGTTCTGTTCTATCCTATTCAATTCTGTTCTATTCTATCCCATTCGATTCTGTTCTGTTCTATCCTGTTAGATTCTGTTCTTTCCTGTTCGATTCTGTTCTGTTCTATCCTATTCGATTCTGTTTTGTTCAATCCTATTTGATTCTGTTCTATCCTATTCAATTCTGGGCTGTTCTATACTATTCAATTCTGTTCTGTTCTATCCTATTCTGTTCTATCCTATTCGATTCTGTTCTATTCAATTCTGTTCTATCCTATTCGATTCTGTTCTGTTCTATCCTTTTCGATTCTGTTCTATCCTATTCAATTCTGTTCTGTTCTATCCTATTCGATTCTGTTGTTCTATCCTATTTGATTATGTTCTCTTACTAAACTACACTATTCTAAACTACACTGAACTATACTACCAAGTCCCTGTACACTCTCCTCCGTCTCTCCTCTCCCCCTCCCTTCCCTCTCTTCTCCCCTTACTCTCTTTTTTCTTTCCTTTTTGTTTCAGACTTCATTTCCTCCTGAGACAGTTCCCTCATCTTCTTTTTATTATATATAAAACCATCAGAAATGAGAAAAACAAAAAAATCTCAAGAACCAGATGGTGATCCAAAGAAACACTGCCAAGAACGAGAGAGAGAGAGAGAGAAGAGAGAGAGAGAGGGAGGGAGGGAGGGAGGGAGGGAGGGAGGGGAGGGGAGGGGCATGTCTAGATCAGGCTGATGTGTGAGGAGAGTCAGGAATGTCATGTCTAGATCAGGCTGGTGTGTGAGGGGAGTCAGGAATGTCATGTCTAGATCAGGCTGGTGTGTGAGGGGAGTCAGGAATGTCATGTCTAGATCAGGCTGGTGTGTGTGGGAGTCAGGAATGTCATGTCTAGATCAGGCTGGTGTGCGAGGGGAGTCAGGAATGTCATGTCTAGATCAGGCTGGTGGATGAGGGGAGTCAGGAATGTCATGTCTAGATCAGGCTGGTGTGCGAAGGGAGTCAGTAATGTCATGTCTAGATCAGGCTGGTGTGCGAGGGGAGTCAGGAATGTCATATCTAGATCAGGCTGGTGTGTGATGGGAGTCAGGAATGTCATGTCTAGATCAGGCTGGTGTGTGAGGGAGTCAGGAATGTCATGTCTAGATCAGGCTGGTGTGCGAGGGGAGTCAGGAATGTCATGTCTAGATCAGGCTGGTGGGTGAGGGGAGTCAGGAATGTCATGTCTAGATCAGGCTGGTGTGTGATGGGAGTCAGTAATGTCATGTCTAGATCAGGCTGGTGTACGAGGGGAAGGAATGACAATCAGATGCTCACAGACACAGCATACTGCACAATCCCCCATTGAGAAGACAAAGGCAATAGGGTTTGATAATCAGCATTGCTGTTCATTTTCTATCACTATGCCCTCACTTTTAGTTTTTAGAACAGGCACCAGCTGTAGCAAAGAGACAAAGAGAGGTGGACAGAGAGAAAAAGGGAGGAAGACAGGTGAGATGAAGACAGATGGAGAACATGAAAGAGGGAGAGGTAATGTTTTAATAAGTCACAAGCTATAGAAAAGAGAAAAAGATTAAGGGGCAGAGTGATGGAGAAAAGAGGGAGAGGGAGGTAGTTTTTATAAGCAGCCCATGTTATAGCAAAGAGAGACAGATAGCGGGAAGAGAGATAGAGAAAGCGGGGGAGAGAGAGGGGTAAACCACAGCCTGTTTTGTGATATATCAGTCATCTTTTTTTGGAAAAAAATATCATTTCTACAAGACACAAAATATAGGCCCCCCTCCAGCCAGCTATCCCAATGGGGGGGAAGTGTCTGTCTGTGTGTCTGTATTTATACACCGGTGCCATTGTGGCTCCTGGGGTCAGCAGGGTGCACAAACCACAGTGCAGCCAGACACCAGCCTGCAGTCTCCTTCTGTGTCAGTACATAAGCTCAGGAAACCAGTCAGCCTCCTGTACAAGCTATAGGGCAGGGGAGCCTGCACGGCCGCCGTCCTCGCTGGGATGACACTGGATTTGAGTTTCAATTTCGGGGGTGAGGGGGGTGTGGTACTCCTCTGCAGAAGAGCTCAGTTCCATTGTGACAGGGGGTGTCAGCACTTGCATTTGAAGTAAGGCGCGCAGAGTCTGTAAGGAATGTGTCTTCTCTTATTGACTGGAGCTGAGAGGGAGAGAGGGAGAGAATTACAATACAATACCTACACATACAACCCTGTACAGAGCTAAAGCAGATACCCAACATGGTGTCTATAAGAAGTTGTATTCTAGTGCGCTGGCACTGCCTGCTGTGTGCTGGGCAGAGCCTTGCTGTATTGCACTGTACACAGGGCAATGCTGGCGGGACCACACTATATAACACTAATATAAAACCCTGTGCAGAACAGGCAGGGTTTACCTGGCAAAGTCCTTTTCTTGGCACAGGTTTCCGCGCTGCGCCCGTGTTTATAGAGCGCCGACACGCAGATGACGTGTGCAGAGCGCGGCGCGAGGTCACGCAGGTACACCGTCCTCACGTGACCCGGCAGCGAGTGCTCCTGGATCTTTCCACTCGAGTCGATGTGCCGCACTTTGTACTGCCTCACTTCCTGTTCCTCTGGCTCCGCCCAGGAAGCCACTAGACTGGAGGAAGTGACATCAGTCAGCATCAAGTGCTGCGGGGAGGAGAGCCTTTCTGGAGACAAACACGGGAAGTGTCAACCAGTTTTGCTTACAACAAAAAGGGATTGTTTTGTAATGTCAAACTGAATAAGAGTGTGGGTCTCTGCCTGTCTGTCTGTCTGCAGCTTTAATGGAATTAAACTGGAAGAATGTAGTAAGCTTAGACAGACACAAGATGAAATTGTGGCAAACTGGACATGTGTTGAGGGATGAGTAACTCCACACTCCCTTCTGAAGCCACTCAGATGTGCTTGTTGCTGAATAGTTGCACACACGACTCTCACACATCTAGTACAGATGTAGTGATCATGTGACCCGTCATGACTGTAAATCTACAATTAATAGTTGGAAGATTTAAACCTTCTGTGTAATCAGACACACATGATTTAGAGTGTGGGTCACCTTTATATTTCCCTATGGTATTTATAATACATTTCACATTGGTTTTTCACACAGTTTATTCACAGTGCATCATGCTGCTGTCACAGATTAATCGTTTAGAAAAACATCTTAAAACAATAAAGTTAAACGTTTAGTAAACTACTGTATTATTAGGGCTTATTATTTTCTCTTTAATTTTTGTGTCGGGTGGCTACCTCTAATCAAGTTGTGAGTGTGTTTTCGTTCTCGCGCTCTCTTTCCTCAGGTCTGTCATATAAAGAGTGCAAGAGAAAATGCACTCTTAACTTTATTAGCAGTATCCACCCAACACTTAGAAACATATGTCATTTAAATCTAAATAAAAAACAGATGAAAAGCTGATATTAACATTCTTGATCTGTTTCTATAGAACCTGTTGTGGTTTAAACGTTTCAAATCCTGTCATTGACATTCTGAGTGCAAGATCTACACTCTCAGTGAATTGCTAATAGGTTCCAATTCAGCATTGCAGGCCAGCTCATTTACCTGACCAGGTCCTGGCGGTCACTGAGAATGGCTGTTGCCCCCCACCTCTGTAGTGGGCGGTCACAGTGATAAGGTAAGCAGTGTCTGGCCTCAGCTGGGTCAGCCACACCCCCTGCTGCTCCCCCTTGACCTGCAACGACCCCACAGTGACCCCTGACCCCACTGTCCCACCCTCACCGCGGGGCAAGACTCCAAAGATCACCTGATAGTGAGAGACAGAGCGAGGGGAGGAGGGGAAAGAGAGGATGAGGGAGCGAGGGCTAGCGGGCCTGGCTGAGAGAGAGAGAATTTAAGTCAAAATATTGCAGACACTGAATTTATTTTTAGCCAGCCAGACAGAGAGACAGTCAGACAGACAGTCAGACAGTAAGTAATCACCTGTGAGTGTTTTGTCAGTCAGTGTGTTTGGATATCTTCCAGGCTGTCTCGTATTTGCAGAAGAAACTGACAAATTAAGAGTGACTGAGAGAGAGAGAGAGAGAGAGAGAGAGAGAGAGAGAGAGAGAAACACGAGACATGACTGTTCATGTATTTATAATTCACTGTACAAGAATAGGAGATAAGGGCACAACACAATTTATTTCAGAGTATTCACCTGCAGGTTTCTTGTCAGTCAGTGTGTTTGGATTGTTCCCTTTCTCTCTCACATTTGCAGAAGAAGCTGGCAAGTTAGAAGAGACTGAGAGAGAGAGCGGGAGAGATAGAGAGAGGAGACATGACTGTTCATGTATTTATAATTCACTGTACAAGACAGATAGACAGTGAGATAGACAGACAGACAGATGGACAGTAAAATAGACAGACAGTATTCACCTGCAGGTTTCTTGTCAGTCAGTGTGTTTGGATTGTTCCCTTTCTCTCTCACATTTGCAGAAAAAGCTGACAAGTTAGGAGAGAGAGAGAGAGAGAGAGAGAGAGAGAGAGAGAGAGAGAGAGAGAGAGAGAGAGAGAGAGAGAGAGAGAGAGAGAGAGATTGCTGTTAATTTATGTATAATTCATTATAAAAGAATCTGAATTTATTACAAACAGACAGACAGTATTCACCTGCAGGTTTCTTTTCAGTCAGTGCGTTCACCTGGTTTGCATTCTCTTTCAAATTTAACAGCTTTGAAAAGTCTGAGAGAGGAAGAGAGAAACAACTGTGGTATTTAGTTGTTATTACCCATACAATGCAGGAGAGATGAGCGACAGAGAATCAGAGAGACAGACAAACACATAGTGACAGGCAAACACACAGACAGAGAATCAGACAGACAAAGAAACACAGACAGAATCAGAGAGACAGACAAACACAGACAGAGAATTGAGAAACACACAGACAGAGAGACAGACAAACACACAGACAGAATCAGAGAGACAGACAAACACACAGACAGAAGCAGAGAGACAAACACACAGACAGAGAATCAGAGAGACAGAGAAACACACAGACAGAATCAGAGAGACAGACAAACACACATACAAAGAATCAGAAAGACAGCGAAACACACAGACAGAGAATCAGAGAGACAGACAAACACACAGACAGAATCAGAGAGACAGACAAACACACGGACAGAGAATCAGAATCACCTTGAAATACATCTGAATCCATTACAGAAAGAGAGACAGACAGTATTCACCTGTGGGTTTCTTGTCAGTCAGTGTGTTTGGATTGTTCCCTTTCTCTCTCACATTTGCAGAAGAAGCTGACAAGTTTGAAGAGACAGAGAGAGAGAGAGAGAGAGAGAGAGAGAGAGAGAGAGAGAGAGAGACATGACTGTTCATTTATTTATAATTCACTGTATAAGAATTGGAGATAAGGGCACAACACAATTTATTTCAAACAGAAAGAGACAGACAGGCAGACAATGAGGTAGACAGACACGGACAGTAAAATAGACAGACAGACAGAGTATTCACCTGCAGGTTTCTTGTCAGTCAGTGTGTTTGGATTGTTCCCTTTCTCTCTCACATTTGCAGAAGAAGCTGACAAGTTAGAAGAGACTGAGAGAGAGAGAGCTGGAGAGATAGAGAGAGGAGACATGACTGTTCATTTATTTATAATTCACTGTACAAGAATTGGAGATAAGGGCACAACACAATTTATTACAAACAGAAAGAGACACACAGCCAGACAATGAGGTAGACAGACAGACAGAGAGACAGACGGACGGACAGTAAAATAGACAGACAGAGTATTCACCTGCAGGTTTCTTGTCAGTCAGTGTGTTTGGATTGTTCCCTTTCTCTCTCACATTTGCAGAAGAAGCTGTCAAGTTAGAAGAGACTGAGAGAGAGAGCGGGAGAGATAGAGAGAGGAGACATGACTGTTCATGTATTTATAATCCACTGTACAAGACAGACAGACAGTGAGATAGACAGACAGACAGATGGACAGTAAAATAGACAGACAGTATTCACCTGCAGGTTTCTTGTCAGTCAGTGTGTTTGGATTGTTCCCTTTCTCTCTCACATTTACAGAAAAAGCTGACAAGTTAGAAGAGACTGAGAGAGAGAGAGAGAGAGAGAGAGAGAGAGAGAGAGAGAGAGAGAGAGAGAGAGAGGAGACATGACTGTTCATGTATTCATGATTCACTGTACAAGAGTTGGAGATAAGGGCACAACACAATTTATTTCAAACAGAAAGAGACACACAGGCAGACAATGAGGTAGACAGACAGATGGCAAAATAGATAGACAGACAGAGTATTCACCTGCAGGTGTCTTGTCAGTCAGTGTGTTTGGATTGTTCCCTTTCTCTCTAACATTTGCAGAAGAAGCTGTCAAGTTAGAAGAGACAGAGAGAGAGAGAGAGAGAGAGAGAGAGAGAGAGAGAGAGAGAGAGAGAGAGAGAGAGAGAGAGAGAGAATTACTTTGTTAATATATTTATTAAAGAGCATAAGAGAATACAAGGCAGGGAATCAACTGCATCCATTGCAGAATCCATGATGTCCCAGTCATGATTTTGTGATATTTGTATTCACACATCCTGGTCATTAAACAGTACTGACCACTTACTGATCTTAACTGAATCCATTAAAGCCGGGGTGTCCAATCAAGGTCAGGGGACCTAAAAAGAATACAAAGAAAATGGAAGCTGTTTGCTGTTGAACCCGGGTCAGTGCTGGAGGGGTTCCTCACCTGGCAGTGTCTCAGCCGCGCCAGGCAGGGCTGTAGTGGTGAAGTTTCCCCACAGCACCCTCTGCCCCTGGGAGGAGGAAGTGCTGGTCAATGAGAGCCAGTAGGGAGTGTTTGCCTGCAGGTTCCTCAGGGTGGCGCCGTGACTCTCCCAGTGAAGCTCCTGATACACGCGCGACTGCCTACCAGCGGACCAGGAAGTGACCTCCAGGATGTAACGACCCTCTGAGCCAATCAGGAAGCGAGGCCAGGACACAGAGGCGGTTTCTGATTGGATGTCAAACACGGACAAGCCTGTAGACTGTGAATCAGAGCCTGGAACACAAGGAAGGTTACTGCAATATAGAGAGGTATATAACTACCATAACACAGAGGTTGACTTTTATATGAGTGAGAAGACAGACAAGCATTTGGGCTCTAGTGCCTTCATCTATGTTACTGAAACTAGAAGAGTCTAAGTCAAGCAGGTGTTACTGCAACACTGCTGGTGTTTTCCTATCAATAGAAAGAGCTGTCTTTGTGACCAGTCTGCTGCTTACCCACGATGGCCTCACAGAGTTGCACTGAAATCTCGGGCAGGTTGTCTGTGTCTGTGAAGAACATGGATGAGTGGTCCGAGGCGACGGTTCGGATGCCGTGGTCAGACCTGCCTGTGGAGACCAGCAGCACTCTGACTCCGGCCTCTTTCAGCAGCCTGGCGGGCAGCTCCACCTCATCTGTGGACATGCCGTCAGTGATCCAGAGCACCACCCTGTGTGCCCCGGCCCTCGAACCCCATCCTGGGGCGAAGCCCTGCCGGCGCGCCCACTCCAGAGCCAGGCCTGAGTTCGTGTCTCCCCCCCTCTGCCGCAGGACCCCCAAGGACCCCTGCAGGGCCGCAGCTGTCTGGTGCTGCCCGATGCGGAACTCCAGTACTGGGAAGTCAGAGACGGAGAGCAGCCCCACCTGCACAGGACCCACAGGGAGCGCGGAGGACAGCCGCATGAGCAGAGACAGGAACTGAGAGAACTCCCAGGCCGTGACACTGCTCGAGCTGTCCAGCAGGAGGAGCACATCGACCGGGAAGAGAGGCGCGGCACAGCGGGGCAGCACGCCTGGGGAGACAGCAAATTCAAATTCATTGAAATATATTTTTTTAACCAGGATAGAACTCTTAAGATACACACATTGTTTACAAGTGGGCCCTGGCAAGAGAAGGCAGCAAGAAATAACATTATAAAAAGAGACAAATCATTCAAACAGGACAAAAACTGTCATACAAAATAAAAGCATAAAAAGAATTCCAATTTACTGTACATGATCCTGGTCATAAACCAGCCTGATGCATTGGAAAATTGTACACTGGAGGGCAGCCCTTCAGATCCTCTGTTGTTAAAGTTAAACTGCCACCCCTCCCCTGAATCTTCCACAGGCGCACAGCTTCACCTCCAGCCTCACTGTCGACTTGCAAGACCATATATGAACAAGCTTCTCTCATTTCTTTCTTTCTCTTTCACTTTCGTTTTTTCTCATTAATTACATCTGTTTGGAACACTACAGGGGAGGGAATGGAAGTGTTGAGGGGAGGAGGGCTAAGGAGGGGTTGTGGGGGAGATGCTATGGGTACTGGGCAGGAGGTAATCCACTGGAATAGATTCAAACTTTCTATAGAAACCATGTTGAGTAGCTGCTGTAGTTCAATACAGGGTTTATATTAGTGTTATATAGACACCATGTTGGGTAGCTGCTGTAGTTCAATACAGGGTTTATATTAGTGTTATATAGACACCATGTTGGGTAGCTGCTGTAGTTCTGTACAGGGTTTATATTAGTGTTATATAGACACCATGTTAAGTAGCTGCTGTAGTTCTGTACAAGGCTAAACAGAATAAAGTGTTTTGAAGTTTTGAGAATGGAAGTATTGCAGTGATTACGTTTGAACTTGTTTAGCAAACAGGTTTGTACAAAAAAAAGTTCAAAAAAACATTTAAAAAATCAACCAAGTAAATATTTCACCTCTTAACACAGATATTTATCAGAAGAACTCTGGGCAAAACTCCTGCTGTTGTAACTGGAACCAGATGTGCGGCATGATAATATTCACATGTGGAGCAGCTGGCAGGCAACACAATAGTCCCCCCTCCCCCCGCGCCGATCGTTCTTTCCTGATAGCATGAATCGATATATTCATCACGTCTGCATGTCCAATCAAAGAACACGATGCTGTGTGGCAGATTGTTCTATATTATTATTAAACTGAAGAGTGTGTAAGAGTGTTCATCAGACAGTGACATAAGGATCTCTTAGAAAAGTTTACCACTGCAGTTTCCCCCCATGCTGTTCCCATGGTCACCTCGCTTCACCATGCTTTCACTGTGCTTTATTACACTTTGCTAGGGGAAACTTATAAGGGTTAGTTTACCATGGTTTGTTTTTTAATATGCTTTACCATACCTCTCTGTGCTTTACAATGCTTCCCTATGCTTTACCATACCTCTCTGTGCTTTACAATGCTTCCCTATGCTTTACCATACCTCTCTGTGCTTTGCAATGCTTCCCTATGCTTTACCAGACCTCTCTAGGCTTTACCATGCTCCCCTGTTCTTTACCATACCTCTCTGTGCTTTACCATGCTCCCCTGTTCTTTACCATACCTCTCTGCTTTACAATGCTCCCCTGTTCTTTACCATACCTCTCTGTGCTTTACAATGCTTGCCTGCGCTTTACCATGTTTTCACTGTGCTTTATTATACTTTGTTGTGCTTTTACTCTGGAACACTTTTATAACAGATTTCTGTCACCTCTGAAACTTGTACAGCGTTGTTCCATTCATTAGCTCGAAGTCGCTGCAGTTGCAAGGGTGGGGGGTAGGGGGGGGGGGGCCCTGGCTCTTATTATTATGCAGACACTGTGGCTGACCTAGCCTGCCTTACGGGCGGCAATGACAGGCAACTAGAAAAATAATAATAATACCCAGCAGGGCCAGATTAAAGGACGTGGGGGCCCTACGCTAACCCATATTTTGGGGGCCCTATGCATATTATGGCGAATGGTGTTATTGGTATATTGGTTAATCCGGCCCTGCGTTGGGGACAGGGAGTGTGAGCACGGTTTTATTTTTCTTAAATACATGTTCGGCCATGGAGTTTGCACAAAAAATTAAAAAGAAGGTGCAAATACATGCAGTCACTGTACAGTATTTTCTATCATGCCTGTGCAGGGTAACCATTAATGTTCCAGTTTCAAACCAAAACTAGGCACTTTGATGTTTTGCAGACTTGAGAATTGCATTTCTAAAAAAATATTTTATATTCAATGTGATTGCCGTTGCACTTTGTAATTCATTATGGAGGGAACAATATATATTCTCCCGATTGTGGAGCTGCCATATAAAAATGAGAAACATCATCAGTGTGTCCATCTATCTACGGTTATTACGTAGCCTATAGTGTTTTTATACAGTTCTACGGTTATGCACCAATACAGTGCTGTGAACACGGTTTATATTTTCTGCCCTCAATAGTTCATACACTATCATTATTTATTTCTTAGCAGACACCTTTATCCAGGGCGACTTACAATTATTACAAGATAACACATTATTTTTACATACAATTACCCATTTATACAGTTGGGTTTTTACTGGAGCAATCTAGGTAAAGTACCTTGCTCAAGGGTACAACAGAAGTGTCCACCACTAGGGATTGAACCCACAACCCTCCGGGTCAGGAGTCCAGAGCCCTAACCACTACTCCACACTGCTGACCTATACTGCTTGCCTGAGAGACTCAGAGACCAGGTATGCTGTAATCGACAAATACATTTATAGCCGTCATAAAATAACAAAATTAACCAAAAGCAAGCTTCTGTGCGCTTCTCTTCCTGTAAAATGTCCCAAACAAACAACGACCTCGTGTGGGCCCCAGTTCTGCTGAGGGCACTACACTATAGCGTAATTTGTGTATAGGTTAATCCAGCCCTGACACCCAGTACTGTTGAAGTAAGAACCTCTCTGAACGATTGCATAAGGGAGAAGTAAATAAAATCAAGGCAATCAAACCTGAAGATTTTTAACAAGCATGCAGGACATGAATTCCTTCTTGGTATCAATTGACAGGCCAGTATGCTCATTTGTTTCAAAGTAAAGGAAGCTCACTTGTTTTGAAAGCTGTTTGCTTCCAGGGGTGACACATTAATTCCTTAAATGGAGCCACTTGCAGCTCAAAAAAAAAATGGATGCTTGTTTATTGGTCTTGGATAAAAACCCGTCACCATGAGCCAATATTCAGGCACTGTCTGCCCAGAAACTATGATCTGAACTGCTGGTAAGCTTATTTAACCCCGAGAGCATTGACCTGTGTACAGAACAATACAGCTAGGCACCGGACAGCATTGACCTGTGTACAGAACAATACGGCGAGGCACCGGACAGCATTGACCTGTGTACAGAACAATACGGCGAGGCACCGGACAGCATTGACCTGTGTACAGAACCCGAGATATAGACACCAGATTGGGTATATTAGCGTCATTGTAATCCCTCCAGCATTGCCCTGTATACAGTTTAAATAGAAAAATAAATCTGCCACGGAGGGCTTATATAAATATATATTGAAACACTGAAATAATGCCAGTGCTGTGAATATTGGGCTGTGTAATTTATCCAACTTCAAAACTCCAAAAACTATACATACAGAAATGTGTTTAGTTTTTTCTTATCTTCAGAATAATATATTCAAAATAAGTTTTACAAATAAAAAATACAAGTTTGGAAAGCTCATAAGCATAATTGTATGCATAACATATACAATACAATACATTAACATCACACATTATGACATGTATAATAATAAGTATCCATACCGGTACCTTAAACACGGTCATACACACACATATTGCGTAGAGTTGTATGTATACGCATTTACAAAACTGTGTAATAATACGCCCCCATAATTTACCTCGTTTCTCGATAATTTCAATCTCCTTTGCAACAGCAGTAAGCACGTAGATAGCGCAATAAAGAGTTACGTACACTCTGAAATTCATTATAAAAAATCCATACAGAAGAGTTTTCAACTTGAAAGGTGGTGTGTGTTTTCGTTTTTAAATCCACTCTGAAATGCGTAGGCAGGTGTCTGCTGCTTGTTTGGATGTGAAAAGGCTGAGCTGCCGCCGCCCCTCGCGCAGCGCTCCCGAGCTGTTGAAGCGCAATAATAGTGCTGTTCGGAGTAGTTTGCTGGGCTCGCGCCAGTAATCTGCAGTAGCTCCAGTTGTTTTGATTAAACTCGTATGGTGATGGTCGAAAGAGCCAAGGTATGCAAGCGGACTCCCGTTTCCACGCGCTCTCTGATCTACAGCAACCGCTGCACAACCCCCCCCCCCCCCCCCCCGTTTTTGCCTTTTCTTGCCGAACTTATTGAAAAAAATGGATCACAAAAAGGGCTGGACAATAAATAAGAAACACCTGCCTAAACACAGTCAGTAACCTGTTATCAGACGGACACTAGCTCTGACGATGGCATTGATTCAACGTGGCTTAATCAGACCCATGGTGTACATCTTATTGACAGTGCTAAGGCAGGTGAAACAGTCCCGTGGTGTACACCCTATTGACAGTGCTATGGCAGGCAAATCAGTCCCATGGTGTACACCCTATTGACAGTGTTATGGCAGGTGAATCAGTCCCGTGGTGTACACCCTATTGACAGTGCTATGGCAGGTGTTTCTAATATTTTGTCCAGCCCTCATTTTTGTTTTCATACCTGGCATAGTGTTGAAGGGAGAATAGCTTCAGATGACTGTGGGAGTCGGGCCAGATATTTTATATAAGAAAATGTAAGAGCCTGTAATATTTACGACCTCCAGAAATATCATTTATATTCAGCTGACAAGGGAATCCTGACCCATAAATTAATGAGACAAGCTCCCTCGCCTTCTCAGAGTTTACTGCCTTGGTATCCCCTGGTAAAAGCACAGCACAGTGTAGTAAAGCACAGAGAAGATAATGAACCAGCCCCTTCTCAAAAATAAAAAGTGTTAGTGTGGTGCCCCTGTCTGTAGTGCCACTGAAGATCATTTGGGAAGGGTATAGTTAGCATACTGTGGTCCCATTCTACCAATGGCAGCCTCATCCCATTAACTATACTTTTGCTAGCCTTGCCCCTAACTATAATACAGACCCACTATTGCATTGCCATTGCAGTGTCACTGTCTGTGTGCGTGCGTGTGTGTCTGTGTGTATGTCTGTGTGTGTGTGTGTGAGTACGTGCATGCGTGCGTGTGTGTGTGTCTGTGAGTGTGTGTGTGTGCATGTGTGAGTGTGTGTGTGTATGTGTGTGTGTTTGCGTGTGTGTCTGTGTGTGTGTGTGCATGTGTGTCTGTGAGTGTGTGTGTGCATGTGTGAGTGTGTGTGGGTATGTGTGAGTGTGTGTGGATATGTGTGTTTGTCTGTGAGAGTGTGTGCGTGCGTGCATGTGAGTGTGTGTGTATGTGTTTGTGCGTGTGTGTGTGTTTGTGTGTGTGTGTTTGTGTGTATGGGTGTGCGTGTGTGTGTGTGTGTGTGTGCATACGTACGTGCGTGTGTCTGTGTGCGTATGTGCGTTATCACTGATCACAGCCATTGTAAAGTCGCCCTGCTCGAAGCTCACTTATATGTTTCACAGTGATGTTTGCAATGGGCTGGCCATGTGTTAGCTCTTACTACTGACTTGCTGGAATGCGATCCTCAGCCTGCAATTTCCTCCTCTTATCTGCCCAGATGGGATCACTGGACACATCTGGATAGAAACACCTGGGGGAGAAATACCTGAGCAATGGCAGGCAGCTGCGACAGACTCCAGCATGTTTAAATAACCATAATCATTAGCGGACTGCATTACACCATCCCACTCTCCCAATACTGCAGCTCTGCCCTGTTTAATATCCTATAGTGTGTCTCTCCTGTTTAATATCCTATAGTGTGTGTCTCTCCTGTTTAATATCCTATACTATGTGTCTCTCTCCTGTTTAATATGCTATAGTGTGTGTCTCTCCTGTTTAATATCCTATAGTGTGTGTCTCTCTCCTGTTTAATATCCTAGTGTTTATCTCACTGTAACACCCTCTAGTGGTCACTGCAGCTAGTAGGCGTCTTTGTTTTTGAGTATAGCTCATATTCGTTTATAAATTATATTAGTGAGGAGACAGACAGTAGTCTTGTATAAGAGACAGAAAGGGGGTCGGCTGGACAGGTTACTGAAATCACAGACTGACTGCCAAACAGATTTACATTATAATACTTTATTGAATATTTCATTTTATCCTGTTGTACATTAAATATACATGCGTTATGTTTTATTTTTACCTTTGCATTTTAATCATTATTATTCATATAGTTTAACACTGTAGTATTAGCATTTTTTTTTCATATTTGTACAGATTAATTATTGAACTCTTTTAAATGATTTGTACACAAGATGGAAGTGACAGCTGAACGTCTCGGAACACTGCAGGTTTTTTTGTTTTTTGTTTTGTTTTTTTAAAGATTTAAACAAACGAAGTCTTTATCGCTGAAAAAACAACTTTCTGATTGGTATATTATCATCTAGCGTCTCTGGCATGGCCTGCTGTGTGCTGGGCTGAGCCTTGCTGTACTGTGCTGTGCACAGGGCAATGCAGAGGAGGCTCAGTGATAATGTTACTAGTAATAAGACTCGAAGAGGCGAGCGAGTGGATTTGAACGATGGTAAGCACGCCTTTAAAGGGGCAGTGATGGTGCTGCCAGGTTGAAGAAGGACAGGTTTTTTAAGGCTCTGTTGCGCGCTGATGTTATTTGACAGCTCTCTGAAGCAATGCCGCAGATCCTGCAATGTACCGAGACGTTTGTTTAAGGAAAACAAAACGACACTCGTCAATGATACACAAATACACAAAAACAGACATCGTTTTCTGAAACACACACACACACACGACACAGGCATCTGTTAATTAGTTCTGTTGGTCATTTTCAGTTTCCAACTTTGCAACAGCTCGTAGCGAGGGAGGGCAGGAACAAGCGCGTTAGTCGCCTCGCCCCTCCCCGCGATGCGGCGGACTCTGCCATGTCCTTCTCAACACAATCGTAAAACAATCGTTTTATTCCAAAAAACATCAAGAACATATCCTCAAGAATCCCACAATGCCATGAAGCTGAGCTTCACTCCGGATGCTGCGTTGGATAGTGTTGCATCACTGTAATCATTACACTGTTAGATTTATTTGCAATTTCTTGGATTACTATTAAAAATTGATCACAATTGAAACTACAATTTCTTCTTGGCGTCTGCTAGTTTCCTACCTTCTCCTTCATCAAAAACAACGAAGGCATTGTTGCCTTGCCAGTTTGTTTACCCTATATTTTTAGTTGCCCGCAGGCTTCCTCTCTGCTTGAGCTTGCTGTCCCTTCCTGTCTATCATGAGCGCTAACCCGACAGCCCGCCTCCTGCGAGTACGCGGGATTATGATTGGAGCGCCATGCTGTGCAGAAGGTAAAATTCACTTCTATGAGATTTCATTTGATACTGAAAGACTCAACTAATTATTATGATTTTTTCCCCTGTAACTACATTTTCTTTTAATTTATTCTTTTCGTTGCTGTTTTTAATGTTATTTGGTTTCTAAAACAAAGATTTGAATAGAACTCAATGCTGCCATCTAGTGAAAACTGAGGAAAATTCACAACTACTACTACAAATAATAATATTAATAATCATCAGAGGCATACTTATACAACTAACAAAAATAAATAAATAAATAAATAAATAAATAAATACCTACATAAATAAAGTACACATTTTTTTTAAACCTAGAAAAAGATTAATCAAAACGTCTCTTTTCTGTTGAAAAAGACATGGCAGGTGATGACATCACAAGGGATGTGGCCGTGGTGACTAGTTTGTTCCCACTGGGCACAGCTGACGTGCAGACAAAAAAAAATAACAGACTTGAGACTGGCAGGAGCACAGCACAGGGCCACACCGCAGGGCTTGTGAGCTTGGGATCGGGATAGTGTCAGGCTGCCTCAGACCTCTGTTAGCTTAGCTGGACCAACTTAGACACGCTAAAAGAAGCTTAACGAATTCCAAGACAAACGCTTCAATTAAAAGTATTTTCCAATGTCGTGAAATTTAATAACCAGACAACAAAGTGTTTCCAAAGTTGTCTTGGAAAACGTTGGAGCTGTTGAAACGTTTGTTGTTGACTTGGTTACGTTTCTAGGCACTGAAACAGACTATTGATCGGTACGTTTGTCGTTGAATTGATTGGGTATCGTCCGTTTCATAGTTATGGGTGGGCCTGTCAACCGATTCGGGTTCGTTTTGCTTCAGTGCTATTTCCAACCAAACCGATCTGTATTGATTTGGTACAAAACAGGCCCAGCAAAGGTGACCGGTAAGATTTGGGAACTGGAGCATGTGCATACTGGTTTACAACTGGTATTTAAAGCTGCAGCAATTGACACCACAGCCTACCGAACCAGCATGACCAGTTCAGACCAGTCTGAACATAACCCTGACCAGTGCTGGCATTACCCACAGGGACCGCATTCTGAGCGCAAGGATTCCTTTAGCCCTACAGTGTCTGAATCAGCCCTAACCCCTCTGCTTCACTCACTTCCTCTAGCGTATCTGGGTGCACTCTCTCTGCTTTGGGAGGGAACAGTTTTGGGGGAAAGAAAGAAAGGGATATGGGTAGTGGGGTAAAACAGAGGGGCAAGAAAATCATTCTAGGGAGACAAGTCTAGTGATCTCAAACTGCAGTTACAATGTAATTCTAGTCTAGTCTAGTGATCTTAAACTGCAGTTACAATGTAATTCTAGTGCAGTCTAGTCTAGTGATTTCAAACTGCAGTTACAATGTAATTCCAGTCCAGTCTAGTCTAGTGATCTCAACCTGCAGTTACAATGCAATTCCAGTCCAGTCTAGTCTAGTGATCTCAACCTGCAGTTACAATGCAATTCCAGTCCAGTCTAGTCTAGTGATCTCAAACTGCAGTTCCACTGTAATTCCAGTCTAGTCTAGTCCAGTGATATTAAACTGCAGTTCCAGTGTAGTGCTGTGCTATTAGCTCACTAGACTGTATTGCACTGCAGGGCAGCTATCTCAATGCACTGCAGTTTGTGGTCTCAGACTCAGGTAGATGAGCTCAACAGCAGCAGCAGCAGCAGCAGGGTCAGCCTGGTCAGTGCCTCTCAATGGAAGAAACCCAGTGTGAAAAAAAAGATATATCTACAAACCACTATGAACTGGGACAGATGGATTAGCACAGAGACTGGGGGGGGGGGGTGCATTACTCGATCATTAAATATTTTGCAGCTATTCAGGGATACCGAGATATTTAGTGAGAGGAAACAAGCAAGCGGTCTGAGTAGCGGGGGGGGGGGGGGGCAACTAATGCCCCCCCCCCCCGTTCATTGTGCATGTACTCATCTGTCCCTGTACTAGCCTCAGGGGACGTATTCATGTTTAGAAATATACATCTATATTTGCAGCAAAGTCTAAGATCATGCATGCGATCTGAACATCTAACACACGGTACAAAAGGAAGAGATGATCATTTCAACAGAAGGAAAATTGCATCAGAGCTTTTTTTTCTGAGTTGGTTACAAAACGTTTGCAGGCTCCATGTGATACTAAGAAAGATTTCTGTCTTTCTGTGTCTGTCTGTCTATCTGTCTGTCTGTCCCGCTCTCTATCGCTCGCTCTCACAGAAGTTTCAAGTGAAGAAATAAACTGTGGAAAAAGAATTAAAGAAGAAATTAGAATATACATATACTATCACAGTGATTCAGACAGTCCCCCTGAGTTTCATTCTCCATTTACATATAATACAGCAGGGGCATTAACAATGATTCAGACAGCTCCCCTGAGTTTCAATCTCACTGTTGTACTTCTCAATGATTTCCACGCAGTACTCACTTATTATTATGCCTACAATGATTGCACCAATGACTCCCATCATGATCATCATCTGAAATGAAAAAGATAAAAAGGTGTAAGTCCTGATGAGTCAGGGGACTGATTCACCTGCTATAGCTGCTGAGAGCAATGGCAGCACAAGCACAGGGCAGCTACAATGGCATGAGGCTGCCACTGGTAGAATGGGACCACAGTGTGCTAACTGTACCCTTCCCAAATGATCTTCAGTGGCTATGGTTCAATATTAGACTGAGGTAGCTCAGTTATAGAGCAGCTGGGGAGGGCAGCAGGACTCCTGCATGTAGCTCTATGGATCTCTTGTTGGTTCCAGTTATGTTTAGGAAGCTACACTGGGGATTGGTGTCATGGAGGAAGCAATGGAACTGCTGCCACTGTGTCTGTCAGCGCGGAGTTAGCGCTGTGTGTGTGTGTGTGTGTGTGTGTGTGTGTCAGTGCTCTGTGTGTGTGTGTGTGTGTGTCAGTGCTGTGTGTATGGGTGTGTCAGTGCTGTGTGTGTGTGTGTGTGTGTGTGTGTCAGTGCTGTGTGTGTGTGTGTGTCAGTGCTGTGTGTGTGTGTGTGTGTGTGTCAGTGCTGTGTGTGTGTGTGTGTGTCAGTGCTGTGTGTGTGTGTGTGTCAGTGCTGTGTGTGTGTGTGTCAGTGCTGTGTGTGTGTGTGTGTCAGTGCTCTGTGTGTGTGTGTGTGTCAGTGCTGTGTGTGTGTGTGTCAGTGCTGTGTGTGTGTGTGTGTCAGTGCTGTGTGTGTGTGTGTGTGTGTGTCAGTGCTGTGTGTGTGTGTGTCAGTGCTGTGTGTGTGTGTGTGTCAGTGCTGTGTGTGTGTGTGTGTGTGTCAGTGCTGTGTGTGTGTGTGTCAGTGCTGTGTGTGTGTGTGTTTGTCAGTGCTGTGTGTGTGTGTGTCAGTGCTGTGTGTGTGTGTGTGTGTGCAGTTTGTGTGTGTGTGTCAGTGCAGTGTGTGTGTGTGTGTCAGTGCTGTGAGTGTCAGTGCAGTGTGTGTGTGTGTGTCAGTGCTGTGAGTGTCAGTGCAGTGTGTGTGTGTGTCAGTGCAGTGTGTGTGTGTGTGTCAGTGCTGTGAGTGTCAGTGCAGTTTGTGTGTGTGTGTCAGTGCTGTGTGTGTGTGTGTGTCAGTGCAGTGTGTGTGTGTGTGTCAGTGCTGTGAGTGTCAGTGCAGTGTGTGTGTGTGTCAGTGCTGTGTGTGAACGATGCTGGATTAGCAGTCCCAGGTTACCTTGCAGTTTTTCCACCAGTACTTGTTCTTGAGTTTGGCGGCACTGCTCTCGAACTGCGAGGCTCCGGCCTGCAGCGCGTCCGCACGGTCATCCAGCTCGGACAGCTTCTGGTCCCGCTCCAGGACCTTGTCCACGTTCACCCGCATGATGTCCACTACCTGGGAACAGACAGACACACAGGGGACAGAGAGACACACAGGGACAGAGAGGCACACAGAGGGACAGAGAGACAGACAGGATTAGTCAGGATTCAGACAGTTTTGTACAGTTTTATCCTTTATTTCACAAGAATTCTTATATCAGCTGAAGTTTCTATAAAATACACCAGCATCTGTGATTAGTGAAGCAAACCCTGATTCTAACACAATGAAAGAGCAGAGTAATATAGAACTGCACTCAGACTTTGTAATAATAATGCATCTGGATTTCTAGAGATCTCCAGTCAATATTGGAGGCACCCAGAATGCTGAGGCAGCAGCGCCCCCTGGTGCGTGTCAGTGTCAGTGTGCGCTCTCTTACCTCCTCCACCTGCGCCTGTGTCTGCTGTAGCCTCCTGTTGCTGGATGTGTTGGGGGGGGGCTCAGGGGCTCCAGGGGCCCCAGGGGCTCCAGGGGGTCCGGGGGGTCCGGGGGCAGCTGCAGGGGCAGGAGCAGACCTGGGAGGCAGAACACCGTCAGACAGGGCAACAAACACCAACAGTCACGGGAAATAATCACATCACAGGCAGTGACTCACAGACTTCAAACACAATTCAATCAGGTTTTGCCGGTATAATCAATTTTAAAGGTTGCGGGTTAAAAAACGGAGATTTAATTATATTGGTGATGCATCAAAAAAGGGTTATTACACGCTGTGGCAAGGTGCCCACCCCTTTTATTATTTATGCATTATTATTTGTGTTGTATTATTATTTATAATATTGTGTTTGTGTGCGGCCGGATGAAAGCAGTCCGTCATTTTTATTTATTATTTGAGACCGGTGAAAAGCCGGTCTTGTAATGAATAGTCAGTGTGGATGAGGCTAATACCCCTTCCCTATAACTCTCGTGGGAATGTGGCCGGAGCCTTAATAAGGTAATTTATTAATGGGTAATTAAGGCTCCAGCCACGAATATAGAAGGACCCCCTCTGGCACATTAGGGGGAGAGAGTGTCGGAGGAGAGACCAAATCGCGAGCCGAGAGAACCAACAGTTGCTATATTTCGATTTATACTTGTTAATTTGTTCCGTGTTTTGTTTGTTTGGCCAACGTGCCCTATTGTTTTGTAAAAGTGTTTCTGTTTGTTTAAACTGTTTCTTCTTTATTATTTTAAGAAAACTCTGCGCGCAGCCACAGCGCTTCAGTTTCAGCCCATACTGTTTTGTTGTTGTTGCACGTCTTCCTGATCCGTGACGTCACTACACCTGCGCACTACAACCACTCTGCCACACAAGTAATACGTTTCCAATGATACAGAGCAGGGCAGCGCTATCTATCACACTGCAGTCTGCTGAAGAGACATCGCACTCCAAAATATAACAATAACATGGTTCAAGACTACTGTCTGTCTCCTCACTAATAGATGTGAATCTGTCCAGTCGACCCCCTTTCCCTGTCTCTTAATAAATTGTACATTTATATAGAAAGATGCTCTTATAAAAATGTATAATTACCCTAAAAGCAGTTTAATAATTCTGGCCAGCGAGGGTTTATTACCCAGGAGGAAACCCTACACTCACTCTGTCTGTCTGTCTCTAACTATCTAACATGACAGTAGAATGTGTCTGTCTGTCTAATCATGCATTAAGTGAATATTTTGGCCGGTGTGCCTGTCTATCTGCCAGTTGTAGAATGGGTATATCTGTGGAATGTGTATATTGTTTATAAAATGTGTATAATTAATCATTAAGGTATAGGTGCCCCTACACCCTATTGACAGTGCTATGGCAGGTGAATCAGTCCCATGGGGTACACCCTATTGACAGTGCTATGGCAGGTGAATCAGTCCCATGGGGTACACCCTATTGACAGTGCTATGGCGGGTGAATCAGTCCCATGGGGTACACCCTATTGACAGTGCTATGGCAGGTGAATCAGTCCCATGGGGTACACCCTATTGACAGTGCTATGGCGGGTGAATCAGTCCCATGGGGTACACCCTATTGACAGTGCTATGGCAGGTGAATCAGTCCCATGGGGTACACCCTATTGACAGTGCTATGGCGGGTGAATCAGTCCCATGGGGTACACCCTATTGACAGTGCTATGGCGGGTGAATCAGTCCCATGGGGTACACCCTATTGTCAGTGCTATGGCAGGTGAATCAATCCCATGTTCCATCTATCTATGTCACTTTTAAATGCGTGGTATAACATGTATGTCACATGGTTGCTTCACGAATCATCGGGCCCTTTCCCGTGAAATGCCTTCATCGACCCGCGTTTGATTTATCACCGAGCAGTATTGACGGCGATAACCACTATCTAATTGAAACGAGTCCAGGGTTTGAAAGTGCGCTACACGACATCGACAACACAAAGCGAAGCAGAGCCTGCCCGGAGCTCCACGCCTTGTTTTTCCTCTGGTTCTTTCCATCGCGTTCTCGAATGCGCAACCCCTGTCACCTTGGTGGGATCGGCGTTCAAGAGACACAAAACACAGCCAATTGGAAAAAAAAAAACAAAACGCTTAGCTTTCGAAAACCATGATGCAGTGTCGCTGTCTCACCCCATCCCCCTCACCCTGTCTCTCTGTCTCTCCCTCGTCCATCTCTCACGTTTCGCTCTTCAAATAATAGTAATAATAATACTATTCATATTATTAATAACAGTAATAATAATAATAATAATAATAGTATATAAATATCGCTTATTAACAAAAATAGACAATGTCGTTTAGGTACGGAACACAAGCGTGACATCACCTCACAGGTTCACCCTTGGTATTCAGCATCGCGTGTCTCTTTAATTTGACTTTTGTTGTATTATTAATGCCTGCGCTTTACCTAACATAGTACATTGAGGTGGGTGTCGTGAACACATTTTATAATGTCTTGTCAGGACATATTAACCCCCCCCCCCCCCCCCCCCCCAAAAAAAAAAAGAAAACCTTACCGCAGATACTGTACGATGTGGCTTACTTTCATGAAAATGCTTTTCAAAACGTCTGTAGAAATTTGTGAAGATAGAGAGACAGACAGACATACAGACAGCGTCTACACTACAAAGCAACGCGGACCTCAGCATTTATTACAGTCTGCCAGCAGCTGTATTATATAAAGATGCTTATCGCAACAGGCAATATTGCGCACCCAGTATCTAATTATCCAGTTCGGTAAAATGTACTGCTGTCGTACAATCTATCATTTAGAAAGGCTACTGCAGTATTTATAAAACAAAATTTTGAGATATTGATGGTATGCTTGCAGAGGAAATACTGAAAAACATATGATTTAGGAGCATACTTACATTTTGTTTTAGGTTGGTAGAGTTGTGTTCTTCAGGAATAAATTATTATGATTTTTGCTTTCTGCAGGTTAAGCGACAGAACGTAAAAAAAATCACGTCAGAGGTGTTAGAAAAGATGAAAAAAAGATATTCGCGTCTAAGCTAAGCAGCCGACAAGATAAAAAAAAACACAAAAAGCGGTCTCTAGAAAAGAATAAACGGTAGAAAATGATAGAAAAAGCGCTGCACTGCTGGAGTAAATCTCGTCCTGTGTAATGCAGTATTTGGGGGGCTTGCTGGAGCATGCACTGGCGCGCGCCGGTGCAGATAATTTTTACTGCAGAACCTTTATTCCAGGCAGGCGGTGACGTCACTGCGGCTGGTCTGACACCCTCAAGCCCTCCTTCCTCTCTCTCTCTCTGTCTCTTCAAAGAAGGGCGTGTCTGTTCATCTTAATTCTAATCTATTCCAATATATTCAAGCATCCTTTGGATTCTAGCCAATCAAACCGCCGGTATGCAATTGAAGCGGGCATATATTATGCAGAGACGGTATTCTTTGGCCAATAGGGGATGAGAATGCAGGTGCGAAATGTTAATTTATTTATTAAAATTGTATGGGAGGGGGGAAATGATGCATCAACTAAGCACAACAGCTTGTGCTTACAATGCAGGCCATTTCCCGTAAATAGAAAAAACAGAAACATTTCAGAAATGACTAAATAACGTTACTTTATAATGAAGACACTATAATTACATGTAAAAGAGACATTTTGATAAGGTGCACTGATAAGGGGGCATTAAGATGTGGTTGGGTATTCTAGATAATGACATTGTATCTCGTTGTAATATGCAGCACATCATCAGTTTTCTTTGTTTTGAAATATTTTAAACATTCTTTGTTTGTTGATTTGGCCCGAGACGGGATTATTGACCGTCTCGAGGTCAGAAGGATCTGCATTTGGGAAATTGCATATTAAAGGGAACGCGTCCCGTTAAAGTTCTTCTGCTGCGGCAGACAGGCAGCATCTTGTTTTGTTGGCCGATGAGTTTGTTTTGCGGCGCCTTAAAGGCGTAGTGTTCCACTTAAGTTTGTTTTCAAACTGCAGACAGACAGACAGTGCCCCGCAATCGTGTTCATTTAGGCTTTAAAATCCATTCTCTTTCCTGTCATTAGCTTTATTAACATCACCACTGGTCCCAGGGGTGTAGCTATCATAAGTGCAGGTGGTACAGCTGCTCAGAAAATAAAATAAAACTGTAGGCCTAACAAATAATGATAATAACACCTTTCCACTAGCCAGCACACACCGCCAAGTGCCATACCATAGTGTCTGGTTTTAACCCTGTAGTGTATTAAAATGACCATATATGGGCGTGGATAGGACCACAACCCCCAAAAAGAAATACAAAAATGATGCTGTAACAATAACTCTTTCTAAGCTGGCTATAAGCAAATGCGGAATTTTATGAGGATTTCAAATAAAAAAATCAGATTTCAAATATCTACTACCGACCATTGCAGAGCAACAAGATTTTGTCCAAACACAAAACGAACAGATGTTCAGCACTGAAGTGTCAACAATTCTGCAGAGGTAGTCTTTAACTGCCCGATTTTATTAATGGATAGAAAAAATACACTATGCAAATAATGAGATGTCAAAATTGTACATACAGTATATAGTGGTTTAAAAAAATGAATGGTGTTAGATGCGCTCACTGATTCATTTGGGATATTGCAAGGTTTCAATATTTACAGCCTCCTATAATGTTTCACCAGATATTATTTCACTGTATCTTTATTGTATGTTTTTCAGTTAATTTCCAACCTGAACATCCTACAGCTTGTCCAAATAACCTCACGGAAGCAACAGTGACCTCAGATACCCCACTGTTTCATGCATTTTTAGCTTAAAGTATAAGATATATAAATGTAATGAAAATATATCTATTATTTGTTATTATTTCTTTATTTAGCAGACGCCTTTATCCAAGGCGACTTACAGAGACTAGGGTGTGTGAACTATGCATCAGCTGCAGAGTCACTTACAATTACGTCTCACCCAAAAGACGGAGCACAAGGAGGTTAAGTGACTTGCTCAGGGTCACACAATGAGTCAGTGGTTGAGGTGGGATTTGAACCGGGGACCTCCTCGTTACAAGCCCTTTTCTTTAATCACTGAGTGAAAATTTAATAACTGTTGTGATAAAAAAGATATTGCAGGATTACTTATTGCTATAGGCACAACATACTGGTGAGAAGTGTATTCTCTGTTCAACAGTTGAATCTGAAGAAAACCAGCCTGTGTGGTCAAACCTCTGGAATGTGACCACCTGGGACAGGATGGTGATGCATGCATTAATTCAAGTTTGTGGTTCACCAGATATACAGATGTTACTAAGGGACAAAAAAACTAAAACTGTATTTGAAGCAATATCCAGGCGTTTGGAAGCACGAGGGTTCAAGACAAGTGATGAAGCCAGCAAAGGATGGGAAAGGTGCAACCAGAAGTGGAAAAATCTTGAACACAACTTTAAGGACTTTGTATTTAACCAGAAAAAGACTGGCGCTGGCAATAAAAAGAAGCCAGACTTTTTTTGAACAACTCCATACCATTATTGGCCAAAAACACACTTTAAAACCAGTGGCACTAAGTGACACAACAAGGGCCCCTCAGACCATAGGCCTTGCTGCAGAAGCATCTACTGAGGGACGGCACCCTTCATCAGACTGCACCCAGCTGGAAATCCAACAGTATCGAGAAGAGGACAGAGAGATGAAGTGGGAACTTTTGGGACTTTGTTTTTTTTGGGACTTTTGAGATGTGCAAAATAGTGTGTCCTTTTTATTATTTATTTTCTCTGCTTCGCACATGTTATAATTATATACAGGTGTGTAGCTGCTTTGACTTTATTTATATGTATGTTTCAATTGTGCATTTGTTAAGGTGTGGTACCTCAGGGCAGTGGTTTTCAAACAACCAACTCTTAAAAGCTGAAAATAATGAAAAATGTCTGATTTTAATTATTTTATTAGTTCAATGAAGGGTTTGGTGCAGCATCTGAGCTCCATTGTAATGAAAACCAGCAGACACAGTGGGTCGCCAGGACCACGATTAAAAACCACTGCTTTATGGAGCTTCATTCAAGTCAGAAGTGTTTACCTTGTCAGTAAGTGGTTGCAGATGTCGTCTCGTTTTAAGGAGCCAGCAGTTCTGTTTGTATTTCTGGTTGGTTGTGTTACACTTAGATCCTGACTGTTGTCAGACTCAAACTGGTACTTCATCATCATCCTACTTACAAAAAAAGAGGCCATAATAATCCAGGAATGTTTTTAACTCTGGCATCGATGTATTTAAGTCTGCGGAATCGGTTTTTTAAATGCAATTTCACTGGCAGTTCTTGTTTGTGATTGCTTCCTGTTGTATCTGAATTGTTATAAACTTAAGTTCCCATTGTCTTTGTATGGGACCATCATCCACTTTTTCAACGAGTAAGCACTGTCACCAACAATGTGGAAATCATTAGGAAAAAATTCCTGCTGATTTTCCTCAGTTGCCTGACAGAGGTTGGACTGGCTGAACATGCTGGCATCATGGGCTGACCCTGGAATGCCTGTAACAGATCACGGTCCATATAAATAAACTTAACAGCAGTTACAGAAATGACCATTAAGCAAAAACACCCTTACCTACAGGGGAATAGTCTAACAGAAGTGTACTTCATGTTTCAAAGATACAAACAATGTGACTTACTTTCATCATTAAATATGACTTTTTTTAACTGGTAGTACTTTTAAAAATCAGATTACGTTAGTTTTGTTGTTGTTTTTTCCTTAATATCTTACAATATTCAGAAATACATTGATTATTGGGGTTCCTGAGTGGCACATCTGGTAAAGATGCTCCGCGTGGAGTGCAGGATGCGCTCTATAGTCTGGACGTCGTGGGTTTGAGTCCAGGCCACTCCACAGTCGACCGTGGATGGCAGATCCCAGGGGGCGGCACACAATTGGCCAAGCGCCGCCCGAGGGGGGGGGGGGGGGGGATAGTGCTTAGGTCGGCCAGGGTGTCCTCGGCTCACCGCGCACCAGCGACCCCTGTAGTCTGGCCGGGCGCCTGCGGGCTTGCCTGTAAGCTACCCAGAGCTGCGTTGTCCTCCGACACTGTAGCTCTGAGGTGGCTGCACTGTCTGCAGTGTGAAAAGAAGTGGTCGGCTGACGGCACACGCTTCAAAGGACAGCGTGTGTTCGTCTTCGCCACTCCCGATTCAGCACTGGGGTGGTAGCGTTGAGCAGAATATCCAATTAAAAATAATTGGATATTCTAAATTGGGAGAAAATACTAAAAATAACTGGTAACTACTAAATTAAAAAAAAAATACATGGATTATTAATTATCAATTACCTGCAGAACAGTCTGTATAATGTCCATGACTGTCACAGACAGCTTGTAGAACGACTGTGTGTGACATTTCCATTCTCTAATTATTGACAAGGCTGGTGTCAAAAAGTCAGTAAATTAAATAAAAAATGCTAGGTATATATGGTTTTAAAAATGAAAGTACTATTTTCGATAAAAAAAAAAAAATGCTTCCATACCTGGAAATCCAGCTGTCTTTGAAGTGTGATGCCACACTGTTCATACGATGAGCTTCTGGCCACTTTATGTACTTCAGAGCTATCCTCTCAAAATACAAAGATACAAAATGATCTGTCTGTATTTGTTACTGTGGGGAAAAAAAGCTCTGCCTGTTACAGATACAAATAGCAGCAACGCCTTCCCCCTTGAAGCAGTTGCATGGACTTCACATACAGATGACAGCAGCTCGTATTCTAGCCCTTATCGTTGCTAAGTTATCTGAAGTGGAATACCATATCAGAATAAGAAGGCTGTATTGAAGACACTGAAAATGACTTGTAGTTGAAATGCTTATTGAATTTATTGCAGGTTCTCTATTCGTTTCAGGTTTAGCATGTTGAGAATGCTTGTAACCAATCAGGAAAGCATCACAAGCAGCTCTTCAGCAATGTTTATGAATCACTGCAACAGGTATCTGTGTGTAAGACTGCATGTGTTACAGCATTTCATTATACATGGAAAAGAAGTATGGGCCTGCATTGCCCACTTACCAGTATGTGATCACTAATAATGCCATTTCCACTGCAACTAATAAACAGTGTTTTTCCATGGCTCGCCCAAGCGGCTGCGCATGGCTATAGGGTCCGGTTCTGTATCATACACGATGCAGCCAAACTGGCTACAAATGAAATGCATCCTCACGTAGCCAGTGGGTGCTTAAGCTCTTTGTCTACGGCTGTGATGAAACGCGTGGAACTTGAGGTATAAAAACCAAGCGACGTTAGCCAGTGATGTTAAGGGGGCAGCAGTGTGGAGTAGTGGTTAGGGCTCTGGACTCTTGACCAGAGGGTTGTGGGTTCAATCCCCAGTGGGGGACACTGCTGCTTGTACCCTTGAGCAAGGTTCTTTACCTAGATTGTTCCAGTAAAAAAAAAAACCCAACTGTATAAATGGGTAATTGTATGTAAAAATATTGTGATATCTGTATAATGTGAAATAATGTATAATGTGATATCTTGTAACAATTGTAAGTCGCCCTGGATAAGGGCGTCTGCTAAGAAATAATAATAATAATAATAATAATAATAATAATAATAATAATGTTAAGCATTCGGCTCATTCTAAAACCATTCACTGATTGAATGCTATTGGGAAACGGTGGCCCTGTGTTGCCATCTTGGCTCTAAATCCCTATAGTTTACTGCACCCTGCTGGTCCAGTGCAAGAGCCAAAATGGATTCACTGCTTAACCTTGTCTACAAAACATCAAATGAAGGTCTTCTAGGTCCCTGACCCCTGCCATATAGGCTGTGTGGTGCAGTGGTTAAAGAACAAGGCTTGTAACCAGGAGGTCCCTGGTTCAAATCCCACCTCAGCCACTGTGTGACCCTGACCAAGTCACTTAACCTCCTTGTGCTCCGTCTTTCGGGTGAGACGTAGTTGTAAGTGACTCTGCAGCTGATGCTTAGTTCACACACCCTAGTCTCTGTAAGTCGCCTTGGATAAAGGCGTCTGCTAAATAAACTAATAATAATGTGTGTTTGAGTGTCTCCCTCTAATCAAGCTGAGAGTGGGTTTTATTCTCTAGCACTCTTTGTGGTGTCTGTCACACAAAGAGTGCAGTAGAAAGCGCATCCTCTCAACTTGATTAGAGACAGCCAGCGAAGACATAAAAACATATTCTAAGTTACTAAATCTAAATAAAAACAGAAAAAGCTGCTATTAATGTACTGAATCTGCTTCTATAGGACCTGTTGTCAGGGAGGTTGAGATCTTCATTCTCAGCGACGTTATTAATATAGCTGCTTCCAACAGACTCCAATGGGGATGGGACTTCTAATGTACAATGAAAGCGCAGAGAGCAGGGTAGAGGTATGGACAGCACCAGCCTTACAGGCTCTTCCTGGTCCTCAGCAGCATACTGATCTGCTGCGTTCTGCAGGGCTGGGATCAGAATTTACACTGAAGATACTGAGAAAGACTTCTAGTGGAAGCGTTAGTCATTGAATCTGTGACGTTTCTTTCAGTATTTCTATGATGCACTACAACATTACTGTGAGCGAGACTTCATGTATAAAGCATGTCTGTGTGCACATGGAGAAGACTTTGAATAAATGACCTTGTAACCTGCACTCACTGCTGGAGTCTATATTTGGAAATATCAAAAGAAACGTGTTGAGTTTGAGTGGAATTTATTAAGTTCCTTTGAGTGTTTGTAACAGAATAGAGCGTGGGCAGCACTGGCTTGCTGTATTGCTGCTCTGCTCAGCGATGCTTGCCGTAGTGGTTGAATCTCCGGTACAGGAACTTGATCCTCTTGTTCAGGTTGTGCTGGTCCTCGGTGAACATGCGGTCTCCCACCATCTTCTTCTTGCGGATGCAGCGCTGCAGCTCGTTCCCACGCCAGCCCTTCAGCCAGACCGGGGCCACGATCAGGTCCTTCGGGTGAGCACGGAACCCCCCTGAGGACCGGGAGGGAGGGTCAGTCAGAGACACTGTACACTCTGAGTGTGTGTGTGTGATAGAGATTATATATAATCGGACCAGGGGGCAGTCCCAACTGGACCTGTGCAATCTGTACTTCATCGCACTGACAATGTAATCCTGACTGCAGTTCACTCTCAGCTCACCTGTGTAACTGTAATTATACCACAGAATTGATCGATTACACATTGATTTGTCATTTGATCATTATTCTTATTTTTGCAAACACTTTTGGTGGATATGTTAATGTGTGGAGCTATTTATGTTTTTAGTGTAATTGTAATTACTGCAGCGCAATTCTAAGTGTAATTGCATAATATCGCATTGTAATTGTAATTTCAAACCGTTCTGTAATTGCATTTATAATTAACCCCAGGCCAGATAGATATATCAGGGATGGCAATGAGACTCCTACTGATTAGCAGTTTCACCCATTCCAGGTGTATAGGTGACAAGCTCAGATGCGTCTTACTAGACTCAAAGTAAAACCAGGAATGGATCTAACTGCTATGCAATGGAAGGCTGATTTCCATCTCTGTATATAGTCTTGTACCATAACAGACAGAGAAAGGGGCTTGACTGGACAGAGTCACTTCTATTAGTTTATATTAGTGAGGAGACAGACAGTAGTCTTGTATATGAGACAGGGAAAGAGGCTCGACTGCATAGAGTCACTTCTATTACACATTATCAAATCGATCACCTCGCAGTTTTAATTGAGAATGTGTATTTTTTTGCTCACCTAGAATTCCGATGTTGTCGTATATTCCGAACATGTTTCTCTTCTCCGTCCACCTGTCTATCTGTTTGGGCGCAGGGATGGCGTGCATCCGGATTAAACACGACGATCCTGACGGGAAACACAGAGATCTCAATCAGAACGGGAATGCGAGATCAGAAACCTCCCAAAAAAATGAATCTATTTTTTAACATTTTTTTTTTAAATTTCATTTAATTAAAAAATGAGAAGTTGGCAATAAGATATTTTTCTTGGCACTGCATGGCCGGCATGAATATTTTAATTTTTAGAAATTATTTACTTCAATTGATTAATAGCTGGCAATAATATCCTCTTCATAGAATCACTGAGCTGCTCTTTCCAGTAGCCTTGCACCTGAAACCTGGCTACAGGGCAGCCTGGCTTTAACACTGGGGTCTATGGAGGGAAACAGCCTGGCTTTAACATTGGGGTCTATGGAGGGAAACAGCCTGGCTTTAACATTGGAGTCTATGAGGGGAAACAGCCTGGCTTTAACATTGGGGTCTATGAGGGGAAACAGCCTGGCTTTAACATTGGAGTCTATGAGGGGAAACAGCCTGGCTTTAACATTGGGGTCTATGAGGGGAAACAGCCTGGCTTTGACATTGGGGTCTATGAGGGGAAACAGCCTGGCTTTAACATTGGGGTCTATGAGGGGAAACAGCCTGGCTTTAACATTGGGGTCTATGGAGGGAAACTGCCTGGCTTTAACATTGGGGTCTATGAGGGGAAACAGCCTGGCTTTAACATTGGGATCTATGAGGGGAAACAGCCTGGCTCTGAGCTGAGATTTGAGGATCCTCCAGGATTAACACAATGGACTGTGTGTCAGCTTGTCCACACAAAACACAGAGACTGAGAGAGACCCATGACTAATAATACTAATACTAATATTAATACTAATACTAATAATAATAAAAACTAGAATCACATCAATGTGTGCTCATAAGTTAATCCACTGTTTGTTTGTTGTTTTTTTTATTTTATTTTATCACCTGTGGAAAATTCCCTCGATGCCAGCGGCTTGAAAGCTGACAGACCGCGTCTAAACAGAGCAAACAGACTGGCCATGATTCACCTGCAAGAACAAGAACAAGAACAAACTCGACTGATCAGAGCAAACAGACTGGCCATGATTCACCTGCAAGAACAAGAACAAGAACAAACTCTACTGATCAGAGCAAACAGACTGGCCATGAGTCACCTGCAAGAACAAGAACAAACTCTACTGATCAGAGCAAACAGACTGGCCACGAGTCACCTGCAAGAACAAGAACAAGAACAAACTCTACTGATCAGAGCAAACAGACTGGCCATGATTCACCTGCAAGAACAAGAACAAACTCTACTGAGCAGAGCGAACAGACTGGCCATGAGTCACCTGCAAGAAAAAGAAGAAGAACAAACTCTACTGAGCAGAGCGAACAGACTGGCCATGAGTCACCTGCAAGAACAAGAACAAGAACAAACTCTACTGAGCAGAGCGAACAGACTGGCCATGAGTCACCTGCAAGAACAAGAACAAACTCTACTGAGCAGAGATAAGAGGACCAGTAACAACAAACCACTGGCAGCAGCCTCACGGGGGCTTCTGATACCAGGACAAATACTACTGCTGGCATGAAACCACAGACACACTGCTGCCAGGAGGGGAACACCATCAGGGCTGAAGAAAGATAAATGCTGATATGTTATTGTGAGTTGAGAGAAAGGGAAATGGGTGGTTATATTAAGAATGTGTTTATTTGTGCAGCTACTGGCAGCAGCGAAATCAGTTGCCTTAGCAGAGGTGGAAATGGGACCCATTACACAGCAGTGTAATTCACCATGAGTCTATTGAGACATCTCTGAGCTTGTTACAAACACACCATGGCTAATCAAGATGGTAGTTAAACCTGGAACAGGAGAAACTGCTATGCAGTAGAAGTCTTCTTTCCATCGCTGCTTAGAGATGGCAAGAATCCTCCTGGTAGAATAACACCTGCCATTAAATAACACACTCACGTGAAACCCGAGATTAGTACAAGTTTAAATATCAGAATACAGATAAAACGTAAGCTTGAAAACATTTTATTGATGCAGATGTCAGTGTAATTTCATAATGTTACTATAAATCATAGTTTTACTATTTTAAGTGCATTAACAGACACCACCGCCCTATACAAGTATTCACTGTGGCAATATTACAATATTGGTTTGTATCCAATTTTAAGAAAAGGTATAATCACGTTAAAAAAAGGAAACAGGACAGAGGCCGTGCACATCCCCGCAGTCGTTACAGTGCATACAATTAAACAAGAAAAACAAGGCGATCATTTGACTTTGAACTGCATTTACCGGTGCACAATTAAGGGGCATCTTAAAACGCTTAAATTCAAAGCAAACCCCTAGAAACTGCGAACAGCAAACCTAGCTACCGAGAACCGAATTTCTGGAACGGTAAGTGTTGTTTTCTGCAAAGCTTGTGGACATTTGTTTTCACTTTCTGTACATTAAGCGCTTTTCGTATTAAGCCAAGTTCACAAGACGAAGCTGTCTTGTGTTGGTGTTGACGTGCTTATGAATTGTGTATCTCAATGAAAAACCAGACTGTTTTAGGGTAAAGTGCTAGATTTGCCGTTTGTTTTGAATTGAAGGGCATTAAGCCACGGATGTCCCGCATAATAATTATATATTCAGAGAGCACTTTGAACGAACGTTCGCTACCAACCTACCCGTCCAAGTCGATTCTTTTAAAGTAAAAAAAAAACTCAAGAAATGATTTCTGATTGAGATTCGAATAAAGATCTTCTGATTGTTTTGTTTTTTTCTCTCCTATATTTTCTCTCAGGGTTTCCGACGTGACTTTGCACAGGGCGCAGCCATCTTGTAATAATCCCACAATCCTCTTCGTTCCATCCTTAAAGCGACAGGTACCAACAAACAGGAGAATGTTGTACTAACTGAAAAAAAAAAAAAAAAAACTGATAAAGGATTATTATATTGTTGTTTTTAAAGCTTTTTTATTATTTTTTTTAGATATATAGATGTGTATTCTAGATAATGACATCATAGTTGCCACTAAATCACAGGACTTGAACTGTGACATCACAAACGTTTCATCACAATGGCAGTGTTGCTATGGAAACACTGTTTTATCAAACTAATAACTCTTTTTTTTTTTTTTTAATTGAAGCTGTTTCTGTACATATTTTGATAATTTAATCCCCCAAAACAAGAAAATGAATGGTGAAAAGACAGACAGATTGGGTGCTGTTTATTAACACAATGTTCTCACTGAAGAATATACATGTATTTCTATATACTGGTAAGTATTATTATTAACCATACACTTTCACTGCTCTCTCTATCCCTTTCTCTCCCCCGCTGGTCCTGTCTGTGTTGGTTCAGTAGCAGCGCTGGTCCTGTCTGTGTTGGGGTATCTTGCAGTGACAGTCCTGTCTGTGTTGGGGTGTCTGCAGTGACAGTCCTGTCTGTGTTGGGGTGTCTTGCAGTGACAGTCCTGTCTGTGTTGGGGTGTCTTGCAGTGACAGTCCTGTCTGTGTTGGGGTGTCTTGCAGTGACAGTCCTGTCTGTGTTGGGGTGTCTTGCAGTGACAGTCCTGTCTGTGTTGGGGTGTCTTGCAGTGACAGTCCTGTCTGTGTTGGGGTGTCTTGCAGTGACAGTCCTGTCTGTGTTGGGGTGTCTTGCAGTGACAGTCTTGTCTGTGTTGGGGTGTCTTGTAGTGCTGTGTTGCTGTGGAGCACTGGCACCCCCTGTGGTCGGGTTCTCACCTGGCGGCACCCCGCTCTCCGCTCTTGAGTACCGCAGCTTCTTCAGGGTGCTGTCTGGCCGGGCTGAGCAGCTGTGTCGACTGCGCAGGAGGAACGGCTGCAACAACAGTAGGCTGCGCAGACTGGACGCCATTGAGAACCACGGCCGCATCCCGTCAGGTAAACAGACCGAGAGGAAAATGACACGATCAGCACAGCTCTGTGCTGGGAATGCCTCTCCCCTCACTCTCCCCTCTCCCTGCTCACCTGCACAGGCACCGTCTGCACAGAGCTCCACGGAAACCTCATCTTCCGGGATTTCTGCTCATTCGCAACGTACCGCTGCAGCAGCCGCAGATACTACGTGAGGGTGAGTGCAGAGAGACCGGGCCAGACAGGGGTTTACCAGAGCAGCATCGCTAGCCCTTCAGCACGGGACGGATACAAACACGCTCTCTAGTCTTTCTATGGAAGACACATGCAGGACGCCATTTTTATTCCCTCGTGAAAAATATATTTCTTATGTGTCGAAAACAACTTTTTCTTTCAGTTTTTTTTTTTTCTCAATATTTCATACATGAAAGGGTTAGGGTTAGGGTTAACACTCAGCACTCTGCCCCCTGGTGAATGTGAGAAATAAGTCTTCGAGAAATACCAGCTGTAATCAATCTCCTGCTAGCGGCCGATAAATTAGTAACACTGACATCAGAATAAGACACATACTGACCTCTCGACTGCAGCGCTTGCATTTTAGCTGATTGCTACGATGTTCGTTTTTAAAGAGAGTGGTGTACAGAGGTATCCCTGCCACAAAGTCACACAGAGACACTTTGATTCAGACTTGCCCAAACAGTGGACTTATGCATTCAAGTAATTTATTTTCAGTGATAAATAGAATACAATATGGTGGAATCCAGTAGCAGATTGATACAGATAGATTTGATCTTGCATCTTTCAAGCTGTTGTATTAATGAATGTGTTTTCGGTGCTAGAATAGAACATCTGAATGATACAGATATACAGGTCTGTTCCTGCCCACACAGTGTCACTGTGTCATCGATTGATTTGTCTCATTCCTGCACTCTCTCACTCTGTTCCAGAGGGTTGTCTGTCCGGTGGGCTATGAGATCGACACCTCCCCCCTCCGCCCCCGTGTCACTCACACCCTCACGAGAGCTGGCAGCATGGCAGAGTCTCAGAGAGAGGGGGCGCATCACAGTGTAGTGCCAGCAGGGCAGAGACTGGGAGAGGGGTCCCGTGACACAGCACAGCCGGGGAAGGAGGGGCGGGGCTCCAGTGGAACAGCACAGAGAGCCCTGGAGGGGCTGGGCATTGAGACACCCCCCCTCCCGCCTGAGACCATCAACACTGCTGTCCACGTGAGTCTGTCTGTCTGTCTGTCTGTCTGTCTGTAGAGAGAATCGGTGTTTACATACCCAGCGTGTGTACTGGTTTAACTCAGTTGGCACTTAATTAAAAACTTCTCCCAAACGAGTTCAAGATATCAACAGAAACAATTGTGCAACAAAACACACAGAAATGTTTTTTTTTTTTTTTAAATAAAACACAGTAGAAAAGTAGAAGAGAAAGTTAATCTGAAAATATCATAAATCTGCAATAATGATCAGGCAAAATCTCTGCTTCAGTGCAAATATTAACCATGTGTGAAAGTTACAATACATGAATGGTCTGTACGTTGTCTTTTCTGTAAGAACTAATAATGCTCTTAAGTTAGCAGATGTAACATGAATAAGCCAGCAGGATAATTGTTTGAATAAATAGGAGTCAGTAAATAAATTAATATGAATTCTGATTAATGGGATGTTACGAAATCGTAATAAATTCTTTATCTGTTGTTAAAATTTGTTGTCCTTTTATAGAACCACGGCACAACAAATATTTGAACACCCATTCATTTTGTTCTTTAAGAGCAAACAAAACTGTTTCCTGACCTTGCAGTTCCTTACAGTAGCTGACTGAATTCACCTGGGAATCTGAAGGAGGCCCTCTTGGTTGGGCAGTGGGCCTCACTTTATCATTTGTTGCTATAATTTCCGCATGTCTGTCAGGGGAGAGAATCCGTAATGGCAGTGTCTCACTCTTGGTAATGCAGTAAACTCACACAGACCTGTGTGTGCTGTTCAATGCTGCTTGTTTTGCTGTAGCTTTGCTGACTGTTGCCTCTCTCCAGGAGACTCTGTGGAGCAGCGAGGGTATGGCGGAGCTACAGGATCTTCTGCAGATGATTCTGGAGAACGAGACCCAGAGCAGCGATCTTGCCGCCCCTCACAGGGAGACATCCTCACCCCCAGAACTGAGCTTGGGGCTCCTGAGGGACCTGAGCAAGAACATCAGTGTCCCCCAGCAGAAAGAGAGGGACAGTGTCTCCCAGCACAGAATGAGGGACAGTGTCTCCCAGCAGAGAGACAAGGACAGAGGGAACTCTTTCAACAGCTCCAGCCAGCACATCGCAGGTCATACATCAGTCTTAACTCTTCCAAAACACTTAAAAAATTCGATTACAAGTCAAGACTCCATTGGATGCCATGAGCAGTAGCTACACTTATAATGTCACTGAGAGTATAGATCTCACACTCAGAGTTAATGACAAAGCATTCAAAACGGTTAAAACACAACAGGTTTAAGACTACTGTCTGTCTCCTCACTAATACAAACTAATAGAAGTGAATCTGTCCAGCCAAGCCCCTTTCCCTTTCTCTTATACAAGACTACTGTCTGTCTCCTCACAATTTTTGACCCAGGTATATAAAATCAAACTGTTGGTGATTGTAACAGTTCCATAGCCATTATCCTGATCTCTGTTGTCTGTCTTCATGCTGATTTTTAGGCAAATCCCTGCTTTCTGCAACTCAAGAAAAACCTTCAGAGAAGAAAGAGAAGGAGAGGAAGAGAAGTAGCTCCCTGCCGTTCTCCAGCAGGGCTGTAGAGAGACTGACTTCAAGGTGAAGAGATACAGGGGTGACGTATGGATAGGTGCAAAGTGATTTGTGGGTGCTAACCCCCCATAAATTGTGTTTAGCAGCTGTAAAGTATGATTTTACTGGCTGCTAAAAATGAGGTGTATGTAAAGAATGGTGTTCACCTGGTGTTCTGCACCCACTGTCAAATATTAATTAATCTATTAAAATTATATTGAAATGCATTCAGATGAAGAAAAAAGCATGGGACTGGGCTAAAAAGAAATGGTAGATTCGCACAGCACTACATCTCAGCGATGTCTGTAAAAATCCAGAGGCCACCGTTTATGTGGTGATTTTTAGTCCTATGCAAATCGGGCTTAAGAAGCAATTCCATTGTAGTGTCAAACTGAACATTCGTTCTTTCTTTCTCCTTTTCCTCCTCCTTCTCTCTTGTGTACTTCTGGAGGAGGAGGAGAGCATGAGAGGGGCCCTGGAGCTCTGTCTGTATATGAGAGGGGCCCTGGAGCTCTGTCTGTATATGAGAGGGGCCCTGGAGCTCTGTCTGTATATGAGAGGGGCCCTGGAGCTCTGTCTGAAAGGGGACTGAAAGGGGACTGAAAGGAAAGAGCAAGCTGTGAGAGCTGACACCTGCAGTTAGGAGCTGTAGAGAACTGGCACGACAAGTAATACAGCACAGTGAAAACATGGCAAAGTATAATACAGCACAGTGAAAGCATAGCAAAGTGTAATACAGCACAGTGAAAACACAGCAAAGAGTAATACAGCACAGTGAAAGCATAGCAGAGAGTAATACAGCACAGTGAAAACACAGCAGAGAGTAATACAGCACAGTGAAAGCATGGCAAAGAGTAATACAGCACAGTGAAAGCATAGCAAAGTGAAATACAGCACAGTGGAAGCATAGCAGAGAGTAATACAGCACAGTGAAAGCATGGCAAAGTGTAATACAGCACAGTGAAAGCATGGCAAAGAGTAATACAGCACAGTGAAAGCATAGCAAAGTGAAATACAGCACAGTGGAAGCATGGCAAAGTGTAAAACAGCACAGTGAAAGCATGGCAAAGAGTAATACAGCACAGTGAAAGCATAGCAAAGTGAAATACAGCACAGTGGAAGCATGGCAAAGTGTAAAACAGCACAGTGAAAGCATGGCAAGGTGTAATACAGCACAGTGAAAGCATGGCAAAGTGTAATACAGCACAGTGAAAGCATGGCAAAGTGTAATACAGCACAGTGAAAGCATAGCAAAGTGAAATACAGCACAGTGGAAGCATGGCAAAGTGTAAAACAGCACAGTGAAAGCATGGCAAAGTGTAATACAGCACAGTGAAAGCATGGCAAAGAGTAATACAGCACAGTGAAAGCATAGCAAAGTGAAATACAGCACATTGAAAGCATGGCAAAGTGTAATACAGCACAGTGAAAGCATGGCAAAGAGTAATACAGCACAGTGAAAACACAGCAGAGTGTAATACAGCACAGTGAAAACACAGCAAAGTGTAATACAGCACAGTGAAAGCATGGCAAAGTGTAAAACAGCACAGTGAAAGCATGGCAAGGTGTAATACAGCACAGTGAAAGCATGGCAAAGTGTAATACAGCACAGTGAAAGCATAGCAAAGTGTAATACAGCACAGTGAAAACACGGCAAAGTGTAATACAGCACAGTGAAAGCATGGCAAAGTGTAATACAGCACAGTGAAAGCATGGCAAAGTGTAATACAGCACAGTGAAAGCTTAGCAGAGTGTAATACAGCACAGTGAAAACACAGCAAAGTGTAATACAGCACAGTGAAAGCATGGCAAGGTGTAATACAGCACAGTGAAAGCATGGAAAAGTGTAATACAGCACAGTGGAAGCATGGCAAAGTGTAATACAGCACAGTGGAAGCATGGCAAAGTGTAATACAGCACAGTGAAAGCATGGCAAAGTGTAATACAGCACAGTGAAAGCATGGCAAAGTGTAATACAGCACAGTGAAAGCATGGCAAAGAGTAATACAGCACAGTGAAAGCATAGCAAAGTGTAATACAGCAAAGTGTAATACAGCACAGTGAAAGCATGGTAAAGTGTAATAAAGCACATTGAAAGCATGGTAAAGTGTAATAAAGCACATTGAAAGCATGGTAAAGTGTAATACAGCACAGTGAAAGCATGGCAAAGTGTAATACAGCACAGTGAAAGCATGGCAAAGTGTAATACAGCACAGTGAAAGTATGGCAAAGTGTAATACAACACATTGAAAGCATGGCAAAGTGTAATACAGCACAGTGAAAGCATAGCAAAGTGTAATACAGCACAGTGAAAACACGGCAAAGTGTAATACAGCACAGTGAAAGCATGGCAAAGTGTAATACAGCACAGTGAAAGCATGGCAAAGTGTAATACAGCACAGTGAAAGCATGGCAAAGTGTAATACAGCACAGTGAAAACACAGCAGAGTGTAATACAGCACAGTGAAAACACAGCAAAGTGTAATACAGCACAGCGAAAGCATAGCAAAGTGTAATACAGCACAGTGAAAGCATGGCAAAGTGTAATACAGCACAGTGAAAGCATGGTAAGGTGTAATACAGCACACTGAAAACACAGCAAAGTAATACAGCACAGTGAAAGCACAGCAAAGTGTAATACAGCACAGTGAAAACACAGCAAAGTGTAATACAACAAAGTGTAATACAGCACAGTGAAAGCATGGTAAAGTGTAATAAAGCACATTGAAAGCATGGTAAAGTGTAATAATCACAGTGAAAGCATGGTAAAGTGTAATAAAGCACAGTGAAAGCATGGTAAAGTGTAATAAAGCACAGGTAAGCATTGTAAAAAAATTGCGAGGTGTTGTAAAGCATATTAATAAACATGGCCGACCAGGATAAACTATGGTAAATGCATAGTATAACCATGAGAAAAGCATGGAGGAAAACTGCAGAAATACTATGCACATTTCTGGGGTGAATGTTTCTAAGGGTGATGTGCTTATAGCTTATCTAGCTAAATATTGGGACTGACACAAGCCGTGCTGTTTAGAAATCTTCGATGGCTCCTTTAAGTAAGATGAGTATTGCATTACTGCTCACTCTGTGTTGTGTGGTGTCTGTCATACAAAGAGCGCAGGAGAAAGCACATCCTTTCAGCTTGATTAGAGGGAGCCACCCAACACTAAGAAACAGATTATAAATCATTACATCTAAAAGCTCACTTTAACACACTTAATCTGTTTCTATAGAACCAGCTGTGTTTTCAATGTTTCTAATGCTTTGTCATTGACATTCTGAGTGTGAGATCTACACGCTCTGCAACATTATAAAGCTAATTGTTGCTAATAGCTTCCAGTGGGGACGTGACTTTTAATTAATATTATTATCTGAGCCTGTAGAATGAGTGCTCATCATGCTCCTCACATCAATTAGTTCATGTGACCAATACTGTTGTGAAGCTTCATATATTGTGTGTTTTCAAATCAAGTATAGATACATTATGATTCAGACAGCTCCCCTGAGTTGCAATCTCCATAGTTTTATATATTATACAGCAGTGGCACCAGCAATGATTCAGACAGCCCCCTAAGTTTCCATCTACAGTTTTATATATCATACATCACAAGTGACTAAGGCTACCACGTTTACATTTGACACATAAGGAAAAGTTAGTGCTTCTGTGTTGAAGTACAGAGTACCTGGAAAACCTCACGTCTAATTAACAGAACAGTGATTCGAAACAGTAGAAAGTCTCCTGGCAGCAGGGTTTTTGTGGTTTCCTGTTCCCTGTACAAATTCTACTGCCAGTAAGAAGCCCCATAAAGACTGCTGCCAGGAGTTTAACATCTGGGCTGAAGAAAGAGAAATGCTTAGATTGTATTGACTACGTTTAGAGAAAGTGAAATGTGTGGTTATATTGAGAAAGTGTTTTGTGCAGCTACTGGCAGCAGCAGAATCAGCTGCCTTGGTGCTGGTTCAGCACACATCAATTCCAAATCTACAGGTCATTTCCACAAGCACATTAAGAATCTTATTTTGGACACAAAACTGCTTCAGATTTACAACACTGGACTTACTTTTTAAAAGATATATATCATTAGCGATCATATTGGAGGGGGTTATTATATCATCTGAAACAACATCACTGAACTGTGATTACCTTGTTCTTATACGGACTCCTTCTCCAAACTGAGATGAAAGAAGAACAAAAAATGCTAATACTACAGCATGATATTTTACACTTCATATGGCAGGAAGCTGAGTCCATTCAGATGCATTGTGGACTCTGTAGTTTCTTAACTGGAGCTCGCATACCTGTGAAAGGTAATACAGACTTGTCAGCTGCTTAACGTTGTAGTAAACTAAATGGAGACGTTCACATGTTTAAAGGTGGCAACTTTACTAGTGACCCCTCTGATCTCATAATGGCGCTGTTCTTTTCTTTGTGATGATGATGTCACAATCACCTTGTTGCTTAGCAACCTCTCACCCAGCCAACAAAATCAACCAAGACAGCTTTTAACTGTGTCATTTCTCAGTTTTTTTTTTTAATTGACAATTTAGTTGAATAAATGAAATGTTATATTAGAGAAGGAGTGAAATGAAGGTTCTTATTGTGCTTCTATATGTGGGTAAGAATATTAAATATTATTATTAGTAGTAGTACACATTAGTATTATTAGTATTACTACAGTGTTATTAGTAGTAGCAGTACAATATGTATATTACAACTACGGCTACTGCATTATTAGAAACAACACACACACACATGCTGTATATAAACGTCTCTTTATGTGTTCAGTAGGTGGCAGCATTGGGCCATAATTTAAAAGGCGCGCTGCACAAGCTTTGAAACAAGCTTATAGAAGTGAAGTGACCAGTAGCATTGGCAGGGACACGTTTCTATGCCAACATGCATCATCCATTCCCGTGTGTTATAAAAGAAGCACACTATCTATCTATCTATCTATCTATCTATCTATCTATATATATATATATATATATATATATATATATATATATATATATATATATATATATAATATATATATATATACACACACACGTTTCTTAGCACTGCTTTTGGCAGCCAATAATAAAATAAAGAGTTGTTTTGCAGTGTGTTGCGCAGCGGCCAGGTCTCAGTCTCTCACAGCCGGTCACCGGGGCTCGTGGGAGGGAGTTCCCGGCTCCCCGCTCCCACGGTGGAAGTACGCTGAGTTCTTCCAACTCCAGCGCCCGGAGCACAAGGCCGAGTCTGTCTGCAGCATCCGGCTCGCCTCTGGGTGTAGCCACAAGTGGATGCGGCGCCTGGACCAGTTCGAAAACAACGGCGTGGTGCCGACAGGTAAACACTGACAATAATAACATCACACGGGCCTGACCGGCACAGGCCCCTCGAAAAACCCCTCCTCACGAAGCAAAAATGTAGGCCTATGCCCGCGTCTGAGAGTTTTATCTTTGGGTCGTTTTGCGTGGAAAACGCTTGCCAATTGTATCTGGTTCTTTTTAAAATATATATTTTAATTGAATAAAATATACATAAAGTAGCATGGGTATATTAAGAGTTCTACCCGTTACCTTCGGGTAGAACGGCGCCATTACTTTACAAAACGGAGCAAGCTGAGAAGTTATGGAAGGCCACCAGGGTCAAAAACGTGTGCTGTTAGTACAAGTTTCAAATAAATTACTACGTGTAGTACTGCGATACACTAAGCGTTCTATTTTGTTAACCACACGTACTATTTTTAATACTATTTGGGCCAATCAGTTCATTAGAAATGAAATAATAGCCAATGAATTTAAAGAAAGAGGTACGTGTACTAAATGATCTACTATATATATATGCCTTTTGCTGTAGTATGCTAGGTTGTATGTTAGTGGCTTCTCCATGATTGCATCTGAAGTATTTGAAGATGTTAGTGATGTTACATAATAAACGCTGGGTCTCAATAGTCGGCGGGACTTCTGGCAAATATTGTAAAGAAACGCCCCCGGCGCTATACAAAATAAAATTATTATTATTATGATTATTATTATTATTATTATTATTATTATTATTATTATTATTATTATTATTATTAATAATATATTGTGATAACCCTTACTATTTTTGACACTAAAGCAGGAGACTGATAGATCACAATTACTATCAAATGCATTATACTTTATAATAAACAAGGTCCCTGTCACGCCACGTAAAATAACATATGCCAAACCTCAATGAGACGGCTGCACTCAGCAAATGTATGCTTGCAGCGCAGAAGAAAATCTCTCGCCGCCATATTTGCAATATTCCTTATTTTACATTGATGTCTTCTTGTCTAAATGATACTACAATGGTTATTGGCTACTCTGCCAATTACGTTGTGCTTAAGCAGCGATTACAACAGAATACGTTGTCGTGACAAGCCACTAATGTAAAATGATTATCCACCAACCTAGGCGATACATACCTCTTGTTATTAAAATTGGCACACGTAGTCATTTCTGTGCTCTGATTGGTCCAAATGAGTACATGTAGCAATATTTGAAACGTGTACTACACAATACGTTTTTGACCCAGATGGCCTTCCATACCAATCAGGATACACAAAACACTACGCGTTCTAAATAAATGTAAATTAATTATGCATTTTGTACGCAGTAGCTGGTCATTTTACAGTAGTACCGACCTAGTAGCTGGTCATTGTTCAGGCATGCAGCTTTAATTATAAGAGTAGCCAATCATGTTTAGCACCTCTTATAAAAAATGGCCACAGTAAAAGCACAGCAAAGTGTAATGAAGCACAGTGAAAGCACGTTAAAGCATAGGTAAGCATTGTAAGGCACAGAGAGGTGTGGTAAAGCATAGTAAAAGCACACGACAAACCAGGGTAAACAACGGTAAAAGCAAAGTGTGTGTTTGATCTGCAGGCCTGGTCTGTGCAGCTCTGACTGTGTGTTTGATCTGCAGGCCTGGTCTGTGCAGCTCTGACTGTGTGTTTGATCTGCAGGCCTGGTCTGTGCAGCTCTGACTGTGTGTTTGATCTGCAGGCCTGGTCTGTGCAGCTCTGACTGTGTGTTTGATCTGCAGGCCTGGTCTGTGCAGCTCTGCACAGTAACCCCACCTTCCCAGACTTCTGCGCCTTCGCAGTATATCGATGCACCAACAAGAAGTATTTCATCAGGGTAAGATGGGACGAACCAGGGGAAATAGGCATTAAAACACAGAGCAGGTAGCAGTGTAACAGCATAGCACAGTGCAATAGCATAGCACAGTGTAACAGCACAGCACAGTGTAACAGCACAGCACAGTGTAACAGCGTAGCACAGTGCAATAGCACAGCACAGTGTAACAGCACAGCACAGTGAAATAGCATAGCACAGTGTAATAAAGGGTAGTAAAAGCATGGTCAACAAGCATTGTTTAGAATTGCAGCCCACAGGGTTATGGTGGGAACTGCAGTAAATGTATTGAAAAGCTGCGGAAAATGCATGCACATTTACAGTGGTAAAGTTTTAAAAGGGTTGTTCGTGTAATATTTTCCTCTTATTAGCTTTGTTACCTAAACAGACATAAGAGAATGCATTTTAAAGAAGCCTTGGTTGGCACTTTAAAGGGGGGCAGTGATACTGTTATTTGTGCTAATAAGAGGAAACAGAATAATAATAATACTACTACTACTACTAATAATAATAATAATAATAATAATAATAATAATAATAATAATAATAATAATAATAAGAGTAATAGAAATACTACTAATAATACTAATAGCAGCACGTTGTCGTGTTGCTTACAGAGGGTTGATTGTGACAGCGTGATGTTGGAGCAGCACCCCTTGACCCCGCCTCTGACTCTCCCCACCCCCGGGGCCTGGCACAGGACAACCCCTCCCATCTCGAGCAGGGGGGCGCTGGAGGCTGCGGGACTGGAGCAGGCTGCCAGGTGAGGGGGACAGTGCTTCATTGCCCGGACCTTTCAAATGTAGGATTAAACTCGGTTAAACCTTTAACCCTTTCATGCATGGCTACCTCACATGGGGACGAATACAAAACCTGATATGGAAGATGCAAATGCATGACAGCCTCATATGAGGATGCCCCCCCCCCCCCATATAAAGCAATTGAAAGGTTCTAAAGCACCTAAGCAGAATAGAATGGTGAATTGGAGATGTGGTTGAGGACTCAACGAAAGGTATTCAAATCAGAATAAATCGGAGCTCTAACTAAACCGGGAACAAAACCTAGCGAGTTCTCAATCTCAGCTGGTGGCACCTCCTGGTGCTAGACGCACCCTGAGATCAGTGAAGGCAGAACTTCTGCTAGTTCCTAGAAGTAGTCTAAAATCAGGATGGGCAAAGGCAAAGGCCATCCCGAGTCAGATCAGGAATGCTGGCTCAGTCGAATCATTGAAATCCAACAGTGAGTCACAGCTGCATTGTACTGTACTGTACCATTCACACTGTGTCACAGCTGCATTGTACTGTACTGTACCATTCACACTGTGTCACAGTTTGTCAGTTTCTTTCAGTGTTTCTAAATTCAGCACCATTGAGTGTTTAATAGTAACTGATGGCTGTAAAGGATGAACGTATTGAAAATGTTTAACTGTCCCCGATCTGCACCGGCAGGTTCATTGAGGACACCTACACCCTGTCTGCAGTGACCAGCGCAGAGAGCAGCCCCACCACCAGAGGGCAGCCTCCCCTGGGGAGAGACGGGGAGGAGGCAGCGCTGAGGAGGGAGGCTCCTCTGGGGATGAAGGAGGGGCTGCAGGGGAGCGTGCTGATTGGAGCGAGGGAGGGTCAAAGAGAGGGGGGTGCCGGGAATGAGCCAAGGGGGAGCAGGGAGCCGGTAACACAGAGCAGGGGGGGTGAGGGAGGGGCGGGGCGGGGTCACCCCAACATCGTTTCCGTGGGACCCAGGATCACGGCCCGTGACCCCGTGAAGGGAGACCTGAAGGACCTCCTCACCAGGATGAGCGACCCCAGGGTCATAGCGCTGACACAGAGGCTGAGCGCAGCCAGGAGGGACGGAGATGAGACGGAGATTAAACTGTTGACAGAGCAGCTGGAGAGAGCACTGGAGGAAGCAGGGACATGAACCAGAGAGGAGAGGAGAGGAGGGAGCAGGGACATGAACCGGGGGGGGGGGGGGGGGAGAGGGGTGAGGGGTCAATCAAGGAACATCAAAGAAATGTGAAAGTGCACCTCATTTTTACTAGTATTTGTTTTAATTTATTTATAGTTTTAATTAGATTGTGTGCTTGTGTGTGCTACTCTGAAGAAAAAGGAATGTTAAATTAAAAAAAAAAAGATTTTCCCAGCTCTGTGGGTCATCTTTAATTTTTTGGTGTCAAAAATATAACTTGTGATGTCTAACTGCATGAGCGTGTGTCATAATAATGGTAACACAAGACACCGAATAAACAGAAGTCGTAGTGCAAGTAAAGTTTATTTTGAATGATAAGGAATTACATTAAAACAGCTGTTACAATGTCTTCAGGATTACAGGAGACACGAGATTAAAATGTGTGAGAGAAATGAGAAGGTAGCTGTTTATGGCACAGTCTTGTACTGTATGAAGTTCAGGAGCATTCTGCTGTCAGCCTTTAGTTGTGCTGCAGTGCTGCAGTGTCAACCCTTCTAGTGCCATACACACACTAAACAAACCTGAAGAGAGTGAAGACACTGAGAAACCACCTAGTGCCATACACACACTAACAAACCTGAAGAGAGTGAAGACACTGAGAAACCTCATAGTGCCATACACACACTAACAAACCTGAAGAGAGTGAAGACACTGAGAAACCTTCTAGTGCCATACACACACTAACAAACCTGAAGAGAGTGAAGACAGTGAGAAACCTTCTAGTGCCATACACACACTAACAAACCTGAAGAGACTGAAGACACTGATAAACCTTCTAGTGCCATACACACACTAACAAACCTGAAGAGACTGAAGACATTGAGAAACCTTCTAGTGCCACACACACTAACAAACCTGAAGAGAGTGAAGACACTGAGAAACCTTCTAGTGCCATACACACACTAACAAACCTGAAGAGACTGAAGACACTGATAAACCTTCTAGTGCCATACACACACTAACAAACCTGAAGAGACTGAAGACATTGAGAAACCTTCTAGTGCCATACACACACTAACAAACCTGAAGAGAGTGAAGACACTGAGAAACCTTCTAGTGCCATACACACACTAACAAACCTGAAGAGAGTGAAGACACTGAAAAACCTTCTAGTGCCATACACACACTAACAAACCTGAAGAGAGTGAAGACACTGAAAAACCTTCTAGTGCCATACACACACTAACAAACCTGAAGAGAGTGAAGACACTGAAAAACCTTCTAGTGCCATACACACACTAACAAACCTAAAGAGAGTGAAGACAGTGAGAAAGACTTCTAATGGAAACTGTTGCCATTGAACTTACATTGAAGACAGTGAGAAAGACTTCTAGTGGAAACTTTTGTCAGTTAATTTATTAAGTTGCTTTTAGTATTTCTAAATTCAAGTGGTTAATAATTACTGATGATTAGCACTAATCATCTCTAATGAATGACTACTTAATGACCGATGGGTTACTTGCATTGATGCATAAGAAGATCAAACAAGCATTTAACCACAGGCTGTTTTGTTAAAAGACACACATTTAAATAAAAGGGGTGGGACAGTCTGGCTCGCAGTGGTGAAGTGGATGACGTCACGGACCAGGAAGTAACTGACACCAAAACAGTGGATGGGCGGGTGAAGCTGAATGCTATTGCACTCAGCGTATTTAATAACAAACACAACAAAAGATTTAAACAAAACAACAAAACACAAAACAAAAGGGCACGAGGGCCAAACGAATAAACAAACAAACAAACAAGTAAGTGTCGTGCTGGATACTCCAGCACGTTTTAGCAATTGTTTTTAACTTTCCTTCTTTCTCTCCACTCCCCGTACTCTCCTCTCTACACCCAACATCAAGTGCAGAGAGCTGCAGGTTTATATACTCTGGCCGAGGGATTAACTAGTTGTTAATTATCTTATTATCCCTCGGCCAGAGTCTGCACGCGTTTGGTAAGGATGCATGACTGTCAGCTAGTTAAATAATCAGTAGCTGATCAGCCATGCATCCTCACAGGGTTTTTAAATATATAATAAAAGACGCAGCGCTTTTACCCGCGCCGCAAACAAAAATAAAAATAATAATACATAGAGGCGGGACACTCCGCCACACATGCCCCCCCCTTGTGCGCAGCACACATGGCCTTTTCGGCCACCTCCCCCCTCAGTATCAATGTCCTGGAAGAGGGGGAAGCAAGTTGCTTCTGGGGGGTGGCCATGGTGGAATTTCTGGCACCCCCCCAATTCTTCGTGACCGGCAGCTCCCTCTTCCGGGGCTCCCTCCACACTCTATCCTGCCGCGAAAGTGCGGCTGGGGGAGCTGGTCTCCTGACCTTCCCCCTCCTCTTCAAGGCCGGCAGTTCCCCTCCGTGGGGCTCTGACCACACAATCTCCTGCCGCGAAAGTGCGGCTGGGGGAGCTGGTCTCCTGACCTTCCCCCTCTTCTTCAAGGCCGGCAGTTCCCCTCCGTGGGGCTTCGACCACATGATCGCCTGCCGCGAAAGTGCGGCTGGGGAAGCTGGTCTCCTGACCTCCCCCCCCTTGTTCAAGGCCGGCAGCTCCCCTCCGTGGGGCTCCGACCACATGATCTCCGGCCGCGAAAGTGCGGCTGGGGGAGCTGGTCTCCTGACCTCCCCCCCTTTCTTCATGGCCGGCAGCTCCCCTCCGTGGGGCTCCGACCACATGATCTCCGGCCGCGAAAGTGCGGCTGGGGGAGCTGGTCTCCGGACCTCTCCCCCTTTCTTCATGGCCGTCCGTTCCCCTCTGTAGGGCTCCGGCCATAGTGTAGTGAACCCAGGCGAAGCAGGATCCCTGGCGACCCCAGGTGAAGCAGGATCCCTGGCGACCCCAGGCGACGGCAGCGGACCCTCGGGAGGCGAAGGCAGCAGCAGCAGCGGACCCTCGGGAGGTGAACTCGGGAGGGGAGCCCCTGGCCATGGAGGCGGCAGCGGGAGCTCCACTTCTCCCTCGTTCCCTGTAGCTGGTGGCTCTCCAGGCGATGTGGAGCAACAGGCAGCCCCAGGCGATGCGGAGCAACAGGCAGCCCCAGGCGATGTGGAGCAACAGGCAGCCCCAGGCGATGCGGAGCAGGCATCCCTGGGTGGTGCGAGGCAGGGCAGGAGCAGTCCTTCCCATGACGGTGGATGTGGAACCAGCAGGTATTCACCCTCTGCTGGTGGAGCTGGGAGTGGCAAGCAGTCCTCCCACGGCGGCTGAGGCGGAACCAGCAGACATTCACCCTCTGCTGGTGGAGGTGGGAGGGGCAAGCAGTCCTCCCACGACGGTGGAGGCGGAACCAGCAGGCATTCACCCTCTGCTGGTGGAGGTGGCGGAGGCAGAGGCAGCTCCTGCTGCTCTGCTCCTGGTGGTGGTGGAGACAGAGGCAGCTCCTGCTGCTCTGCTCCTGACGGTGGTGGAGACAGAGGCAGCTCCTGCTGCTCTGCTCCTGACGGTGGTGGAGACAGAGGCAGCTCCTGCTGCTCTGCTCCTGACGGTGGTGGAGACAGAGGCAGCTCCTGCTGCTCTGCTCCTGGTGGTGGAGACAGTGGCGAGGGCTCCCAACCCTCTAACGCTGGAGACGGCAGCCATGGCTCCTCTCCTGGTGGTGGTGGAGACGGCAGCACTGGCTCCTCTCCCTCGGGCGCTGGAGATGGCAGCGATGGCTCCTCTCCCTCGGACGCTGGAGATGGCAACAATGACTCTTCTCCCTCTGGCGCTGGAGAAGGCAGCGATGGCTCCTCTCCCTCTGGCGCTGGAGATGGCAGCGATGACTCTTCTCCCTCTGGCGCTGGAGATGGCAGCGATGGCTCCTCTCCCTCTGGCGCTGGAGACGGCAGCGATGACTCTTCTCCCTCTGGCGCTGGAGACGGCAGCGATGACTCTTCTCCCTCTGGCGCTGGAGACGGCAGCGATGGCTCCTCTCCCTCTGGCGCTGGAGACGGCAGCGATGACCCCTCTCCCTCTGGTGCTGGAAACAGCAGCGGGGCCCCTCCCATATCTGCAGCCAGTTAGTTGAGCACCATGGCTGCGATGTCTGGGAGGGATGCTGGGTGGTGTTTCTGTTCCCAGGCCTCCCAGCGCTCCCCATCTCTTGCCCACAGGAGGTTGATCACAGCAGGGAGGGTGTCCACGATATCCCTCTCAGGCTCCGCCAGCCAGTCCCAGATCCCCTCTGAGGAGAGTGGACCAGTCCGCCTCGGAGGATGCAGAGGCAGCTCCTGCTCCTTTCCCTCGGACGGTGGTGGTGGAAGTGAAACCAGCAGGTATTCTTCCCCTGCTAGTGGAGCCATTGGCTGTGGACACTCGGCCTCCCCCCTCTTGGGCTGTGGACGGACCGACCCCTCATCCTCCTCCCACATGAGCGCAGGATGTTCAGGCTCCTCCCTCACCTGCCATGGAGGGGGTTGGTCGGGTGCTACATGCCCAACCTCACCAACGGCGAAGCACCATTCCTCACCCCTCAGACAGGTGAGGCAGACGTCCAGCACAGCAGAGACCCGGCGGGACTTGCGACCAGCCCCGCGATGTTGCACCTGCTGCTGCTGTTTCCTCCTTCTTCCCATTATTTAATTTGAAAAAAAAACGAACAAACAAAAAAACCGCCCTTTTCTGTCCTGGTCCGGCTCTTGGAGGCGTTGTTTGTCCCACGCAGGACACCATATGTGACAGTCTGGCTCGCAGTGGTGAAGTGGATGACGTCACGGACCAGGAAGTAACTGACACCAAAACAGTGGATGGGCGGGTGAAGCTGAATGCTATTGCACTCAGCGTATTTAATAACAAACAAAACAAAAGATTTAAACAAAACAACAAAACACAAAACAAAAGGGCACGAGGGCCAAACGAATAAACAAACAAGTAAGTGTCGTGCTGGATACTCCAGCACGTTTTAGCAATTGTTTTTAACTTTCCTTCTTTCTCTCCACTCTCCACTCTCCACTCCCCACTCCCCACTCCCCGTACTCTCCTCCCCACTCCCCGTACTCTCCTCTCCACTCCCCATACTCTCCTCTCCACTCCCCGTACTCTCCTCTCCTCTCCACTCCACTCCACTCCACTCCCCGTACTCTCCACTCCACTCCCCGTACTCTCCACTCCACTCCACTCCCCGTACTCTCCACTCCACTCCCCGTACTCTCCTCTCTACACCCAACATCAAGTGCAGAGAGCTGCAGGTTTATATACTCTGGCCGAGGGATTAACTAGTTGTTAATTATCTTATTATCCCTCGGCCAGAGTCTGCACGCGTTTGGTAAGGATGCATGACTGTCAGCTAGTTAAATAATCAGTAGTTGATCAGCCATGCATCCTCACGGGGTTTTTAAATATATAATAAAAGACGCTGCGCTTTTACCCGCGCCGCAAACAAAAATACAAATAATAATACATAGAGGCGGGACACTCCGCCACAAGGGGTAACAACTATGAAATACACTTTTCAATTATTTCAACATTAATTCAATTATGATGGTTCTGAGGGCTACTTATATGAAGCATAATAAGATGAAATGATAATTTAACGATGTGCTATATAATATACATGCTATGATGTAAAGAAGGCATCAGTACTCCTCGTGCCCCCTGCCCTGGCTTCCCCGGCCCTCAGGCTGCCTCAGCGTGCTCTGCAGGGCCAGCATCATGTCCTGATTCTCGTAGAAGTACAGGAAGGGGTTGGCGGCGGCGCTGCAGAGCGCCAGCAGGGTGGCGGATGGCAGAGCCCAGAAGGGCAGGGTGCAGGCTGGGCAGAGCAGCAGGGCCAGGTTGAGCAGGTGGAAGGGCAGCTTGGTGAGAGAGAAGCAGCTCACCACCTTCACCATGGCGAAGGCCATGCGCCGCTGACGCCAGTAGAACTGTCCTAGCTTCCCCAGCCGGCCCCGCGCCTGCTGACTGTGCGCCCGGACCTTCAGGAACACGCTGGTGTAGAGGCCAGACATGGCCAGCAGGGGCAGCAGCATGCAGCCCACGAACAGCACGTAGACCAGGTAGCGCAAGTCCATCACCTCCCGGTACCTGCAGCCCGGGACGGGGCTGCTGCTCGTGTCGTTTCGGGGGTCCCCCGCATGGCAGCCCGGCTCGTGGGGGTGCCTCTGTTTGGAATAGTTGTTGAACCCCATAACGGGCAGGAAAGAGACGACGATGCCAGCTAGCCAACAGGAAGTGAAGTGAGCCGCCACCCTCCCACGAGTCATGAGGGATTTGTACCTGGAGGAGGAAAGCAGGACAGAGCATAGCACAGTACCATAGGGAAAGCAGGACAGAGCATAGCACAGTCCCATAGGGAAAGCAGGGCAGATCATAGCACAGTCCCATAGGGAAAGCAGGACAGAGCATAGCACAGTCCCATAGGGAAAGCAGGACAGAGCATACCATAGGGAAAGCAGTGCAGAGCATAGCACAGTCCCATAGGGAAAGCAGGGCAAAGCATAGCACAGTCCCAAAGGGAAAGCAGGACAGAGCATACCATAGGGAAAGCAGGGCAGAGCATAGCACAGTCCCATAGGGAAAGCATGGCAGAGCATAGCACAGTCCCATAGGGAAAGCATGGCACAGGGTGAGCAAGCACAGTGAAAGCATGGCAGAGCATAACCAAGCACTGTGAAGCACAGCAAGGCTTGATAAAGCATATTAAAAAAAACATGGCTAACCATGGTAAACTGTGGTAAATACATGACATAACCATGGGGAAAAACTGTAAAAGTGGTATGCAAAAATACTGTGCAGTACAGTAGTGTGTCTGTCACTGTGCACAGTATTTTTGCAAGCTCCATTTTGGCTCCTCGTGGAGCCTTTTCCTGTTCGAAGCTGTGGACTCCAGTTTCCTGCGCTACTCACCGGGTAGGGTAGGCCACGATGTGCCAGCGGTCCACAGCGATGAGCAGGTGGTGCAGGGTGGAGACCACGGCCCAGGAGAAGGTGAGGCAGGCCAGCCACAGGCAGGAGCGGAAGGGCAGGGGCAGCTCCAGGGCGAGCAGGAACAGCAGGGGCAGAGAGAACAGCCCCACACCCAGGTCAGAGAACGCCAGCGAGATCACAGCCAGCGTGGTGACATCACGAGAGGAGCAGCGCCGAGACAGCAGCACCTGAGAGAGAGAGAGAGAGAGACAGGGAGAGAGACAGGGACACAGAGAGACAGGAATAGAGACAGGCATAGAGAGTCAGGGACACAGAGAGACAGGGAGAGAGACAGGCATAGAGACAAGCATAGAGACAGGGACACAGAGAGACAGGCATAGAGAGACAGGGAGAGAGACAGGCATAGAGACAAGCATAGAGACAGGGAGAGAGACAGGCATAGAGAGGGATAGAGACAGGGATAGAGACAGACATAGACAGAGATAGAGACAGGGACACCAGGAGACAGGGATAGAGACAGGCATAGAGGCAGGGAGAAAGACAGGCATAGAGAGGGATAGAGATAGGGATAGGGAGGGATAGAGACAGGCATAAAGAGGGATAGAGACAGGGACAGAGACAGGCATGGGGAGGGATAGAGAGGGATAGAGATAGGGATAGAGAGAGGGATAGAGACAGGCATAGGGAGGGATAGAGACAGGGATAGAGACAGGGATAGGGAGGGATAGAGACAGGGATAGAGACAGGGATAGGGAGGGATAGAGACAGGGATAGAGACAGGGATAGGGAGGGATAGAGACAGGGATAGAGAGAGATAGAGACAGGGACAGAGACAGGCATAGGGAGGGATAGAGAGGGATAGAGATAGGGATAGAGAGAGGGATAGAGACAGGCATAGGGAGGGATAGAGACAGGCATAGAGAGGGATAGAGACAGGGATAGAGACAGGCATAGAGAGGGATAGAGACAGGGATAGAGACAGGGATAGGGAGGGATAGAGACAGGGATAGAGACAGGGATAGAGACAGGCATAGAGAGGGATAGAGACAGGGATAGAAACAGGCATAGAGAGGGATAGAGACAGGGATAGAGACAGGGATAGAGACAGGGATAGAGAGGGATAGAGACAGGGATAGAGACAGGCACAGAGCGGGATAGAGACAGGGATAGAGAGGGATAGAGACAGGGATAGAGACAGGGATAGAGACAGGGATAGAGAGGGATAGAGACAGGGATAGAGACAGGCATAGAGAGGGATAGAGACAGGGATAGGGAGGGATAGAGAGGGATAGAGACAGGGATAGAGACAGGCATAGAGAGGGATAGAGACAGGGATAGAGACAGGCATAGAGAGGGATAGAGACAGGGATAGGGAGGGATAGAGACAGGGATAGAGACAGGGATAGAGACAGGGATAGAGAGGGATAGAGACAGGGATAGAGAGGGATAGAGACAGGGATAGAGACAGGCATAGAGAGGAATAGAGACAGGGATAGAGACAGGCATAGAGAGGGATAGAGACAGGGATAGAGACAGGCATAGAGAGGGATAGAGACAGGGATAGAGACAGGCATAGAGAGGGATAGAGACAGGGATAGAGACAGGCACAGAGCGGGATAGAGACAGGGACACAGAGACGTGTAGATTTCAGGACGTTTCAGTCAAAAGTTTTCAGTTGTGTAGAAAGAAAATCATAATCATTTAAACGCTTTGTATAAATCCACAAAAAACACTTTTTTCCCATGATACACATCAATACCTACCTTCAGAATGGACACGTTCCCGGTGGCTATGAACAGGATCAGCACCAGGCAGGCAGGGAAGATGACGGCTATGAAGACCTTGTGATTCAGCGTGGAGTCTCCCAGCTCGCCCCACATGTAGCTCTGGTTTGTGAGGCGCTGCTGGGATCTCCTGAGAGTCAGATTATGGATGTCCACGGGCACACCCCAGGCTCTGGACTGTTTCATTGTAGAGTAACGCAGTGGAGTCTCCTACAAGATCCTGCAAGACTGCAGCGCGATCCAAACGATTCTGATGTTCAAAGTGCCAGGTTCTACGCTATGAACACAACAATTGCAGTGGTGTTTATCCAAGATCCTGTGAGATTTCAGTGTCTCAGCAGACTTGTAATCAGTTGAAATTTGGATAACTTATCAAGTTTTCAGACTTGGTAAGTTATCCAAATTTCTTCTGGATATTACAGTTGAAATTATCTTTCTGTGGTCTGCATATATATTTTTATTCACAATTTGCTGATAATTATGTTTTTGCATAACAGACAGCGCCACTGCCACTACTGATGGCCAAATGCTGTAACTACAGTTTGTTTACTTGGTTGGGCAAATTCTAGCTGGTTCCATTGTCTACAGTTACTGCAGTTTATGGTGGTTGATGGAAGCAGCTGAATCTATTTTTTGCAGGAAATCTTCAGGTTAATGTCAGTTTGCAAAAAACAGTGTGACAAACGTACGTACACATGGGGGTCACAGGAGTAGAAAGGTCACACTGTGTGCATCATGTGATTATAACTGACACACAGACAAATAGAAAGACAGAGACAGACAGACCGACAGATAGACTGAGGCAATAAGAACCAATAGACAGACACACAGAATGACAACAAAAAAACAAAACTGATAGATAGATAGATAGATAGATAGATAGATAGATAGATAGATAGATAGATAGACAGATAGACAGTTAAAACAGACAGACAGATACATGCATCGATAGATTCTGAGGATAAGTATGGTGGATTAATGGACACACAGACAGACAGATATTTACTATAGCAGATAGATGAACAGGTAAACAGATAGACAGACAGTAGAGAGTTTACACTAACCTTTTCACAGGAGAAACTCTCTCTAGTTCTGGGATAGCCACTCAGCTTGCTGCATCATTAGAACCAGCCTTTGAGAAGTTTTACAAAATGACTTAAATGGAAGTTTACAGACCTTTGCAAGGTTTGAATAAAAATCAAAATAAATCACGAGATTTAATGAAGTGCATTTGGAAAAAATAAGAAAATCTGCGCAGTAGGGTTTCACTGAGCAGCACACAAGAAAGAGGAGATGAGAACTGAGTCAACACGGCTCTCACTGCCAGCGCCAGCGTTCACGGCATGCTGGGAAGAGGAGCGTGTTTGTTTAGACAGCGGGGTTTGTTTGAGCTCAGACTGCCTCTGCGCAAACAAGACCGGAACACAAACCACTTCCACGCTCTGAATCTCTTCAATTCTTCTGAAGAAAAGAAAAAGAAAAGGATTATGTGGATGTATTGGATTAGAGTGTACTACCCGGTTTAGAATCCTTATTGTTAGTGATCATACTTGTCAATAAAATGTCAATAAAAATATGTGTAAAAGAATATTGTGTTCAGTTCTGCCCTCCACAGAGAATATAGACATGCTAGGGAGGACTGAATCATGTTTAAAATGTCACTGTCTGTTCGAAACTCACAGACACCAAGAGGACAGAGAGGAGCGAGAGGGAGGGGGGAGAGAGGGGGGATGGAGAGAAGGAGGGGGACAGGGGAAAGTGAGGGAGAGAGAGGAAGATAGATACAGAGACAGGAGGCATGTGGAGAGAGGGAGGGAGAAAGTGGGGGAGAGAGGGAGGGAGAGAGGGAGGGAGAAAGAGGGAGGGAGTGACATGCCCGGTGAGAGAGAGAGAGAGAGAGAGAGAGAGGGAGAGAGGGAGAGAGGGAGGGAGAGAGTGACATGTCTGGTAAGTACTTGTTTTTCTTCTTGGTTGGTGCAATCTGCTCAGGTCTCAGATATAAAGGTTTGTTTCTTTATCTGTGTCACAGCAGTGAATAGACAAGCTTGTGTTGCTTAGTGAAGTCACGTCAAGGTTTTATAAAATTCATTAAACAGAGATATGCTGCATGGGATCTGCAGGGACTAACAGCTCTAATAACTCAATCAATAAAGCAGTGTTTGCATCAATACCCCACAACAAGGTGTGTGTTTGCTGATGATGTCAGAGTCATATCAGCGCTCAGTGTGGAGAAACAGATACTGATTAACCATATTGTAATAGAAAGACAGTGTCAGCCCACTACTCAGACCCTGTGCTCTCTTTCTTTCTTTCTGTCCTTTTTTCTTTCTTTCTTGCTTCCCTTTCTTTCTTTCTTTTTTTGAATAACTAATTCAGTTACATTAGCTCATTACAGTCTCAATTGTTAAGGCAAAAATCCTGAAACTATTAGCACGAGCAAAACAGGTAACACAAACACCAAAACGGACTCCTCATTTGCAAAATTACGAACACATTTCTCTGGTTAACACACACACACAATGCAAAATTCAAAAAACATCTGCATGGCTCACTTAATGCAATTCCATCACTTGAATACAAGTTCAATAAGCAAGCGTCTTGTTTTCAGAACACATATATCTCTATGCTGTGGCTCTCAATTAATGCTCATTACTTTGAATGCACATTCCACACATGGGAGTGCACAAGTGATCGTGGTAGTTTTGTGGTATTCGAGCAGCAATTGTAGACCATGTCGTCAACTGCAGTATGACATATAAGCAAAGCTGGCAGTGCAACCAAATCTGCGGCAAGCAACAGCTGCATCTATAATTGGTTTTGAACTGAGAATAGGTATGAATAGCAGTACTTTATGTAACCTGTTGTATTTATAGAGTTTGTGGCTTGCATGTATTGTAACACCAGAACAAGAACTGGACTTTGCAGATCTCATCTCGGCCAACAATGACATCCACCTTTGTGAGATACAAAGCTACATAGTTGCACACTAGGATGTTTTTCATGATGGGAACAGCATTCGTGTATCAACCACTGACCGCGCTCTCATGTCAACATGAAGGCCCTTCTTGCTTGTTTGGTTGTTAGTATCTTATTGATCCCAGAATCTCATCAAGCAGCTTCTTGAAGGATCCCAGGGTGTCAGCTTCAACAACATTACTAGGGAGTTGGTTCCAGACCCTCACAATTCTCTGTGTAAAAAAGTGCCTCCTATTTTCTGTTCTGAATGCCCCTTTATCTAATCTCCATTTGTGACCCCTGGTCCTTGTTTCTTTTTTCAGGTTGAAAAAGTCCCCTGGGTCGACATTGTCTATACCTTTTAGAATTTTGAATGCTTGAATCAGATCGCCACAGTATTCTTTGTTCAAGACTGAATAGATTCAATTCTTTTAGCCTGTCTGCATAAGACATGCCTTTTAAACCCGGAATAATTCTGGTCGCTCTTCTTTTTCTAAAGCAGCAATATCCTTTTTGTAGCGAGGTGACCAGAACTGAACACAATATTCTAGATGAGGTCTTGTAAAGTTTTAACATTATTTCCCTTGATGTAAATTCAACACATTTCCCAATATATCTGAGCATTTTGTTGGCCTATTTTTATAGCTTCTCCACATTGTCTAGATGAAGACATTTCTGAGTCAACATAAACTCCTAGATCTTTTTCATAGATTCCTTCTTCAATTTCAGTGTCTCTGATATGGTATTTATAATGCACATTTTTATTGCCTGCGTGCAGTACCTTACACTTTTCTATATTAAATGTCATTTGTCCAGTTCTGAATGCTGTCTACATCATTTTGAATGACCTTTCTGTTAACAGTATCAGAAACTGTGCTTAGCGATTGTGAGAAACTAATAAAGTAACCACAGAGTAAACCTGCTATTTGCAGACAAGGACCTAGAATTACTTTTGACTTGTAATATTTTCTGTCAGTTTTTGTGTCTGTACTTAATAAATTGGTGTTATTAATTGATCCTGCCTTTGTGTCTAGTCTGTGGTGTTCTTTGTAAATCCTTGCTCTTATGCACATTGATTAGAACTAATTACCTCTTATTAGCTTTATTAACATGATCACTACCCTCCTTTAAAGGATAACTATATTTAAAACCCATTCTCTTACCTCTTATTAACTAAAGGAGTGCTAACCAAGGCTCATTTAAAATCCATGCGTTTACTTTTTAACAGGACTCATTAACATATAACCCAACTGATTATGGCATATTTAGGATAACTATAATATTACAAAACTATGCTTATTTAAACATTGGGAATCAGTGAATAAAGTTGAGTTGCTATGATTTTCAGCACCACTAGAGGACACCAATGTGTCACAATCACACTGACCAGGCCTGAGCCTGCTGCTGCTGCTGCTGCTTCTGGTCTATCTGAGATCTGAGCAGATGATAATCCAGGAAGAAAAGAAGAAGAAGAAGAAGAAGAAGAAGAAGAAGAAGAAGAAGAAGAAGAAGTATAATATATAAAACTATGGCGATTGAAACTCAGGGAGACTGTGTGAATCATTGTTGGTGCTTCTGCTGTATAATATATAGAAAACTATTGAAAAGTAGGTAGACTTGGCCTTTTCTAACCGTCACTCATTTCAGAACAGTGTTTGAAAGTCGCTATATAGCTTGCCAGTCCCTGAGTGTTTTGATAACCAGGCTGCAGTAATGGCTGATGTCTGGTATTCAGAGAGTACTTTCCATCCTTGATTACTGTAGCCAGGTTGGCTGAGCACTGACAGGAATGTCACCCACTGATGTCAACACAGAAAATAACTAACAGACGTCATTCACATCTTCGGTCATTTAGCAGAAGAACCACAAGCTATCTTTCTATTAAAAGACTTGTTTTGTTCTTTAAAAAAATGCTTTGCAAAACTGAAACTTGTAATAACTGTCACATTGTATTCATGGAAATTAATTATTAGACTTTGCACGTACAGAGGACACCACACATGATTCAGACAGATACCCTGAGATCCAGAGATTTATATATTATAGCTATATTTATATATTATAGTTAGGGCTTCTAGTTTTTGGTTTTTATTTTCCATCTCTCTCCCTCCCTTTAAACCTTAATTAATGGTTGTTAAGCCTTAACTGAATACCAGATTGTTTAAATTAGTGACGCACTAATGGAAACTAACGCAGTGGAAAATAATAAGCTGAATAGGGCGATTAGAGCCAGAATGAAATGCAGGTTCAGATAGAATCAGGTGAGATTAATGCACATCGTTTGTGAACTCAATCAAGATATGAGGGTAAAAAGAAACAACTTCCTTTGGTAATTAGTGTTTGATTAAGAAAGCGAATCGACTCAAAATATGTTTAAAGGGACCTCACGTGATCAAAAATAAAACCCGAAAACTAGAAGCCCTATTTATAGTTATATTTATATACTACAGCTATACTTGAATGTTTCTAGTGCTTATCAGAGGCATATTAAAGCAGCCTTGGTTAGCACTCCTTTAAAGGGGACCAGTTATAATGTTAATACAACAGCTAATACAAGGTAAGAGAATGGATTTTAAAGATGGTTAGCACTCCTTTGAAGGGGTGACCAGTGACTATGGTAATAAAACTAATAAGAGGAAAGCAAATGGGTTTTAATAACGGTTAGAACTCTTTCAAAGGGGGCAGATATAATATTGCCTCCCCAAAGACTCCCACTGCCAGACGCAGAGCTTGTCTGCAGAATCCTCACTGCCAGGCGCAGAGCTTGTCTGCAGGATCCTCACTGCCAGACACTGAGCTTGTCTGCAGGATCCTCACTGCCAGACACTGAGCTTGTCTGCAGGATCCTCACTGCCAGACGCAGAGCTTGTCTGCAGAATCCTCACTGCCAGACACTGAGCTTGTCTGCAGGATCCTCACTGCCAGACACTGAGCTTGTCTGCAGAATCCTCACTGCCAGACGCAGAGCTTGTCTGCAGGATCCTCACTGCCAGACACTGAGCTTGTCTGCAGGATCCTCACTGCCAGACACTGAGCTTGTCTGCAGGATCCTCACTGCCAGACACTGAGCTTGTCTGCAGGATCCTCGCTGCCAGACACTGACCTTGTCTGCAGGATCCTCACTGCCAGACACTGACCTTGTCTGCAGGATCCTCACTGCCAGACGCAGAGCTTGTCTGCAGGATCCTCACTGCCAGACACTGACCTTGTCTGCAGGATACTCACTGCCAGACGCAGAACTTGTCTGCAGGATCCTCACTGCCAGACACTGACCTTGTCTGCAGGATCCTCACTGCCAGGCGCAGAGCTTGTCTGCAGAATCCTCACTGCCAGATGCAGAGCTTGTCTGCAGGATCCTCACTGCCAGACACTGACCTTGTCTGCAGGATCCTCACTGCCAGACGCAGAGCTTGTCTGAAGGATCCTCACTGCCAGGCGCAGAGCTTGTCTGCAGGATCCTCACTGCCAGGCGCAGAGCTTGTCTGCAGGATCCTCACTGCCAGACGCAGAGCTTGTCTGCAGGATCCTCACTGCCAGACACTGACCTTGTCTGCAGGATCCTCACTGCCAGACGCAGAGCTTGTCTGCAGGATCCTCACTGCCAGACACTGGGCTTGTCTGCAGAATCCTCACTGCCAGACGCAGAGCTTGTCTGCAGGATCCTCACTGCCAGACGCAGAGCTTGTCTGCAGGATCCTCACTGCCAGACACTGACCTTGTCTGCAGGATCCTCACTGCCAGACGCAGAGCTTGTCTGCAGGATCCTCACTGCCAGACACTGGGCTTGTCTGCAGAATCCTCACTGCCAGACACTGAGCTTGTCTGCAGAATCCTCACTGCCAGACACTGAGCTTGTCTGCAGGATCCTCACTGCCAGACGCAGAGCTTGTCTGCAGAATCCTCACTGCCAGACACTGAGCTAGTCTGCAGAATCCTCACTGCCAGACACTGGGCTTGTCTGCAGAATCCTCACTGCCAGACACTAAGCAGCCTTCATTCCAGTCTACTCATGTGACAGTGTGACTATAACTCAACTCAACATACAGAGAGAGGAGGCGGGGCTGATGGAGTTCAACGGTTACATCACATGGTTTGAATGCAATGAGGAAGGCTGGTCAGTGCCCAGCACTCAGGATTCTCCAGACACGTTCAAAGCAGCTCAAAGCCGAATGGAGAAAGATTTGAAATGATATGAACTCGATCTTGAAGGAGCAACTCAACCCAGAACCACTCAGAATAACTGAAGCAATACACCATCACATAGAATAGGTGCTCGGAGCTCGATTGCTTTCGTCTCCACTGGCAGGGCAGCGAGACTGAATGAGAGCGCTGCAGGCTCCCTGCTCGGAGCTTGATTGCTTTCGTCTCCACTGGCAGGGCAGCGAGACTGAATGAGAGCGCTGCAGGCTCCCTGCTCGGCGCTCGATTGCTTTCGTTTCCACAGCCTGTAGCAGAGCTAGGGCTGCTTTATGAAGCAGACAGGAAGTGAGGCAGGAAGCTGCTGGTCTGTCTGAGGTACCCGTATTTTAACAGAAGACAAGTGACAATGCTGCTGGTGCAAATAAGAGGCAAGAGAATGGGCTTCAAAGAAGTCTTTGTTACAACTCTTTTACAGGGGAAGCAGTGATAATGTTTCTACTGTTTGTAAGAGATAAAGAACTGGTTGTCACTCCTTAAAAGAAGGGGATAAGTGGCAATGTTGCTAGTGTTAATAAGAGGTAAGAGAATAGGTTTTAAAGAAGGTTTGGTTAGCACTCCTTTAAAGGGTTGCAGTGTTGTAGTAGGAAAACTTGAATTCTGAATTCTCATGAATCACTGATGCCATTCTTTCCTATGAGATTCAGACGCACACAAATTTGCATGAAGCTCAATAACAGGCTGGTCTGTCTGAGGCTGACCTACTCTCTGAGTCACTGTGGGAGAGAGGAAAGGAAAGAGAGAGGGAGTGAAAAGAGAGGGGAGAGAGAGAGAGAGGGAGAGAGAGGGAGAGGGGTGTGAGACAGTGAGAGTGAGAGTGAGAGAGGGGTGTGAGACAGTGAGAGAGTAAGAGGGGGTGAAAGAGAGAGAGAGAGAGAGAGGGGCGAGGAAGAGAGGGAGAGAGAGAGAGAGAGTGAAACATGCCTATCTGGAACATTGGGATACAAACACTAAAACACAAAACAAACTAGAGTGCTATCGGACCCTAAATAGAAATTACACCCTGGCAGTATCCCTGGTAACTCTCAGAAACACAAAGCAGAGGCAGATCCTGACCAAATTCCGGCTCAGTGACCACAACCTTGCCATTGAAGAAGGCAGACACAGGCAAACCTGGCTGGCCAGGGAAAACAGGCTCTGTGGTCACTGTGAGACAGGAGAGGTCGAGGCAGAGATTCACATCCTAACACACTTTGAAAAATATAAAAACATAAGGGACATTTTCTTCCCCAAATTCTGCAATTTAATCCCAGAATTCCACAAAATGCACAATAACCAGAAGGGGTGACGCAGGCCTCCACAGATACACCCTGCTCTAGTGTCTCCAGCTTTCTCAGACAGACTTCCTTCACCACACTCCCAGGTCTATACATGACCACAATTAATGTCACTTTTTATACAGTCCTGATTTGCAGCTACTGACCGCAATGTAAAGTCACTTCACTATAGATGTCTGTCCAGTGCGAAGGGAAGGATTGCTTGAACAGTACAGGAGGTGTGCCAACAGCACCAACCCCCAATGGTCTCCTGTGAGAAGGTATTTCCTGAGTGGGTGTCTGTCTATTCTGGGACTGCACATGAAGGGGGTCACCGGCACCCATATCAAAATCTCTTCCCCCTCAGTTTACTGGAAAACACAGAAAAAAGAAGCCTCAAACCACACAGCCACAGGGGAATCACAATGTAAAGGTCAGGTTAGAGTGAGAGTGAGGGGGAGATTCAGTGTGGTGTCCCCTGCTAAAATCACAGCAGAGAGGAGATCATGAACCAGCCCCTTCTTAGAGTTTACTGCTTTGGTACCCCCCCCTGGTAAAAGCACAGCACAGTGTGGTAAAGCACAGAGAAGATAATGAACCAGCCCCTTCTCAGAGTTTACTGCTTTGGTACCCCCCCCCCCCCCCCCCCCTGGTAAAAGCACAGCACAGTGTGGTAAAGCACAGAGAAGATAATGAACCAGCCCCTTCTCAGAGTTTACTGCTTTGGTACCCCCCCCCCCCCCCTGGTAAAAGCACAGCACAGTGTGGTAAAGCACAGAGAAGATAATGAACCAGCCCCTTCTCAGAGTTTACTGCTTTGGTACCCCCCTGGTAAAAGCACAGCATAGTGTAGTAAAGCACAGAGAAGATAATGAACCAGCCCCTTCTCAGAGTTTACTGCTTTGGTACCCCCCTGGTAAAAGCATAGCATAGTGTAGTAAAGCACAGAGAAGATAATGAACCAGACCCTTCACAGAGTTTACTGCTTTGGTATCCCCCTGGTAAAAGCACAGTACAGTGTAGTAAAGCACAGAGACGATAATGAACCAGCCCCTTCTCAGAGTTTACTGCTTTGGTACCCCCCCTGGTAAAGCACAGCACAGTGTAGTAAAGCACAGAGAAGATAATGAACCAGCATCTTCACAGAGTTTACTGCTTTGGTATCCCCCTGGTAAAAGCACAGTACAGTGTAGTAAAGCACAGAGAAGATAATGAACCAGCCCCTTCTCAGAGTTTACTGCTGTGGCATATTTAAATGAGAAGCATTGGTAATATTGCTAGTGCTAATAATATGTAAGAAACTGATTTTAGAAAGAAATTGGTTAGAATTCTTTTAAAGTGTTGCAGTGGTAATGTCGCAGTAGGAAAACTTGAATTGTGAATTCTCATGAATCACTGATGTCACTTATTTCCTAGCAGATATAGGGGACAGTGTATTTGCATGAAGCTTATCTCAAAAGAGGATTTTATTTTCTTCTGTGTTTTTTAAAAACACCTACATATGGAAATGATTTTGAAATGTATTTTTTTACCAAACATATTTTCCCTTTCAGTGTTTCAGCAGAGCCTGGCTGTGTTGTACTGTACACAGGGCAATGCTGGCGGGACCACACTGTATAACACTAATATAAAACCCTGTGCAGAACTACAGCAGCTACTCAACATGGTGTCTATATAACACTAATATAAACCCTGTACAGAACTACAGCAACTACCCAACATGGTGTCTATATAAAACTAATATAAACCCTGTACAGAACTACAGCAGCTACCCAACATGGTGTCTATATAACACTAATATAAACCCTGTAGTGAACTACAGCAGCTACCCAACATGGTGTCTATATAACACTAATATAAACCCTGTACAGAACTACAGCAGCTACCCAACATGGTCTCTATAGAAATTAGTGATCTAGTGCGCTGGCATTGCCTGCTGTGTGACCTGTTTTAATTTCTGACCTGTTTTATTTTTAGAAATCAAATGTATGAACAAGCAGCACATTCATGTTTTAAACAATATATTAAACAATATATGTGCAACGTGTGCAAAACGAAAAAGAAAAGAAATGTGGAGCATTGCGTCTTGTTTTGATTTTGAAATAGAGGATAGTGCGGTGATGTGGAAAGTAATGCAGTTTTAATTAGCTGCAATTGCAGGGGAGTGTCATGAAGTTTTGCATCAGCTCTGAAGATCTGAGTGTTTGGAAATTATAACTAGCCCGTGTTTATGATCTTCATGGAAAAAAAGAAAAAAAAATGTGTGAATTGATATTCAAAACAAACCTCATTGAACTTACAACTGCACACAAAACTGCAACTAGTTTTGGGACAGATGAGCAAACGCACAATGACCATGAGAGGGGGGGGGGGGGGCGTTATTTTACCCCAATACTCAGACCCCTTTCTTTCTTTCTTTCTTTCTTTCTTTCTTTCTTTCTTTCTTTCTTTCTTTCTTTCTCACTAGAAATCTTGGTGTCCCTGAATAGATAATCATCTCTTCAAGTACATGTACAAGATTGCAATGAGCGAGCGAACAAGCCGTCCCACAAGTGCAGTGGCAGCTGAAATACACTTCACAAGAATTGCATGGCCCTGAGTAGATGTAACAAACACATCTGTAAGAGATGTCCCATACTGTGTATATCTACATTATAATGTATTATTAGAATGTTCATATCAACATTTCTCTAGCATATATTTAAATGTTTAATTATACATTTTATAACACTTGAACACGTGTAACCTTGTGTGATTGTTTTTGTTCAATTTAAAGAAAAAATAGTCAATAATTCTGAAAGAAGAATAATGGAAAGAATAATGTTCCTATACACCAGGGGTGTTGCAGGGGGGGGGGGGGGGGGGGGGCACGTTAGTGGTAACACTCTGGTGTACCAGCTGTATTTAGGGTGACCACCTTTTCAGTGACACGAGGCCCAGGGGGCGTCCTCTGATCCCACGGGCCAATCAGCATCTTTTTTTTTTTTTTTTAATTTAGTCATTGCCAATTATTTGTATTATTTTCTCCCAATTTAGATTGTCCAATTATTTGTAGGTTCAGCTCACCACTACCACACCCACGATGACTCGGGAGCGGCGATGACGAACACATGCTATCCTCTGAAGTGTGTCCCGTCAGCCGCCCGCTTCTTTACATGCTGCAGGCTCACCATGCAGCCACCTCAGAGCTGCAGCGTTGGAGGACAACGTAGCTCTGGGCTTCTTACAGGCAAGCCTGCAGGCACCCGGCCAGACTATAGGGGTCGCTGGTGAGCGGTGAGCCGAGGACACCCTAGCCAACCTAAGCCCTCCCCCCCGGGCGGCAAATTTATGCGCCATCCCCTGGGAGCTCCCGTCCACGTCCCGTCCTTTACCAGATGCGCCACTTGGGAGCCGATCATTATCTTTATACACCCAGGAACTTGAGAGCGATGTCTGCAGGTTATCGGCCTCTGGAGGACAAAGACCAGCCCAGCAAATCTCCCCCCCAAGCTCACTTGGTGCCTGCCCTGTAGGGGTCGCCGGAGAGCGGTGAAGAGAAACAGTCTAAGCCGGATCCCACCTCCCCAACCCAGGGAGCGGCAAAGCCAATGCAGCGCCCACACAGGATCCCCAGCGAAGACCGACTGCCTCACACAACCAGGATTGAAACTTGTGATCTCTGGTTGTATGACTCACCTGCACGCCGCTTGGAGGTGCTTTTATCAGGTAGGCCATTCGGTGACCTACTGTATATTTAATAACAGTATTTCAAAATTCAATATCAACTTATCAACTTTGAATGCTTCTTAATATCGTTTTCACCTCCAATTCTAAAATCTTTTCTACATAATGTATTAAAAAACTCTTGCTGAATCATTAGCACTTTGTATTACCGTTATAACCCATGCCTTAAAGGGGACTCCTTCCTTTACCGACGTATCACTATCGGTGGCACTTCAACTTTTAGAGTCAGCAATTTTGCATAAACAACAAAAACACTGAAATTAAAATATTCCATGAATTGTATTTGGTTTGCTGTCGCCAAAGCAGATCAGTGTTGGGGACCATGTGATGTGAGTGTAAAAAGTCACATGATACTGGGTTTATATAGTTTTATGTCTTAGATTGGCTATCCAATGAGTCAATCATTGTGGGGCTGTGTAAGGCATTACTGTTATGATATGCTATGGTTTGACTGGGGCGCTAAACTGCACTGTATCTAGTGGAAATTCCATTCCAGAGGCATTTAGCCAGTGACTGGGACTTGATCTTTACATTTAGGGACTGTCCTGTCCAATTAGGGACAGGTGGTCACCCTAGCTGTGTTTAGAGAGAGGTTTGAGAGCTCTATTGAGGTGGCAGTGGTACGTGTATGTTTTAAAAGTACAAAGTGACACATCAGTTAAAATAACTGATATTTCATACTGCATTAAGCAGCTGTTTAATGTTACGCAGTAGAAATGGCGAATGGAAATTTCCACTGTGTCTACAACACAAAGGTCACAGTATTTATAAAAATGGACTTTGCAGAGGAAATGTGATCATCGCTGATAAACGGTCTTGTCAGAACCACCACGCCTTGCGGTGAAATAAAAACACTATCTAATTTTGCATCATTTTCAAGTGGACAGAAGTGTCGGGTGGATAATCACAATGAGTTCAACAGGAAGCTTCTGATACATCTTGTGCTAGTTGAGCCCATTCTAGATGTGTACTCTTATGCCCCTTTTAAATGTTTACTACGGTAGTTTTGCACAGTATTCACCATGCACTATGCTTTATTACACTTTGCTATGATGTTATAGGGCATGCTTTTATAAGGGGCACTATCTGTTTGTCACACTCTGCACAGTGAACCTGTCTTGAATTTTCTCCAACCGTTTGTCATTCCTTGGGATCTATTATAGGAGGTCCTACATAATACAAAGTCAGTTCCTTCGCTGAAGTCGTCATTGTGCTGTCGATGGGACCCTTTGTGACGTTATTCTAACTGTACTGTGTTCTGTTACAATTGCACAACTCAGCAAAGTCCAGTGGATCACATGACACGTCACATCACCACCTACATTGCAGACTCATTTTTCAAATTGTACTCAATTCCCCGGTTACATCCAATCAACACCGATCCACACAGACCCTGAAAAGATCCACGTAACAATATTATGTTTTTAATTTGAAAACAAAATCAGATGTCGCAATATTGCTTTGCAGACAGAAAACTAAGCCTGTTCCGTTTTCCACAGGTTCTGCTGCCGTGCGGAACATGAAGAAACTGCATCGTCATGCTTTTCAAGCAGAGCCTGGTTCTGACTCATTACTCATGCAGAATCCTCCCAGCAGTCAGCAGATTGAGTCCTGTCTTCCAGTAAAGTGCTGATAACAACAAGGAGGCTCTGCTGTTTCAGAGCAGCTCTGTCAGCAAACAGCTTGGCTCTGTTTTAGTCAGAGTTGGTAAGTGTCTGACAGCTAGCACAGCTGGATTCAAAACCGCACTGACCACAAGCTGCAACACAAAACAACACATTGCTGCTGTTTCGGAAAAAAATATATATATATACACACACATATACATATATATATATATATATATAAAAAATGAAAAAATAAAGTTTATTTTTAGATATAAACAACATATGTGGGTCATTGTACAGAAATGGGACTCATTGAGTCCTCACTTAAGTATTTAAATATATTTTTCAAAAGGTTTGTCGGATGCAGTATACATCTATTTATTTAGCTGTTTTCATTAACATTCAGCAAATAGTCATAGTTATTTTTATGCAATATTAACATTTAAGGGTGATATTTTATAAAAGTTCAAATGCATGTCATGGAATCATTTTAAAACATGGCAATTTTTTTTTAAAGAAATGTTGTTATATTATGGTATAATGTTGAACTATTATTTTAGTTATTAGCGGTAGCGGGGAAACCTTGGGCAGCCCCGATAAACATTTGTATAGCAGGCTGAGGGAGCCGTGAGTGTAGGACGGAGACCCGGGCCGTGCGGGTAGCGACGGTTGGGGTGAAGCTGCCGAGCGCAGCACCTTTTATTTGTAGTTTTGTTTATTGTGCTTTATTTTCCCTGTTCCTTTCGCCTTTTGATTATTCTTGTGTTTGAGCACCTGTACTCTGTACCGCTCCCGGTATAGTTGTGGCTCTGTCTGTACCATCGCTGGTAAGGCAGACCACAGACAACAGCACCCTCTGCGGGCTGAAAAGAAAGTCCGCTCCCATAATAAAACTGGGCACCTGTGCGGTGTTCCCAAATTACTTTTGTGTCTCCTGTGTGTCAGTGAACTACCCACCACCCTTCCACAATGCCTTAGGCCAAACCTTTGATCATGAAAAGAGATTGTACCACCATGGCCAAATGGTGAGTAGATCAGTTTCAAACATTTATTTAACAAAAATCACTTCAAGTGTCTGGAAATCATCCATTAGGTTTATTATGCTTCATTACCATACATGCTATTATGCTATGATTAAATGTTTTACCATACAAATGATTATAGGTTAGAATTAGTTTGTGATTTATATATTCAAAGTTAGGTCATAATGTGTATGCCTCAGATTTTGATTAATTCATAAAATGCTTAAATTGTTTAGATGTGCTTTATACTAAATTATTGTTAAATGTAAATTAATTTATGATGGTTGGTTGAAAATTAAAATGTAAATTAATCTATGATGGTTTGTTGAAAATTGATTTTATTTTGGGATACTTAGGACCTCATTTATGAAGCGTTTACCGTATGCAAAACATGATTACTGTTACAGTTTTGTCCCCATCCTATTTACTATTCCCATTTCCCTGCGGAAAACAGAAAAAGGATTTAGCAGATGCACAATAAAAGGGGCAGAACAGCGCTGCCGCCTCATTTGCATTGAATTAATGATGTTTAATTATGCAAAGCAGCATGATAAACACAGATAATGAGCTGCCCTACATTCATGAGCTATTCACGAAGGTCTGACAAGGATTTTGCACAGGAAAAAATTACCCAAAAATTCTGCCGACCGAATGCTGCCGCAAAGTGGAGAGCATAGGCAGCTAAAGCCGATTTGAAATGACGTGCGCTGTAGGCTTCACATTGTTGTAGGACTGTGACAGAAATACAATGATTCTTGGTGGTAAATCTCCCTCCCGACCTGTGAGGGTGCTAAGCAGCGAGAGAGAGTTCCTTGGATGGGCTGGTCTGACAGTTCTTAGCCAGGGTTCAAGAGAAGTCGGCCAGCCAGGAAGGGGGGTGAGACTCCGTTGCAAAAACGCATTGACCCGGAAGGGAAACGACGTGGCAGCCGCAGATTGAAGAGGCGGTTGCACTTGTTTACCAAGGTGTCATGTGTGAAAGCATAAAAGGGGACGGAGAATTGTAATCTGTTCCTTCGTTTTGGGTAATGTGTATTGAGACCGGAAAGGACCTGTATTATCGTATCGTGAGTGTTTAGTTTGTTTGTCTAACTGTTTGCTTGTTTTTTGTTAGACAGCTAAACACTGTCGCCAGAGGCCAACACCCACCCGGAACATCACTGCACTAAAGCACAATATTTGTATATTCACCACGAGCACTACTGCACTCACCTGTGAGTGCGCCTGCACTTGTATTCTGTACCGCCTCTGGTATTCCTGTGGTTCTGTTTTTACCATCGTTGGTAGGCAGACTGCGGTCAACAGCGCCCTCTGCGGGCTGAAAAGAGGAATTACCAACCCATAATAAAACTGGGCACCTGTGCGGTGTTTCAAGTTCACCTCTGTCTCCCTTGTGTCAGTGAATTACCCACCACCCTTCCACACGTGGTGTGAGAAGTGGGATTCACTGGCACTGCCCACTTTAAGCAGTGCACACAGACATGGATGCCAACCAGTTCGTTGAGATGATGGATCTCCTGCTCAAGACCCTGACTTCTGCGGTGCAAGGTTGATGAGATCGACCAAAATGACGGCAGAGGATCGACCCGACACCTACCTTGAGGTGTTTGAGGCCCTGGCGACCTCTGCCGGGTGGGATCAGGCCCAATGGGCTAGTTACCTCTTGCCCCAGTTAACGGGGGAGGCGCAAGCAGCAGTGAGGACGCTGTCTCGCGACCGGATGATGGACTACCCCACGCTGAAAGCCGCTATCCTGAATCGCGTGGGGGCCACACCGGAGGGATATCGCTGGAAGTTTTGGGAGGAGCATTTCTCGCCCGAGGAGCACCCCAGAACCATCGGCCATCGCCTGAATGAGTACACCATGGGCTGGTGGAATCCAGATGCGACCACTAAAGCCAGGCTGGTGGAAATTATTGTTATTAAACGGTTTCTGGAGCGTTTGGTTCCAGAACCACGGCTGTGGGTACAGCGGCAGGCACCTCCCACCCTGGATAAGGCTGTAGCACTGGCAGAGCAGTACCAGGCAACAGAACCGACGCCAGCTAGGCTGCCTGGGCGAAGCACTGCGGGATCATCCGCACCACTGGCCCCAGATAGGGAGAAGGGACTGGGGGGAAGGGGTGTAGAAGGTTTTGGATGGGGGGGGGGGTGGTGAGAGCTCCTGGCCTGGGAACCGGGGCAGGGTGTGGTCACCCATGGGCTGCTGCGGTGTCGGACCGGGGTCTCGCACAGCCTCCTTACCATTGAGCCCCGTTGATGGCTCCGGTGTTTCCACCTCTTGCTGAGGCTCCAGGGCGAGAAACTAGCCCACTGTGGTGTTGGACATGTCGGGAGGTGGGCCACCTCGTGCGGGATTGCCCCGTGATGGAGTGTGACCTCAGCCGACTAGGTAAGCATGTTCAATTACCTCAGTCACTTCAGCAGACAGGTTTTGTTATTCCTGTGACAGTGGATGGTACAAAAACCCAGGTGCTCCTGGATTCAGGGTGTGGTCAGTCCCTAATACAGGATAGCCTAATCTCACTGGTGCATAAACAATTATTGGGACAGGTGCATATTAAATGTATTCATGGGGATGTACGCTCCTATCCCAAGATCAGTTGGAATATGACCATTGGCCAGCAGATGACACAGGTGCAGGTAGGATTGTGTCCTCGATTGCCAGTACCAGTAGTTCTGGGACGGGACTGTAGGCAGTTTATGAATTGGTTAGCTGCCCTGACAGCCCCGTCTTCCCTATTGGCTAAGAAGGAGGAAGTAATTGGAGAGATCTTCCCTTTCTGTGACCCGACTTGGTTTTGCCATAGATTTAGACCCCGGAAAACTAAACGGGAAAGTCGGGCCGCTAAGAATGAGTGCTGGCAATGGAGGGAGTCCAAGAGGTTTCAGGTGGGGGCGGTTGGTGAAGTCTGGGGGGGAGGCCGCGGAGCCAGGACAGGGGTCTGGCTCGGCTGCCTCCGCTCGGGACCGACCCGATCCCGAGCTGGAAGCCATGGGGGCTGATTTTTTAGCTTGTTCCCGTGACTTCCGACTCAAGCAAGGGCATGACGACGTGCTGGGCAGGCTCTTTGACCAGGCAGCTGTGGTTAATGGTCGTGTGGTCGAGCCCAGATGCACCGCCATGTACCCTCACTTTGAAATTGATCGAGACCTTCTGTACCATGTTGAAAAATTGCCCCAGATGGGGGAGGTGCATCATCAATTGCTCATTCCTCAGCCCTTTAAGGAGGATTTGTTGCAGCTTGCTCACGCTATTCCCTGGTCATTTGGGAAGGGACAAGACTAGAGCGAGGCTCGTGACACGGTTTTATTGGATGGGGCTGGATGGTGACATCAGCCGTTTTTGTGAGCGGTGTGGGGAGTGTCAAAAAGCTAGCCCTAGAGCCTTCCCACGAGCACCACTGGTGCCTTTGCCCCTAGTGGAAGCTCCATTTGAGCGTATTGGGATGGACATAGTTGGGCCATTGGAAAGGAGTGCGGCAGGATACACACACCTATTGGTCATTTTGGATTGTGCAACGCGTTATCCAGAGGCCATTCCCCTCCGATCTATGTCCTCTAAGTCTGTTGCCAATGAGCTCGTGAAGGTTTTCTCTTGGGTGGGGATCCCCAGGGAGATACTGACCGACCAAGGCACCAACTTTATGTCCCTTAAGAACCCTTAAGAACATGTTGCGCAGATTTATTAGTAGTGATGTGTGTTACTGGGACCAGCTGATTCCTCCCCTTCTCTTTGCGATCAGAGAGGTACCTCAGGCTTCCACTGGGTTTTCGCCCTTTGAGCTGTTGCATGGGCAGAGCAGCTGGACAATTCGACAAATACGGTCCGGTATGTGTTGGACCTGCGCAAACATCTTGAGTCTATAGGAAAATGGGCGCATAACAATTTGCAGCAGGCTCAGCATAGACAGGAGACACAGTACAACCAAGGAGCCCGGTTATGCCCATTTCAGCCAGGGGATAAAGTTCTTCTATTATTACCCAGTTCTGAGTCGAAATTTCTGGCTAAATGGCAAGGACCCTTTGAGGTTACACTCCGGGTTGGGAAGGTGGACTATAAGATCTGCTAGCCGGAGCGATGGAGAGAGAAACACATTTATCATATAAACCTCTTGAAGCCCTGGTTGCAACCGGAGGCGTTGTTAACGGCGCAAGCAGATGGCGTCCCAGATCTGGGACCTGATCTTTCTGTGTTGGGGAGAAAAGGGTCGGTACAGATTGCGGAGAATCTGACACCAACACAGAAGGGTCAGGCTCAAGCTCTGGTGACGGAATTTCCTGACGTGTTTTCTCCCGTCCCGAGACAGACTCGAGTAGCCCATCATCACATTGACATTGAGCCAGGGGCGCCAGTTCCCCAGAGGCCATACCGTATACCTGAACATAAAAGACAGGTAATAAAGACGGAAATTGATTAAATGCTTAGACTGGTGGTGATAGAAGAGTCCCAAAGTTACTGGAACAGTCCGATTGTTGTAGTGGATAAGCCGGATGGATCAACTCGATTTTGCATTGACTTCAGGCGAGTTAATGAGAAATCGAAGTTTGACGCTTATCCCATGCCCCGGGTAGATGAGTTGCTGGAGCGTCTTGGCACGGCTCATTTTAAGACGACACTGGATTTAACGAAGGGGTACTGGCAGATACCCCTGACCCCAGCATCCAGGGAGAGGACGCCGTTATCGACTCCCTTTGGGTTATACGAATTCAGGACCTTGCCCTTTGGGTTGAAAGGAGCAACAGCCACTTTCCAGCGGATGATGGATCACATTTTGTGGCCCCATCAGCAGTACGCTGCTGCTTACATAGATGACGTGGTTATCCACAGTGAGGATTGGCTGAGTCATCTGTGTAAGGTAGCGGCGGTACTGCGATTCTTGCGGGAGGCTGTGCTCACTGCTAACCCAAAGAAATGTGCCATTGGGAAGAGTGAGTTGGTGTATTTGGGGTATCAAGTAGGAAGGTGGCCAGATCAGACCGCTGATTGCTAAGGTGAAAGCCTTGGCTGACTGGCCGGTCCCTACGACCAAAACCCAGATGCGCTCTTTCTTGGGACTAGCGGGCTGTTATAGGAAGTTCATCCCGAGCTTCGCCACGCTCGCTGCTCCCTTGACAGACCTCAACCGGAAGGCTGCCCCAAATATGGTTCAGTGGACGGAGTCGTGCCAGAGGGCCTTTCTCGCTCTGAAGCGGAGACTGTGTAGTAAGCCAGTGCTGTGCAGTCCGGATTTCAGTAAGAGGTTCAACCTGCAGACAGATGCGTCGGAGACAGGTCTCGGGGTAGTGTTGTCTCAGGAGGTGGTTTAAGGGAATGTGAACACCCATGGTGCGGACACAGGGTGCGAGCAGACCTTAATAAGGACAGCTCTCCTTGGCGGTGTGTCATGGAAGCCACAAGCTCAGGTGGCTATCTCCTGTATCCATGGAGACAAGGTGGCATACCCCACTATAAAAGCATATTTATCGGTAGGACAGATAAAATGTCACCTAGTAGTAGGGGCGGTGGAAAGGCTACCACACCTAGTTATTCTGGGCCGAGACTGGCCAAACTATAAAAAATTGGTGCAAATAATGTCATTCTTGACCGCACACATAATTGTATTATTATTATTTATTTCTTAGCAGACGCCCTTATCCAGGGCGACTTACAATTGTTACAAGATATCACATTATTTTTACATACAATTACCCATTTATACAGTTGGGTTTTTACTGGAGCAATCTAGGTAAAGTACCTTGCTCAAGGGTACAGCAGCAGTGTCCCCACTGGGGATTGAACCCACAACCCTCCGGTCAAGAGTCCAGAGCCCTAACCACTACTCCACACTGCTGCCCAATTGTAGCTGAAAAGAAAGAAAGGGAAATAATTGGTGATGTTTTTCCCTTTCAAACTGAAATGTTTTCCCCCCTGTTTCGTCCTAGAAAAACAAATAAAGAGAGACTGATATAAAAATGGGAAGGAGCATTAATGAGACGAGGCTGGGGTTTGGTGGGAGACCGTGACACAGTTAACAAACGCCAGTCAAAGGGTGCCAACATAATGACCCATCACTGGTGCACGCTTGGGGGCAGGTCCGGTCTATTGAAGGTAAGGATGTTGATGGCGCTGGGGCGCTAGTATTTCCACACTTCAGTATCAAGGGGCAATTACTGTATAGGGTAAATCTAGCCACGGGCACAGGACAGCCTGTAACACAATTATTGGTTCCCCCGTCTTGTCAGACCGAGGTCATGAGGCTGGCGCATGGTATCCCTTTTGCAGGGCACCTCAGAGCTGACATGACAAGGGAGCGGATATTGGCTCGATTCTATTGGGTAGGTCTTCATACTGATGTGTCGAAATATGTTAGTTATAGTAGATTATGCAACGTGATACCCGGAGGCAGTTCCATTGAGGTCCACTAGTGCCGCTGCAATAGCCACAGAATTAGTGCAGATTATGGCTAGAGTAGGGATCCCCAAGGAGATTTTGACTGATCATGGAACCAACTTTTTGTCTAAAACCTTACAGCAGGTATATAAAATATAAAAAATAAGTCCCATCAGGACATCTGTTCTGAATCAGTTGCTGAGATGTTTTGTAACACAAGAGCAAAAACATTGGGCATCACTTCTCCCCTACCTCCTTTTTGCAGTGAGAGAGGTGCTGCAGAGTTCAACAGGGTTCTCCCCCTTCGAGCTCTTGTACAGCCGACAGCCTTGCGGCATCCTCGATCTGTTGAGTGAAGTGAAAAATAAATGTAGTGAAGCATGTGCTCCTACTGAGAGATCGCCTGGATTTGGTTGGTCGTTTGGCCCAGGACAACTTCAAATCAGCTCAGTACCGGCAACAGCAGCATTACAGTAAAAATGCACTAATTCGAACCTTTCGACCAGGAGACGAGGTAATACTGCTGCTTCCCTCCTCAGAATCGAAATTATGTGCTAAATGGCAGGGGCCATTTGAAGTGATTCGGGCTATAGGAAAGGTGAATTATGAAATTAGACAGCCTGATAGCCGTAATGAACATGAAATTTATCATTTGAATTTATTAAAGCCCTGGCAGTCAAGGGAGGTCTTATTTATAGCCCAAGGCAATGTAGAGGATGATTTAGGCCCCTGTCCAGAGACTCCTAGCACTAAAATAATTTCGATGGGGAAATAATTGGTTCCAGGTCAGCAACGGGAACTGCGTAAGCTTATTGAGGAGTTCAGCGATGTTTTTTCTGACTTGCCCAGCATGACTAACTTAGTTGAATATTACATTATCTCTCCCTCAGGTGTCACAGTACGAGAGAGACCTTACCAGATCACGGAAAGTCGACAAAGTGGCGTTCGCAAAGATGTATGTGACATGCTCGAACTTGGGGTGATTGAACCTTCCAGGAGCGAGTGGTGCAGTCCTATTGTCATAGTAGCCAAGAAAGACGGCACCAACCGCTTCTGTGTGGATTTCCGGAAGTTAAACGCTATTGCCAAGTTCGATACATACCCTGTGCTTGATGAACTTCTAGATAGACTGGGAAAGGCGAAGTTTATCTTGACTCTGGACCTGACAAAGGGATACTGACAGATCCCCTAAACCTGCAGTTCTAGAGAGAAAACTGTATTTTCAACACCAGAGGGGCTGTTTAACTTTAAAACCATGCCGTTTGAGCTACATGGTGCGCCCGCTGCCTTTCAGAGACTGATGGACCAGGTTTTACGCCCACATCATGAATATGCAGCAGCTTATATTGATGATGTGTTGATTTACAGCTCCACCTGGTGAGAGCATTTGGCTAGGATTAGAGCCTTCCTTCAGTCTCTAAGGGTAGCCTGGCCAACCGCTAACTTGAGAAAATGTGCGTTTGCCAAGACAGAAACTCAATATTTGGGATTTTTAATGGGAAATGGAAGGGTGAGACCCGTGGTCACCAAAATCCAGGCTTTGGTTGACGCAGCGATCCCCAAAACCAAAACTCAGGTGAGGTCACTACTGGGATTAGCCGGTTATTACTGCCGCTTTGTCCCCGAGTATGCCACAGTGGTTAACCCTTTAGTCGACCTCACCAAAAAGAGTGCCCCAGGAGGCGTCTGATAATATTAAGTGTAAACTTTGCCAAGCCCCCACTCTTATCACACCTGATTTCACCAAGATTCATCCTCCACACCGATGCGATGGATGTGGGTTTGGGTACTGTCTTGTCCCAAAAGGTAGACAGAGTAGAACACCCAATACTGTATGGGCTCTTTACGATACTACCTGCTGGGACACTCATTTGATCTTGTCACAGACCACTCCCCACTCAAGTGGTTAAGCACAATGAAGGACAGCAATGCCCGGATAACTCGTGGTATCTGGTATTGCAGCCCTTCATGTACCACATGGTACACCATGCGGGGAAAGACCATCAAAATGCGGATTATTTTTCCCGGGAGGTGGGAGTAATGGGAAAGATAGATTCAGCCAAGTGTTCCTTCGGCTCCAATGATTCTTGGTTGTAAATCTCCCTCCCGACCTGTGAGGGCGCTAAGCAGCGAGGACAGAGTTCCTTGGATGGACTGGTCAGACAATTCTTTCCCAGGGCTCAAGGGAAGTTGGCCAGCCAGGAAGGGGGCGAGACTCCGTTGCAATAACGCATTGACCCAGAAGGGAAACGACGTGGCAGCCGCAGATTAGAGAGGCGGTTGCACTCGGTTACCAAGGTGTCATGTGTGATGGCATAAAAGGGGACGGAGAATCGTAATCTGTTCCTTCGTTTTGGGTAATGTGTATTGAGACCGGAAGGACCCGTATTATCATATCGTGAGTGTTTTGTTTGTTTGTCTAACTGTTTGCTTGTTTTTTGTTAGACAGCTAAACACTGTCGCCAGAGGCCAGCACCCACCCGGAACATCACTGCACTAAAGCATAATATTTGTATATTCACCACGAGCACTACTGTACTCACTGAGGACTGGTGACCGTGTGTGTTTTGTCTGTGTGTGTCTATTTGTGAAATTGTGTGTTAATATTTGGGACTGCCCTGTGCATTATTTATACAGGCAGTACTGCCTGTACTTCTTTATAAGTTTTTTTTGGTCAGTTTCGACCGCTGGATTATAAATAAACAACAATCATATCTCCAGAACTGTGTTTGTCGTTATTATTTCAGCGTATTTTCTTTTATCTCTGTCTCATATTTTTATCCCTGCCGCCACCAGTAAGTAAGCTCCTCCCCCTGTGCGCAACTTCAGACCTGTTGCCAGCCACAATTTGTATGCTAACTGGCATATTTCTAAATAGGACGTGACACTTTGGGGAATACCAGGCACAGTCATCTCAATTTTCCTCCTGCAATTCTGGCCAAATTATCACTGCTAAGTAAATGAGGCCCACAGTAAGACAGCCTTGTGATTGAAATATGATATAAATATTTTGTCTATTTAACAATGCCAAGATAATTAGTCAGTAAGGGGGTTATGTAAGGTGAAACGGCCAATAAAGGCCTCGAACCCACCAAATCCAAACAGGGTAGAAATGCACACAATAAAGGCAGGCAGGCCAGGCAGTGCATATCCTAATGCTTCACTGTATTTATACTTTTTTTTTTAGAGTAACACAGAAAGAGAAAGTAAGAAATAGACAAAATGCCTCAAAGTAGTGCAGATAGAGGTAGATGTTTCAGAGAAAAAACAGCAAAGATATGCAAGAAGAAAAGAGCAGGGCAAGCTGACAAGTATAAATCAAGCAGGTCACAGCAAAGCCAACACAGAAGCTGGAGAGCTAATCAAAGGAGGCACAGGCTGAAAGAATGAAGCTCAGCTGCCACGCCCCCAGCAACACCAAGTGATAGTGACAGTAGAGCAGCAGATTCTTCAATTCAGAGAAAAAAGGGGCAGAAAATATGTGAAAAAGGATAGAGAAAAGACATATCAATCAAAAAGTTGAAAGTAATTGAGATTAATAATAAAAAAGCAGACAGGCACAAAAAAACCATTGCAGAGATTTTCAACCTGTTGACCCACCATGTCCCTGCACGCAAGCTGAGGTCCTCCGACTCTGGCCTGCTTGTTATCCCCAAGCAAAAGAGCACCACACTTGGAGAATGCTTGTTTAGCTTCCTGGCTCCGACTCTTTGGAACTCTCTCCCAGCTTTGGTGCGTGATGCTCCCACCGTCGCTCGCTTTAAATCAACTCTCAAGACCCACATGTTCTCTCTTGCTTTCCATGCTCTTTAAGCCTGATATCTGCTGTTAGCTGCTGTGTTGCTGCTACTATTATCATGTATTATGCACTTTCCACTGTATTTAATGTATTATGCATTTTTTTGCTCCTGTATGTATAATGCATTTGTCATGTTGTTAATGCATCTTGTAAAGTGCTTTGTGATGGTGGTCCGCTATGAAAGGCATTATATAAAATAAAGATTGATTGATCGATTGATTGATTGCAGTATCTCCAAAGAACTGAAAGTACCATACTACCAAATAATACATGAAAAGACTATTGTTCCAAAACACATTAATACGTGAACTGAAGGAAAACCACACCAAAGGAACATGTCAGAAAGAAAGACACAAAGAAAATCATCAAAAATATACAAAAATACATACACATTTCAACTCGGCTGAGTTGTGTTATATGCAGATAAGATGTTTTCTTATTTAATTCTGGTTGTTTCACAAAAAAAGATCACATCAATTTCTTAATTTTTTAGAACCCCAATTAGTCCTCTTTCTGTAGAATGACCCATATAGAGTGCAAAATGTATAGAACACCTCAAGATTTGCCATTTATGTCCTTTATATACCTACCTGCATGAAAACCTGTGGGTGTAGAATTACATTTATTCTGCCAGCAATCAGAGATATAGAAACAATAGGCAGCCATGTGTGAAAATGTTCGACCTCTTTGTGCTTTAATTAGGCTTATCTTAAACAACTTCTAAAAAGGCTCATGCATGTTACAATTTGTGGCTCTGTGTTACTTTTCTCTTACTATTTTTAATGAATTGAACGTGTGGCCTATTAAAGTCATCAAAGTCATTTTCAGTAACAGTGGTTTGATTTTGTATGCCCAACAACGTGTGCACACTGCTGTATTATATACAGAAACATGCCGATGCGTATTTATTTATATGACAAGCGTGGGCTTTAACTGTTGAGAAATCAGCTGATTCCAGACCACAGTGATGCCACAGTGCTGAAATGATCTCATTACTGCAGAAGAAAATTGGTGACATTCGTTTATAATTATATCATTTATGGTAAATAGTATAACACATATACGAACATGCATGCGTGGACAACTGATGTGCTTACCACGGTTATTTTGCACTTTTTTGTGCTGTTTTCCCCAATGCTTTCCCCATGTTTATACCATTAATTTCCCATAGTTTACCCTGGTTTGCCATGCTTTTAAATATGCTTTACCACACCTCTATGTGCTTTACAATGCTAACCTATGCTTTACCATGCGTTCACTGTGCTTTATTATACTTTGCTATGCTTTTATTATGGGCAGCAGTGTGGAGTAGTGGTTAGGGCTCTGGACTCTGGACCAGAGGGTCGTGGGTTCAATCCCAAGTGGGGATACTGCTGTTGTGCCCTTGAGCAAGGTACTTTACCTAGATTGCTCCAGTAAAAACCCAACTATATAAATGGGTAATTGTATTTAAAAATAATGTGTAAAAAATAATGTAATTCTATGTAAAAATAATGTAATTGTATGTAAAAATAATGTGATATCTTGTAACAATTGTAAGTCGCCCTGGATAAGGGTGTCTGCTAAGAAATTAATAATTATGGAAATCTTTTAGAAGGGTAAATCTATACTATAAATCTGTTGATGTATATTTAATGAATGTGCGTATATGTCTATATAATATGTATCTAACTTTGAATTGTTCTAAGCACAGTGTTGGACAGTAGTCAGTTCTGCAAGCACAGTGTTGGACAGAAGTCAGTTCTGCAGGCACAGTGTTGGACAGTAGTCAGTTCTGCATGCACAGTGTTGGACAGCAGTCAGTTCTGCAGGCACAGTGTTGGCCAGTAGTCAGTTCTGCAGGTACAGTGTTTGACAGCAGTCAGTTCTACATGCACAGTGTTGGACAGTAGTCAGTTCTGCATGCACAGTGTTGGACAGTAGTCAGTTCTGCAGGCACAGTGTTGGACAGTAGTCAGTTCTACAGGGACAGTTGGACAGTAGTCAGTTCTGCATGCACAGTGTTGGACAGTAGTCAGTTCTGCAGGCACAGTGTTGGACAGTAGTCAGTTCTGCAGAGGCAGCTGGACAGTAGCCAGTTCTGCAGGCACAATGTTGGACACAGGTCAGTTCTGCAGGCACAGTGTTGGACAGTAGTCAGTTCTGCAGGCACAGTGTTGGACAGTAGTCAGTTCTGCATGCACTGTGTTGGACAGTAGTTAGTTCTGCATGCACAATGATGGACAGTAGTCAGTTCTGCAGGCACAGTGTTGGACAGAAGTCAGTTCTGCTGGCACAGTGTTGGACAGTAGTCAGTTCTGCAGGCACAGTGTTGAACAGTAGTCAGTTTTGCAGGCACATTGTTGGACAGTAGTCAGTTCTGCATGCACAGTGTTGTACAGTAGTCAGTTCTGCAGGCACAGTGTTGGATAGTAGTCAGTTCTGCATGCACAATGTTGGACAGTAGTCAGTTCTGCAGGCACAGTGTTGGACAGTAGTTGGTTCTGTAGGCACAGTGTTGGACAGTAGTCAGTTCTGCAGGCACAATGTTGGACAGTAGTCAGTTCTGCATGCACAGTGTTGGACAGTAGTCTGTTATGCATGCACAATGTTGGACAGTAGTCAGTTCTGCAGGCACAGTGTTGGACAGTAGTCAGTTCTGCAGGCACAGTGTTGGACAGTAGTCAGTTCTGCATGCACAGTGTTGGACAGTAGTCAGTTCTGCAGGCACAGTGTTGGACAGTAGTTGGTTCTGTAGGCACAGTGTTGGACAATAGTCAGTTCTGCATGCACATTGTACAGCAGTCAGTTCTGCAGGCACAGTGTTGGACAGTAGTCAGTTCTGCATGCACAGTGTTGGACAGTAGTCAGTTATGCATGCACAATGTTGGACAGTAGTCAGTTCTGCATGCACAGTGTTGGACAGTAGTCAGTTATGCATGCACAGTGTTGGACAGTAGTCAGTTCTGCAGGCACAGTGTTGGACAGTAGTCAGTTCTGCAGGCACAGTGTTGGACAGTAGTCAGTTCTGCATGCACAGTGTTGGACAGTAGTCAGTTCTGCAGGCACAGTGTTGGACAGTAGTTGGTTCTGTAGGCACAGTGTTGGACAGTAGTCAGTTCTGCATGCACATTGTACAGCAGTCAGTTCTGCAGGCACAGAGTTGGACAGTAGTCAGTTCTGCATGCACAGTGTTGGACAGTAGTCAGTTATGCATGCACAATGTTGGACAGTAGTCAGTTCTGCAGGCACAGTGTTGGACAGTAGTTGGTTCTGCAGGCACAGTGTTGGACAGTAGTCAGTTCTGCATGCACAGAGTAGGACAGTAGTCAGTTCTGCAGGCACAGTGTTGGACAGTAGTCAGTTATGCATGCACAATGTTGGACAGTAGTCAGTTCTGCAGACACAGTGTTGGACAGTAGTCAGTTCTGCATGCACAGTGTTGTACAGCAGTCAGTTCTGCATGCACAGTGTTGGACAATAGTCAGTTCTGCAGGCACAGTGTTGGACAGTAGTCAGTTCTGCATGCACAGAGTTGGACAGTAGTCAGTTCTGCAGGCACAGTGTTGGACAGTAGTCAGTTATGCATGCACAATGTTGGACAGTAGTCAGTTCTGCAGGCACAGTGTTGGACAGTAGTCAGTTCTGCATGCACAGTGTTGTACAGCAGTCAGTTCTGCATGCACAGTGTTGGACAATAGTCAGTTCTGCATGCACAGAGTTGGACAGTAGTCAGTTCTGCAGGCACAGTGTAAACACAGAGAGTGTAGCCCTGCAGTGAATCTGTTTTCCACAGTGGTCTTGACTAATGTGTGACATTCTGAAGGGAACACTGAACACTCTTCACAGCTCACCCACATCAAGACCCTGTTTCAAAACAGTACACTAGAATTTCAAACATCTAAATATTTCCAGAGACTGCTGACAATGACGCAGTGGTACATACTGCACCACACAATTCTGTGATACAATTACCAGTCAAGGCTAAGAAAGTGAGAGAGAAATACAGAGAAAGAGAGACAGAAAAAATGAGAGAAATATAGATTCTCCACATTTTTTTTGGTCCTATTAGCACGTGTTTCCATGTGTACCCCTTGAAAGAAGTGCTTAAAAATCTATTGTCTTATCAGCACTTGAAACATCATCACTGCGCCTTTAAATATATGCTGAACAAATATAAAAACAAATATATCCTCCAGCTACACCTTACCCAGACCAGCCAGCTCAGTTATACCTGGGAAAAGGCAGTGGAAACTAGGCATATCAGTCTTGCACTGCATGCACAGTGTTGGACAGTAGTCAGTTCTGCAGGCACAGTGTTGGACAGAAGTCAGTTCTGCAGGCACAGTGTTGGACAGTAGTCAGTTCTGCATGCACATTGTTGTACAGCAGTCAGTTCTGCAGGCACAGTGTTGGACAGTAGTCAGTTCTGCAGGCACTGTGTTGAACAGTAGTCAGTTTTGCAGGCACAGTGTTGGACAGTAGTCAGTTTTGCAGGCGCAGTGTTGGACAGTAGTCAGTTCTGCATGCACAGTGTAAACACAGAGAGTGTAGCCCTGCAGTGAATCTGTTTTCCACGGTGGTCTTGTGTGACATTCTGAAGTGAACTCTGAACACTCGTCACAGCTCACCCACATCAAGACCCCGTTTCAGATTCAAAACAATACTGTTGGATTTCAAACATTTTAATATTTCCGGAGACTTCTGACAATGTCGCAGTAGCACGTACTGCACCATGCAATTCTGTGACACAATTACCAGTCAAGGCTGAGAGAGAGAGAGATAGAGAGATACAGAGAATGAAAGAAAGAGATATCATTTATGGTCATATTAGCATGTGTACCGATTTAAAGAAGTGCTTCAAAATAAAATTTCTGATCAGCAGTTGAAACATTATCACTGCCCTTTTAAATGCATGCTTAACAAGATGTTAGCATTGGGTTAGATTCCTTTTATCAGTACTAACAACATTGCACTATTGCTAATAAGAGGCAAGGCGTGGATTTGATAGAATCCTTAGTTGGCACTCCTTCAAAGAGGGTCTACTGTTAAAGTACTCTGCGGTAAGAGAGTGGATTTGAACGATGGTTGAAACGCCTAAAAACAGAGGGCCAGTGATAATGTTAATAAAGCTAATAAGAAGTAAGAGAATGGCTTTCAAGAGGCTTGGTTCACACTCCTTTTAGGATTCTCACACGCACATTGATGAATATTTTCCGTTTCACTTTTGAACCGTTCTTTCAGTGCTGAAACTTTCATGTTTGACAATGTAAAAACAAAACTATACGTCAGAGAAACCATCTCTAAGTGTTTTTAACCCTGAACAAAATAGTTACCGCTACCTGGAAATGACTGCGAATTACTATCATTTACATGAAATTACATGAAGTTACAAGAAATTACTTTAAAATGATCTTCAATGGCAGTGCAGACAGATCGACAGTGGCACTAGAATGGCGATGCAATGGTTCTGTATTATACTGAGAGGCAATGGTGGCACAAGTATAGAGCAGCTACAATGGGGTGAGACAGACAGTGGCACTACAAAGGAAATGGTTATAATATAGTCTGTCCTCTGAAGCATGCCGTCAGCCGACCGTTTGTTTTTACATTGCGGACTCACCATGCAGCCACCCAAGTGCTACAGCGTCGGAGGACAACGCAGCTCTCGGGCAGCTTACAGGCAAGCCCGCAGGCGCCCGGCCCTACTACAGGGGTCGCTGCTGCATGGTGAGCTGAGACCCTGGCCCACCTAACCCTCCCTCCCTCCCCCCGGGCGATGTTTGGCCAATTGTGTGCCGCCCCCTGGGAGCTCCCGTCCACGGTCGGCTGTGGAATAGCCTGGACTCGAACCAGCGACGTCCAGACTATAGAGCGTCTTTACCGGATGCGCCACTTGGGAGCCCCATAATCTTTTAATATAGCACCTTTCACAATCAAAATTGACGCAAAGCACTTCACATGAATAAAAAAACTGACAAATAGTAATAAAGAAAGCAAGAAAAAGAGAAGAAAAAACAGGAACAGTAAAACAAGGCAAAAAATAAAAGGAATATAATTTTATCAGAAAAACACTACATTATTAAGGTGTGTGTTTAATCTTGTTTTAAAAGCAGTGACACTTGGGGCTTCCCTTACAGAGCTAGACAGATCATTCCAGAGTTGTGGGGCTCTACCACCTGTGTTTTGTTTCTGAATTTGTGGCACAATAAGTCTCGGAATATATGGCATTAAAGATTATTTAAATACGATGGTACAAGGCCATTTAATGCCCTATAAGTTAGAAGCAACACCTGAGAAATCTATCCTGATTTGGACTGGAAGCCAGTGCAGAGATGCTAGCACAGGAGTATTATTATTATTATTATTATTTATTTCTTAACAGATGCCCTTATCCAGGGCAACTTCCAATTGTTACAAGATATCACATTATTTTTACATACAATTACCCATTTATACAGTTGGGTTTTTACTGGAGCAATCTAGGTAAAATACCTTCCTCAAGGGTACAGCAGCAGTGTCCCCACCTGGGATTGAACCCATAACCCTCCGGTCAAGAGTCCAGAGCCCTAACCACTACTCCACACTGCTGAGTAATGCGATCTCGTCTCTTAGTCCCGGTTCAAATTCTAGCTGCAGCATTTTGTATAAATTGCAGTCTAGATATAACAGCTATGAATACCACAGAATAGGGCATTGCAATAATCAATTCTACAAGATACAAAAGCATGCAGGAAAGAACACTTCTCAATTTGGCAATATTTCTTAGATGATAAAAATGAATTTTAGTAATATTCCTGATGTGTGTCGCAAAAGACATACTTCAAGAATATTACTAAATAAAGAGGCTGATATTGGTAGACTGGGACTGGAGTATGCTAACTCAAAGAATCTTCACTGGCAATGTAGACAGACAGACAGACAGGGGCACTACCACAGCAATGATGCAATAATGGTCCTGTATTATAAACAGTTTACTAGAAAAACATGGCAAAGTGTAATAAAGTTTGTTGAAAGCATGGTATGCATTGTAAAGCACAGAGAGGCATGGTAAAGCAAATTAATTTATGGTAAATGCATAGTATAGGGCAGCTACAATGGGGTGAGTCTGCCACTGGTAGAATGGGAGCACAGAGGGAACATATTTTTCACACTTTGTCACCTCTCTTTCACAGTTTACAGAATATGCAAAAACAGCTGGAAAAGTGTGTGCTGCCACCTCATACACAGTGCATCAGAGCTGCACAGCTTCAGTCATACTGGAAATATTGTGGTTAAGATATTATGCAAAAACAATGCTTTAAGAAATGCTGGTGTTGTTGAGTGGAGCCTATTACTACACTGTGCAAACCACAACACAAATCTTAAAAGGGATCAAAACCAGCCTAGGATTCGACTCAGGTGTGAAAGATAAATAACTCCTGCTGCACAGCTGCACTGCATCATTTGCATGTTTTAAATATTGCATTGGCTGTTTTGTGTCTTATTGTGTGTGCATACTTCTGTGTTGCTGTTACTGCTTAGATTATTATGTACTTTGATGTTCCTTTCCAAGCACTGGCTGCTGCTTCTGAAAAGACTCCTGAAGGCTAAATCACTGGAGCAAGGAAGTGCTTTTAGAAATGACCACTAGGAGGTGTGCATCTGTAATGTGTGTTTCCCTCAACAACTGTGGCAAAAACCATTGTAGAAAATCCTAATGGGGTATGGGGTTCAAGCCTTCATCAATGTAATGAGGTCAACATTAAGTTTCTGTTTCTTCTGGTGTTTGTTGAGCAGATCTTGCGATGCTGTACTTGTAGTTTGTTTAGAGGTTCAAAACAGCTGATCTGAAACTCTGCACAGAGAAAACTGGAAGTCAAGTTGACATGCCATTTTGTGTGAAAGCAAGGGAGCAAGGACCCTGAACAGTTTCTGTCTCTTCTCACACAAATGTATGGTTCTGTAAAGCTTCAACAGAAAGGAAGTCCTACAGAATAAGAGATAAGATTAGCAGGAAACCACAATAATGAAGACAGAGAGCGATGGGGGTGAGAGAGAGAGGGGGGGAAGAGGGGGAGAGAGAGGCGGAAAAGCAGGGCTCGGGGAGAGAGAAATGCAGACGGGCAGTGGCACTTCAATGGCAATGAAATACTTTTGTATTATACTGAGGGACCATGATGGCACATGAATAGGGCAGCTACAATGGGATGCCACTGGAAGAATGGGGCCGTATTCTAAGCATGCCCTTCTCAAATGATCTTCAATGAAAACGCAGACTGACAGACAGGCAGACATTGACAATTGTGGTCCCATTCTCCCAATGGCACGCTTAATTCCATTGTAGCTGCCTTATACTTGTTCAACCACTGCCTCCCAGTATAATACAGAACCAGTGCATTGCCAGTGTAGTGGCACAGGGGGGAAGGGGGTCGTGCAAACTGCATATATTTGTCTGCCAGTAAAGTTAAAAATGCTTATCATCAGATTTTCCAACAGACGAGAGTCAAACCGAGATTTGGAAAAAAATAAAACTTCAAAGAAATGAATTTAAATCATCAAACTGTGTGACCTCACACACACACGCACACACACACGTGTACTGTCTCAACGAGCCGTCTGTTCTACTTCGAATTCTGGTATCTATTGTTTAGAGAGTTGAGGTTCCCATGTGACGTATATGTAAATGAGTTTACGCCCGTTCTAAAGGTAGGTGTTTTCCAGAACAGCGCAGAGTTTAGAATCAACGCTTTACTCAGAGGATGCCAGTCTGAGTTATATTACAACCCTGCAGATTTTACAAGTTTATTTTATATAATCATATTTTTTGTATTACTTTTTTAAAAATATTATTGCTATTATTATTGCTGCAAAATTGCATTGAGGATTATAAGAATAAAGACATTGGCAACGCAAAATATAACGCAAAACATAAATATAATCTGTTTTCTATTCTTATCATTATTATTGTTATTATATTTTAGGTTGTAAGAAGCAAATATAATCGTATTATTACTGATTATAACTGAGAATTATACATTATAACAAAATCAATAGAATTCAAATATTACTTAAGGATTATCAAGCTTTAAATAAGAAAAAAAAATCATGCTTTGTTTATTCACTTTGCTTATTGGGATTGCTCTGTTCTGTGATGGTAAGTAGAGATTATTATTATTATTATTATTATTATTATTATTATTATTATTATTATTATTATTATTATTATTATAAGGAAGGGTGCACTTTACTATAGTTTGTTGTGCTTGTACAATGGGAGATTGTTGTAAACTGAGAAATGCCGGGTTCAGGGAAAGGTGGTCGACTGGACAGAGTCACTTCTATTAGTTTATATTAGTGAGGAGACAGACAGTAATCTTGTTGTATAAGAGACAGGGAAAGGGGCTCGACTGGACAGATGCAAAACAGACATGGAAGCAGCGAACAAAACGCACCTACACACTGAAGTACGATGTGAATTAAATTAACTTGTTGCGATTTCATTTTTATTTTCATTTTTTATTTGGTTTCCGAAGGAGCCTTATCTAACATGAAAACGCCATGAAAGTTTCGAAGTCGCTGTTTTAAATGAAAGGTCGTGTCTGTCTTGTTTTGTTTTTCCCGCGCAGTATCACGCAGCTCTGCAGAGGAACATATTTTCGCGGGCGTTGGGTCTCGAGTTTTATTACCCTGTTTGAAAACTCCTCTGCCTCACGGAGTTAACAGAGGCACGACAGTCCACTGGTTCAAAATATTCAGCAAAAGGTGAGCCAAACTTCAGTATGTTTTTATTATTTATTTTGTTTTTTTGTTTTTTTCATGTTTAAGAAGTGCGTTGCCTCAGAAATGTATAAACCATACATTTATCAGTAGTTAACAGAACTAGAACACTAGAAACAGAAACAGGATGTTCATAATCCTTCAAAACAATTTGAAAAAATTGAACAGCAGTATGAAAATATCAGGAATATGTTTATGATGTAATCTGTTAAATATCAGGAAATGTTTAAACCCTGGTGATCAGTAATGGCTTCATTGTTACATTTCTCTCTTGCTGACAGTGCTGAGAGGTCGGTGTGGAGGAGTGAGAAGAGTGGTCTGGAATTCTGGAGCAGCCTCACTAATAAGCGGGCAAAAGCTCACCAGCCCCGCTTTCACAGTGGAGATTTCTCTCTGGCTGTGGAGGACACCCGGATGTCTGACGCGGGGCCATACAGGTGTGCGGTCAGCTACGACAGAGAGAACTTCCAGAGGTTAATTCACCTGCACGTCATGCAAGGTAAAGAACCAAACAGGTTCAAGAAAGTTTGCTTTTCGGTGGTCTTGCATGCTCTTCACTGAGTTAGTGAAAAGCCCTTACAATGTAAAGTTCAGCCCATTACACTTTACTGTCAACACAGCCTAATCGTGAATGAATTACATTAGTGGGTTATTGAATGATGAGGGAGAAGGGAGTGCTGTAGGGAGACACAGACAATATGTAGCATGACTTTAACTGGATTTGCTTTCCTCTCCCAGTGTCTCCCGTCACTGCCGGCCCCTTCATTGAGGGCTCGTCGCTGACCCTGCGGTTCAGTGCCTCTGACTGGCCACAGGGGGCGAGGGTGAGCTGGCTCCAGAATGGCATCGTGCTCCAGTCCTCTCGCAAGCATCAGATCAGAGAACGCAGCCTGGACATCAAAGACCTTGACAGAGAGGACTCTGGGAATTGGACATGTCAAGTGTCATACCAGGGGCGCACTGCCAGAGTTAGCTACACACTGGAAGTGCTGGGTAATTATTGAACACTTAATTTATTGATTTTAATATTCATAATTAATAATGATTGGGCTCACTTCAATAAATGATAAGAAAGTGCTGGTAAGACTAACCCTTTTGTACAGCTATGGCCAAAAGTTTTGCATCCTCCAATAGAATTAACTAATTTTCATAAAGTCGGAAATACAGCTGTAAATATAGAATACAGGTATAGATTATAATAGGTTTCAGAAATTAATTCAGCTTTTAGGAGCCTTTTGCAGGTGCCCTTAGCTGAGAAAGATATTATTGGTGAACAATGATCTAAGCAGGAACAGCAATAAAGAATCATACAACAGCACTCATGATCAGATATTTTAAGAAAATGTATATTACAAAAATGTAAATACTATCAAAAATGTTTTCAATTTGTTCTATTAAATAACATTCTCACTGCTTCAGGGCTGGCATCAGGGACATTAGACTCTGTTAGATTTCTAAAACATTTAAACTGTAGGATTAGCATGTTTAATCCAATCAGAAAAGCTGTCATGAGAAGCCCACCATCAGAGAGCTGTTGCTGTTTAATGATGTGCTGCAACATTTATTACATTCATGTGCACTGTACAAACACTACAGCTCAACTCTGCATTTCACACATATTTCTTTGACAATGGTTATATGTTTAGGAAATAAGTCATGAACAAATAGTAAAAGGTTGAGACGTCTATTAAACTGTTGCCATCCCTGGCTGGTTTTGACTGATACTGAATTCTGAATTCCTGGTGCAGGTATTTCCAGTCCCCCCAGCAGTGGCAGCGTGGTGTACGGCAGCCTGGGGCTCCCAGCCACCCTGCCGTGTGTGTTCAGTGCTGGCCTGACTCCGTCCCACACGGGCTGGCAGTGGAGAGCAGACTCCTCCGTGGTGCCAGTGTCCCGCGCTGCTCCGAGCGGCCGTGACGCCTCCCTGCTCATCCCCTCTGTGGAGTTCAGACACGGAGGGGTCTACACCTGCTCCGGCAGCGTCCACGGGAAGAGGATTGAGAGGAGCGTCAGGCTCGTGGTGGCATCAGGTGAGGGGGGGCTGTCTGGAGGAGGGCTCTCGAACCCTGTATGTCACTGAGCTCCACAATATGGCTCTTGATCTAGGAGTGAAGTATCCCATTCAAGGCTTGTAATGGGTTTGAAATGACTACAACGGGGGGTCTTTTGTAGACACAAGTACTGTCAAAATGCAAGTACATCCATGTTGTATTTGATGAGCAGTCTGGTGTCTATTGTTTTTTAAATATCTTTGACACTATTCAGTTATCTGTATAATGAATCAGACTCAAAACATATTAAATGGGATGCGTCAGATAGCTGATCTCGATATGACTGCTCTGAAAAACACTAAGGAGAGGGGGTGAGGCTCAGGAAATATTGCTATGCCATTGTAAACTGGGCACAAAGAACCAAAAGAGACTCAAAAGGGTCGTCAAACTGCAAAACATTACTCTGGGACAATGTCTGTCTGTCTGTCTGTCTGTGTGCAGTTCTGTATTCTCACCTGTATAATGTCCCCTTTGATTCCAGTCTCAGTGAAGCCCAGTGGTTTGGTCTCGGAAGGGAAGTCAGTGTCTCTGACCTGCACTCTCAGTGACTATTCACAAGTGGACAGGTTCGAGTGGACGAAAGTGACCGCAAACTCCAACCAGACTGACCCCACTGACCCCCCGAAGCAGGCTTCTCTGCTGACGAGTAAAGGGGCGAAGCTGGGGGGTCTGAATTCTGACAGAACGTTCCTCATCCCCAGAGTGAGTGAGCAGCACGCAGGGGAATGGGTCTGCTCTCTATACAGCAAGGAGATCCTGGTGGGACAGATCCCATTCCAACTGCACGTCACAGGTGAGGAAAACACTGCTGCACCCATGAGACGCACAAACAGCAGGTGCAATTTCAGAGCATCCTATATGTGAGTCTGGCTGTAATAGAGCTTCTCTTTGTCTATATGCCCTCTAGTGGATTTCTGCCACTACTGCACCTACAAAAGGGTACACTATGTTTCATGAAATGCAAATTGGGACTTTGCTTCAACCACTAAATAATGTGAAGAGAAATTGATATGTCTAAAGCACTTGGAGTGTGCATACATGTTTCTATGTCTAAATGCTTTAACTAATAGGAAAATGACAAGAAACTAAGAGAGGGGTGTAATTTAAAATTGTTTCATTAGAAGTCTGTCTTTTTCTAACACAGCACATAATTTATGTTTAAATCAGCAATACCAGTGTGACCAGTAACCTGTGGCCTCAACAGAGCTCTCTGAATCATGTCTAAACTATCAGTACATCTGGTACACCAGAGTGTAATACTCTGCCCCCTAGTGGAGTAAGAAATACCACATTTACTGTCTGGTAGTAGTATGTAGTATTTGTCACATCCACTAGAGGCAAAGTATAAGGTAATGGTGACGCTCCGCTGTACCAGACATACTGGGAGTAGACATGATTCTGAGAGCTCTGTTCAGGGGTGCCTGTCTGTGGGAGAGTGTGTGCTTTAAAGGGAACTTTGTTTTAACAACTTTCTATTGTTTCACTCTGACCTCTGAACTTCCATTGCAGGTCAGCTCCAAGGTTCTGCCCTGGCCCAGTCTTCCAACAAGGTTGCCGCGGTAACCCTCCTCTCCTTCCTGTTTGTGGTGCTGCTTCTAATTGCGCTCCTAATGTACCGTTACCAGAGAAAGGTGAGTTCCACTATCCAACAGAACCCTTAACCAGGGTTCCAGATTCTTGGGGTTCTGGAACCCCTGCCGTTCTATTCAAAACCCTTTGGATTCATACTGAAACAGATCAATAGCAGCTCCTGAGTACAGTCTTCGTCTTTGTGATTTATAATAGGTTACTGCACTATACATAACCATTATTATACCAGAAATCATTGTGCACGGTTTGAGCAGCTAGGTTTTGTACAAGATGACATCTCTAAGAATGAGAGACACCCTTCACACCAGTCGGCTGCTTTCACAGACCCTGATGAGCACTGATCCTTGGCTATCCAATGTTACTGTAGGTAAGGTAGTCCGAGACTAGTGCTAATCGGAGTCTGTGAAAGCAGTTGCTAAAGTTGACCCGGTACACTGCAGTGTAACCATTGCCCGGTGAAAGGAGCAGAGTCGTCTCATTTTTAATTTTTAAATTGTTTTCCTTCAGCGAGCAAGGGGGAATTTGCACTTCCCAGGGCTGGAAGCCATTCGAACCGAGCAGTCAAAGAAATCCAGAGAGGAGAAAAAGAGCGCAGAGGCGCTGAAAGAGGATGAGCCGTGATGAATCAGACTGGAATGAAACCGTGGAGAAATTAAAAGAGCACCAGCCAAGATTTAGAATCCATTTCCTTACCTTCTATTAGCACCAGTAACATTCTCACTTTCCCCCTCTTTCTTCTGTTGAAGATCTTTTAGTTCTTTTCGCTTGCATTTTTATCCTTAAGTTTGGAACATGCAGATATCTGAAAGAAAACGCTGTAGATTGCTGCTGCTCCTATCGTGTTGTAGTTCAGAATCCCTCCAATGGGCAAGCAGCAATCAGAACATGTGACCTATATACAGCAGATATATATATATATATATATATATATATATATATATATATATATATATATATTGCATCTTCTGAATTAACAATAAAATAAAATCAAGTGTAGAACTAAAAGCTTCTCAGCACAGTAACAGGAGGGCCAGTTATGAGAAATGAAGTGATAGAGAGGGAAGTGGATTTTAATCTTGTGTTACTACACTTTTAATAAAGCTTCACAATATGGGGGAGCAGTGAAAATGGTGCTGGGGAAATTGATTTTAAAACCTTTAGAGACTAACTCTTTATATTATGTGATATATTTAGAATAAGAGTAATATCCTGTTTAAGCTAATGGATTTAAAAAAAGTATTTTCATTTAATTTATAAGCAGTCTATAACCTTTAATTACATAGCATATAACTATATGTGTGTGTGTGTATGCCTATACATTACCAGTATTTACATGCATTTTTTTAAAGACATCAATAAAATTAAATGTTATTTTAATACTATATCATACTGCAGTATAATTTAAGGCCTATATTTTCATTTTTTATCCTGAAATATTTCTAAGTTCACACAGAATTCTATTTTTTTTTCATTGTTTTGAGCTTGAAGGAATTGCTACCATGGGTCTCAAAGCATTAATTTGGTTCTTGTTGAAAACAGCTGTGTGAGCACAGCGGGGCCGTCATTTCAATGGAACCCCAGGCTGGGTGTGAGACGCACGCGCATTTGAAACAGCGCTGTAAGAGTGAACCTCACACATCTGCTCTGAAACACTCTGGTGTGCTTATTAACAACATGTACAATTCAAAAACACCACTCAAAAATATAGACTAGTTTACCTTATTATTTGACCCATTGTGTTCATTTATTTTAAAAAACATTAATACATTCCTGTGTAGTTTTCTTTAAAATGAAAAAAGGAAATGAAAGTCTGCAGCTGTTTGAATTGCTCGTGATAGGGGCTGAATTTGACAGTCTGTTTTTTTTGGTTTTTTTTAAGTATTTTTTGTACATAGAGTTTTTATATATATGTTATAATATGTTTCTTTCTGTTAAAATGATATTGGAATAAACACATTAAAAAATGAAATTATTTATGGTCTATTGTTTTTTTCATAATTACTATTTTATCTACTTATTTGACAATAAAATGTTTATTTATCTATCTGACAACAGTATCGATCTACCTATCTACTGACAATAGCAGCTATCAATCTATCTCTATTTTTCTATCCATCAGTTTTCTGTGTGTCTGTTGGTTCCTTTGCCTCAGTCTATCTGTCAGTCTGTTTGTGTCAGTCTGTCAGTCAGTTAGAATCACATGATGCACACACGCAGTACTTTTTCCTTGTTGGACTGTGTGATCTGCTCACACCTCAGAAAGATAAGCAACTTTCATTTCTGTAAATATTGTGCTGCAGAGGATATTTGTGTTGCTTCTTCATTTTGAATTGAGTTAAGCAGTCACTACTTCTTCATGTTCTTATTTTGCTGCCTCTGTTTTTAGCCACTACTCAGACCCCTTGCTTCATTGCTTTCTTTCTTACTCACTAAATAGCTTGGTGGCTCTGAATAGATAATCGTCTCCTCTTCAAATACCTGCAAAAGATTTTCATAACAACTCTCAGTTAAAAGTCGATACACTTTCAAAAACTACATAAATTAGTTGAAAACATAACAGGAAATATTTGGCTACAAATTCCCACTATTGAGGTATTAAGAATCCAGCAGATTGCTTAGGAATACCATTAATGTAAACAGTGAAGGGTTTATTGATGAAAAATACAAGGACATTGCAAAGAAATTGGTATTCCTCACATTTCAGATAGACTTTAGACTCCTACCCCCCTGCCCGAACAAGTTTAAAAATAGGTCCCCTGGGCAGCTACGGTATTCAAACTGTGTTTGTGCTGATGTGAGACTCCCTGCCATGCACACACTGTCATGACCATGAGAGGATCAGGTATTCAAACTGTGTTTGTGTTGATGTGAGACTCCCTGCCATGCACACACTGTCATGACCATGAGAGGATCAGGTATTCAAACTGTCTTTGTGTTGATGTGAGACTCCCTGCCATGCACACACTGTCATGACCATGAGAGGATCAGGTATTCAAACTGTCTTTGTGTTGATGTGAGACTCCCTGCCATGCACACACTGTCATGCGAGGAGGAGGAACACATTCATGGCCATATTATATCAGAAGGCTCTATTTAATTAAATAAGATTTGATATTAAATATGATTGGCAAACAAAAAAAAAAGTGAGATGTTAACCAGGGCAGCAGTGTGGAGTAGTGGTTAGGGCTCTGGACTGGAGGGTCGTGGGTTCAATCCCCGGTAGGGGACACTGCTGCTGTACCCTTGAGCAAGGTACTTTACCTAGATTGCTCCAGTAAAAACCCAACTGTATAAATGGGTAATTGTATGTAAAAATAATGTGATATCTTAACAATTGTAAGTCGCCCTGGATAAGGGCGTCTGCTAAGAAATAAATAATAATAATAATAAATTGAACAAACATTTAATTTTAGTGAAATAAAATAGAACCAAAATATTAAAATGCTGTTATCGAACAACAATAATAATACTACAAGTAACAATAATATTAATTATAGTTACAACAATGTAAACTAATTGGACAGTTAACCACGTCCAGTTGAAGTAATTGGTTCCTGGGTTTTACCAGGTCATTTCATTCATTCAGCCTGTCCCCTAGCATGGGAAAACCAGTGGCATCTCTTTCCACTTTGCTGTATTCCCTTCCAACAGCGCCAGCCCAGGAAAGAAGATCACACTCGCAAAGGCAGTTTCAGCTTCTCTTTTGTATTCCCATTCCGTCCTGGGTGTAGATAAGCTCACGCTGCTTACTGTTGGAAACCAACCTTGACTGGCTGTGAAGGCTTTCTTTTAAAGGTGCTGGACCATCTAGGAATTGGACGGTTACAGGCTACAGGTGTGGGCTAATTAAGGCTAATGAGAATTCACCACGGTACAACCTTGATCCCCAACCTAACCACACCTGCAGCCTGTTTACCCGTTAACTCCTTGACATCATGGCAGTACGCTGACCACAGGTCTATCATTGTGTTATCTTCAACACCTGAGGGCTCGTTCATAGCCCGCCATGAACGCCTCCTGCTGGTGAACCTGTGAGCTGGCTCACAATACATATACTAATATCACGGTTATTGATGCATTGATGCACAGTGTTTGTGTGTGTGCGTGTGCTTGGGTGTGTGTGTGTTTGTCTGTGTGTGTGTTTGTGTGAGTGCGTGTGCGTACGTGTGCTTGGGTGTGTGTGTGTGGATGTTTGTGATTTCTCGCTACGACTTTCATACGTCACACTTTCATAAACAAAAGCAACGAAAAAATTCTCAGAGGCGGCAGGGCTGCCACATTCCTCTTCCTATCAGTCAGTGTGACTCCCTTCTCCTGTCTCTTAAGATGTAAAACTACCTTCCCCTTCTCACTGATTCAGTTAGTATGTGCAGAGGAGCCTGGTATCACACTGTTTTCTTGCTAATACAGTTAACCATGTCTCTTATGCTGTTCGTTTGTCTATGAGGGTTTCACAGTGGTAAAGCAGTTGCGCTACCTAGCTAGAGTTGAAATGTTAGTCAAGTGTTAAATACGTAGGACACATAGATGTCAAAGTGCAGTGCAGGTCAATTCAATTCATAGGCAGTGTATTACCAAAAGTCGCCAGCAGAGGGCAATAAGGCTGCATACGATTCACAGTGTTGCTCGTACTCTGCATGCTGTTGAATGTGTTCTCTGTTTTTTAAATGTGTATCTAGAGAGAGGGAGGTTAGGGTTTAAATGTGTGTGTGTATATATATATATATATATATATATAGAGAGAGAGAGAGAGAGAGAGAGAGAGAGAGAGAGAGAGAGAGAGAGAGAGAGAGAGAGAGAGAGAGAGAGAGAGAGAGAGAGAGAGAGAGAGAGAGAGAGAGAGAGAGAGAGAGAGAGAGAGAGAGAGAGAGAGCATACAGATTGGGTCTCAGTGAGCTGTCAGTCTCTCCTGCACCAGTGGAGTGGCAGAGCCCCAAGCACACAGGCATTTAGTCACCAGGGGAGGAAACCAGTCTAATGTAATATAATACAAGGCAGCTTCCCTGTCATGTTAATCATTAAGGATGGTCACGTCTCCCTCCAGCATGCCCTTAGGGGGGCAGGTTAAAGGCGTCTCAGACAGCATGAGATTCAATCTAAGATTATTATTATTATTTCTTAGCAGACGCCCTTATACAGGGCGACTTACAATTGTTACAACATATCACATTATTTTTACATACAATTACCCATTTATACAGTTGGGTTTTTACTGGAGCAATCTAGGTAAAGTACCTTGCTCAAGGGTACAGCAGCAGTGTCCCCCACCTGGGATTGAACCCACAACCCTCCGATCAAGAGTCCAGAGCCCTAACCGCTACTCCACACTGCTGCCCTTTAATAACAACAAGTACAGTATTGCATTTCTTCCTGGTATTCCCAACAACCTGAGATGAGCAGCAACTGTTGCCTTTTACAGTAAAGGTGAAAGGTGTGTTTGTCTAATCCGTTTATGAGCCGCCAAGGCACAGTTTACACATATTGTAGTTTGTAATTCTGTTTGCACAAATAGAACAGATTATCATGACAAACAGATGCTAGACATACAGCTCTGGCCAAATGTTTTGCCTCACCCTATAGAACAAATACATTAACATATTGAATTACACACCGCTTTGTAGTTTTCCATACACTCAAATAAAAACTGACAACAATTGAAAAATGTGACATTTCAAAATCTAACATGAAATACTGTACTAATATTATGGCTTCCAGTAGATTTTTGCAATATCATTTTGTAGTTCATTTGATTACATGATGTTAAATAAAAGAGCTAAACTTTGTTCATGTAGTTTTTAATGTCTCAATTCTAAAATTGTAGGTGCTGCAAAACTGTTGTCCATATCTGTGCACACCGGGCTCCCTCATTATAATGCAGCATGGTCGTGGCTCCCATTCACCTCACAGTGCCATTCCACCAGCACATTCACCCCACAGTGCCATTCCACCAGCACATTCATTCACAGTGCCATTCCACGAGCACATTCACCCCACAGTGCCATTCCACCAACACATTCATTCACAGTGCCATTCCACGAGCACATTCACCCCACAGTGCCATTCCACCAACACATTCATTCACAGTGCCATTCCACCAGCACATTCACCCCACAGTGCCATTCCACCAGCACATTCATTCACAGTGCCATTCCACGAGCACATTCACCCCACAGTGCCATTCCACCAACACATTCATTCACAGTGCCATTCCACCAGCACATTCACCCCACAGTGCCATTCCACCAGCACATTCACCCCACAGTGCCATTCCACCAGCACATTCATTCTCATTATGAGACAGAACACAAACAGCACGGTCTTGTAACTATGGCTCCCAAGAATGGCTTCAAATTCATTTGAATTTCAGTGTATTCCATGCTGTACCTCTGGTCATCCACTTGAATTTAAAAACTATATATTTTCAGGACTAGAAAAAATCATTACAAAAAAACAATCAAATACAATAATTATTCGGATTTTACTCTGATGAAACTATATTGAAATTCAAAAGAATTTACAGACAATATTTTGAAAGCGTTACTGAATCTAATTTCTCTCGCTGTCAAACGCATAAGGCCATGTTCTCAGATCCTGATCAGCACTAGTCCTAGACTGCCTCACCTAAAATAATACCAGCTCACATCAGCAAGATAAGCAACTTTCGTTTCTGTTAAATATTGTGCTGCAGAGAAGATATTTGGGTTGCTTCTTCATTTTGAATTGAGTTAAGCAGTCACTACTTCTTCATTTTCTTATTTTGTTGCCTGTGTTTTTTTCCACTACTCAAACCCCTAGTTTCAACTTTTGTTTCTGTAAAATATTGTGCTGCAATTATTGTGCTGCAAAAACATTACTCACTAATATCTTGGTGTCCTGAATAAATAATCGTCTCCTCTTCAAATACCTGCAGAAGATTTTAGGGGCCATTGTTAAAATAGTGTTCTTATCATTTACGGGTGTCATGATCGTATATCGAAGCAGACGGAATGCTGATGTGCATAAAATAGACTTTTAAGACCATAACAACGCTCAGTTAAAAGTCGATACACTTTCAAAAACTGTAGCGACTCCGTACATAAAATAGTTGAAAACATAACAGGAGATGAAAATATTTGGCTACAAATGCCCACTATTGAGGTACTAAGAATCCAGCAGATTGCTTAGGAATACCAGTAATGTAAACACTGAAGGGTTTATTGAGGACATTGCAAAGAAATTGGTATTCCTCACATTTTAGACTTTAGACTCCTACCCCCCTGCCGGGACAAGTTAAAAAATATGTCCCCTGGGGGGCTACGGTATTCAAACTGTCTTTGTGTTGATGTGAGACTCCCTGCCATGCACATGTAACCCCTACTCATTAATGTGACTATATCAGTAAACAGGGTTCACTAAATATGTAAGCCTTACTTGGGGTCGATTATATAGCTGGCTGAGTTATATATATATATATATTAACCCACTGGCTAAACAAGGTGTAGCAAACTGGGGGCTATTCTACTTTAAAATTCCCCTTTAAATATAAACTACTGTCAAGTCAGGTTGGTGGCTACTTTACAGGCTGTCTATCTTGCAGTACTCCTGGGCCTGGCTCCACCCATTCAGATGCTCTGCGTTGTGTGAAAGTGTGTAGATTGGTTTAACACGATACTCCCAAGCTTGCTGGTCAGTTCAATGGATCTTTATTTTGTCCTCCTGCAATTAAAACACATCAGGAGGGACGTTTAACAGGGCTTCTCATAATAGCACAGTGCAGGAAAACACTGCACGTAGCTTCTACATTAACATTCTCGCGAGATCCTGAGTGAGATCTCGCACCCTCCAGCTAGCTACGGGGTCGTAAAGAAAACCAGACCTGGAATTAGAATGATAGGCTGGTAACTATTAATACAGCATTAAATTATGCCACCTACAACGAAGGTCCTGTACTGCTTCCCCACATGTCAGCATCCATATATTTAACTTAAGCTACCCTTGTTACACCCTCCCTAAGTTTACAGAATGACGGCTTAGTCATTTACACAATATATTTTACATAACATGTGGCCTCGATAATTTTCTCCAGTTTAAACTAATTCAGTCCCTTCTTTTCCTTGTGCAGTTCCGAAATCTCTCTCCCTCGGGCAATCTTGCTGTAGTACTCCAGGGAATTAGGGTCTATAACATGGCTTTCCAAGGACAGTCTATTTGGTGCCCGACGCACCCGCTGGGACCGTCTTGGGAGGGGTGGAGTTTGCTCGGTGTGGTTGTCTGGTTCATCGTCCTCTGCTGAAACCTCCCAATCATGTCCGTGTGTCTCAGTCCAGTCCTTATCATTATCCCTGAATATATTTTCTGAGGGGCCTACTCTATCAGGGGACTGATCACTAGTGATATGGCTATTGAAGCTCTCCCTATCTACAGGGCTACCTTCACTACCTCTTGTCCTGCCTGAGGCCTCTGCATGGTTTTCAACATCCCCCCGGCTATCCTCCCCATCCCAGTCTGACCTCTCACTCTCTGAATCGCTGTTGGGTTACTGTTGATGGAGTGACTGGCTGCTGGTGGTGGCTCCTTCAGATAACTCTGGGACGAATGTGCAAGGTTTTAGGAGATTCTGGTGTAATGTGTGTTCTTCGCCACCATCTTCTGGCCTCAGCGTATACACTGGTAGGTCTCCCTGCTTCCTCACTACTATATGAGGTCTCCTTTCCCACTTGTCCCCAAGCTTCTGCTTACCCCGCTGGCTCTTATTAGCTACCAGGACTCGGTCTCCTGGCCGAAAATAGACCTCTGTTGCCTTCTCATCGTATTTTCTCTTCTGGTCAGCTTTAGCTTTAAGGGAGTGAAGAGATGCTAGGTGGTATGCTTCTTGTAGTGCATTCTGGAACTGCACAGCGTAGTCTATGTAACCCAATTCTTCCTCGGATGACCTAGTATCAAGTATAAGGTCGATAGGCAGTCTGGGGTGTCTCCCAAACATGAGCAGGAACGGAGTGTACTGAGTGGACTCGTGCCTAGTGCACTTATAGGCATGAGTCAATGCCTCAATGTGGTCCTTCCAGTCCACCTTCTGCTCCGGTTTTAAAGTGCCCAACATGTTCAGGAGGGTGCAGTTGAACTGTTCGGTGGTCCCATTTCCCTGGGGGTGGTAAAGCGTTGTTCTACTGCGCACTATACCCGTGACTTTGCACAGCTGTCGGATGAGATCACTCTCGAAGTTTCTGCCCTGGTCTGCATGTATCCTCTCTGGGATCCCGTAGTGGCAGATATATCACTTCCATAAGACTTGGGCAACCGTGGAGGCTCTCTGGTCTTTCGTTGGATAGGCTTGAGCGTATCTGGTAAAATTGTCAGTCACTAACAGGATATGCTCGTATCCTCCTCGGGATCGCTCCAGGGTCAGGAAATCGATGCATACAAGTTCCAGTGGCCTGCTGGTGTGGATGGAGGTCAGCGGAGCCTGGGCAGTTGGTGCAGGCACCTTGCGCAAGCAGCAGCGTTCACAGCCCTCGCACCACTGCTTGATGGTTGTGTACATTTGGGGCCAGTACCCCCGTGCTCGAACCAGGTCGGTTGTTCTCTCGACTCCGGGGTGCCCATCCCATTGTGAAGCTTCCTGATTACCTCATCCCTCATGCTCTCCGGTAGGACTATCCTCAACACCTCATTCCCCTCTGGACTATGGGATTTCCAGAATAACACTCCATCTTTTATTACCAGCCGGTCCCATTGTTTTAGTAGCAGTCATACCGTTGGACTCTCTTTCTTTCGAGCGAGAGGATTTGGCGCTCTGGGTCGGGATTTGTGAAACAACACTCTCGAAATGGCAATGTCGTTGGCCTGATGGTTTCGTAGTTCCTGTAGGGACATGCTGGGTATCACTTCCAGTCCCTTCTCCAACTGATCATCTCTCACTAGCGGTCTGGGGACGCCTGCCACCTGGCAGCCTGCTTAGAGGGCCTCCGTGACCTCGCTCTGGGGCATCCTGGAAAGGGCGTCCGCATTGGCGTTGCTCCTTCCCGGCCTGTATTGGACGTCAAAATCGAACATGGCCAACTGAGCCACCCACCTCTGTCCAGTGGCATCTAATTTGGCAGAGCTGGTCTATCTTGCAGTACTCCTGGGCCTGGCTCCACCCATTCAGATGCTCTGCGTTGTGTGAAAGTGTGTAGATTGGTTTAACACGATACTCCCAAGCTTGCTGGTCAGTTCAATGGATCTTTGTTTTATCCTCCTGCAATTAAAACACATCAAGAGGGACGTTTAACAGGGCTTCTCATAATAGCACAGTGCAGGAAAACACTGCACGTAGCTTCTACATTAACATTCTCGCGAGATCCCGAGTGAGATCTCACACCCTCCAACTAGCTACGGGGTCGTAAAGAAAACCAGACCTGGCATTAGAATGATAGGCTGGTAACTATTAATACAGCATTAAATTATGCCGCCTACAACGAAGGTCCTGTACTGCTTCCCCACATGTCAGCATCCATATATTTAACTTAAGCTACCCTTGTTACACACACACACTGTCATGACCATGAGGATCAGGTATTCAAACTGTGTTTGTGTTGATGTGAGACTCCCTGCCATGCACACACTGTCATGACCATGAGGATCAGGTATTCAAACTGTCTTTGTGTTGATGTGAGACTCCCTGCCATGCACACACTGTCATAGTCATGAGAGGATCAGGTATTCAAACTGTCTTTGTGTTGATGTGAGACTCCCTGCCATGCACACACTGTCATAGTCATGAGAGGATCAGGTATTCAAACTGTCTTTGTGTTGATGTGAGACTCCCTGCCATGCACACACTGTCATAGTCATGAGAGGATCAGGTATTCAAACTGTCTTTGTGTTGATGTGAGACTCCCTGCCATGCACACACTGTCATGATCATGAGAGGATCAGGTATTCAAACTGTCTTTGTGTTGATGTGAGACTCCCTGCCATGCACACACTGTCATGATCATGAGAGGATCAGGTATTCAAACTGTCTTTGTGTTGATGTGAGACTCCCTGCCATGCACACACTGTCATAGTCATGAGAGGATCAGGTATTCAAACTGTCTTTGTGTTGATGTGAGACTCCCTGCCATGCACACACTGTCATGATTGTGAGAGGATCAGGTATTCAAACTGTCTTTGTGTTGATGTGAGACTCCCTGCCATGCACACACTGTCATGATTGTGAGAGGATCAGGTATTCAAACTGTCTTTGTGTTGATGTGAGACTCCCTGCCATGCACACACTGTCATAATCATGAGAGGATCAGGTATTCAAACTGTCTTTGTGTTGATGTGAGACTCCCTGCCATGCACACACTGTCATGATTGTGAGAGGATCAGGTATTCAAACTGTCTTTGTGTTGATGTGAGACTCCCTGCCATGCACACACTGTCATGCGAGGAGGAGGAACACATTCATGGCCATATTATATCAGTAGGCTCTATTGAATTAAAAATAAGATTTTATATTAAATATGATTGGCAAGCAAAAAATAAAATGCGAGATGTTAACCAAAAATGAACAAACATATTTTTTTTAATTTTAGTGAAATAAAAAATAGAATAAAATAACAATAAAATGCTGTTATCAAACAACAACAATACTACAAATAATATTAATTACAGTAACATATAGATTTATTTCATTTCTGACACAACAAAATGACAAAAGCTAGCCAAAGAGAAATGGATGATTTTAAAACGATCAAAATACTGTTACTGTTTTGAAATAATAATAATAATAATAATAATAATAATAATAATAATAATAATAATAATAATAATCTGGCTAGATAACAGTATTAACTGCTTTTAAACAAACCAAAAAAGCAGCTTGTGAAAAAATCCTCTGAACTTCACTCTCATTGTTTTTAAATTATTATTATTATTATTATTATTATTATTATTATTATTATTATTATTGCTTTTTCGACCAATTTAATAGCTAATAGCATTATTAAGGACTTAATGATACATTAGAAATAATAAATTATTATTATTTGTTTATTATAAAACTAAAGTAAGATTTCACCTCAACTATCGAGTCGTTTCCTTGTGTTGAGAGGGAGGGTGAAGGAGTAACGGATTTGGAACTAAATACATTAATACAGACATTAAATTAGGTTTGTTTTTTAGCCAGTTTACTATAGTTTTTTTCCAGGTACTTTTGGCTTTTCTATATATACAACTCCAAAATGATTCCACACAATGAACTCTCACAAAACAGCTACCGGCAGTTGCTTTTTCAAGACAGCCCAGCAGCGCAACGCCCACAAAACCACCTGATTTCTCGTTATCCAATGACGAAACAAAAATACAAAAACGGTTCTTAATAGCGTCATCGGTGGGCTTCTCTGTAGTGTAGTTTTCAAAGCATTCCATTATTTTAAATAGGAGAATAACAGCGGTTCAGAGTTAAGCATGTGACGGCAGCAGTATTGAAGCGCGTGTGTGGAGTTGTCTTTTTCAAAGTGTGCCAACCTTCATTTTTGGGGCCCCGGGGTGTCAGTCTATATGTAACACTTGTGTTGCGCTGATATCAATAGTGACGAAACTAAGTAAAAGCATTATTAAACACAGGGTATTGGAAGAATGTGAGAGTGTAATTGAAAGCTGAATTCTCCAGTAATGATGGAGGGCAGGAAAGGCATCGGAGATACAATAAAGAGGAGGGAAGTGGGGTTTAAAACGTTGCTGACGCCGGTGAAACGGGTTCTGTAGATAATTAGGGATAGGGGGTCTGTTTTGAAATACATTTAAGAAAGACCTTTCATTCTAAATGATGAAAATGCATAGCAATTACAATGTATGGATTGCATTGCACAATAAACTACTCACTCCCAATCGCTGCTGTAGATTTATTTAAAATGAAAGTAGAATAAACTTCCTGTTTGATTGGGTATGCCACAGTTTCCTATCACGAATGTGTGTGTGTGTGTATGTGTATGTGTGTGTGTCAGCGCGCACACAGTATCTTTTCACATCGCAGTCTCTCTGAATCCAGCTCCTCGCTTCCTTCTCATCACACAGGTAAGGATTTTCATTATTAATTCGATTGGGTTCTGGCCGTGCTTAAATAACGAACCCATCCTGACCGGTACTTCTGAAATGTAGCGAGACATCAAACAGCGCTCCGGCCATTCCAATGGGATACTTCTTACAAACTATTAAACACACCGCAACGAGGCTGAAGCAGATCCGTTAAAGGGTCAACATCCAGTTAGTTAAAAATAATAATAATAATAATAATAATAATAAAAAAAAATCTCAAAAGAACCATATACATATAATGAAGAAAACTCATTATTTAATAATTAGATATGTATACAAATATATAATGTATAATCCTATATAAATATGATATAATATAAAGTACCAAATGCATATATATATATATATATATATATATATATATATATATATATATATATATATATATATATATATATATATATATATAAAATAGGAACTGCATTTGGTACTTTATATATTGCATGGCTTAGTTAGATTTAAAAATATATAGATTTGAAGTGTTTTTTTCCCCGGGACTGTACTGATGATAAGCAGAATTAACAGATTCAGCTACTTATACTACCAAGCTTTAGGTGAAACACATAATCGGTCGAACTAATTATAAATCTCCGGTCAATTTCGTGTATAAGCATGAAATCAATAAGATTATATAGAGAGAGATATAGATGTTGCAGCAAAGAGACAAGCAAGATGTCGGAGCTCTTCTTCATGAGGAAGGACTGAAGGCTGCAGCTCAACAGGGCCTGTGTTTAACTAAGAGAAGATCTTTCTATAATTATACACGATGAAGAATAGAGGGAACGGACTGAATAACTCCTGGTGCTCACTTTGTTAGACTGAAATCCTCACAGAACAATACAGATCTACCCTGACGCGACTCTACTTGTTTATATTGAGGCGATAAAACAGGGTTACAGTATCGAGAGGGGAGGGCTAATTCATACGGCTTTGTTTTAAAATGTTGTATTTGTATGTATTCATACACATGTGTATAAGCCATAATAATAATAATAATAATAATAATAATAATAATAATAATAATAATAATAATAATAATAATAATGTTTACGATGCCGTGAATTGAGTATCCTAATCGCACCAGTCTGAATTATCATGTATAAAAATTCAAAATACAACCCAAATAGGATCTTTGATGACAAACTATTAAAAAAAAACAAAAAATTAAAATTAAATCAATGTTGACGTTTTCGGTGGTGTATTTCTTGTTTAACTGTATGTTTTTTGTTTTAATAAATAAAAATAAAAAATATATATTTATTGGAATTTAGGCAGAAGAACTCTTTATGTCTTTGTGCGTCATTTTTTCTATATATTTTTCAGTTTTGCACAACATGAAAACTGCTTTTTATTAATTAAATACATGTTGATATTGCTGAGCGTGTTCTAGACACTAGTCTAGATCAGTTTCGCGAATAACAAACTGGATTTAATCGTAAAAATCGGGTTTAAAGAACGTTCACTCTTCGTGCCTTCCTCACTGCAAAGTGTTCGATCTGCAGCAGATTTTTTGTAAGCTTCGTTTTCTATCGTAGACTCGGTGTAAGTTAATAAACACAGACGCAAAGCCAATGTGGTTTATTAATTCAACTTGTAAAACGACTTGTAAAACGACTATATATACCAATACGATGTCGTATCACACCGACGTCGGGAGCACAATATACGATATTAGAAGTACAGTAAAATGTTGCTCACACTACGTGCTCATATTACCACCAACACCAGTTTACTAGGCTTATAAAAACAGCAGGACCACAGCCATCTCCCTCATTGAACCGTGAGAAACATGGCTGCTCTATGTGTATTTAAGACTGGACAGACAAGAGCATCGGAAGATGTAAACGCAATATTTTTAACATGTTTCCTGTATGTATTTATTTATTTATTTATTTATTTATTTATTTATTATTATTATTATTATTATTATTATTATTATTATTATTATTATTATTATTATTATTATTATTTTGTCGCTTTGAGGTACTGTGGTATGAAAGGCGCTTTAGAAATAAATACAATTACAAATTAAAATTGATCAGGAAATTGTATTGAACCGCTTGAAGAGGGAGGGTATGTAATAGACCTCTTCACAATGCCAATGAGCTCTCTTCTGCGGCGGAGAGTGGGTAAGGTTAAGGTTACGGTTAGGGTTAGTGAACTGGCCTCCACCTGACCGAATTTTCAGTCGATTGAATGGGACGTCATCTGAAAAATCATCATCTCAATCTAACAGAACGCTCTAACACACAATTCCCTTAATAATTAGACTCATTATGTTTTGTTATTTAAATGTGTCGGATGTGTTTTAAGATATGTACTAATTATTTTTATATATTCAATTAAATAACTTTATCAGTAACACAATGCTTTGTTTATCGTGCCGTTCCAAACGTACATTACATGTTGATATATAGAATTACGTACACAGCATCAATTAGATAGACAAGGGGTGTTAGGGCTCTTATCCCTATAGTTTCTGTCTCGTATACTAATAATTACGCAAATATGATTTTCAAGAGCATTCAAAATCCATTCCTGTGTTGCGTGGTGCGGGTATTTTCAGACATGAGGACAAGTTGATGGTTATCCGTTGTTTTGAACCAGGACATCAGCTGTTCCAGTGAAATATAGAAACGGTATGACTGATCAAATTAGCAGATGAAAAATGATCGAAAGACCTAGAACGAGCTACTGTTGCATCCTGCCTATATTCATCAAGCGTTTCCCGTAAATCCGGTGTTAGCATTATTTTTTCTGAAGGCTACAAACGTCCACATAAGACGTAAAATGTATCAAGAACGATTTGCTCATACACGGCTGTGCGCTGCGCTGTGACTTATTGTATTTTAACTTTCGTTTGTATTTTATTCCATTTAGAAAAAGTGTCGGAAACAGCGAATTTGCGGAAAACGCTTGATGAATGTAGGCCACTCACCGTAAACATGCAGCATTTATATTGTATTTAAAAATAAACACATGTATCAACGCATCAGGATATATATTTAAAAAATATATATTACAAATTTATAGCGTTGTATAGGCTATATTAAAATCACAGCATGAATAATATATGCTGTGGTGACACATGTATTTTTGGTGTATTAACATATTTGTACTTTAACATATTACGAATATTTAATCCATACTTTAAGAACATAAGAACGTTTACAAATGAGAGGAGGCCATTCAGCCCATCTTGCTCATTTGGTTGTTAGTAGCTTATTGATCCCAGAATCTCATCAAGCAGCTTCTTGAAGGATCCCAGGGTGTCAGCTTCAACAACATTACCGGGGAGTTGGTTCCAGGCCCTCACAATTCTCTGTGTATAAAGTGCCTCCTATTTTCTGTTCTGAATGCCCCTTTATCTAATCTCCATTTGTGACCCCTGGTCCTTGTTTCTTTTTGCAGGTCAAAAAACTCCCCTGGGTCGACATTGTCTATACCTTTTAGGATTTTGAATACTTGAAATAGATACCTGTATCAATATATATATATATATATATATATATATATATATATATATATATATATATATATATATATATATATATATATATATATATATATATATATATTATATACACACACACACACACACGATGTCGAAAGGTGAAATACGAATGACGTTGCGTGCGTGCGTGCGTTTGTGTGTGTGTGTGTGTGTGTGTTTATAAGTGTTCGAGATAACTTGTCGTAAGACCTTTCATATTTGCACTTACACCTTTGCGATATAGAAACGAGCCTGTGGTGCTGGGATAGCAAGGTATATAATTTAAACCGTCTGTATATTAAAAAACACATCTCCAAACGACTCAACAGTATTGAATCAAATCAACAACATGTATAGTTTAGCAATATCATCAGGTTACTCGAGTTATATGAAAGAAAGAAAGAAAGAAAGAAAGAAAGAAAGAAAGAAAGAAAGAACCCCCCTTCCCCTCCACCGATCGGCAGGGTGGGCTCGCAGTGCTGTACGCGGGGGTCTGCGGTTCAAATCAGTGCGCAGACCCGCTTCTGTGTGCAGGAAGCTGGGGGCTCACATCCAGAAATCTGCAGCAACGAGAGGGGTTGGATTCTAAACCCTTTGATTTTGTGTAACCAGGTTTACCAAAAGTTTCTGAATTCTATGAAAATAAATCGACGCAGTTATTTCCGACCGCATCTTAGTGCGCTTAATCCTGCTCTGTACCCGACTCTGTAAAGACGCGTCAGGAGTGCGTAATTATGAGGCAGAAAATGGTTTCCCGTTAACGACTCAAACCTAAAATATGTCCCTCCAGTAAGTATTAGGACGGTGGCTGCTTATCCAGTTATAATGAAACCTGCATTATTTTACGAAAATATTTGATTGATTTATAAACTGGGGGTTTAAGAAGGATGTCTCGCCAATACATTTTAACAATAGCTTATATTTATAGAACTACTGTCCAATTGTGATGAAACTATAAGGTTCATCTTTAGCAGTTACATTTTTACACACACGCATATAAATATTATATATTTGTATAGATATATAATTATAAAATAATGAGTTTTCAGTTTGTCAGTTACTTTTCTTCTTCATTATATGTATAGTGTTCTTTTGAGAAATGGAAATCACACTGAATTTAACGAGTCTGTACTATAACATCCCACATACAGGTGGCATTGATGCTGTCCATTTTTATTGAAATTCTAGACCCATTGAAGACAGCACTCCACCTTCTGCTTTTATCTTGGAATTACTGGACTTGAACTCGAATTATTTTGTATTTGAAGGGTACGACAATGGGATCAACCTCTGCACCAAGCTATGCAAACTTATATATGGGATGTTGGGAAAAAAAAGTTAATTTTCCTTTTTGCCTTTTATTGTTTTATGGAAACGATAAGGAAATAATACAGGACAAACCACCCTTGATAACATTTAAACGTGCAAGAAATTTAAAGGACACACTTGTTCGTTCATTCAGTCCTAAATTGGATCCTCCACAAACTTGGTTATCAAAAAATCCCCCCAATGGTAATTATTAATGTGGCCATTGTATTCACTGGTCAAATACTACAAACACTATATATATATATATATATATATATATATATATATATATATATATATATATATATATATATATATATATATATATATATAATATTACTGTGAAATAAGGCCAGCTATATATCTGTATGAATGCAGCTGCAACTTTTGTAAATTCTGATCCTGATTTTTGATTTTTGTTTTTTGTTTTATTATACTGATTAAGGTCATTCATGCTTTCCAACTGATGAGTGGACCTCATTAATATGGAATAACTAATATAATCTTAGCTTCTTCTGCACATCCATCTGATTGTAAACAATTGTAATAATTGTTAATTGGACCTACTCTTGAGTTTTGAACGGTATTTTTTTTATGCATTTTTTCCCAGGACAAGGCACCCCGGTTGAGAAGAGTTTGTAAACATTCTTTTAGTGCTGGTATACACAGCCTAAATATAGGCTATATATAGGCTGTGCAAAAAGTCTTAGACATGTCGCATTTTTCTACTCTGATGCATTATGAGCCTAAACAATTTACTCAAAGCCTCCACTAGTGTTTTCTACTATTATAACAACCTTGACCTGCATAAAGAAGAAAAACATTGAGTGAAATAGCTCGCATCACTCGATTTTCAAGGTGTGGTATCCGAAACATAATCAACAAGTACAGAGAAACATCATATGTAATTAAAAAAGCCAGGACTGGAAGACCTGAAAAGCTGTCTAACAAGGATGAGCAATACTTGAAGATAATATCCTTAAGGAATAGAAAGAAGACAAGCGTTGAATTGACAACAGAACTGGCAGAAGGCACAGGTGTCTTTCTCCAACTATCAACAGTACGAAGATCACTCTTGAAATCAGGACTTAAAGGATGTGTTGCAGTAAGAGCACCTCTGTTAAGAAAGGGGAACAAGACTAAAAGGCTAAAGTATGCACAAGAACACAGAAATTGGACTATGGAACAATGGTCAAAGGTGCTTTGGACAGTTGATGGATGGATAACGACATCTGTGCCTTCTGCCAGTTCTGTTGTCAATTCAACGCTTGTCTTCTTTCTATTCCTTAAGGATATTATCTTCAAGTATTGCTCATCCTTGTTAGACAGCTTTTCAGGTCTTCCAGTCCTGGCTTTGTCAATTACAGATGATGTTTCTCTGTACTTGTTGATTATGCTTCGGATACCACACTTTGAAAATCGAGTGATGCAAGCTATTTCACTCAATGTTTTTCATCTTTATGCAGGTCAAGGTTGGTATAATAGTAGAAAACACTAGTGGAGGCTTTGAGTAAATTGTTGATGCTCATAATTCATCACAGTAGAAAAATACAATATGTCTGAGACTTTTTGCACAGCAGTGTATATATCTATATATCTATTCTTCGACACAATGTATTTGTGCTAAACACAGGAGTTGTTTTTTTCAAATTAACTCCTATTTTTTGAAAAGGAAAAATTCTGTGTTACAAAACAGAAAAACAACCAATCTGAGAGAGAGAGAGAGAGAGAGAGAGAGAGAGAGAGAGAGAGAGAGAGAGAGAGAGAGAGAGCTCTGAAGAGACCTCTATTCCATCTACAGCACAGTTGTTTGGTTTTGTAAACAGAATCGTGCTGTTAACCACCTTTCAAAACATATGAGTTAATAAGAGACTGGAAGGCGTCCGCTTTCATACCAGCATCGTGTGATTAAAAGAAACACCGACACTCTGACACTGTACAGATGCAGTGTGCTGCGCTTGCTCAACATGCACACAGCATAACCGCAGAGAGTCTGAACTCAGCCCTGTTAGAAGCGCGCACACATACACATTCTGCTCTGAGTTCTGCAGTCTGAATTCAAACCACATCAAGACACTCTAAGAATGATCAGACGTGACACAGAGCAGGAAGGACTGGGGCTGAGCTCGCTCTTTGATAAACGCAGAGTTCTACAGTAGAAACATCCGACTCCTGCACTCCTTTTCACTTTATAAGGAAACATTTTTATAAACTAAAAGTGCAGCTTTGTATCATTTTTAGGATTCAGTGAGGCTTCAGTTTCTTATTTTATCTGTTATATTCTAAAAGCGGTTCACAAAATTAAAGTTATCATCACAATATAGTTAAAGAGACAATTTAAATAACAGGTAGATGGCAGTTAAAAATGCTTCAAAAATGCCAAACAGTCTGTCCTCAGAGGATGCCAATGGCACTTAATGGCTATTGTGTTCATCGTGTTGACAACTGCATCCTGTTTCACTCGTCACATAAAAACAGCGTCACTGAACCGCGGGAGGTGTCTCTCTCAACCTCTAGGGGGCGCGGTGAGCGTCCTAATAATACAGTAATTATAGTAATAATAAAAAACAAATACACGAGTTAAGACATATGTTCTATACCTGATAACTACAGGGAACTTCAACGAGTAGACTAGGAAATAACACAGCAATAAAATACGAGATGTAGTCAAGATTCCTAAGAGACTCTTCATTGAGGAGGAGTCCTTCAGTTAGAGCTGGTTTGTTGTAAAACTGCGTTTTGGATATTTATTTAATTATAAAACAAACTGCAGGAGCGCAGGTTTTGGCATCCCAATGGAAGTGTACGGGTGAGATTTCTCACACAAAGCAAGGCATGCAAACAGAGATTTTTAAAACCCAGTTTGCTACCAAAATATTTTGTACTGTGTTTTATAACTCTTTCAAAACTGCCCACGCGTGCTCTACAGAGCAAATAGAAGGCATCGCGTGACGGGGAGATTTAGAAAACGATTTCATCAGCAAGAACCATTTCCAATAAACTGTAAAATGACAGCTAATGTAAATAACAACATTATTGTTATTTATTTTTTAGCAGACGCCCTTATCCAGGACGACTTATAATTGTTACAAGATATCACATTATACTGATATCGCATTATTTAAACATACAATTACCCATTTATACAGTTGGGTTTTTACTGGAGCAATCTAGGTAAAGTACCTTGCTCAAGGGTACAACAGCAGTGTTCCCCATCTGGGATTGAACCCGCAACCCTCCGGTCAACAGTCCAGAGCCCTAACCACTACTCCACACTGCTGCCCCCGCATGCAATCACCACATTTCTAATCGTGACGTGCATGTATCATTGAACTGTTTTGTGTTTGAACAGACCTGCTGCTGTGTTGTTCTGTGTTTGGAAACGTGTAAGAAATCTGGTCGAAGCTTGTGAAGAATCATACCGTTGGATTGTCCAACATGGGAAACGAGATGAAATCTGTCATGCGCGTTTGGCTAAAAATGTTCATTTTGGGTGAGTATTAACACTCGCTTCTTTCTTTCTTTCTTTCTTTCTTTCTTTCTTTCTTTCTTTCTTTCTTTCTTTCTTTCCACTTAACATGTTGGTATCCATGAATAGATAATCACCTCTTCTTCAAATGCACCCAGTCATTCTGCATTTGTTATCTGTTATTATTATTATTATTATTATTATTATTATTATTATTATTATTATTATTATTAATAACACATCTGTAGGGAGTGAGTATTGTGAATGGAAGCGCACTGGAGTGACAGTAACACATTATACTGGCAGCAATACAGAAACCTGCTCAACAATAAGCAATAAACATAGTATAGCAAAATCTCTCGCAACCCTTTTAAAAGCTTCCCATAGTAAAAGCATAGCAGAGTGTAATAACGTGCAATGGCAGCCTGGTAAAGCACATGTAAGCATTGTAAAGACCAGAAAGTTATGGTAAAGCATATTAAAAAAACATAGCAAACCAAGATCAACTAACCCTTATAAAAGTTTCCCATAGTAAAAGCATAGGTAAGCATTGTAAAGCACAGAGAGGTATGCTAAAGCACAGGGAAGCATTGTAAAGAACAGAGAGGTATGGTAAAGCATAGGTAAGCATTGTAAAGCACAGAGAGGTATGCTAAAGCACAGGGAAGCATTGTAAAGCACAGAGAGGTATGGTAAAGCATAGGGAAGCATTGTAAAGCACAGAGAGGTCTGGTAAAGCATAGGGAAGCATTGTAAAGCACAGAGAGGTATGGTAAAGCATAGGGAAGCATTGTAAAGAACAGAGAGGTATGGTAAAGTATAGGGAAGCATTGTAAAGAACAGATATTTAAAAACATAGCAAACCTGGGTAAACTATGCTATATTAAACATTATAACCATGGGAATACTGCAAAATGACAACATAAATCAACTGTGGTAAACTTCTTTAAGTAGTATCCAGGGGGCGTGACTGCAAGGCTGAATTTAACACAGGATTGCTGACGTCTGCTTAATAAACTAATCAAATCAGATTCTTTCAACTACGGTATTAAAGGGATCGGCTTTTAAATAAAGGCAAATGTTTTTAATTAAAGTGTAATGCTTTTAATTAAAGGGTAATGCTTTTAATTAAAGGGTAATGCTTTTAATTAAAGGGTAATGTTTTTAATTAAAGTGTAATGCTTTTAATTAAAGGGTAAAGTTTTTAATTAAAAGGTACTGCTGTCCCTGTGTATTGGAGTACTCTGGCTCACCCCCAGTGTAAACCAGTTATCTCACACCAGGACCTCTTGATAAAATGACTGTGTTCAACGAATACGCACGTTAATCCTTGTATAATTCTGTATGCTTTGCAGGATTCTTACAGGCAGCTTCCTATGGAAACATATACGTATCTAAGAAGAGCGTGGTCACGTTGCCTTGTGATGTGAAACCACAGACACAAGTAGCATGGAGCTATAAGAAAGATGTTTCTTCTGCATACACCAACATTGTCAAGAATGTAGGAAGAAACACACTGTTTGGTAGGTTACCTTGATACCAGACCACCTCTGCTCGTCTGTGCAGCTTGAAGGGGAGAGGAATTATTTAGTCCCCCATGCTTTGCCCCACTATTGAGACTTCTTTCTTTCTTTCTTTCTTTCTTTCTTTCTTTCTTTCTTTCTTTCTTTCTTTCTTTTTCACTAAATATCTTGGTGCCCTGAGTTGATAATCGTCTCCTCTTCAAATACATGCAACACATTTTTTTGAGTGAGCGAGCAAGCCGTCCCACAAGTGCAGTAGCACCTGAAATATTCTGTATTCAGAAACAATTAAAGCAGGACCACTGGGGGGGACACCTGTTCTTTGTTTTACCCCCAAAAATGTGTTTCTGGAAAAGCGACTGATCAACCAACCTTGTGCAAGTCTGAGCAGTCCTTCCCCAGTGCAGAACCCAGCCTCTGTGCGTTCACTCACGGCTCCAGTGCTTGTTCAGGGGAGTGTTCGCAGTGTTTATTGATAACTCTCCTTTTCCCATCAACTATGGTTCTATCTTAAATTACAGTATTGTTTTTTGAAATAGGTAAAGATATCTTGTTAGCTAGCAGCTTCCTGAGGACTGGCAGTGCTTGTAAAACTGGCCCCTGGCCACCCGACCCACCAAGGTTTTTATATTTTGCATTTTGTTTTATTTGCTAGGTACCACTCCAATGAAATCAAAATCCAGAATCCTCTCAAGTTCAGCCCTGCAGATACAGGATGTGGAGACAGGCTTCGCTGGTTTTTATCAATGCGAGATCTCTGGTATAAAGAAAGAGTACAACCTATTGGTCGTTTCTGGTAAGCAACGTCGAAAATAGTTTTTTTTTTGGGTGGGGGGATTCATTAGTGTTGCGCTCAGCAATGCAGCCTGTGCGACACCGATATGCTTCCCCGCCTCTCTTCAGAAGAGATTCTTAGTAATGACATATTAAAGAGGTTGGAAATGAACTTGTATAACTCTAAAAAGTAGTGACATCCACTGTCCAGTAGAGGGAGCCGGCTGATCTAACCCGTGTTACACATGTCTATCACTAAGAACTAGAACTGAAGAGCAGCTCCTTTAACTGGGCAAAACATCTTAATACAGACTATAATACAGAAACCATCTTAATACAGACTATAATACAGAAAACATCTTAATACAGACTATATTACAGAAAGCATCTTAATACAGACTATATTACAGAAAGCATCTTAATACAGACTATATTACAAAAAGCACAGTAATTGAGTCACAGCGATAGGAACCACTCTGAATGATGGCAAACATCACTGAAACTGAAGGCAGTGAAAGAATTATTACATCTTATGCTACTTTCTTATTGTTGTAGAAACTTTACTATGTCGACATGTTTGGTCTGTTTAATTCTAGCACAGTTTCTTCTTGGATATCTATAGTAACAAATAAAGTACTCTAAAACTCCCCAGATGATGCAGTCATTTCAGGGGGACCCCAGCTAGCGCTCTTGTGGTTTATGTCACTAGAAACCCTGGATGGAATGACAGCCTTGTTATGTACTTTATTCCTCGTATCTTCCAGTGGTTCCAGAGCACCCCGGCCCCTACCTGCAGTCTTCCTCGTTGAAGCTGGACTGTTTGGTCAGTGGCAGCTCCGGTGAGAGGCCAGTGTGGCTCCAGCCTGGCAGTGAGGAAGTGTGGAGTTCAAGCAGCACTCTGGAGATTGAAGAGTTAACAATGAGACACAGCGGGACCTGGAGGTGCAGAGTGGGGTCCTTTAAACTGGAGCAGAAAGTGGAGGTGCTGGGTGAGAATCGCTGGCTTCTTTCTTTCTTTCTTTCTTTCTTTCTTTCTTTCTTTCTTTCTGTCTTTCTGATAAAATAACATCAAAAACACAGATGGATAATTCTGTCATTGAAAATAATCATTATCTACTGCTCAAATGTGAACTGTTAAGAGCTGATGAAAATTTTGTATTTATATATATATATATATATATATATATATATATATATATATATATATATATATATATATATATATATAACTTTATCATTCATGTGTAACTCTAAACCCACAACCCATACCCATACCATTAGTGAGAATTATAAGAGGAATATTAGGATAACAAATGTTACATTTTCTAAAAGTCCCTGTAGAAAGCCAACAGTAATATATTTCATACGTCTATTTTTCTAGTTCATTTCTAAGTGGTATTTTCGACCTCACTTTGGAATCTAGATGAGAAGCTGGTGTGGTTGCTTCCTGTGTGTTGGTCAGACTCTCTGCAATCTCCCAGGATGCAGCAGTTTATCAGTGGGGTTGTGGTTCAGTGATAATGTTGCCATTTTTATTAAGAGGGATTTTTTGGTTAGCCCTCATTAAAATTGAGGGTAACACTTTACATTAAGTGTCTCTAATTATTGTGTATTTACTTAGTAGTTACAGTAAATACATGTGGAATTACACATAATTCATTTAACCCTAACCCTTTTCTGATACAATTGTGTACTTGCATACGTCGTGCAAAAAGATTTATTCATTAAGTACAGTGTGACTCTGCATTGTAATGATGTGTAAGTGCACATGTATTTACTAAGCAACTACAAAGCAGATACACAGTAATTAGAGACACTGAATGAATTACAGATGTAAAGTGTTTCCAAGACGTGTTTGTCGAATGTCTGTATTTACATTCTGCAGGTATTCAAGCCGACCCTTCGTCTGGGATGCTCTCTGTTAAGAATGGGGGTTCAGTCTTCTTTCCTTGCGAGCTGAGCAGCAGCCTTACTGAACCCCAGTACCAGAGTGAGAGAGCGATCTGGAGTCGCGTTACACAGGAATCTCCCGCTGAACAGGAAATCCTTGAACTAAACAAACCGAACAAAAGGCCGTTATTGTCATCCTCCAAGGGGAACAACTCCATCAGCCTGAGCAAGGTCAGCCCTGTCGATGCTGGGAGGTACACGTGCCTTGTGCAAATCAACAGGGCTAAGATGAGTAAATCCTTCCAGTTAAACGTGCTGAGCGGTAAGTCAGATTCACACTGATCGCTCACAGCTGAGTGCTCTGGGCCTGATATACTGTCAAATGTCAGTACCCACAGTTCTGTATAACACTGTATGCACTAATGGCTAACTGCTCTGGGTCTTATATATGAGGGTGAGTTAGCTGACTATCTGTCGTTCTGTTTGCACTGCCGTGTGGTGTGAGGGTCACACAGTCACAGGGGTGCAGGTTCGCCTCCTGGCTGTGCTAAGTTGTGCTAAGTCGTTGGTCTGCGCTGGGGATTCTGAAGGGAGCGTCACATTGGATCTGGCGCTCCTGTGGGTTACGGAGGCAAAACCGTCAGGGACTGTTTCTCCTCATCATGCTACAGAGGAACCTGCTGGCCAGCGAGCTCAGAGCGGACAGGTCCAGGGCTGGCCTTTGTCCTCTAGAGGTTGGTAGCTCGCTGACATTCGCTCTCGAGTTCCTGTAGACGAGGAAGCTGGCTTGGTCGTGGGATCAGAGGATGCCCGCTGAACCTTCACTTCTCCTGAGCAGCTGTGTGGGGAATTGCTGCGGCGAAGGGGAAATAAATTGACATTCTAAACTGGGGACGAAATTGGGGGTAAAATAAATGGGCAAAAAAATAAATAAACAAAGATGTAGAATGTAGTGAGTTATCAAGTGACCGAGAAGGAATCCTAATGTAATCACTGATGCCCGCTGTGCTGTGCTTTGTTTAGTCGAGTCCAGCGGAGGTAACGTTGTATGCTGTCTGCACGGCAACGCATCAGGATTTCAAATGGAATGGAGCGACGCGGAGGGTCAGGCGAGAGACTTGCAGATGCAGCAGGGCGAAAGCAAGACCACACTGACCCTCCCCATGGCCCAGATGAACTCAACAGCATGGAAATGCAACTTATACCTGGGCAGCAAACTGCAAACTAGCATCGACTACACACCGGGCACAGCAGGCAAGCACAGCACACTCCTGCAGTCAGAGGCTAAAGTAAAACACAGTTCCCATGCACATAACGTATTCATTGTATACAGCAGTGTGCACATTTATTAGAACACCTCAAGATTTGTAATTTATATCTTAAATATTTACCTGAATGAAAACCTCTGAGGGTTAGAATTTCGTTCAGCAATCAGTGATATAGAAACAATAGACACTCGGGTGAAAATGTTAGACCACTTTGTTCTTTAATTAGGCTTCTAAAACAGAATGTTTAGATTCTGCAAGCTGATTGGCTGTTGAGGGTTTTTAAACTTACAGATGCATAGCACAATGTACGACGGAACTTATTTTTGCCTAAGCACAGCTTGATTAATACATTATCAATACACAACATATTAAATATACAGTGCCTTGCATAAGTATTCACCCCCCTTGAACTTTTCAAAATTTTGTAGTGTTACAACCTGGAATTAAAATGGATTTAATTTGGATTTTTACCATTTGATTTACACAATATACTTAACACTTTGAAGGTGCAAAATATTTTTTATTGTGACACAAAAGTTAATAAACAAATAAAAATACATTTGTTGGTTGCATAAGTATTCACCCCCCTGAGTCAATACTTTGTAGAAGCACCTTTGGCAGCAATTACAGATGTGAGTCTTTTTGGGTAAGTCTCTACCAGCTTTGCACATCTGGATCCTGCAATTTTTGCCCATTCTTCTTGGCAAAATTGTTCAAGCTCTGTCAAGTTGGATGGGGACCGTTGCTGAACAGCAATTTTCAAGTCTTGCCACAGATTCTCAATCGAATTGAGGTCTGGGCTTTGACTGGGCCATTCTAAGACATTCAGGTTCTTGTTTTTAAACCACTCCAGTGTAGCTTTGGCTGTGTGTTTAGGGTCATTGTCCTGCTGGAAGGTGAACCTCCACCCCAGTCCCAGGTCTCTTGCAGACTGAAACAGGTTTTCCTCTAGAATTTCCCTGTATTTGGCTCCATCCATCTTGCCCTCAATCCTGACCAGTTTCCCAGTCCCTGTCGATAAAAAGCATCCCCATAACATGATGCTGTCACCACCATGCTTCACCGTGGGGATGGTGTTCTCAGGGTGACGAGCAGTGTTGGTTTTGCGCCACACATAGCGTTTTGCGCTAAGGCCAAAAAGTTCAATTTTAGTCTCATCAGACCAGAGAACCTTTTTCCACATGTTTGCTGTGTCTCCCACGTGCCTTTTGGCAAAATCCAAACGGGATTTGATATGGGTTTTTTTCAGCAATGGCTTTCTTCTCGCCACTCTTCCATAAAGCCCAGCTTTGTGGAGCGTCCGGGTTATAGTTGTCCCATGGACGGTTTCTCCCATCTCAGCTGTGGATCTCTCCAGTTCCTTCAGAGTTACCATTGGCCTCTTGGTTGCTTCTCTGACTAATGCCCTCCTTACCTGGTCACTGAGTTTTGGTGGACGGCCTTCTCTAGGCAGAGTTGCAGTTGTGCCATATTCTTTCCATTTTTTAATAATGGATTTAACGGTGCTCCGGGGGATGTTCAAAGTTTGGGATATTTTTTTATAACCCAACCCTCATTAGTGCTTCTCCAGAACTTTATCCCGGACTTGTTTTGATAGCTCCTTGGTCTTCATGATGCTGTTTGTTTTTAAATATGCTCTCTTACAAACTCTGGGGTCTTCCATAAACAGGTGTATTTAATCTGAGATCATGTGACACTTTAATTGCACACAGGTGGACTCCATTCAACTAATTATGTGACTTCTGAAGGCAATTCGTTGCACCAGAGCTTATTTAGGGGTGTCACAGCATAGGGGGTGAATACTTATGCAATCAAGACTTTTCAGTTTTTTATTTGTAAATAATTTTGAAAAATATGTAGATTTTTTTCCCCACTTCGACATTATGGACTATTTTGTGTAGATCAGTGACAAAAAACTTAATTAAATCCATTTTAATTCCAGGTTGTAACACTACAAAATGTGGAAAAGTCCAAGGGATGTGAATACTTATGCAAGGCACTGTACACATTGGTGTGAGAGGTCTTTTAAAGTTTTTCAAAATGAGTGACGTTCCTTTTGTCACATTTGATCTTTTCAGAATCATGACAGCAGACAAGTGGTTAGGATTCCAAGAAGAAACACCCAGAGCCGTGGTTTAAAAAAGAAAGAAAAAAGTTTTAGAAGCTGGATAATACACTCCAGGGCTTGTGCGCTGTGTTGTGTAAGCATACAGCTTCACATCGTGCCTTCAACCCAACTACAGCCGTATGTTAATGCAAAACAACACACACCCTGTCCTGTGTTATCCTTTACATCTTAAACTACTTCTCAAAACTCTCATTCATTTTTAATTAATTTATTTTTAATTAGTGACATGTGTGGCCTATTAAAGTGGTCAATTAAATTAGACAATCATTCATTTGCATATTTTGATTATTTTCAGTTCCAGTGGTTTGATTTCATATGCACAATAAACTACAGAAGCAATGGGATGTTCTAATACATGTGCACACAACTGCAGGTCTCAAATGTGCAGTTTTGAAAGAAGCACATGTTAGAGCCAGGTGCATTTGAAAACATGATACCAGGTACTGCTCTAGGTTAAGGGAAAGTCTGTTTGCAAGCCGTCTGTCTTGTACTTCCTAGGTCATTTCACCTGGAGGATGTAACTGGCCCCACCCCTTCACTAGCTTCTTCCCTGTCAATAGCCAATCAGCTGTGTCCCCTTTTGACTGACATGCTTTCAGCCAGTAACATGCTCAGACCCACAAGACACTGCTGACCCAGGTAGTACAACTGCAAACAGATAACCAGAGAATAAGGCATAGAAACCGAGAACTTCCTTTAAACTAAAGTAAAACCAGATCTCATGTTTCAAAACGAAAATACATGTGTGGCATGGCATTATAATGTTTAGAAATACATTGAAAAGGACTTCCAGTGGAAACGTCTGTCATTGAATTTGTTGGGTTTCTTCTAGGATTTCTGAATTCTGCATGACTGGCGTGTAATAGTTCTGGATGAGATTCCACTGTTGTTTGTGTTGTTCTTCTCCCTGCCAGTAGATGACAGGAGCAGCAGCAACGTGGGCTTCAGAGGCTGGGTGGCAGCTGTTCTGAAGATGGAGCTGTGGGTTCTGATCTCAATCTGTGTGGGCGGAGTCATCCTGATTGCTCTCGTTGGCGTTGTCATCGGGCTGCTGGTGAGACGGCGCCACCTGAAGGTAAAATGAAGAACAACAACAAACCTGAATTAAGGAGTGCTGGCTGACCAATTATACACTCCCCCCCATTAAAGGAGTGCTAATCATATTTAAAATCCACTCTCTTACCTCTTATTAGCTTTATTAATGTTATCACTGGTCCCCTTTAAAGGCGTGCTAACTTTTCTTTTTCATTTCCAGAGACTGACTCGAAGAAGAAGGTTGCAAAAACAACCATTGACCCCGCGTCAGTACTGTCAATGTCAACGGTGAGTGAAAAGAACTTCAATTTCGAAGCCCACTCACGTGGCCGCCCTGTTTAATGGCCAAGCACATTCTTCAATGCTGCATCTTGACATGGCTATTTTCTGTTTATTTTTAGCAAAAGAACAAATAACGGATCTCGCAGAATGAACTCGTACCAGGAGGAAGACAGAGACTATTAATCTTCAACAAACTCTGAGATTTTAAACATGTTGCTTGTTTTCTTTACAGTTTGTGTTTATTTTGTGTCTGCCCTTTATTTTAGTGCTTTTAAGAAACCGGTTCTGAATTCTTAACTGATACTATAGTGAAGTGAATGGAGTATATTTTGGGGGCCACTGCACTTGTGGGACGGCTTGCTCGCTCACGCATTAAAATATTTTACATGTATTTGAAGAGGAGACAATTATCAATTCAGGGACACCAAGTTAAAGTGAGAAAGAAAGGAAGAAAAAAGAAAGCAAGGGGTCTGAGAAGCGGGGTAAAAAGGGGGTGAGCCACACAAATAAAAAAACTTTTTGTTAGGTGGAAATGCATCACTTAACATTTTTGCTTTTAAAGAACACAAATATGCTCCATAGTGTTTTCGCTTGCTATCTGCTCAGTGTAGTGACTGTTCTGGAAGATTGTAAGTAAATATCCACAATGTTATTTTACAGGTGTACATAGCTATGGTCTACTGCTCTGAAAAAAAAAAAAGTGTATTTTTTAATTTAAAAAGTTGGGGTCTGCTAATTCCGCTACTGGTGCATTACTGCAATATTTTTAGATGTGATTTTTTACATTTTTTTATATATAACTGTCAAATTAAGTACATGAAATACTTTTGGTACATTGAATGCTATATATAGACACATCACTCTCTCTCTCTCTCTCTCTCTCTCTCGTGATTTCTGGATGTTCTGAAGTGTTAATACAGAACCATACTTATTCTTTGTTTACTTGTTATGTGCTTATACCACTGAAAATAAAAACATTATAATACAGCGTGTTTTATTATTATTATTATTATTATTATTATTATTATTATTATTATTATTATTATTATTATCTGCATTTTTGATATTTAGAATATTTCTGCCAATACTGCAATAGTAGTGTTCTATCCCAAGGGCTCTCTTTATCATTGCTTTTTCTTTCCTATTTTGACTTTTCGTAGGTTTTTCTGACTTCGTAGACCTACCAGGGATGTATTAAAGTCATCTTCACTGCCGTAACCTAGTTTCATCCCTGCTGCAGTAGTTTAGTTACGACTTCATTTCAAACTACTTTTGTATGCAAATGTACGAATCTCATTATTATATCGACGTTTTGCACTTACCGTTGATGTATTATCATTTTTTCCTTTGTGCCTGTTATTTCACATTAGTTCTCACTGCCATAGATTCAACAAGCTGTTTGTATGTGAAAAAACTATATATACACACATGTACTGTAAGGCAGCAGGTTGAGTGAGACAGCAGGGAGGGGGTTAAAACCTCCCTGCGAGAGAATGTACCTTTGTTTGTTTGTTTGCTTTATTGTTTCATTTAATTTGCTAATTGTGTTATTGTTTAATTTAATTGTTTGTTAATTGTTTTATTAATAATGATCCCCTGCACCTGGCTATTATTGTAAATTAGAGCCAGGTGCAGGGTATTTAAAGAGAACAGTCAGTGTGCTCGAGGCTGCTGAGGAGAAGGAGGCAGAAAGGAGTGCTCTGCTTCCTGGCAGTCGTAAAGTAAGGTAAAAGTGTGCTGTGTTAAACCTGCGTAGGTAGTGTTGGCAGGCAAACGGCTTAGCCGTCCTGCTAGTTAGTGAGGGAAAAACTTGTGTAGTAAGCACTCCAAACAGAGTCAGGTTTTGTTTTGTGTGTTTTGTTTTCATTTTGTGTTCATTAAAGTATAGCGCAACCACGCTTAAAATCAAGTTCCTGTGTGTTGGGTCGTATTTTTAAAGGGGCAACGAACCCGAGTGGGTGAGTTCTTTTACAGTACATATATCAAGGGCGTTGTGTACATTGAGGCAGCTGAGGCCCACTTACATTTTTAAGAGTGGCATATAATCGACATGTTTTCATATTATTGTTATTTATTTGCCATTTCTTCGTAACGTTATTGTGATCTTAGGCTGTATATAAATTTCACAGCTGGGGTATTGAAACTTCGCGCCAAACAGACTTGTTCGCTCCTCGTTCTCATTGGTCAGTTTCCCTAGTTACGATGAGTGCAGCTCCAGAATTGGATCCAACATCTGTTTGTGATCCGACTCCAGTGAACTAGTATCAGCAATCTTACCAGTCCCAGCAGTGTCAGCACCAGTCTTGCCAGTCCCAGCAGTGTCAGCACCAGTCTTGCCAGTCCCAGCAGTGTCAGCACCAGTCTTGCCAGTCCCAGCAGTGTCAGCACCAGTCTTGCCAGTCCCAGCAGTGTCAGCACCAGTCTTACCAGTCCCAGCAGTGTCAGCACCAGTCTTACCAGTCCCAGTTGTAGCATCAGTGCCACCAGTCTCAGCATCAACTTCAGTAGCAGTGAACCAAATGCATGTCTCTCAATGAAGGTATAAACCCATCAACTGATTCATATGTATAAGTTTTGTTCTTCTTGTCCTTTTAATATCACGTGTTTCTAACAGTGTGAACAGAGTCATTTTAGGTCAGTGTTGTTTTTGCTGGGAGATTTGTTAAAAATAATAAGTATGTGTCATGAAATTTCAAACAACATCCAAGGTGGGTCATTGGGTAAAAAGAGTTAGTGACTTATATTACTTTGCAGTTTGCATTAATAGTCTCCAGACTTCATGAACAGGATATTCAGGGGGTTTTTTTTAGACAAAAATTAGATTCCTAGCCAAGCCCCTGTATATATATATATATATATATATATATATATATATATATATATATATATATATATATATATACACAGACGTGCTCAAATTTGTTGGTACCCCTCCACAAAAAACGAAGAATGCACAATTTTCTCTGAAATAACTTGAAACTGACAAAAGTAATTGGCATCCACCATTGTTTATTCCGTATTTAATAGAAATCATACTTTGCTTTTGATTTTTTATTCAACATAATATTGTAAATAAGAAAACAAATGAAAATGGCATGGACAAAAATGATGGGACCGCTAACCTAATATTTTGTTGCACAACCTTTAGAGGCAATCACTGCAATCAAACATTTTCTGTAGCTCTCAATGAGACTTCTGCACCAGTTAACAGGTAGTTTGGCCTACTCTTCCTGAGCAAACTGCTCCAGCTGTCTCAGGTTTGATGGGTGCCTTCTCCAGACTGCAAGTTTCAGCTCTTTCCATAGATGTTAGATAGGATTCAGATCAGGACTCATAGAAGGCCACTTCAGAATAGTCCAATGTTTTGTTCTTATCCATTCTTGGGTGCTTTTAGCTGTGTGTTTTGGGTTATTATCCTGTTGGAGGACCCATGACCTGCGACTGAGACAGAGCTTTCTGATACTGGGCAGTACGTTTCGCTCCAGAATGCCTTGATAGTCTTGAGATTTCATTGTGCCCTGCACAGATTCAAGGCATCCTGTGCCAGGCGCAGCAAAGCAGCCCCAAAACATAACCGAGCCTCCTCCATGTTTCACTGTAGGTATGGTGTTCTTTTCTTTGAAAGCTTCAGTTTTTCGTCTGTGAACATAGAGCTGGTGTGACTTGCCGAAAAGCTCCAGTTTTGACTCATCTGTCCAATGGACATTCTCCCAGAAGGATTGTGGCTTGTCAATATGCATTTTAGCAAATTCCAGTCTGGCTTTTTTATGTTTTTCTTTCAAAAGTGGAGTCCTGGGTCTTCTTCCATGGAGCCCACTTTTGCTCAAAAAGCGACGGATGGTGCGATCAGAAACTGACGTACCTTCACCTTGGAGTTCAGCTTGTATCTCTTTGGCAGTTATCCTTGGTTCTTTTTCTACCATTCACACTATCCTTCTGTTCACTCTGAGGTCGATTTTCCTCTTGTGGCCGCACCCAGGGAGGTTGGCTACAGTTCCATGGACCTTAAACTTTTTAATAATATTTGCAACTGTTGTCACAGGAACATCAAGCTGCTTGGAGATTGTCTTGTAGCCTTTACCTTTACCATGCTTGTCTATTATTTTCTTTCTGATCTCCTCAGACAACTCTCTCCTTTGCTTTCTCTGGTCCATGTTCAGTGTGGTGCACACAATGATACCAAACAGCACAGTGACTACTTTTCTCCATTTAAATAGGCTGAATGACTGATTACAAGATTGGAGACATGTGTGACACTAATTAAAGAAACTAATTAGTTTGAAATATCACTATAATCCAATTATTTATTACCTTTTCTAAGGGGTACCAACAAATGTGTCCAGGCCGTTTTAGAATATCTTTGTAGAATAAGCAATAATTCATCTCTTTCACAGCTTCTTTGCTTTATTCTATGACATAGCAAAGGCATGCAAGTATACATGATAAAATAGCTTTTAATTTCATCACTTTTCAGGAGGAATGAAGCATTATTTCAATGAGCTGTAAGGGTACCAACAAATTTGAGCACGTCTGTATATATATATATATATATATATGTATATATATAATGTGTGTGTGTGTATATATATATATGTATATGTATGAAATGTCACTATATAAAACACTGCCTCTCTCAGCATTAGTACACATCCACTTCACTAAATGCCTTCTCTCGAGATAAGGAGCTGTCTTTACTCTCAATGTATTGAGTTGTGCAGATCTACCAAGAGTTGGCACTAAGAGCATGAAGCGCTTCATGTGCTTCGGCTCAGTGAATCTTTTTGCGAACCAAATGATTCAGATGGTTCAGTGGTTCCCTTTCAATTCGAAGACGACCACCAACATTACTTTTGGGATATGCCTACCACAGGTCAGGTACTCACTGAGCATTATCCAGTCTGTCTGGCCAGGCGACTGGTTTACCACCGTGGACTTACGGGATGCATACTTCCACGTTGCCATTTGTCCCGTGCACAGGAAGTACCTCTGCTTTGCCTTTCAAGGGAGCGTTTACGAGTTTTCCGTGCTGCCGTTCTGCCTCTCATTAGCTCCTCGTACGTTTTCAAAGTGCATGGACGCTATCTTGGCCCCCTTATGGTTGCAGGGGATCAGAGTATTGAACTACCTTGACAACTGGTTGATTTGTTCCCAATTGCGAGAGAGGGCAGTGGCCCACGCAGCGATTGTGACAGAGCATCTGGCGAGGCTGGGCCTCACCCTCACCCTCAATGATGCAAAGAGTCAGGATACACTGGTGTAGTGCACAACGTACTTGGGGCACCGGCTGGACTCCAGTATGATGCGCGTCTACCTGTTGGACAACAGGGTAGCAACTATCCAGAATCGCCTCTGCCTGTTTCAGCAGTTACGTTGAGAGTTACGAGAGTTACCTTGGTGTTGTGCCAGAAATTGTTGGGTCTGATGGCCGTATCTATATCAGCCATCGAGCTGGGCTTACTTAGTATGTGCCCGCTGCAACCGTGTCTCAATGCATCCAAAGCACGACAGACACCTTTGCTGACAGTTTCTCGCCCGTATTTGGCTGCCCTGTGCTGGTGGAAGTGGGCCTCTTTCGGATGGGAACAGTGGTGAGCCATCAGGTGGTAACGACGGACTCCTCCAACAGGCAGTCTGGGAAGGCAGAGAAGTCTGCGGCACCTGGTCGGGCTGTTGGACATCCCTGCACATAAACATACTGGAGTTGCAAGCGGTTTACCTTGCCATACAGCACTTTCTCCCGGTGCTTCAAGGGGCACATGTGTTGGTCTGGACAGACAACACATCAGTGGTAGTGTATGTCAACCACCAGGTTGGCCTTCGGTCCCCGGGGTTGCAACGCATTGCCTTCCGGCTCATGACTTGGGCCCAATGGAACCTGCTGTCCCTACAGGTGACGCATCTTCCCAGAGTGACGAACTGGGCAGCGCACCTCAGGTGGTGGAGTGCATTTGGGAGCGGTTCAGGAAGGCGCAGGTCGATCTCATCGCCTCAGCACACTGACCTCTGTGGTACTCTCTCCACCACTTAGGTGGTCCACTTGGCGTTGACACCCTAGCCCACGAGTGGCCCAGGACGCTCCTTTACGCGTTCCCGCCAATACCTCTGCTCCCTGCCTTCCTAGAGAAGGTCCGGTTAGAGAAGGTGACAGTTCTCCTAGTGGCCCCCCGGTGGCCCAGGAGAATCTGGTTTTTGACCCTGTGCCAGCTTTTACAAGGCCAGCCCTGGGAGATCCCACTTCGCCTGGATCTCCTCAGTCAGGCAAAAGACACTCTCTGGCACCTGGAACCAGGCAGGTTCCAATTATAGATCTGGCTCCTGAATGAGACCGCTGGTCAACCCTAGGGTTATCTGACGTGGTTGTGAGAACTTAACAGAACGCTAGGGCAGGCCTCACTAGGTTATTATACGCCTATAAATGGAGATACTTTCAGAACTGGTGTCTGACTAGAGGTCATGACCCCATGTCTTGCCCTATGCCAGTTATCTTGCAATTTCTGCAAGAACTGCTGGATGCCAGTAGGTCACCTTCTACTTTGAAAGTGTATCTGGTGGCCATTTCTGCATTCCATGCCCCTGTTGATTCTGTATCTCTGGGTGTGCATTTCTTGGTGACCCGTTTTCTCAAGGGTGCTTGGCAATTACGCCCTCCATGGAGGGACGTTCTCCCCAAATGGAGCTTTGATATTGTGCTGGAGGCTCTCACAAAGGCCCAGTTTGAGCCCATACACTCCATAGAGCTGAAGTATCTGTCTATGAAGACAACCTTTCTCTTGGCTATCACCTCCGCAAAGCAGGTCAGTGAGTTACAGGTGCTGTTGGTGCACAGCTCCTGTATGTGTATTTGGGACGATGGCAGCAGAGTGTCACTGTGTACAAACCCTGTTTTCCTCCCCAAGGTGATCACAGCCTTCTACATGAACCAGTCTGTGGAACTGGAGTCTTTCCATCCACCTCTGTTTTCTTCAGAAAGAGGATAGGAGATTGAACTCCCTCTTCCCGGTGCGGACATTGAGGTGGTAAGTGGATAGGACAAGAGCTCTGCATCATTTTGACCAGCTATTTGTCTGTGAAGATATACCGACCCTAGGACAGGCCCTCTTGAAGCAGCGACTGTTGCACTGGATTGTGGACACAGTCTTGACTGCGTATGAGAATGCTGGCTTGCCCCCAACTGGGCATGTAACCACGCACTTAGGATTGGCTACATCTTCAGAGGGGCCTCAATGTCCGATATTTGTACTGCAGTTCACTGGGCTACACTGCGTACTTTCTCCAGGTTCTAGCACCTTCCTTCCTTGTCTTCATTAAGCATGATGGTCATTGAGGTTGCACACTCGCACCGCCAACACTTGGGTTATGCGGTTCTGATTCGTTCCTCGTCTGGTGCGTTTACTTCTCACTCGCAACTGCTCTGGTATACTTTTCCAAAAGTAATGTTGGTGGTTGTCTTCGAATTCAAAGGGAACGTTAGGTAACTTACCGTAACCCTGGTTCCCTGAAAGAGAAGACCTGACGGGTTTGATGCAAAAGAGGAAATGGTCTCCACGGGTTGGCTGTTTAATCCTTCGGGAGGCAGGACCGAGGACGTCATCCCATGGAGGGGCCTAGCGGCAACTCTGATATAAAATGCTCAGTGAGTACCTGACCTGTGGCAGGCATATCCCAAAAGTAATGTTGGTGGTCGTGTTCTCTTTCAGGGAACCAGGGTTACGGTATTATTTTTTTATTATTATTTGTTTATTTAGCAGATGCCTTTATCCAAGGCGACTTGCAGAGACTAGGGTGTGTGAACTATGCATCAGCTGCAGAGTCACTTACAATTACGTCTCACCCGAAAGACGGAGCACAAGGAGGTTAAGTGACTTGCTCAGGGTCACACAATGAGTCAGTGGCTGAGGTGGGATTTGAACAGGGGACCTCCTGATTAGAAGCCCTTTTCTTTAACCACTGGACCACACAGTAAGTAACCTAACGTTCAGGAGGCTTCACTTTTCCCATCACTACTGCACTGTCTTGCACCAGGGCCTTGTAAATCCTAGCGCAGGTGTAACATCATGAAATGCACCCCTTAGAAAAGTGCATCCCTTGGTCATATGAGCATGTGCAATAGCTCTGTTAGTCATATGGGCAGTGCAATAGCTCTGTTAGTCATATGAGCATGTGCAATAGCTCTGTTAGTCATATGGGCAGTGCAATAGCTCTGTTAGTCATATGGGCAGTGCAATAGCTCTGTTAGTCATATGGGCAGTGCAATACCTGTTTCAGTAGTCCCCGCCTCACTCTTTTGTCCCGCCTATTTATTTTTTTGCATCCCAGCCTCTGTCAAATAATTTAAACTTGATTCAGTTGAAATAGATGCATTGCCACAAATAATTTGACTGGATTTATATTCTGACTTCCTGCTGTGTTAAGAAAGGCAGATTTATAGATGCTGAGAAATAAAACAACATTTCGAAAGGATACATTGAAATAATTCTTCCCCAAATAAAACGATAAATTATAAAATTAAAAAAAAAAAAAAAAAAATCACAAGGCTCCAGTTATTATTTAAAACGGCATGCCCAGCAATAAATAAATAAATAAATAAATAATAAATAAAAATAAATAAATACAAATAAATAAATAAATAAATAAAAAAAACTCCTTGCTGGCTCATTGGTCGTACGTGCTAACATTGACAGAGGAACCAACCAATGGTCGACCGGATCCCGATTGGGTGTTATTTCGGCTTGGGGTCCTAAATAGACACATTATATATTCCGAAAAGTATTTTCTGTTTTTTTGATCGATCGAGCATTTTTCTCTTTTTCTGTAAATTAACTGCTAAATCACATTTGCTGATTGTCTTGTGATCTCAAGTTAATTCAATGTATTTTACGTTGTGCCAGTCTCGCCGTTGCTTCACTAGCAGAGCTCCATCACGAAACAAGCACATTGCGAATGAATCCATAGTTCTATGAAAAAATAATATTGTCCGTACCACTTTTCCCGCTATAAATATGTGAAATATCTGCCTTGCTAATATCCGTTGTTCTAATCCTATACAGCCTTTCCACTGACAACAGGCATCACAGGAAATGTTATTTTTACATTTTAGTGTCAGTATAAAGACATCTACAATACTTTAATGTTGTTTATAATATAATATTGGTATTAAGTCAAGTATTAGAAAACAAACTCTTTTTTTACTATTTAAGTAAACTATATATATATATATATATATATATATATATATATATATATATATATATATATATATATATATATATATATATAAACTGGGTTAATTAGTGGATTTGTTCAGGTATTAAAAGTGTTTCTGTTAATCAATGTTTTACAATGTAGCAACTACCGGTATCTTCTTTTGCTGCTCAGCTAAAAACACACACACACGTGCACACAAATAAAGCAGTAACATTTTCAAAAATGAACTTTATATTATTTTAATATTTTGAAATATATATTTTGTAAATGATTTGTTATTGCAGGGGGTGCATATTTTCATGTAAACGCGGTAACGTCAATAAATGAATCGCACTTAATAGTATGGGGTGCATTTTCTGGTGGGAGTGCAAAATTTGATATAGGCCTACAGCAACTTCAGAAAATGCAACCTGGATGCATTTTCTGATGTTACACCGGCACTGGTCCCAGTAAATTAATTTTGTTAGTTATTTCTTTCCATGTTTTGTTTATAATATATTTTTGGCTCTGTTAGTGTTAAATAATATTTCCTGATATTTTTTCCATTTCATTAACTAACAGGTAAATGTCATGTTTGTGGAAATTGGTTTCCCTTTTCTTTTTGTCCTGTGCTATAGTTGCATCAAGGTCAGAGTCTGCAGAAGCCATAGCTCCATCCTATTATATTTGCTTCTTCTTTCTGTTCACTGTACCACTCATTTATCTTTGCCAGAAGGAAGTTAAATCTATACTTTCGGCGTTACGAATCTATTTATAATGAGATGCAAATTCTGATCTCTCCTGTATAATGAGCAGTACTTTATGCAGTTTGTAAACTTGCAGTGATATTATGGTTGTTCATGAAAAGGAGCTGCTTAGAACATCATTTACGAACATGCAATATTAGTACATAGAGCCCCATTTCTTTACAAAATGTCTCGATTCTCATACATAGAAAAACTAAAAGAAACTTAATAAACTCAACTAGAAGTGTGGGCAATTTGAAATTTAGGTATCTGTAAATCCAGCACTATTGAGAACTGATGGATTCTTCTCAGCAATTCTTCCTAACCTGTCCTTGTTTTTGTGTTCATTTATGTTTTAGTTTCTTGTTGTGTGACCGACAGGGAGTTACACTGTTAAATTAAATATACAGTATAATGTACAGTATAGTAATAATTAACTTAAGTTATACTACATATTGTACTTTACAGATAGTTAGCAATGAAATGTTTATTAACAATTTGATGACTGATTCTCCAGATAAATGCAAAAATGTAAAGTGTGACACACAGGTGGGCGCACCCCCCATATCCCCCTGAATGTGACACTGAATAACTGATGCTGAATTATGCTGGATAGTGTTTGTATGTTATGAATCTCAATACAGACAGATGCAGTACTGTATAACGTTGCACTGTACACCTGCAAGGGGGATGCCAGCGCAATGTATGCAGCAGCAGGTGTTTCATTGATCCAACAAAAGACAGTGTTGCAGGTCAACGAGAAGCATGTATTTAGTGCAGCATCTCTTGCAGGTGTTCAGAAAACACATTTTTGTCTGAAAAACAAAACAAAACAACATACTGTACTAGATATTACTGCTGTTTGACATTACTAGAATTACATTGTAACTGCAGTTTTAGATCACTAGACTATGCTAGAATTACATTGTAATTGTAGTTTAAGATCACTAGACTAGACTGTATTGGAATTACATTGTAATTGCAGTTTAAGATCACTAGACTAGACTGGACTAGAATTACATTGTAATTGCAGTTTAAGATCACTAGACTAGACTGTATTGGAATTACATTGTAATTGCAGTTTAAGATCACTAGACTAGACTGGACTAGAATTACATTGTAATTGCAGTTTAAGATCACTAGACTAGACTGGACTGGAATTACATTGAAACTGCAGTTTGAGATCACTAGACTGGACTGGAATTACATTGTAACTGTAGTCTGAGATCACTAGACTGGACTGTACTGGAATTACATTGTAGCTGCAGTATAAGGGCCCTTTCACTATGGGTACACTTGGAAATGTACTAAGGAACTTCTGTCTTTACAAGTGTACTGAGATCATTCCCCTTTCACACTACACATCAGCAAGAGTACTGTGAACAAAAAACTAAAAGCAGCGAGTTTTATCACATATTCTGACATGTCTCTGGATTTACGCTCGACAGCATTCTGCGCACTGGAACATGGGTGAGTCCCCAAGATCATACCCAGCTGGTCCTATTAAGGGCATTTTAATTTTACTTGTAAGGAATCCTGACTCCTCTGCAGTATGTCTCTGGTTTTTATGTATGAACAGCACAGTTTTGTAGCCTTCAGCCGGTCAGAAAACTCTTTACTTCTCATGGATTTATCACTCTTATGTAACAACAGCTTAAAGGAGTCTGACCCCGTTTGGTGCACTTGATAGTTAGAGACGTTCGCAGCTGAAGCAAAAATAAGTGAACCGTACTGAGTATGGAGGCAACCGTACCGACACTGCCTCCCTAATCATACCCAGGAATGGAGGCAACCGTACCATCACTGCCTCCCTAATCATACCCAGGAATGGAGGCAACCGTACCGACACTGCCTCCCTAATCACACACAGGAATGGAGGCAACCGTACCGACACTGCCTCCCTAATCATACCCAGGAATGGAGGCAACCGTACCGACACTGCCTCCCTAATCATACCCAGGAATGGAGGCAACCGTACCGACACTGCCTCTCTAATCATACCCAGGAATGGAGGCAACCGTACCGACACTGCCTCCCTAATCATACCCAGGAATGGAGGCAACCGTACCGACACTGCCTCCCTAATCATACCCAGGAATGGAGGCAACCGTACCGACACTGCCTCTCTAATCATACCCAGGAATGGAGGCAACCGTACCGACACTGCCTCCCTAATCATACCCAGGAATGGAGGCAACCGTACCGACACTGCCTCCCTAATCATACCCAGGAATGGAGGCAACCATACCGACACTGCCTCCCTAATCATACCCAGGAATGGATGCAAATGTACCGAATTACAGGGGAAACATAGCCAGTGTGAAAGGTCCCTAAGATCACTAGACTAGACTGTACTGGAATTACATTGGAACTGCAGTTTGAGATCACTATTTATTATTTATTATTATTATTTATTTCTTAGCAGACGCCCTTATCCAGGGCGACTTACAATCGTAAGCAAATACATTTCAAGTGTTACAATACAAGTAATACAATAAGAGCAAGAAGTACAATAACTAGACTAGACTGGACTGGAATTACATTGAAACTGCAGTTTGAGATCACTAGACTAGACTGGACTGGAATTACATTGAAATTGCAGTTTAAGATCACTAGTATCTAGACTGGACAGGAATTACATTGAAATTGCAGTTTAAGATCACCAGTATCTAGACTGGACTGGAATTACATTGTAACTGCAGTTTAAGATCACTAGTCTCTAGACTTAATAAAATTACATTCAACTAAAAAATCAGTTTGACCAAGTTTTCCATCAATAACAATGTTGAAGGCACTAGAGCCCAAACACATGTTTGCTTGACTCAGTCTCTTCTAGTTTCAATAATACTGATGAAGGCTCTAGAGCCCCAAAACATTTTTGTTTGGCTCAGTCTCTTCTAGTTTCAATAACACTGATGAGGCACTAGAGCCCAAACACATGTTTGCTTGACTCAGTCTCTTCTAGTTTCAATAACACTGATGAGGCACTGGTTTGTTGATTGGCTTCTTCTAGTTTTGCTTCCCCTTGTCTTCAGTTTAATCTCAGCTCTCGGAGAAAGCAGTGGGGTGTTTAAGAAACCACAGTGAGGTGGGCCAGGAATCAAGACCCTTTACTGACAAGCCGCAAGTTCCCTGTTTCTGTGAATCGCTGTGAATCGGGCGCCTTGTGTTGGTGTGTCGAGCAGCTCAGCTCCCTCACCACTACAATGAGAGGAGGTGATGTACATGTGAAGCACTGAGATTCTGTCTGCCACCAAGAGAGTTAACCTCAAAAGAAAAAAAATCTCAAATCAACACAGATCTTTAATTTGCTTTTATGACTATGCACTCACGAATGAAGACATTTCAGGCCTGTTTAATTCTCTAGAGTTATCTGTGTTTTCTAACTAATCCAGCAAAAAACAACTTCTGAAAAACTGTGCAAGCAGCGATTGGTTTAATAGTCGAATATATGGCCCAGCACTAAAATATTAAGAAGATAGTGCTTGTGTGTTTGGGGGGGGGGGGGGGCTCGGTGCTCGTGTGTGTGTGTTTGAGTATGTGTGTGTGTGTGTGTGTGTTTGTGTTCTGTGTGGGGGGGCTGGGTGCTTGTGTGTGTGTGTGGGGGGGGGGGCTCGGTGCTCGTGTGTGTGTGTGTGAGTATTTGTGTGTGTGTGGGGGGACTGGTTGCTCGTGTGTGTGTGTGTGTGTGTGTGTGTGTGTTTGTGTGTGGGGGCGGGCTGGGTGCTCGTGTGTGTGTGTATGTGTGTGTGTGTGGGGGGGCTGGGTGCTTGTGTGTTTGTGTGTGGGGGGAGGGGCTTGGTGCTTGTGTGCGTGTGTGTGAGTATTTGTGTGTGTGGGGGGGACTGGTTGCTCGTGTGTGTGTGTGTTTGTGTGTGGGTGTGTGTGTGTTTGTGTTGTGTGTGTGGGGGGACTGGTCGCTCGCGTGTGTGTGTGTGTTTCTGTTGTGTGTGGGTGGGGCTGGGTGCTTGTGTGTGTGTGTGGGGGGGGGGGCTGGGTGCTTGTGTGTGTGTGTGTGTTTGTGTGTGTGTGGGGGGGGCTCGGTGCTTGTATGCATGTGTGTGAGTATTTGTGTGTGTGTGGGGGGACTGGTTGCTCGCGTGTGTGTGTGTGTTTGTGTTGTGTGTGTGGGGGGGCTGGTTGCTCGTGTGTGTGTGTGTGTGTGTTTTTGTGTTGTGTGGGGGGGCTGGGTGCTTGTGTGTGTGTGTGTGAGTATTTGCTTGTGTGTGGGGGGGGGGACTGGTTGCTTGTGTGTGTCTTAGCGGGAGGGATGTGGTGATGTGTGGGTGCCGGAGAGAGGGGCTCACAGGAAGCACACAGCAGATTTTCAAGGAAAAACCAAGCAGAGTTTGGTTTGAATCTGTGCGCGCTGCAATGCATGCTCTGGTTACTTTGAAGCAGCAGAACTGAACACAAGCAGAGCTTTTTACATTTCTGTACATTTGCTTTATAAAACATCCACAACTATAGAACTATAAAACACTTATATATCAAACACTATAGATAGAGAGATAGATTTATATATACAGTTCACCAAATGAAATTTATAATTTCAATAAATTTCTTGAAAACAAAGAATTTTAGGAAAAATCTTTTGTAGCAAAAGTTGTGCTTTTGTGGACGAGGAACAAAAATTACAAGAAATAGATATTTCTAGAAAAGTCTAGAAAATGCTAGATTGTAGGTGAACATTCTTAGAGAGTATAAAAGGGTTAGGCATAGGATGATTGCTGTCATTACCAATAAGTCAATATGGGAAAAAGTGAAGAGCTATCTGAAGACCTTAGGCAGAAAATGATTTATCGTCATAAAGCTGGTGAAGGATACAAGAAAGTTTCCAAGCATTTGAGTACCCCAATTTCAACTATTGTTTCTATTATCAAGAAACACAAGACTCATGGTACTGTCACAACGCTCCTTTGCTCTGGAAAAAAAAGGTTATTTCACCAAGAACAAGTAGAAGAATTGTGAGGAAGGTTAATAACAATCCGAGATTGACTGCCAAAGATATTCAAAGTGAATTGGCTGCAAGTGGGACTGGGGTTTCCATTTCAACAATAGGTCGAGTATTGCATGGTGAACGTCTCAATGGTCGCAGGCCAAGGAAAAAGCAACTCTTAAGAAAACATCACAAGGACAATCGCTTAAAGTTTGCAAAACAGCATATGAATGATGGATATGAGTTCTGCTCAAAGGTTTTGTGGAGTGATGAAACAAAAATTTGGTCACGCTGATAGTTGCTATGTTTGGTGAAAGTCAGGTAAGGCGTACAAAGAAAAGAACACCATACCTACTGTCAAGCATGGAGGTGGTAATGTCCTTCTATGGGGATGTTTTTCCTTTAATGGCACAGGAAATTTAGTTCCAATACTTGGTAAAAATGGATTCCATAGTATACCAAAATATATTGGCCAATCATCTGAAACCCTCTGCTACAAAACTTTGTTTAAAGCGCAACTGGACGTTCCAACATGACAACGATCCAAAGCACACATCAAAATCTACTTCAGAATGGTTAAAGAAGAATTAAATAAAGGGTCTGGAATGGCCTAGTCAAAGTCCCAATCTAAATCCGATTGAGAATCTTTGGTATGAGTTGAAGAAAGCTGTGCACAAGAGAAGTCCTCGGAAATTGAATGAACTGCTAAAATAACACCAGCTCACATCAGCAAGATAAGCAACTTTCATTTCTGTTAAATATTGTGCTGAAGAGAAGATATTTGGGTTGCTTCTTCATTTTGAATTGAGTTCAGCAGTCACTACTTCATTTTCTTATTTTGTTGTGTTTTTATCCACTACTCAAACCCCTTGCTTCAACTTTCGTTTCTGTAAAATATTGTGCTGCAATTATTGTAGTAATAGATGGACTTCAAGTGAGTTACAGGAAAATAATTCCATCTAGGGTTTCTGTGATGTCATAAATTACACAGAGCCATATGGTCACTTTAACTAAGATGGGCCAGTCACAGTGCAAACATACTGCAATTTGCATTTTCGTTGCGCCAGTTCGCAAAGTATACATTTTGTTGTATGTACTAAGAGAAAATATATTAATGAAAAGAGCTGCAATATACTAATTTAAATATTTATTGCGCCTTCTTAGTGAGATCTCTAGCATACATTACAAGAGTTGTGCGACATTGTTCAAATAAATAGTGGGAGTTGAGTTGTGGTTTGCTGCAGCAGAGGGTGCCCGAAGGATAATGTCTATGCATGCAAGGGTGCAAGAATCAAAATAACATAGTTTTTGTTAAATGTAACCAACATCTATACAATGCATTCTGTTCTGTCTTCATTTTACCTATTTTACTGTTATATATATTTATACAAAATGAAAGGCAGTTTAATCCTATCAGATTCTATAGTGGGGCCCCACCATCAACCCCAAAAAGCTTTTCATAATCATACAGTAGCTCCTCGCTAAACCGGACAAATATATATATATATATATATATATATATATATATATATGTTTTTTTAATTTAGCAGTCGCCAATTGTTTATTATCATTTTCTCCCAATTTAGATTAGCCAATTATTTTTAGGCTCAGCTCACCGCTACCACCCCCGCGCTGACTCGGGAGCAGCGAAGACGAACACACGCTGTCCTCCGAAGCGTGTGCCGTCAGCCGACCGCATCTTTTCACACTGCAGGCGCCCGGTCAGACTACAGGGGTCGCTGGTGTGCAGTGAGCCGAGGACACCCTGGCTGACCTAACCCTCCCTCCCCCCGGGCGGCACTCAGACAATTGTGCGCCACCCCCGGGAGCTCCCGTCCACTGTCGACAGTGGAATAGCCTGGACTCAAACCGGCGACGTCCAAGGTATAGGACGCATCCTGCACTCCACGCAGAGCGCCTTTACCGGATGTGCCACATTATGTAAAAATATAAATCTGTAACGTACGCCTATACAGCATACAGTACAGTAGTAAAATCAAATGAATACCTAGCGCACTTTCTTTTTACTTTAGCCTACTGGTAACACAAAATAAATAATGCTGCTGCATTTTACACATTGGTGTACAATGTGAATAAAAGATTATTTTAAATTGAAACTAAATGATTTTAGGGTTTTATTTTATTTTACTTATTATTATTTTTAACTTGGCCTACTTATAGCCTAGACAATTAACACACAATAGATCATGGTCCTATACAGATGCTCAGAATGAGCTGGAGGGGTTAGCGGCACATGTGTGCAGTCTATTGCTCCCAACACGCTGGGGAAACCAGAAATGTCATAGAAATTAGTTTTCAAGGCTTGTAAGTACACCCTGACTTTAGTGAAAATTAGGTAGTTGGGTGTTCACCTCAAAAATGCATTGAGCACAACTGGCAATGCACGAGAAAAAGCGGACTGGGAAATGCCAGCAAAAATTGTGACTATTTAAAACATGCTTTCAAAAGTTCTTAACAAATTGATGTAATTGTCGGTAGCTTTAGTATATCTCATTATAATATTTGAGAAACCTGCACTATCTCCGTCTCCTTTTTGCAAATGTATGCAGGAACATCCTTAATGAAAAACTGCTGCCACAAAGCATTCCCTAAAAAGTTGCTAACAGCATTGCTCATGTTTCGTACATTTCACCCTGACTTCCGACTCGTTTGCAACTCGTTTGTGACTATTGCGACAGGCGCAACGCTTTAGTACATCTACCCCTAAGTTTAATATCAATAAAAAGCAATCAAAAACGTGTTATTTTTAGTGGTAAGAAATCACACTAATTTAGTATAGGAGAAAATAATAATTTTTAAGGTGAGGCCTCCCATTCAAACACACACATATTTCCACATGGTTGCTTGGCCTGGAGTGCACAGTAACACCTTACACTGCCACAGGGGGTAATACACCCCAGGGATAGAAATAAGACTCCTATTGCATAGCAGCTTCACCCATTCCAAGTTTTACTATGAGCTTGATTAGCCCCCCATGTATAGATAACAAGCTCAGCTGTGCCTTATTAGACTCATAGTGAAACCCAAGAATGGATCAAACTGCTATGCAATGGGAGTCTTATTTCCATTCCTGTGATGATAACCAGCATTATTATTGCAGGATTGGAAATAAGACTCCTTTTGCACAGCAGTTTCACCCATTCCAGGTTTCACTAAGAGCTTGATTAGCGACAGTGTGTATTGCAACAAGCTCAGCCGTGTCTTATTAGACTCCTAGATCATTGCCATCCCTGTACCCTGCTGTATGAAGAGAGCTAACCGCTCCAGGCTGTGTGTGTCACTGCTTCCTGTGCTGCAGTGAGTGAGATTTCCTGCGATCTGTGCCTGTGTATAACATGCAGGCCTCTCTGCTGCAGATACCAGCTCTGAGGACTCGACTCCACACCACCGCAAGGTAAGAAAGACAGCTGAATGCATTCTCTCTTCATTTCATTCTTTTAAATATCTTACCCACTTTGGACAGCCACACATTATCATTTTGTTTTTTCAAAAACATGTTTTATTGTATCTTATAGAAAAATGTCACAGGTATTTATTTGAAAGAGTTTTTAAATATGGAACAAAAGATAAATGTCGGGTCGGAATATTGTGACACGATATTAATAAAGCACTAGAAAGTGGATTTTTTTTTTAATTGTCTATAGTTAATAACAGTTCTGTCTCACAGAGCATAGCGGCTTATTGGCAGCATAGGGCTGGTTTAAACACGCAATACTCAGGTCTGTGTCTTAATTAAGTAAGAAACAAAATCAGAGATAACATATCAAAATGATTTCCATAGCAGTTTGTCAGTGTTTTAATCAATTTTTTTTTTTATTGTTTTCTGTTTTTGAACGTTGGGGCCATGCGTGATTTGTGTTGTTTAAAAACTTTTAAAAACTTTTAAAAACTTCAGTCGAATATTCAGATATCTATTTAATTTTTTTTTTTTCACATATCTATAAAAGCTATATGCTTTTAGGATTATTATGGGGGTTTCATGTTTGAGCATTCTTTTCAAATTCAAACAAACATTCTTTCATTTTTAAACAGCTGAATTCAATATATAATTAGTACCCTCTATATTCCAACAAAGAGCAGTAAAATAAACCCAGCGGCGCCCCATCAAACTCCCTCCTGAACACAGGAGAGAAACACTCTTCTGTACAGTGGCATGGAGGGGTGATTTATTTCAGATCTCATTGATGCAATGGTTTACTTTGCAGGATATCTTTTGAATTCTGTATAAATCCTTTATAAATTAAACTGTTACAGGAACCAATACAAACATTGACATGTTTGCCTCTGAATGGATTGTAAGCAGTGTTTCTTTGAATGTACTCCAGCAAGACTATAGACACAGTCTAACCCAGTTTAATCTCACCTCTATATACCAGCATCAATCAGCTTGTTCCCACTACATTGAAATGTCCAGAACAGCAGATTATATTAGGGGCAGACTCCTGATTATAATACTATTACGAAGAAGAAGAAGAAGAAGAAGAAGAAGAAGAAGAAGAAGAAGAAGAAGAAGAAGAAGAAGAATATCACTTCTAGTATTTTCATCGCACAGATAATTGGTTCTCACTTCTCCTAATATCATTTTGGGAAGGAAAACCACAAGACCTGGCAGTTTGGCATGTCAGCCGACAGCATGCAGTTTTGAATTGTGTTGGATTGCTGTGATGCTAATATCATGAAATAAGAGGCTTTGTATATTCGATTGAGCTGATTTGCTAATTGCTGTTGATAGCCCCAAGCCAGGCTTGCCCAGACAGTGTCTGCCTTCAGCGAACCCGATTACATCCAGCTACGTACCAGATTAAATATGAAGATATAAGGGGCTGTTTGTTCAAAACACTTCCGCCAGTCTTTAATTATTATTATTTTTTTAAGTAGGAATAAAATCACGTGAATGTTACAAAATAAGGAACTGAGTTGTTTGACTCTAACTTTGTAAAATGAACAGGCGTTTTAGCTCTTTAAATGGAGTTTATAAAGACTAGAGTAAACGCTTTGAAAATATGGCACAAGTTCTCCTGCTAAAATCAGTATGTATGAATGCATGCAGTGCAAAGTACACACGATACATAACTTACTTTATACATTGCATTACATGACATTATACATTACATTACATAATTTATATATTACATTATACATTATACACTACAATACAAATTACATTAGGTATTCTGTATGAAGTGGATACAGTGCAAATCTAGTTTAGCATCTGATCAACATCTATATAGTGGAATAACAAATTACAACATTCCCACTTTAGTTTGAGTGTCTCTGTGTAATAATGTGTAATCATCTCGGGGTCTGAAGCTTCACTCTCGTTTTTTATTTCCTCGTCAGACCCCCTCGATGGAATTATAATGCGTAGTTATAACACACTGCTTTATAACACATTCTATAAATATTATAATAACACAAAGGAAAAAAAAACACTTGAGGAGTAGAGTTTTAACTGTGATTATCTGAGAAGATTGAAGAAGAGGTTTCAAATTGGGTTCAGATAAAGAAATTCAATGCCATTCTGGATTGCCAGTAATAGCCAAGGTCATTCATACAGTGTGTTTGGTAATGCGTTATTTTGAGTATCACGAATAAGTATTTCATTCATATGCAGTTAACCATTCGCTGAAGTTCAGTTCCATGTTAATAAACAATCAATAGATATGTCATGTGTGTATCTATCATTAGACTGTCACTCCAGCTCATATTTCATATATGTATGTTGGGTGTGTTTTTTGAGACTTGCCAGTTTCCTGCTCCAGTAAAAAAAATAGACTGGTGTGTAGTGTTACCGATATTATTCTATAAGCTATCCATTCTGCCTAATAATTTAAACCCATGATTGCCATTCACAGTCACTTTTTGAAACTGTGATGATCGTGTGAATAGGGTATTAGGCTTTAATACCTTCTTTTCTTACTGGAGCAGGAAACTATGAAACATCAGAACAGACACTCAACATACATATGAAATATGAGCTTGAATGACAGTCTAATGATAGATACACACATATATGATATATCTATTGACTGTTTAATTCCATGTAACTAAACTTCAGCAAATGGTTAACTGCGTATTATTTATGACACTCATAGTAAAGCATTACCATAACAACATGTAGAATATATAATGTAACATCTCTTTCTGTGCTTGCTAGTCACTGAGCTGGGCTGTGATCAATGCACTTCTCAGCCCCTCTGTTTGAATGCTTATTCTGTCAGGCTGTTGGGGAACTCCTGATCTTTGCTAATATTCAAAGTCCCTTTGAAGTTGGATTGCAGTTTGACTGTATTTCATATTGCACTTGTCTGTTTGCATTGCAGCAGAGAATTCTTCCAGCAGTAAAAAAAAAAGTATAATTAATGTTGGTAACACTTTAAATTGTGTCTCTAATTACTGTGTATCTCATAGTAGTTACTTAGTAAATACATGTGTACTTACATATAATTACAATGTTATTATGCATAGTTACAATGTAATTTAACATGTACGTCTTTTTGCATGATTTGTGTAAGTACACAATTGTATTAGAAAAGGGTTGGGGTGAGGGGGGTTAGGGTTAGTTTTACAGTTAGGGTTAAAGTTAGGGTAAGGGATAGGGTTATATCATACAAAATAAATGACACAAGCATATTGCAAATATGCATAATAACATTGTAATTATGTGCAAGTACACATGTATTTATTAAGTAACTAATATGCAAATACACAGTAATTAGAGACACTTAATATAAAGCGGTACCCTAATTTATTTTATTTCCAAGAGAACATCGTGTGCTCCTTGCTGTGTGATTACAGTGCAGTCACACTGACTTGAGCCTGTGTGATCTGTGTGCATTTACAATGTATTACTGTGTAGCATCGTGTGCTCCTTGCTGTGTGATTACAGTGCAGTCACACTGACTCGAGCCTGTGTGATCTCAGTGTGCATTTACAATGTATTACTGTGTAGCATCGTGTGCTCCTTGCTGTGTGATTACAGTGCAGTCACACTGACTCGAGCCTGTGTGATCTCAGTGTGCATTTACAATGTATTACTGTGTAGCATCGTGTGCTCCTTGCTCTGTGATTACAGTGCAGTCACACTGACTCGAGCTTGTGTGATCTCAGTGTGCATTTACAATGTATTACTGTTTAGCATCGTGTGCTCCTTGCTGTGTGATTACAGTGCAGTCAGAGACACTCAATGGAAACATGCACCTGAGTTTTCATTATCAGGAATTCAAAAGCCCCAGCAAAGCAAACTGGATCCTGTAACATTCAGCACAAAAACACAGTAACGCTTTATTTTGAGTGCAAGAAATAAGTATTTTATTAATATGCAGTTAACCATTTGCTGAAGTTTAGTTCCATGTTTAAAAACCCAACTGTATAAATGGATAATTGTATGTAAAAAAAATAATGTGTAAAAAATAATGTAATTGTATGTATGCAAATGATTTTGTAACAATTGTAAGTCGTCCTGGATATGGGCGTCTGCTAAGAAATAAATAATAATAATAATAATGTTATTAAACAGTTAATAGGTATATCATGCATGTGTGTATCTATCATTAGACTGCCATTCAAGCTCATATTTCATATATGTATGTTGAGTGTCTGTTCTGATGCTTGGTAGTTTCCTGCTCCAGTAAGAAAAGACATACAAAGACTTGTATTAAAGCCTAATACCCTATTCACACGATCATCACAGTTTCAAAAAGTGACTGTGAATGGCAATCATGGGTTTAAATTATTAGGCAGAATGGATAGCTTATAGAATAATATCGGTAACACTACACACCAGTCTATTTTTTTACTGGAGCAGGAAACTGGCAAGTCTCAAAAAACACACCCAACATACATATATGAAATATGAGCTGGAGTGACAGTCTAATGATAGATACACACATGACATATCTATTGATTGTTTATTAACATGGAACTGAATTTCAGCGAATGGTTAACTGCATATGAATTAAATATTTATTCGTGATACTCAAAATAACGCATTACCAAAAACACTGTATGAATGACCTTGGCTATTACTAGCAATCCAGAATGGCATCGAATTTCTTTATCTGAACCCAATTTGAAACCTTTTCTTCAATCTTCTCAGATAATCACAGTTAAAACTCTACTCCTCAAGTGTTTTTTTTTTCTTTGTGTTATTCTAATATTTATAGAATGTGTTATAAAGCAGTGTGTTATAACTACGCATTATAATTCCATTGAGGGGGTCTGACGAGGAAATAAAAAACGAGAGTGAAGCTTCAGACCCCGAGATGATTACACAGTGTCGAACACATCCCGCCATTTCAGATTTGTTTTACAATTCAAACTGTTGAGACTTTTGATTCTGTGCACTGGATTCCAAGAATCACTCTGCTATAGAGAGCACAGTATCACTTCCACGCATAGCAGAGAAACTTGCAGCAAATGCGAACTGCGTTTTTGGGCTTGTTGAGGTTTTTAAGCATTGAAAGACGATGTCTATAATAACAAAAATATATATTTTTCAAACAATAACACTCTATATTATATTATATTGTTTGCTGTTGAAACATCCTCCTAGTTTCTTAAGCTTTAGTGATAGGTTGTAAAATAAATAAATAAATAAATAATATTTAATGAAACAATGGATCCCTCATGTTCTCACCACTCTCTCTGGTTGCTGCATTGCTTATTATCAGTGATTTCACGCTCAGTTCTGTAATTAAGAAAGCTCCACACCTGTGGAATCTTTATTTGAACATGACACGCAGTTGGGTCTGATCTTAACTGTGCTTCCAGTAGTCAGGGGCCCAGTTCCCAGTCCCATACTTGGGTTATCAGTTGACCAGTCCCTTGGGAAGTGCAGGGCTCTGAACTTCAGGGTTTTAGGGGACAGTGGACGCACCCCAACAGACATCAGTATTCACAGTATAGGAATGAGAGTGGAGAGCGGGAGAGCAGTGTGAGCATTTAAACCAAACACATTGAGAAAATCTAATCTGAGGAAACTATGAGACGCAACAACAGGAATATAAAGCTCTCTGTGTTTCAATTTGAAAAGAAAGCATGTTTAATTCAGTTAGATTGAAATATGTCTGTGAGATACTTTTTGAAATAAGCGACGTTAATGCACGTTTTAAAACAACCATATTCACTTGTAAGGCGGGTACAATTTAAAAGTATTTACTATATTAATATAATCAATTACTGTACACCAGAATAGCTTGTTTATTTATTTATTTATTTATTTAGATGTTTAAAAGTTGTCATCTATTTGATTTTATGGTCAAACAAAAACATTTTTTTCACTGTGAACATAAACTTTTTTCAAGTTTATCAGGGCAGTTCCAGTTGTAAATGTAATACATTATAAATAAATAAATATTAGTATTTATTTGTGTTCATCTAACTTTTGTTCTGTAGGTCCTGTAGAATTTTGTCACAAACATGTTTAAACACATGAAATAAAACCTAATAGTTTTATTAGCTACTTGTTGGTTATTATGCGGTGTGTTCTTTATTTATTTATTCATTTCTTAGCAGACGCCCTTATCCAGGGTGACCTACAATTATTACATTATATCACATTATTTTTTACATACAATTACATTATTTTGTACCCATTATTTTTTATTTAGCAGCGGGACAGCTTATTCTATTAGTGCAGCAGTTGATTCTTGAAATGTATTTTTGTTTACGACTGTAAGTCGCCCTGGATAAGGGCATCTGCTGAGAAATAAATAATAATAATAATAATTAGTTGAACTGAGTAGAGGTCATTGTTTTTGATCATTTCTTGTGCTGAAAATTGCAATTGATATATTGTTGTTAATCGAGCTTTTGACAGTTACTTGTCCTAGATTTGAGAGAGCTACTAGCTAGAAAGAGAAAAATAAATAAGAAAGAAAATGTGGTGATCAGTTGGAAGTTGAAAGATGATTGAAGGTGATCAGGATGTTCTTGATAATGTTGAGCTGATAATCAATATCCGATCCTGTCCTTATCATCTCACCACGGTGTGCAGTGTTTACGGCTCAGGTGTGTGTCGGAATAGCGTCGCAGAATTTTGGGAACGTTTCAGGGACCGAAGTTTCACAGTATATAAAAAAGGAAAGGAACACAGGAATGGGGCCATTTTACTGCGGCACCTCCCTGACTGCAGGGGTGGCAATAAGATTCCTTTTGCATGGCAGTTTCACCCATCCCAGATTTTACTATGAACTTGATTAGCCACAGTGTATCAGTGACAAGCTCAGGTGTGTTTTATTTAACTTGTAGTAAAGCCAGGAATGGATCGGGCAGCTATGCAATGGGAGTCTCATTTCCATCCCTGCAGTTGCTGTATCCACCAGACTGTAATTAGATGAAAAATTTAAAACGAGATACAGGGCTGAATAGATCGTTTCAGAGTTGCTTTTACTACGAATACATGCTTTGAACAGGACAGCTGCAGTGCCAGGGCTTAGTTTGTGTGGTTTATTGGGTACCCACTAATTGGACAGATTCAATTAATCTAAAGAGTGACGGATCTTAATACTGCCAGCACTGAAACCATTCAAATATTGATCTGAATGGAATTCAAAATAAGATCTATTGAATAGGCTGCATTGTTGAAATAAACCTTATACAGTTTCCAACAGTAAGTATTAAAGCATAGTAAAGTGTAATAAAGCACAGTGAAAGCATGGTAAAGCATAGAGAAGTATTGTAAAGCACAGGTTGGTATGGTAAAGCAAACCATGGTATACTAACCCTTATAAAAGTTCCCCATTGTAAAAGCAGAGCAAAGTGTAATAAAACACAGTGAAAGCAAGGTACATCATAGGCAAACGTGGTAAAGAATAATGAGGTTTGGTAAAGCAGGCTAAACTATAGTAAATACACAGTATAACCATAGGAAAAAGTCAAAAAACTCCCCACAAAAATACCATGGTAAACTTTTATAAGGGTGAGCTTTGACAATCTGAGTTGAATTTTAATTCAGAGTGATTTGTGAGTGGAAAACCCCTACTATTGTTACACACTGTGCTCTACACCCAGCCTGTCTGAGTGCACTTCCCAGTCAGAGCGCTGCGAGAGGCTGCATTACTGTGTGTCTTGCACAGTTTAACACAAATTCCACTGTTGCAGCATTGTACTTTTATTGCATGCAGTATGTATGGATTTGCATATTTTGAATTTAGGTTTATTTATAAACCTTTTTATGTCAGATAACATTTCTATAGACATAGTTTTGTGTTGCAACATTGTAGGACCGTTGGTATTACAACAGAACTAGAGGTCTTTTCAAAAGCAATTCTTGTGTAATTTAAAACTTCACTTCCACCAGTTTCATAACCATAACAAGCTTAAAAGAAATGTCAGCTTAGTTTCCAGTGAGCTCTGGTGAGATAAGACTTTACATACAGACACAACAAGCTTAGGGGGTGCAGACTGGGGGAGGGCAGGGTTTTTTGTGTTGCCCCCACTGTTTAACCCCACTACTCAGAGCCCTTGCATGTTTCCATGGTTCCTTTCTTTCTCACTAAATACCCTGAATAGATAATCACCTCCTCGTCAAATACATGCAACATATTTTGTATAATATATAAAACTATGGAGATTGAAACTCAGGGGACTGTGTGAATCATTGTTGGTGTCGCTGCTGTATAATATATAAAACTGTTTAAAGGAATATTTTATACTCTCTGAATCTGTATAATATTATTTGAGTATTGTATCTGTTTAGTATCCTACATGTTTTCTTCAGCATGGCGTGTTACTGTTTCTGCACTTGTGTGCATTTTAATAAAGTCACACCAGTTCAGAGACTGCATCTCAAAGGGAAAGCTTGGGAGTGGCGTTGTATTATCAATGGCGTTATCAATGTCAATTCTGGGAGCATATTCAAGCAGAAGTCATTTAAAAGTAAACGGATAAGCAGATTTTACTTCCTCTCTCCCCCTCTTTCTCTCTCTCTCTCTCCCCCTCCTTCTCTTTATCTCCTCTCTTCTCTCTATTGTGGGAGAGAAGCAGAGCGTGCAAAAACACACAGACAAAACAAAACTGTGCATGCATCTCCAGCCTGGAGTATTAATAAGATATTTATAAGGGATTTCAGTATTATATATGTGAGAAAAAGAACGAAAGCTGTGTGTCTGGACCGGGAGGTGTTCTGAGCGAGTGAAAGTATCTGTCTTGCAGAACTCCTACCTCTTTACACTGAGATCGAGAACTGCACTACGCTGGAGAAGGAAATCCCACAAACAAGGATCTCTCTTTTGAGTGAAACTGGGGGCTTTCCCAAAATCTTACATTCGAAAACAGAACCTGAGACAAATTACCACAGGGAAACCTCTTCAAAATCCTGACCCTTTATTAGCACTTGCAGCATTAACACTGGTTCCCTCTTTAGAGACCAAGGCTTCATTAAAATCCATTATCTTACCTCTTATTAGCTTTATTAAAATCCTCACTGCTCCCCTTTAAAGGAGTGCTGCCCATCTTTAAAATCCATTCCCTTACCTCTTATTAGCACTATAGACTTTATCACTCCCCTTCCTTTAAAGGAGTGCTGATCAAAGTTTTTTTTTTTTAAATACTTTAAAATGATGACTTCCTGTTAGCTTTATTAGCATTACTAATGGTTCCCCTTATTGTTCCGACAATCTTTTCTTTTTTTTAACGTTAATTCAGGAAATACAAACAGTTCAAACGCAGTGCTGTCCATCAGCTGCTGTGTCCGGGACCCTGATGCTGCAGTTTGGTTAGCGGTCCTTAACGAGAAATGCTCTCCTGTTTTCCCTGAGCCGGTGACGTGTCTGTGGGCGAGCTATGTGGAAACAGTCGGGGGAGTTCTAAATGTGTTTGCATCTGAAGAACAGAAACCAGCCGCTCTCTTGCTAAAAACGAGAACTTGCTCGCGAGAACAGGGGGTTCCTCCGAAACTGCGCTGGTGATGGAAAAAGAGAAGTAATCGTGTTACAATAAAACAAGACTGAGCCTAACCATTTACTGCTGAACTCGCTAATTAGTTGCACGACGCAATAATAATAATAATAATAATAATAATAATAATAATAATAATAATAATAATAATAATAATGATGAATACATCCCAGCTTTTAGTTCCTGTGACGTTTCTCTGTTTTTCGTCTAAACGATTTGCAGACAACTCTCTCCCCACTCTCTCATCCTCTCTATCACTACTTTTCTCTCTTTATTTGAAAAATAATTGATTATATACAGTATTGTGCATTTTCCATAAAACAAAACAAAAATAAATAAAAATAAAATAAAATTTTCAACTAAAACAAATACAATTCTGGGGATGAAAATAAGACTTCCGTTGCTTAGCAGTTTGATCCATTCCTGTTTTTACTAGGATTTCAATAAGTGTGGCTAATCAAGTAATAGTATAAAGCAATATTGGGCTCTATTCTATATTTCAGTGTTGTGATAAACATTTTTCCAAACTTTTTTTTTTTTTTTTTTTTTTTTTTGCATTGTCTTAAAATCGAAGCGATACTCAAACCAAATCCCCCAAATAAGGGAATTCTGTGAGCACACATTCCTCCTTAAATCCGTCCGAACAATCAGTCAATTTAGGATTCAATCAGTGAAAACAAAATTTATATTAACAGGCAGATTGCCTTCCTCCCAGGAAAACAAGACGAAAACAGATCAGCAAAAGCGATGAACTACGATCCAACTGTTTCCAAAGGGTAGGCTACTTCTTATTGAGATTTTCTGAGATATTTTTACAGGAACCGGCTGAAAACGAGGTCTTCGTGGCTTGGGGTACCATTTATTTAAAAAACAAAATTGAAAATTGGCTTCTCATTCCTGTCATTCCATGGTATTCCCTGCACACCGTTCCCCCATCCCAACAGTGCAATGGTGTAAGCCAGTAGGGCCGTCCAGATATATATTTTTTCAATCTTAATTTTAATAAGAGGTACCTACGTCGATGCTCCGTATTGTTATAAAAACATTTATATATTAGAAGAGTTTGAACTACTACAGTGTACACGAATGAAGGTTGATAGAATGAAAAAAACAAAACATCCTGCAAATAAAATATATATTTTTAATAATTTAAAAACTTAATTTAAAACCCACAGAGTTGGGTTCCCTTTCTATTCACACTGCAGCCCCATCAGAAGGTGTCCATGCCACATAGGCTATGTGCAATCCCAGCACTGATGGGAATTCACCAATATTATAACGCAGATTTGAATGACAAAAATATCTCCTTTGTCTATTTGAAAAGACCCTGCTGTTGCATAAAATCACCCAAAATCATTATTATTTTCATACATCAGTAATGCTAGGCTTTGCAAGTCATTCAAACACGTAAATGCAGTAAATAAGGACACATACAATAGTAATAATCATTTTCCAGACAGTAACTACGTTGCTTGGCACATTAATAACAGCAAAAGTGGTACCCATATATACCTGCTACAACACGAACGCACAACGGCACACATCCTTGTTTACGCGGACAAAATACCAGTTCCTATGGAGAACGCGAGGGTAATATGCTTTTTAGGGCAGACCAAACCTGTCGGTAAATTTTTACAGAAAAAATTATCCTTAAACGTTACTGAAACGTTTGTGTATCACTTCGAACTCCTACATGACCAGATAATGAGAAGATAAGAAGCCAGAGTCGGAATTTTGTCAATCGGCGGAATTGTGAAAAACAGCGGTATTTTTTTTTTCCTTAAATAGTCGGAATGTGGGAAGGAGTGTTTTGAGCTTCGCAAACATTCTTTAACTGTTCCTTATTAAGACATTTTGGTACCGACACTTTTGAGTATAGAGGCCACTGTCACAGGAAGTGATAGTGTTATATCTGTTATACCACCATGTGCAGCCTTACTTCCTGCAACTCAGGTCTTCTATTCTGAACGTTAGCTTCTCAAAGCTGGTATTTTCTAAATACTATGGGTCATTGTTTCAAACGTTTACTCCAGTCTGCAATTAACTACGAGCTTTTGAAAGAGGTAAAACTCCTGTTCATTTTACAAAACCAGAACCAAATTATAGCTGTTATATATTTTGAGTTCGAACCACTCTCAGGAGGGTCTGTCGCTTTCTAGTTTACTAAGATAAGGCTTGTGCCAACTACTGATAAAGATCAAGAGTAAGTGCTGTTTCTAAACTTTGAAAAATTATTTGACAGAGAGGTAGCGAGAAATGGAGAGAGAGGGAGGTTGAGAGACATACAGAGAAAGAGAGACAATGAGACACTGTGCCACCCCCCCCCCCCCCCCCCCCCCCCCCAAAACTAAATATCAAACCAGATCGCTTAGCATCATGAAGAGGCCGCTCAGCACCTGAAAGCTAAGAAACGGTCTTAAAGGATGTCATTGGCAAGTTTCAAATAGGATAAGGGGAGGTGAATATGACAGATAGACAGTCTGACAGACTCTAAAACTCAAAAACTTGCTAGGCCCTTCTTTAGCTCGTGTTATTGAGTGTGTCTGAATCTGGGGGTGCAGGGGGTCTATCTGCCTGTCTGTGTGTCTCTGTCACACGCACTCAGGGAAGTAGGTCACAGTGAGCTATATATCTTTGTGTGTTCATGTTGCAGGTTGCTCTCTGGCACTCCCAGTTCAAAGCCCATGTGCTGAGCTGGGTTGGTACACTGTGTTAAGGAGCTTTGTTATTCTTGCGGTGTTCAACTCTAACCACACGACAGGCTGGAGCGCTCAGTACAAAGCCTAGCAGGTCTCTTTTATTGTGTTTCTTTCAAGAATTTTCAGACCATTTCTCTTCACTCAGGTGTTACATAGGTTTTCAAATCGCCTCACCCATTCATTACAGACCTCTTTCACAGCTCCCATCCCCTCAGCTTTTAAATCCATTCACATCTTTTTGTCTTCTTGTTCACTCTGCGCAGTTTATGATTGAACGGCCTAAAGGGTACCCTAAGATACTTGCTGTTGAACACTGAGGTTAAAGAAGGCACTAGCACAAATGCCTGTCTGATTCGATCTCTTCTAGTTTCAATAATACTGATGAAGGCACTAGAGCCCAAACGCTTGTTTCCTTATTTTTTTAAGTTCATCTAGTTTCCCCTCAATAACGCTGATGAAATGTAAAAATTATAGCAATGTCCAAAAGTTTTGCATCATCCTATATAATTACCTAAATGAAACCTGTTTAATAATATTAATTTAACATATTGAATTACATACTGCTTTGTAGTTTTCCATATACTTAACGAAAAACTGACAAAAATTGAAATATGTGACATATTTTAACATGATACTTTACTACTATTATGGCTTCCGGTAGACTTTTGTGATATCATTTTGTAGTTTCTTTGATTGATGTTAAATAAAATATCTAAATTATGTTTATATATATATATATATATATATATATATATATATATATATATATATATATATATATATATATATATATATATATATATTAATGACGTTTCTTTCTAAAATTCTAGGTGATGCAGAACGTTTGGCCCTAACTCTACATTAATATAACATTTGAACCTACTTGCTCAGAAGTTTTAAGGACATAACGCCTACATAAAACACATAAACTGCCACTCATCGGTTTATATCAGAACCCCTCACTGGTGGAGAAATTAAATACTGTGGTCTATAAGGACTTTTTAATTTGTTTTTGTTTTTTTTGTTTTTGATGATTCATTTATTTGCCTAAGTCACGGGGGTGGAGTGGGAAGGGGGAAAGTGAAATGTTGGGGGGGTGTTTGAATTAATTCTCGGTAAAGAAAAGTCATCCCTTGTTTGTTGTCACCCCGTCTCCCCCGCGCTTCCACCAAAACCAGTAGGCTGGCCAGGGGGTTCCTCTGAACCGGGTCATCGCCGGGGATCCCGCAGTGAATCAGCCACTCACTGCGACCTCACAAAGGAATTGTACACCTTCGCCCACAATGTTGTTTGTAATGACAGCCTAATACGATTTCCACAGTGGGTGCGTTTATAACATTATCCCTTAGTTGAAAGAAAGAAAGAAAGAAAGAAAGAAAGAAAGAAAGAAAGAAAGAAAGAAAGAACACATTAGATCTTGTTGACGGTTCTTTTATTTATTTATTTATTTATTTAGTTAGTTAGTTAGTTAGTTAGTTCAAATAAAGCGCTCCCCAATCCAGTGCAGTTTGACACGTTAATGAGTCTCTCTCGCCTCCTGTTCGTTTACTTCTTGAGTTTAGATTTCTGTGCGCTCTCCTTTATCAGAAAGAATGAGAGCGCATGAAGGAACTGAGAAACACAGCAGGACTTCTCGATGGTCCAGTTCATTATTATTATCATTTCTTTACACAAACGGCATTCTTTTAGAGTGCCCATCTTCATGATGTCACAGGCAGACGATGTCCTATCAGCATAATACTACAGTATAGTCCCTTCTTTGTATCTGTTTAAATAAAGAGATGTTTAGAAGTGACAAACATTTCTTTCAGCTACTTAATTCCTGTTTGAAGTTGTGCTTTCAGTAAAAACGATATGTCGAGATCCACTCAACAAACACCAGAAGAAACAGAAGCTTAGACACGTGATGGATTCCTAGCATCATTTTACACCTTTTCTATCGGCTGCATAGTCTCGCTACTAGTGCTGTAATAATAATAATAATAATAATAATAATAATAATAATAATAATAATAATAATAATAATTCACTTTAATTTTGTTGCTATTTTAAAATGTTGCATATTTACAACTTCACAAGTTGTGTGCCTTGTTTTTTTTTTCTTTTTTATATATAGGTAATTTGTGTACATTTACCAGATTACTATATTATATTTTCTCCTTTTTTTCTAGTGTTTTCTGTAAATTTCAGCACATTTCCTTTTAAATTAAAACACGACGCTTGGTTTTTTTTTTTTTTTTTTTAATAACCGTGTCGAGTTCTCATGTAACCCGAAAGTGTTTAAAATCTGTTGATTCCGGTTGCGTTGAAACATGATTTTACAGTGTGTCTAAAAGATACTACCTGAATATCAAAGACGGTATAGAAATGCTAAACCACCAGTGATATTTCTTTAAATACTACACTAGATACAGGTTTAACTTATTCTGATCGAGCGCTTTGAAGTTGCGTGTGATAGATATTCAGCCACTGAATTACTGCAGCATGTTTATGTGGGAAATATATAACATCGGTTTGTCTTGTTTCGACTGGGATAATGGCTCTGTCATATGCGATGTTCAATCATAGTACAAGCACAAAGCAAAGCCGATTTTAAAAATACATAAGTTGCAAGATATTTTGTAAACGGGTTTTCAGTGTTTAAGAATATACTTTAAACACACAAACACACCCTCACCTGTTCAAAAGCATATGCTATTGGAATGTGCTCCGAATCTCTTCCATGAAGGTTTGAGTTCCTAGTCATGTTAAAACACACGACTCGTCACATTATTTGATACCGCATCCAACCCGTGCACTTCGGTTACATGATTATTTATTTAACTTGACTACCCATGTATTTTGTTTTCCTAAAGAAATCTAGAGATGATAATAATAATAATAATAATAATAATAATAATAATAATAATAATAATAATAATAATAATAATAATAATAATAATAAATTATTATTATTATTATTATACTAAATAAAATAAAACACACACACACACACACACACACACACACACACACACACACACACACACACACACACTTACACTTCAAAATGATTGAAATCCACAGACTCCTTGTCAAACCAATGAATTTCATTTACTTGAATATATTCACTTGCTGTTTTTTCTCAGTATTTAATAAGCCTGTCCAGGAAAACGAATCGTGCCGCGTTAATAAACTGACCATTCCAAGGCCGGGTCATTTCGAGGGGTCTCTTTGAAAGTGGGGTCCCCTGTGCACTCTCCTGTCTAACACTATATTTAGTGGTAAAGACGACTCGTCTGAATTGTCTTCTTCAAACTTGTATCACGGCCTCCTATCCTTCGTTCAGAATGCATTATGCAGATTTTATACATTGTCTTTTATAAATATTTTGAATTTCATAAAGTACATTACTGCACATTTGATTGTATTGGACAGTTTTAAACGTTTAAAGCAATTAAATATGCATACTTTTTTATTCTAATGCTGCACAAATAGACTAGTTTTGTACGCATTACTGATAATATCAAATTATATTGAAATGCATGGGGAGTCTTAAGAGTATTTATTTTGAGTCGGTTCTATAAAGCCAATAGAACCTGATGCAACCAATTGTTGGACCGCTAACGATTGTAATCCGGAGCGTTGCTTTAATCCCGAACCATTCTTTAGAACTGTGCTGTTCACTGTATAGAACAGGAATGTTGTACAGAAAGCTTACCCAGAAACCGTATGATGCCAACATTGATAGAACGTCCATGCTGTAATTATCTGAAAAAGTACGTTTAAATTAAATAAACACACATTACATAATACAATTACACCCGTGTTTTAAATATTCAAATCTCATTTTTGTGTTAAAATTAAAGTTTTACATAAAGTACCATATCGCCTAGGTTACATAACGGGTCAGAGTTCCTCATAGGCATAGTCGTGCTCTATTAAATAAAACTAAAATGTGCGCTTTAACTGCAGATTGTATAACAATTCAACTTAAACTAATTCAACTATATATATATATATATATATATATATATATATATATATATATATATATATATATATATATATATATATATACACATAATTGGATATTCGATCATCTGTAGTCTATCATTTATAGACTATGAGGACGCTTTTGAACTACTGGTGGGTTTGCAAAAGGAGGACCGGCGAACTATAACACATTGTATATTAATAGTAATAAACTATATTATCTCAGTGGCTGAATGTTACAGTAACCATGAAACTAGTCCAAGCCTCTCTTTTGTATATTTTGAGACATTGAAACCCAGTCTGATAAGAAAGTGCCCTGTCAATATTGCCAAACAAAAGACGGACTAAAATAAAATAAAATAAATTCACATACTAAATTCACCAACCAAATCCAAACTCTCTAGTTTATCACGAGGAGTTATATTTAGCCTTGGCTACCTATAGGCTACAATTCAAATATTTAAGACAAAATCATATAGAAAATATATTTGTTAAACATTGTGTGTGTACGGTTCAGACGGCAAAGTTTGTATGGGTAGCACCTTTGTGTGTGTGTGTGTGTGTGTGTGTGTGTGTGTGTGTGTGTGCGTCTAAAATGGATTTAAAACAATTATAAATAACGGATAAACGATGCAATGTGATCCAGTGAGATTGAATAATGTAATTCATAGTGGATTTATTAAGAAGAAGGTACATAACCTTCTATTATTTATACTATCCATTACTCAGGTTTTACATTTGTAAACACACACACACACACACACACACACACACACACACACACACACACACACACACACACACACACACACACATATATATTGATTTTATTTTTATTTGTTTGGAAGTTGAAAATCGGTCAACATTTTAACCAGAGCCGCGCGACGTCCGTCCTTTTCCTTCCAGTGTTCACGCCTTTCCTTTTTGGGTCTCTTTCATGTCAATTGCAGCCAATCAAACAGCGAGGGACTCTGTTTCCAGCCAATCGGAGAGCGAGTGCTGTAGACGTTTGCTAGAAAAGTTACCGACACCACGGCAGTTGAGATTGAAGCGGTCTCTGTGATCTTTGAAGTGAAGCTGCGTTCGTCTGAGTTGGTAAGTATACCATACCCGCCTGGATTAACATTGTATAATACTACTTCCTATAGACAACCAAGGCATTCGCTTAAACTTTAGTCTGTGGGCATTAGACTGCTGGTATTAACTCAATATATATATATATATAATCCATATAGCAATAGGCTCATAGTTTCATGTTTAAAATCTTATTATATAGTTATTTTATTTTGAAGGATTCTGCCACTTTAACATTTCTTTTTCTTTATTTATTTGAACTTTGACCTGATAAAGACTTAAAAAGGACTTAAAAACGTAAGCAATTCACAATAAAAATATGACGGTGTGGATTTCATTGATAAAGTGGCGCTATTTATGTATATGGCCCAGTCTCAAATTCTATTTATCCTTTGTATAGTTGATATAGTGGAGGCTCCCGTCCGTACGAACAGATCACTTGAGAGCTCTGTGTACATCTATGACATTGCTTATCCAATTAGGATGAAAGTTGGTGAGGATATTCTTTAGCATATGGTTTTGAGATCGTTGGAATCTGGGGGTATATGATTAGAACCTGTCCATACTGCCATACGCCCCACGTATAGTTTTACATGCAGGTCAACATTCATTCAAGAATCTTCTTTCTCGTGATGCTGATAGCTATAGTTTTGTATTTACCGCTGTGGCAATGGGGTGCAGGTATGTTGCTGCCACACATGATAATCTGAGAGCGATTCTACAACATTGAACTAAAAATGAAACATCTTCCAATAAGATCATCAATATTAATATTAATCTAATCAGGTTGAGAGTGTATTTCATTCTATTGATCTCTTTGTTGTGTCGGGTCTGTCATACAAAGAGCGCAGGAGAAAGCTCATCCTCTCAGCTTGATTAGAGGGAGCCACCCAACACTAAGAAACAGATCATTAGATCTAACTAAAACAAAAAAAACAGATGGAAAGCTGATATTAATATATTTAATCATTTTTTAAAAAGTGTGAGATCTACACTCTGACATTATGTGTAATTGAGATCTACACTCAGTGACATTATAAGTGTAATTGAGATCTACACTCTCAGTGACATCATAAGTGTAGCTGCTGCTCATGGCTTCCAATGGGGACTTGACTTATAATTCATTATATATCGTTCATACACCACTGTAGTTGTCATTTTGTGAAGTGGGGACAATCTGATTTGGCGAAACTGCTCTTAATTGACTGCATTGTCTGTAATGAACACAAGGTCAATATCTACTGGTAATGACCACTGCAGTGGGTATTATTGCTATTACAACTGACAACATGTTTTGGTCTATGAGGACGGTTTTGAATGTGTTTTTGGGTTGTAGTGGACTCGATATTTTATGCCACAGTTGAAAGTGAATTTCAAGAATCCCGTTAGCTTTAGGGTATGCAGAGAACCTGCTGCACTCAGAGGCTTTAGGGCATGCATTGAACCCGCTGTACTCAGAGGCTTTAGGGCATGCAGTGAACCTGCTGCACTCAGAGGCTTTAGGGCATGCAGTGAACCCGCTGCACGCAGAGGCTTTAGGGCATGCAGTGAACCCGCTGCACTCAGGGGCCTTAGGGCATGCAGTGAACCCGCTGCACTCAGAGGCTTTAGGGCATGCAGTGAACCCGCTGCACTCAGAGGCTTTAGGGCATGCAGTGAACCCGCTGCACTCAGAGGCTTTAGGGCATGCAATGAACCCGCATTACTCAGAGGCTTTAGGGCATGCAGTGAACCCGCTGTACTCATTCTGGATAAACGCTCATCACAAAGGCTCCATAGAGACAGCAGCAGTCTGTCACTGAGCCCCAAAGACTGATCAGGATGAAGTCAAACTCAGCACAGAACTGATTTATATTATACCAACCAGGTACTGGCGACAAGGACAGACTGAAACACTGGAAACTAACAGCTCAGCTGGAGGAGATAGTGGATGCACCTCGCTAGTATGTAAAGCAAATACATTTCTGAGTGTGCTCAGCTTGTAAGATACAGCAACACTAAAACCAGCTTCAGGGGTAAAACTCTTTGAGAAATGTTTTGACTGGAGAGTCTTCGAAGCGCTATGTATGCCACTGTCTCTGTGTTTCCACACATTGCTGTTTCTGTATTGGCAGCAGGCTCACTAATCTATACCCTGTAACCTGGACCCTGCTGCTCTCAGAGTGCAATGCAGGCTGTCAGCAGCTGTACAGAAACCAAGCTGCAATTTCACAACCTTGTGAGGAGTCACGTGACAGGATAAAAAACACTCACAAGTACATAGTGTTTATTTCTGTGGTTTATTCCTGTAAATAACTGTTTTGTGCCGGTATCTGTTTTTTCTTTCAGTTCCACATTGTACAGTTCCTAAATGGGCCTCATTATTCCACTAAATGCATTCAATAACAGAGTTATCTTTATTTCCATATGTAAACATTAGAGGTGTGCAGAAACTCGTTACTCGTCCTCGGAATTGTCTTTAAGATGTATCTATCTGCAGGTATTCAATAAATACATTCATTTATGTGTTGATTTCAAAACAAGACCAGCTGTCCTCCCCCACGTTTACAATTGAGTACCAATCAATGGCAATTAACTTCTGCATTGATTGTTTTAAAGAATATTTTCAGCCAGTGCGCTGACATTGTTGCTGCCATGTTGGCGTACCAAAGTTGTCAACTCACTTTTCATTGTTAGCTTTTGTTTGGAATATCCATGTCATCTGAAGCTGCTCATTTCCATGTGAATATGTGGCTGGCTTAGAGGCTGATTTAACCGTGAGTACAGTTGGTCAGGCTGGTTGCTTTATTGATAGCGAGTTCAGTCTGCCCCCCCTGTATTTAAACCTGGCTCTTTGTGTTGCAGTTAGTTCTGTTTTGGGCTCCCTGTGTTCTCTCATGCTCTGCTACAGAGAGCTGTTCTGGTAGAAGCATGTTAGGTAGAAGCATGTTAGGCAGCTTTTGTTCTTGTATGTTTAAAAGTGTTTTATTTTTTATTTAAATTGAACCGCACCCTCTGACTCCTGCTCCATTGTTTCATCACTGGATACCATTCTGTCTTTATCCAGCACAGTCACACTTTCACACGTTTTATGATTAATGATTTCTGATGAAATATGAGCATAAAAAAATTAGAACAAAGACTGGACAAGGAGTTTTTATTACGGTACAAATTCAGATCGGTGACTCGGAACAAATCAGATAATCCTTGTGTGTTGGCTTTGCTGTGGGGCAGGTAGCAGGACACTCTATATCATTCTCATTGTATTACTATTATTATTCTTTCACTTAAAGTTCAAAATACAGTGCTCTCTCTCTCACTCTCTCTCTCCCTCTCTCTCTCTCTCTCTCTCTCTCTCTCTCTCTCTCTCCCTCTCTCTCTCTCTCTCTCGTCACCACAGGAAAACAGGTTTATAGGTTACTGGTTTTTTAACTGTTGATGTCGAGGAGAGGCGCTGTGCAGGTGTCAGCAGATCAAACACAGATAAAGAATGAGAAAAAAAAAGAAATCTTGATGCTTCTCGTGCTTGCCTTCCTCAAAAAACCACAGCAGCAATGCCACGGCCTCAAAGCTGTGAGCAAGTCCTTATACTGTATTTCTAAATAAATAAAAAATTAAAAACATAATGAAAAACAAAACACAAGTTTAAAACTGCTGTTCTGTGCTTAAAATGAACTTGTTTTAATTGTAATGAAACTATAACTGTGCGTTTCTGTCTTCTTTAAATATATTCAAAAATGTCTGTATGTGAATCTATATATTTATACTCATATGTGTGTGTGTGTGTATGTGTATATATATATATATATATATATATATATATATATATATATATATATATATATATATATATATATATATACACATAGAGAGAGAGAGGAAGCAAGAACCAAATTAATTAATTCTATACTCAACTCCTACCCTTTAAAACACAACCCATCAAACCACTAAACTAAAATATGTTCAACTGCAATGAACTAACCGCAGCACACTAACTGGGGAGGATCCTGTGGTCAGTGCGGAGGACATTACTAATGGCAGTCTGCAGGATAGTTTAAATGGCAACGTATCAATGCTTCCGGATAGACTGCAGGTTAGATTTTAAGATGGTCTTGATTTCAGCAAACACAATGTATCAGTCTCCTGTCCTCAAAGGATTGCAAAACAAGAAGTTAGTCTAGCGATCCATTATTTTGTTAAATTAATACAGCATTGAGCTAAACATAGTTCTGAATGTGTAAATCAAATAAAGTACATTGGCATTCATTTGAATGCTGTCCATTGTAACTGCTGATACTTAAAAAGGTAACTTTTACGGTAACACTTTATATTAAGCTGCTGCCTATTAATTTTTTTTTATAAATATATAATATATGCTTAATAACTATGTTATAGAGTGTTAATAAAGCATTATAGATAGTTTATAACCATGCAGTAGCCATAAACAGAATTATGTTTAAACATCCCAAAGTATAGGTTGCTAAGAACTGTCCCCTTCATAAACACGTAATTATGTCTATGGTTATTGCATGGTTATAAACCATGTATAATATTTATTTATTTATTTATTATTATTATTATTATTATTATTATTATTATTATTATTATTATTATTATTATTATTATTATTATTATTATTTCTTAGCAGACACCCTTATGTACACCCAGGGCGACTTACAGTCGTAAACAAACAAAAACAAACTTTAACACTCATAACATAGTTATTAAGCATCTATTATACATTTGTAAAACATTAATAAGCAGCACCTTAATATAAAGTGTTATCCTTTTGACACTGCAAAAAGCCTGTATGATGGATTTCATTGACTATTTCTAAAATTAAGACGACTGTCTGGATGATAATTAGGACCGTTTCCTTAATTTTCGCTAAATATTCTTTTCAATTTCAGATACTGAATATCTTCGTATCGAGTTATAGAGATTCAATTACCTGTATATTTCACTCTCTTTAGTGCTGAAAGGGTAGCTTAATATCATTAAAAAAAAACATGTTTTAATTTAAAACGTAGCCTACTGTAAAATGCGGCTATTCATTTTCACATGAAGCTTATTAGTATAATTATACACAAATGTAATAAACGTCTAAAATGATAGAGCTGTATAATTCTAGTTGAAATGTGCAGTACAAGAATGCAGCCCCCTCTCACGCGAGGTAGAAATGAGCAGTTTATATATTAATGTGGTGCTAAAGAATGACTGCTTTATTCTGTGAGTGCGCATCACACTCAAGTCTTTGTATTTGTGAAAGAATTTGATACCAGCACCTGTAATATGAATTCACAACCTCAAAAAACAAACAAAAAAAACGAGATACAGCTCTGGTCTCGAATGTGTTCCTGTTTACAGGGTGCCAGCCAGCACGCCCATCTGGGCCCTGTGTGGGCAGCAGGTGGTTAGGCTGCTGTTCTAGGTGGGCTCTAGGTGGGCATATTGCTGGGTTCTTCGTGGGCCCCAGTTGGGAAATGCCCTGAAACTTGACCTTCTGGAAATGTGGGCTGTGTAAGGGCTCTGTGTGGGTTCCCTCACTAAAAACCCGGATTCCAACTGGAACACATGTGGATGCTTCCATTTGGATTTTACATAAACTTTGGATATGTTTTATTGCTTTTAATTGACACACAGAATTCATATTCCTGTATGTCTATTTCAATATTGTATGATTTGGTGTTTTGTCATTGCTTGTGTTCTTAAAATTTTTAATATGTAGCAATTCCTTCACGGCCTCTTTGAAAGTCACTCGTTTTTATTAAATAAAGTTTAACCTGAAACATTAGACACATTCAAATGGTATATTAAATTATTATTATTATTATTATTATTATTATTATTATTATTATTATTATTATTATTATTATTATTATTATTATTATTGATAATAAGAATAAGAAGACTGGATAGCTCATTAAAACATTTGAAAGATTTATTCATACTCATTATAATTGTATATTTAATATATTTAATATATGGATATCCCATATAATTGCTGTAATTGCTTTTAAGAACATTATGAGGTGATGTTTAAGTGAAATTGAAACTACTCTTGAAATTGAATTTGCTTTATCAGAAATCTGTTTCCCCATTCATATTTATATATTTACAGTGGCATATGTGCCTCAAAATCAACGCTTTGTTAATATCTTGTTCACATATTAAACTTTAAAATGACTTTATACAATGGATAACAGATTTAAATGACATAATGCACATGAGACAAAAAAGCATACACTATATTGACATATATCAAATATAAATGTGGTGTTTCAGTGTGTCAATTAAAAGCAAGAGAACGTATCCAAAGTGTATGAAAATTCCACATGGGAGCTCCAAAAAACGCACGTGTATCCCAGCTGGAACCCGGGTTTTTAGTGAGGGAACCCTCGTACACAGCCCACATAGGACCAATGCAGGACCTATCCTTCAGCCCAGTTCCGCTTGCCCAGTTGGGGGCCACATGGAGGCATTTCTACAGTAAAAACTGAACTAGTTCGTTTCTGAATTGAAGCAGTCTGAAAAATGGCCACTAGGGGGTTGTGCCGCAGATGTGATGAGAGATTTCCTATTTACTGTCGTGCACTTACAGAAAGGAGGACAGAAATTACAGCAGCTTCACGCTCCCTAGTGGTCATTTATAAAACCACTTTCTCACTTGAGATGAATTCAGCTTTTAGGCGTGGTTGAAAAGTGGATGATTACTGTGTTGCTGGAATAGTGAGCATGCCTGGTCAAAACGACCTGTACAGACACAACAAAAGAGAATCACATGTAACAGGATATTAAACATGGGAGAAGATACATGTTCTGAAAGTGTGGATTCAGTGCTCCCTGTTTACTTCTCTGTCTGACTTGCACCTCAAAAAAATAAAACACAAAGCATTGAAAAAGTGAACCAGCACAGGGCTCTTGTACAGGAAAAAAAAAGCTTTCTGTGGAATAACCACATTTGTGGTATTAAAAAAAAAATCTAAACATACATATTTATTAATGTGTTGATTTCAAAATAGGAAAAAAACGGCCTTCCTTCACCTTTACAATTGAGTACCAATCAATGGCAATTTTTGAAAGCCGATTGGAAGCAAATTTTTGTCTCATCTGGGGTGCTGACATTTTACTACACTAACAATGAAAATGTTGCAAAACTAGCAAATGCAACTGATTTGTCACATAGACGTGACCTTTCCTTAAACTCAAGAGCTATCACTGTGGAAACTGGGATTTGTATTTCTTTGTCTAGTTTAATCAGAGATTACACCTTGCCCAGGACTACAATCCCACAATCCACTGCATGTATGATGCCTTTCTAAGGAAAGAGATGTGTAGTTTGTTTGATCACGACAGGTTTAATATTAAATAACTGTCAGATTGGTTTTGATTAATACCCAATAATGGTGTAAACAAGAGCAACCGAGGGACCGCATTGTTCTCTGTTGAGTAATTAACAGATTTTGTTTCATTTAATGAATACCGAACAACATCACATTTCTTAAAGGTAATTACTCAGAGTATCAGGGCATCCCTAGTGATCAATACAAGTATCACACACCTCTAGAGATCAATACGAGTATCACACACCTCTAGAGATCAATACGAGTATCACACACCTCTAGAGATCAATACGAGTATCACACACCTCTAGAGATCAATACGAGTATCACACACCTCTAGAGATCAATACGAGTATCACACACCTCTAGAGATCAATACGAGTATCACACACCTCTAGAGATCAATACGAGTATCACACACCTCTAGAGATCAATACGAGTATCACACACCTCTAGAGATCAATACGAGTATCACACACCTCTAGAGATCAATTCGACTGTCACACATCTCTAGTGATCAATACGAGTGTCACACATCTCTAGTGATCGAATAGTGAGATGTGGAGCGATCACTGTGCAAAGTGTCCCTTTCAGTGTAAAGTCTGGACAGTGTTTTGTGCCTCTGTGTTCCTTCAAAGACGGGGTGAGAAATGCGAGCAGGTTAAATGGAGTGCTGCTCTGTGGCTGCTTTGAAATCTGAAGGAAGTTGGGCACAGAGGGGGATGTAAAAATATATTTCGCAGAACAGAGGCACCGCAGAGGGGGAAAAGAGCAACCGAAGACAAAAATATCGACAGCCCACCTAAAAAAACTCGAGTGAAACCCACCAGCTTCATATCCGCTGCTTCAGAGGCATGCACACCAAGCCATTCTCTCACCTCCTGTCAGCACTGGCAGCATTATCAAAGCAGTGCTAACCACATCTTCTTTACAACCCATTCTCTTACCTCTTATTAGCTTTATTAACACTATCACTGCCTCCTTTTAAAGAAGTGCTAACCATTTTTTTAACCAAATGAATGTATTTAAAACAGCGAAAAAACAAAACATTCTAAGCACAGTAGCCCTTCTAAGTTTATAACATTACATTTGCGTGGTAATTTTGTAGTTTTCCCCTATGCTTTGCCCATGGTTTTACTATGCATTTACCATAGTTTACCATGCTTTAATATGCTTTACCATACCTCTCTGTGCTCTACAATGCTTACCTGTGCTTTAGAATGTATTCACTGTGCTTTGTTACACTTTGCTCTGCTTTTACTATGGGATGATTTATAAGGGTTAGTTTATGATGGTTTGTTTATTAGCATGCTTTAGCATACCTTGCTGTGCTTTGCAATGCTTGCCTATGCTTTACCATGCTTTCACTGTGCTTTATCACATTCTGTCATGCTTTGCTGGAAAATGTTATAAGGGCATTATTTCCTTAGATATCTAGAACCAGTTTCAGCACAGAGAAAAGACATGAATTCCTGGTTGCCAGCATTTAGAAATCTGAGTTGTGTGTCGCTGCAACCCAACAATTATTGAAGCAGGGAAGTTATCAGTGCTCTCTGAGAGCAGCGCTCCTCGTGAAGCAGGTTCTCCCTGTGGAGAGCGCTGTGTCTCTGTGCTCTCATATTACTTAGAGCAGCGCTCCTCGTGGAGCGGATTCTCCCTGTGGAGAGTGCTGTGTCTCCTCGCTCTCGTATCACTCAGAGCAGTGCTCCTCGTGGAGTGGGTTCTCCCTGTGGAGAGTGCTGTGTCTCCTCGCTCTCGTATCACTCAGAGCAGTGCTCCTCGTGGAGTGGGTTCTCCCTGTGGAGAGCGCTGTGTCTCCTCGCTCTCGTATCACTCAGAGCAGCGCTCCTCGTGGAGTGGGTTCTCCCTGTGGAGAGCGCTGTGTCTCCTCGCTCTCGTATCACTCAGAGCAGCGCTCCTCGTGGAGTGGGTTCTCCCTGTGGAGAGCGCTGTGTCTCCTCGCTCTCGTATCACTCAGAGCAGCGCTCCTCGTGGAGTGGGTTCTCCCTGTGGAGAGCGCTGTGTCTCCTCGCTCTCGTATCACTCAGAGCAGCGCTCCTCGTGGAGTGGGTTCTCCCTGTGGAGAGCGCTGTGTCTCCTCGCTCTCGTATTACTCAGAGCAGCGCTCCTCGTGGAGCGGATTCTCCCTGTGGAGAGCGCTGTGTCTCCTCGCTCTCGTATCACTCAGAGCAGCGCTCCTCGTGGAGCGGGTTCTCCCTGTAGAGAGCGCTGTTTCTTTGTGCTCTCGTATCACTCAGAGCAGCGCTCCTCGTGGAGCGGGTTCTCCCTGTGGAGAGTGCTGTGTGTCCTCGCTCTCGTATCACTCAGAGCAGTGCTCCTTGTGGATCGGGTTCTCCCTGTGGAGAGTGCTGTGTCTCTGCATTCCATTTGCTTCAAATCTTTATTTTAGCAAAGAGTTCTGATTCACACAGCACTGGATGCTGTGCCTTGCAGATTCAGCAACTATTTACACGGACTCCCTAAAACTCAGTGCATTCTCTAATTTACATTCCATTCAGTTTATACCCCTAAATGTTGCTATATTAATCATGCAATGAGCTCATGCAATTTCCCCTGGATGCACACCAGCCAACAAAAAAAAAAAACTGATTCAATATTTTAAAAAAAATACACATCTTTAGCTTAAACATTTATCGTTAGACACAACAAATGTGGCACCTAGTTTGTCTTGAGGAGAAAGACATCTCTGTTGATAACAGCTTACAATATTGGTTTAGTTTTCATTGACCCCTACAAGAAGCTGTTCATTGAATGGCTACACATTTCTGTGTCTTGCAGGCACTGGCTAACACCAGTGCCACGCCCCTGGAATAATCTTACCTTTCCGATTCAGTTATTGGAGTCAGGGATGAAACGAGCCATACAGCATCTCAGATCCACTCAACAAACATGAGAGGAAATCATCGCCTTGCGATTAATCAAGATACTTTCTTTACAAGATATATCCTAATAGAGGTGTGTACAACTCTAGAATGAACTCATTTTGATTCATAAAATCGAATGAAACCTGCTGAATAATGTTACATATCCAGTACTTAATGAAAAAAATGACAAATTGAAAAATGTGACATTTCGAAATCTAGCATTAAATACTGTGCTACTAATTATGGCTTGTGGTAAACTTTGCAGTTTCTTTGTTTCATGATGTTAAATAAAATATCTAAATTATGTTCACATATATAGACATATTAATTATGTCTAAATCATGAAATGCTAGGTGATGCTAAACTTTGGCCACAGAAGAACACAGGCACTTCAGCACAGCTCATGGCATTCACCAAGTGGTTCTTGAATGGATCCCCTCCCTGTCTTTTAACAAAATGGTCTGTAGTTAAATGATCATTTGATCTGGTTATGCATAATACAAGTAGCCTATCAGGACCATCGCATTTATCATGATGCATGTCATAATACTTAGCATACTGAGACCCCTACAGACTGAGGAAGGCACTAACCCAAGGTCTTGTCTGCTTAATTCAGTGTTAGGTAGTGTGTCAGTGAGTCTGTGTGTGACTGTGTGTGTGTTTGTGTGTGTGTGTGTGTGTGGTTTGCGCAGTATCTCTGGTAGAGTGCTCTGTGTGCGTGTGTGTGCGTGTGTGTGTGTGGTTTGCGCAGTATCTCTGGTAGAGTGCTGTGTGTGTGTGTGTGTGTGTGTGTGTGTGTGTGTATGTGTGTGGTTTGCGCAGTATCTCTGGTACAGTGCTGTGTGTCAGGTAGTGTGTGGTCAGGAAGCTGTGTGTGGTCGATTCTATGCTAGCTCACACGGCTCTTTCTGGTTCGCCCACTGTGCTAGCAGAAGCCTTTCATATCTCTGCCTCCCTCCTTCCTTCCCTCTCTTCCTGCCTCCCTCACTCCCTCCATAGCGATACCGTCACTGCCCCCCTTTAAATGAGCGCTTACCATGGCTTCTTTAAAACCCTTATCCTACCTCTTATTAGCATTAGCAACATCACCACTGCTTCCCCTCACAGTAAGGCTAACCAAGGCTTTAGAATCCAGTCTCTTAAACATATTCGGATAGTATTGCATAATATAATTGGGGATGAGCAGATATTTCAAAGACAATGCTGTTGAATGAAACATGGCTAATCAGTCTGCCTCGCTGCAGACTGGAACCCAGGGCTCCAGAGTGGGGTGGAAGGCAGGACTGCGAGGCCAGCGTAGACTCAATTCCCCGGAGTGATTTGTTTGTTGTGTATGTTTTGTTTCGTGCAGATGTTCTGTTGAGGAGAGATGTGTTTGTACGACAGGAAGGCTGTGTTCGTGTTGCTGTGGGTGTGGTGTGCAGGTGAGTTCCAGTCTCTTGTGTTGATCTGTGTAATCATGAGTGACGGATTTAAAAACCCTCACTTGTAAAGAGTGTTTATGTTGTGATTATTTTGTGTTAACACTGTAACCTATATTATACAAGCACCCCCATATTCTACAGTATAAATGTGCAGAATTATCCCACCAGCAATATCAATAATAATATTATATTTATTGTCATATTTAAATATGTTTGTTTAATACATGTTCAATAGTGTTTGTTGTTGAGTGTGTATATTAATTGGACCCAGCAATGGGGTAAGGTTGAGCCTTGATGTAATACACTGCATTTCCATCTGAGAATGTGGCTGGAATTGAAGAAACTCTGGACCTTGATTGGAGAAAGACTGTGACTCATAAAACTTAACATTATATTGTATTTACTATTGTATTTACATTTTAAAACAAATACTGTATTTGTAAATAAATAATAAAGTGTTTTTTTGGTAACACTTTATTTTAAGCACTACATATTAGGCATTCATTATATACTTATTTGTGATTAATTAGACATAATACATCATGTATAGCCTCCTAATAAGAGTTTGTTAGGTACTTGTTATGCTTATTCTCAAACATGCCTTACTAACAGGTTACTGGACATTAATAAAAATACAAAATATTTTTTTTGCCAGGTTCATTAATGTGAGTAAGAGCTTCATGCGGTGCCTGGAGTCTTCACTTCAGTATACAGGTTACACAACTGATTAAAGATGCCCTGGTGATAATTGCTTCTTTGTGCATTATTTGCTAGATCAAAGCTGTATTAATGACATGTGCTGCTAATAAGTCCTTAAGTAATGTAAAAGAAACCTTCACTTCAGAATAGGGGCTGCAAAACCCTTTATTAATTACCTATATGCTTCTAATGAGCCCTTTATTGGAAACAAAGTCCATCTCTGATATAGAGTGTTATCCATGCATGGTCCACTTCGTTTTGTTGCTTTATTACCAAGGTATTAATCATATACCAGCAGCTAGTAGGCCAGCTAATATGGCCAAGAACAGTTTTCACTTCAGTATAAGGCATGCAAATCCTTTATTAATGTCCAGTAACCTGTTAGTAAGGCATGTTTGAGAATAAGCATAACAAGTACCTAACAAACCCTTATTAGGAGGCTATACGTGATGTATTATGTGCTAATTAGTCACAAATAAGTATATAATGAATGCCTAATATGTAGTGCTTAAAATAGTGTTACCGTTTTATTTTTTTAATGTTGTCTGATTCAATTGCAGCCTAAATTTCTCCTTAGACAAGTTTACCACAACAATTTGCTTTTCCCATTCCCAATACTATGTATTTAACATAGTGTACCATGATTTACCATCGTTTTTAATATGCATTACCATACTGGAATTACAATGTGTACCTCTGCTTTACAAAGCTTTCACTGTGTTTTATCACACTTTGACATGCTTTCACTGTGCTTCGTCACACTTTGCTATACCTTGACTGTGGGAAACATTTAAAAGAGTGCTGATACAGGAGTGCTCACTCCTGTATCTCCTCCCAGTGGATGGCATGGTGTGTGTGTGTGTTGCTGCTCCTGTCTAACGGACCCTGTGCTCTGCAGTGGATGGCAGGGTGTGTGTGTGTGTTGTTGCTCCTGTCTAACGGACCCTGTGCTCTGCAGTGGATGGCATGGTGTGTGTGTGTGTTGCTGCTCCTGTCTAACGGACCCTGTGCTCTGCAGTGGATGGCATGGTGTGTGTGTGTGTTGCTGCTCCTGTCTAACGGACCCTGTGCTCTGCAGTGGATGGCATGGTGTGTGTGTGTGTTGCTGCTCCTGTCTAACGGACCCTGTGCTCTGCAGTGGATGGCATGGTGTGTGTGTGTGTTGCTGCTCCTGTCTAACGGACCCTGTGCTCTGCAGTGGATGGCAGGGTGTGTGTGTGTGTTGCTGCTCCTGTCTAACGGACCCTGTGCTCTGCAGTGGATGGCAGGGTGTGTGTGTGTGTTGCTGCTCCTGTCTAATGGACCCTGTGCTCTGCAGTGGCTCTGGATGCTATGGCTGCCAGTAGGAATGTGTTTGGGGTCGTTGGGGAGAAGGTGGAGTTACCCTGTGGGACCTTGGCACATAGCAAGTTCAGTGTGGTGTGGTCATTCGGAAAACAGGAGGGCAGTCAACCACAGAAATTTATCAAACAATCTTTCCCAGGAAGCCAGAGAAAAGGTGAGTTTATTGAGCAGTTTTTTTTTCTTTATACACGTTTGTATTCTACTAAAAAAAACTGTCTCACAGCTAAATGTTAATGGGAAATATGATATGATTCCTTCTTTGTTAGTTTACTACATTCTCCGAGTTTAGTTTCATAAAAGCTGCTGACAGACAGTTGACAGTTACACAGTGCCCACAATCCTGTTCAGTTTGACACAACAATATACCATATTCCATTTTTTTCTTCTAAAAAATTGTCTTTATCTTAAATTTGAGTACAGTATAGTGATGCATGTATTAAAATTGCCAATAAAAGACGTGATAAGCCCGAGTACACAAGCAGCAACGTAACTGACTGCCAAGAAAAGACTAGCCAAAATGTCACTGCCCGATCTCGAATCATCCATGACATACAGGCTGCCATTTTCAAAGAGTTTTCTTATATGCGTAATTGAGGTTGTATCTTTGTAAATGCATTTTTATTCAATGTTCTATTTTTTCCTCAAATTGAGGGTGGGAAATTTGGGTTGCATCTTAAATTTGTGGGCGTATTAAATTCAAAGGAATATGGGTAATTCCTTCTTAGTGTCTGTGTTAGTCCATCCTTCCAGAGGTCATTTCATTCACGCTACAGACAAACAGACAGTGCCCCACAGTCGAAGTTTGACACCAAAATATGATTCCTTCTTGGTGTCTGTATTTGTTTACTACATTCTGGAGTTTAGTTTCATGAAAGCTGCAGACAGACAGACAGACAAACAGACAGTGTCCCATGCTCAGTTTCAAATGAAATTTAGTTGAATTTCAATTTTTAAAAAATGTAAAAAAAGAATTGAAATAAAGTTTGTTTTCCAGACTCGAGTGACATTGCCAAGAGATCGACCCTGAGTAATCAGGAAAACTCCCTCATCATCAATCCTGCAAAAGCAGAGGATGAAGGGTATTTCCACTGCCTGCTGTCGGGGGATACCGGTAGCAAAGAGAACAAGTACAGGCTGCGTCTGCTTAAAGGTGAGTGCCTCACCAGGCTCTAGATATCCCCTCCCATCTCGGGGCCCCGGTCTGTCCCCTGCTGTCAGCTCTGCTGTGCGGAGTGTAGCCATGGGGTTCAAATCCCCTTTGAAATGCTGATCTTGGCTCTGGCCCCCAGGGAGCGCTGTCTGCACTGGCCTTTGCTCTCCAGCGGGGTTAAAGGGGAAATCAGGCTGGGGGGGGGGGGCTAATGGGAGTTCTCCTCATCACTCCAGACAGAGCCCCCTAAAACCAGGGGTTGCTTTGCTGGAAGAGACAATTTGCTGTCAGGAAGAGTAGGGGTAGCCTATGCAAATTGATCTGTCCTCCTGTCAAACGTACGCATGTCAGAGATGGGTCAGCTATAGCATTGTTAATAGAGTTTCAAAAACTGGTTGTTAAGGGCTTGAACCTAATAATCAAATAATCGGTTCATGCAGCTTTAGTCAGTGATGTCATCAACGCAGGAGTCAATACCATCAGCAACATGAAGATCCTTCATTTCCTGATCTTGTAATAAAAAGATCCATGACAATGATAACGTGGCACTGCATTTGTATCTACTCCGTCTTCATGTACACAGTAATGCTGCAGATGCATTATGAAGCAGTAAGGATGCTTCTCAGACTGGGTTACAGAGGTTCCCAGTGGATTCCAGTCAAAACATTCAAACAATCAGTCAATCAATATTTATTTTATAATGCGCCTTTCATAGTGGACCACCATCACAAAGCACTTTACAAGATAGTGAGGAACAATGCAAATACATTAAATACAGTGAGATACAAGGCATAGTACATTAAATACAACAGTAAAAACAATACATTAAATACAAGCATATTACAATGCAAATACATTAACCACTAATAAACCAATAATAATAATAGCAATAATAATAATAATGTTTTCAAACCTGTGATTGCTATAAAATGTTAACATATGATGAATAAAACACAAATAAATGCTTCTGTGTACAACATACCCATGTTCAATATAGAGATAAAACAAGTTGTTTTAATGTCATTTTTAATTTTTTGTTTGAACAATGAAAACAAAAACACTGCTAATAACGCAACTAACAATAATAATCAGTAAACAGTAACTGTCAAATAAAAATCTAACAACATCAAAATGTGTGCCAGTATTGACTTGCTCTGTGCCATTAATTGAAATGTTCAATACAACAGAACCTGGGGTTGCCTTCGCAACCACTGCACATTTTTCTTGTGTCCTTTCTTTTGTTTTAATTTTTGTAGCAGACCCTGCACCTTTTTTGAGGTCTCTGCTTCCCTTGTGTTGGAGGGATAGTCACAAATGTGTGTACAGGGCTACATTGCTCAGGCATTGTGATGGATCTGGCTGCTGCAGACACCTGCTTTACTGCCTTGTACCCAGTACTGTGTTTTGATAGTATTTTGTCACAGCACTGCCATTTCAAACCAAAGAACTTCCTGTTTGCAGCTGGCTTACCTGTAAAGTAGCGGCATGCTCTTTTAAGTACTCCAATGGGGAACACAAACTCTCAAGTTCCACGGCGGGGTGCACATCTGTGTAAACAGGTGCAAAATCAAATGATGAACAGTTGCGATGTTTCTTCACTGTTCTGGTTATAAGCGGGGCAAGTGTGTCGATGATCTGAGGGGCACCGCATCATCAGCTAAGGACGGGAGAGTACCAGTTAGAGGGGATACAGAGACACATTCTGATAGTATTGTAAGATTTAGCAGATTATTGGGATGGAAGGAAATAACAGCATCAGTAGTAGCTGAAGGTGCGGGACGATTACTACTGGCAGTGATTAAGAAATGGTCAGAGAGAGAGATCCATGACTGAGAGATTGGAGATATCAAGACCCCTGGTGATGAGCAGATCCAAGGTGTGTCCATTGATGTGAGTGGGAACGTTGACACATTGAGGGATTCCAAGACAGTCCAGGAGCATGACAAAGTCAGTCACTAGAGAGGAAGAAGGCAAATTGACTTGGATGTTGAAATCGCCTAGGAGTAGAATTTTGTCAGTTGAAGTGCAGATTAGGGAAAGGAATTGCGAGAACTCAGCAATAAAAGCAGAGTTATTCTTTGGTGCATGATAGATAACAGCAAGGGTGAGGGACATGGGAGAGGGGAGCTTGATAGCAAGAGAAGGCTGGCATAGAGAGAGCTGAGGCAGCAAACACAGAGTTAGCAATAACAGCAGTGCCCACACCTCTACCAGAGAGGTGTGGCTTGTCAAAGAGCGAGTCGCCAATTAGGGTGGATAGATGTAGTGAGGTCTTATCATTTACAGACTGCCAGGTTTCTGATAGACAGAGAAGATCAAGATTAGTATCAGTTTGTTGAGAAGCAGAGATTTGTTAATCAGAGAATGGCAATTTAGGAAAGAGAATTTACAGTTTATAGCAGGCAGTACAGGGGGAGAGTGAGTTAGTTGCGGTATCTGAAGCAAGTACTTACCAGTATCCATTCTAGGAGAGGAGAAAGAGAATCCAGACGTTAGGTGTCAAGGTGGGAATGAGACCTCTGGTAACCATTGGGAGAGACTAGGAAAAAGTCCTCGCTCCACCTGTCCTCTCTCGGACTACCACAGCTGCCCTTGGTCATAGACGGCTGGTATTCTAAGACACTGTTTGCCAAGTTATACTATCCTGTCGGCCTGAAGCCGCATACTTCACACATGTTTCTAATCAGCCTCCCAATTCAACACAGCCTAGCACACAAAGGAAATCTAAATTACAATTTTTAAGTGCAGTCTGGTTATCTTAGCAATCATTGATTTAAACTATCAAATTAACTGTAATTCACATACATGTTTCAATGTTGTTTCGGTTTACAGCCAGCGACTGGAAGCACACATGTCTTCAGTTACATTTACTAAAAAACAAACACCCCTGCTGCTTCATGTCCTGTTTGCTGATTGATCTGTTTTCTCGTCAGTCCATGCAGACCCAGACGGCCCTGTCCTAAGCTCTCAGAGTGTGACTCTAACCTGCGATGTCAAGGACATTTCTGACTTGGCCATCAAGACCAGTTGGCACGACCCCAGAGGGACTCAGATGATGGCTTCAAGGAAGCAAGAAAATAAACTTGTGCTTAATAATTTAACTGCGAAGGTTTCCGGGGACTGGAAATTCCGAGTGGAATACAACAACAAGACTGTGGAGGCCACGTACAGGATGGTGGTCATAGGTGAGCAGGTTAAAGAGGTCTTTCATACCATCTCCATGTGATACCCTACTGTGTGTGTGTGGGAAAAGCTGGGTAAAATTACTGTGGAAATGTACCATTGTGGAGATATCAGGTGGGGAAGTACTGTAAAGCCATATATATTTGCAACCAGAATATTTGGCGAATCACACCCATAAAACCTATTTTGCTCCAGAAATGTTGGCGACCTGTTGCAGAACAATGTATGTTTTGTTAGTGGAATTTGATATTCTTGCCAAAAATGTTTGCATTTTTTTCCACAAGTGAAAAACCCATAATAAAAGGCTTGCAAATATTTATGGCTTTACGGTATATTAGCGTGCACTGAAGCCTATAAGCATAGCATGGTAAGTTCAATGACAAACGATTCGACTAAAAGTCTTTCTCGGTATCTTCAATGTAGATTCAATGACAAGTGTTTCCACTAGAAGTCTTTCTCAGTGTCTTTAATGTAAATTTTCTCAGCGGTTGTTTTCTCTCTTCCTGACACACGTTGATGATTCAGGTTTCGTCGACCCGCAGCCTGTAATCAGATACACCCGTCCTCGAGCCAGCGTGCTCCTACCCTGCCTGATTGACAAGGTGATGGGCACAGTGAAGTGGGACCATGTCATCCGTGCTGGCCTGCGAGGGGTGGAGTGGAGCTTCATTCCAGACACAGGCAAAGAAAGAAAGATATTGTCTATGAACACGACCGGGGCAGACATCCCCTGGGTGATCCCGGGGCAGAACCACAAGTTCCGTTACAGCACCTCTGAGAGGAACTCCATGAACTTCTCCTTGCTCATCTCGGATGTCAGGCCAGTGGACGAGGGGGAGTACCGGTGCCATACCCAATTCCAAGGAAACAATCTGACATCCGTGGTGCATCTGGAGATCCTGAAAGGTGAAGAATATTCTTAACTCTAGGATGCAGCCCTAAAATATTTCACACGGTTCCAGTGGTCTGGTTTGGAAGACATGTATAAGCAATAATGTATATTTGCTCAAAAAAGATGACTTATTGATCCCTTTATTAAATAAGATGTTCAATATCTTGTATAAGGTCATGCAAACTCCTGAATAATGTATACCAAAGAGATTTATGCAAACAATACAAACATATTTACAATAATACAAATGCTCTAAATGCTATAATGGTGTGTATGTTTTCTTCTTCTCTTATTGCCATGTAATAAAGACACCAAGACACCAAGTGACCCGTGAAGAGTTTGAGAGTGGAAACGCAGCATTTTTTTTTAATAGACCACTAAAAGGGAAAGGTCCAGAAATGCCAGAATCTTGTTTTTAGATACTTTCCATACTTTCTTCTTACTTGCTGCTGGTCAAAGTTTGTACAAACAGATCCCCGGTATCTTTGGGTGATATTGTTGTTGTTCCAGGCGCAGGACCCGGTGCGTTCCTCATTATGTTGTGTCTTGGTGTTTTGCCTTGAGGTGGAGGATTTTCGCTCCAGTACATGTCATTGTGGATGATTTGAATGGTCCGTGCTGAGAGAGTCATAGGGATTTTCAAAAAACAATGTTATAGCATCAAACTCGTGGTATAGGAATGAGAGCTTTAGTAGCAAGTGATTTTCAAACAAAATGTGTTAATTAATTCAGTCTGTTAATGCTTTGAAATTGAGTCGATTAAGTCGTTAATGAACGCATTTTGTTTATAATGAATTGCTCTAATCATGCCTTTTCTCTGGTACTCTTTGCTCGCCTCCGTGATAAATAAACATGATTAGAAGTAGCCACCGAACACTTACAGTATTATAAGAACATTTTATATGCATACAAACGTGTGAAGGTGAACGTGTACATTGTAAATAAAGTGTGGGGGGAGTCTGACATTAAATACGTTTAGGCAAATTCCATGTCAATGACCTAGATCACATTCCTAGTGCGTTGCTGTGTGTCCTTGACACCTGTTCTATAGATTAGACACAGGTGTCAAGTCAAGGATGCGTTGAAAATCTGCAATCACCTAAGGAAACTTTATTGTAATATTTAATATGCCGTTTTCTATATTTCAGTTGCATCATTCAATTAAAATCTACAGTAGAGGTCGGTTGTCATATAATGTACATATACAGAATTCAAATAGGCTACAGTTGCATTGATAATTTCTGGTAGTAACATTACACTCATCATTTTAGAAAGACAACAAACGTTCCATAAGGTTACAAATGGTTAAAATAAGTGAACAAATCTCATTCATAACCACAACTATAGAAGAGGCTAACATATTTTCATAACTACAAATATTGAATTATCGAGGCAGTCTGTAAGAAATTAAACTTGTCCTGTACACTCTCTCTCGTATCGTCAGCGTCAGACGCGGTATGTGAGGTGAGTTATATACTCTTTCGTTAATTAAAACCCTCTTTTTCCAAGTGCAGATTAACTCCTGATGAATTATGACAATTAACACGGATTTGCTTTTAAATCCCCACACAAACAAAAGAAATAGTCGCAATAAGCCCTGCTCGTTAAGATATTAACATTATTTTGTAAATCAACATCATTTCAGAAATCACATTCGCACAATTATTTAATAGAAGAAGGATCATAGCAAAATATGCATCTGTAATGAAATGATTGCACTACAAAAATCATGGGGGTCTCTTGGACCCTGGACTCCTGGGTTAAAGGAGCGCTGTCTCTTAAAGGGCTGCTTGGTTCAGGGGTGGAAATACCGCGGTTTATTTTAACTGAAGTGTTCCCTCATGAATGTTTATAAGTGTCGGGTGGCTGCCTCTAATCAAGTTGAGAGTGTGTTTCATTCTCATGCAGAGCCTGTTTCTAACCCATGTCCTCATGCTGTAGTTATCTCTGAGCCTGAAGGCCCCATTGTGGAGGGGACAGGAGTCAATCTGTCCTGCGTGGTCCGGAAAGAGGCCGCAGAGTTCAAAGCAGAATGGAGCGCAGCCAGGGGCCCCAAACAAGAGATCCAGACCCACGCTGTAGCCGGAGGACTGGCGCTGCGTGTGGACAGCTTGACGAAGGAGCAGGCCGGGCCATGGAAGTGCAGCGTGTTTATCAAAGGACACCTGCAGACCAGCCTGGAGTACACGATCACTACAGGTGAGGGAGGGGAGAGCTGCAGACCAGTCTGGGGTACACGATCACTACAGGTGAGGGAGGGGAGAGCTGCAGACCAGCCTGGAGTACACGATCACTACAGGTGAGGGAGGGGAGAGCTGCAGACCAGCCTGGAGTACACGATCACTACAGGTGAGGGAGGGGAGAGCTGCAGACCAGTCTGGGGTACACGATCACTACAGGTGAGGGAGGGGAGAGCTGCAGACCAGCCTGGAGTACACGATCACTACAGGTGAGGGAGGGGAGAGCTGCAGACCAGCCTGGAGTACAAGATCACTACAGGTGAGGGAGGGGAGAGCTGCAGACCAGCCTGGAGTACACGATCGCTACAGGTGAGGGAGGGGAGAGCTGCAGACCAGCCTGGAGTACATGATCACTACAGGTGAGGGAGGGGAGAACTGCAGACCAGCCTGGAGTACACGATCACTACAGGTGAGGGAGGGGAGAAGTGCAGACCAGCCTGGAGTACACGATCACTACAGGTGAGGGAGGGGAGAGCTGCAGACCAGCCTGGAGTACACGATCACTACAGGTGAGGGAGGGGAGAGCTGCAGACCAGCCTGGAGTACACGATCACTACAGGTGAGGGAGGGGAGAGCTGCAGACCAGCCTGGAGTACATGATCACTACAGATGAGGGAGGGGAGAGCTGCAGACCAGCCTGGAGTACATGATCACTACAGATGAGGGAGGGGAGAGCTGCAGACCAGCCTGGAGTACACGATCACTACAGGTGAGGGAGGGGAGAGCTGCAGACCAGCCTGGAGTACACGATCACTACAGGTGAGGGAGGGGAGAGCTGCAGACCAGCCTGGAGTACACGATCACTACAGGTGAGGGAGGGGAGAGCTGCAGACCAGCCTGGAGTACACGATCACTACAGGTGAGGGAGGGGAGAGCTGCAGACCAGCCTGGAGTACATGATCACTACAGATGAGGGAGGGGAGAGCTGCAGACCAGCCTGGAGTACATGATCACTACAGGTGAGGGAGGGGAGAGCTGTAGACCAGTCTGGAGTACATGATCACTACAGGTGAGGGAGGGGAGAGCTGCATACCAGCCTGGAGTACACGATCACTACAGGTGAGGGAGGGGAGAGCTGCAGACCAGCCTGGAGTACACGATCACTACAGGTGAGGGAGGGGAGAGCTGCAGACCAGTCTGGAGTACACGATCACTACAGGTGAGGGAGGGGAGAGCTGCAGACCAGTCTGGAGTACACGATCACTACAGGTGAGGGAGGCCGTCATAAACACCCCAGATACCCAGCATGCAGCGAGAAGATGCAGCTCTTTCAAACCAGGGTGCAGTTTACGCCTCATTGATTCATGGAAATGGTAGTATAAATGAGCACAGTTTAAAGTGCAATTGATCCTGCAAGGTATTTTTCTTTACTTGAAAATAAAACTGCTCAGCCACAAAAGTTTACCATAGCAAAAGCATATAGCACAGCAGAAGCATAGCAAAGTGTAACAAAGCACAGTGAAAGCACAGCAAAGTATAATTAAGCACAGTGAAAGCATTGTAAAGTGTAATAAAGCATAGTGAAAGCATGGTAATGTATAGGTAAGCATTGTAAAGAACATTGAGGTATGGTTAAGCATATTAATAAACATGGCAAACCAGGGTAAACTATGGTTAACACAGATAAGGGAAATCATGGTAAAACTGCAAAATCGCCATGCAAAAATACTGTGGTAAACTCTTATAAGAGAGTGCTCGATCCACAGGGGGTGTGTTATATAAGGGAGCTATCAATCCATGGGGGCTGTGTTATAATCTGACAATGATGCCAGGCTTGTTATCATCCTGAATGCTGTTTGTTTTTCTCTTCTTGTCCTCAGCGAGGCCCCCTGTAGATGTGTGGTTGGTTCTGCTGGTAGGGGGCGCTGTGCTGCTGTGCACTCTCCTGGTCCTGCTCATCTACTGCTTCGTCAGGAGACGCCCTGCGGTGAGTTTGTGCGACTGACACCGTCTGAGCAGATTCACACTGACTGATGGGGGATTGATTCCAAAATCCCCTTTGCAAAGTTTACCACAGTGATTTTGCAGTTTTCCCATGGTTATACTATGCATTCACCACGGTTTACCCTGGTTTGCCATGTATTTAAATATTCTTCACCATACCCTTCTGCATTACAATCTATGCTCAGGGAGACGGCAGGTTTTTGTGGGCCACAGGCAAAGGACCTCCAGTTTTTTTTTTTTTATGGGATTAAAATACTCACAGGTGATGTCACAGGCACTGATCGAGTTTGGCTTGTAAACTTTTTTTCAGATTCAAAAGAATAAACTAGAAAGGTATTGAGTCCGTGTGGCAAGCTGGCTTCACACAGCACTGCGAGTGACTGAAAGCTCTGCCTGCACGCTTTAATAAATGAACAAAATAAAAAGGTTAAAGAAATGAAAAACACTGCAGACAAAACAAACGACGCGTTGGTCAAACAGACAGACACTAACAAAGGGGACGAACACTAAACACACAACAGGTATCACAACCGTTATCTTCAATTTCGTTTTAATTCTCTCTCTCTCTCTCGTTCCTTCTCCCCGAACACCCAACCCCAGTGAGTGAAACATTCACCCTTTTATGCAGCTGTACCGAGACTGGAATGCTAATCAATCATTCAATTTGGAATCTCGGTACATCTGCACGTGAAATACTTTGTGAGCTTCCTGTGCTTCCATACAAATACCCCTTTTAATCTGCACGTGAAATGATTTTCCCATTCGGGTGTGTAAATACAAACATACATTTTAAATCACTCATGCTACACATAGCCCCATTATATTCCGTGCAACAATACCTATACACCAACATTAACACACCACATGCGACAAATAAACATAAAATACACACAGGGGCGGGGCATAACGGTGCTGATAAAGGTTTCCCATAGTAAAAACATAGTCAAGTGTAAGGAAATGTACAGGAAATGTAATAAAGCAGAGTGAAAGCATGGTAAAGCACAGAGAGGAATGGTAAAGCATATTAAAAAATACATGGCAAACTATGGGAAATGGGGAAAAGCATGAGGAAGAGTGCAAAATTACCATGCAAACAAACCCCCTGGTAAACTTTTATAAGGGCTCCTTGAGCATGTACGGGAATGATAGTCAGTCAAGAGACCGGAGACACTCCAGTGCAGTAAGGAATCATTGCGTAAAATAGCTGCTCTTGTTATTACTGCTCTGAAAAGAACTGGGGAGGGGCGATGCTCAGGAGATAGTGTTACGCTGTTTAAACTAGGCACTGTGTTTTCAGATAACACTGGGGTAAGGTGAAGAGACTGCCTGTGTCAGCCTGCCTGCATGTCTGTCTGTAAGCCTGCATGCCTGTCTGTCACACCTACATTTCCCATTTATCTAATGATCTAGTTAGGATGAATCTTGCTGAGGGCATTCTTTGGCACAGGCTATTGACAGTATCAGAATCTGTGGGCGTATGGAGTCTGTCTGTCCGCCTGCCTGTCTGTCTGTCTGTCAACACACCACACAGCATTTCAACAAACACAATCTGGGCCTCCTAAAAACAATATTCTAGCACTATTGATCAATCAGTTCTGCTTGCTTTGTCTCTCCTCCTGAGATACGATCTTCTCTGTGTTTCAGAACCCCATGCATAGAAGACCAAGAAGAGGCCGAACAAAGTATTGTAAATGCAAGCAGTGAGTCGCTGTTACTTCTTTGATTGTTTATTTGTTAATTACAGAGCATATAAACCACTGCAATAGCTGGTAGAAACCTACAGGGAGACAGTACAGTGTTACTACAACGGTATTGCAATAATGGTTCTGTATTATACTGAGGGGCAATGGTAGCACAAGCATAGGGCAGCTACAATGGGATGCTACTGGTAGAATCACAGTATGCTAACTACACCCTTCTCAAATGATCTTCCATGGCGATGCAGTCACACAGAGAGTGGCACTACTATAGTTCTGTATAATACTGAGGTCAGTGGTAGCACAAGTATATCCAATAGAATAAAGGAGCACAGAACATGATTGAATTTCACTGTTTGTTTTTGTTTTTGTTTTCAGTCCCCAACCAAAAGCGTTCTACCGAGCCTGAATCCCAGGAGGCCGGGACTTCCGACACTGCAGCCAGGAATTCATTATTAACAACATTAACAAGCTGGTCCTCTACTGGCAGCTTTTACCTGTCACATCTGGAGCCCTGTTGTCCTGTCCAGACTTTAATGAACTGTTTTAATAATAATTACTCTTCAATCTTCAAAGCTCCTTATCCTTAACTTGAGAGAAAGAGACAGAGTGGCAGAGAGAAGGGGGAGAGAGAGAGTTTGAGAGAGAGAGAGAGAGAGAGAGAGAGAGAGAGAGAGAGAGAGAGAGATTGAGAGACTGTATAAATGTGTTACAAACAATTTCTACTTCACTGTTTGTGAGGCAAATTATATATTAACCATTTCTTACTGTCTGTCAGATTTTGTGCAGATGTGCATCTGTATCATATAAAATGTACATATTGCTTTGTTATGTGATGCATTTTAATATACTTTATTACGTTCATTAAAAACAGTATTCAAAGTTTAATTCATGATTATTGGTAGTTTGTACAGTTGGAGTGCACTGTCTGTCTGTATGTCTGTCACAACGGGACTGATTCACCTGCCACAGCACTGTCAATAGGGTGTACACCATGGGACTGATTCACCCGCCATAGCACTGTCAATAGGGTGTATACCTTGAGACTGATTCACCTACCATAGCACTGTCAATAGGGTGTAGACCATGTGATTGATTCACCCGCCATAGCACTGTCAATAGGGTGTGAACCATGGGACTGATTCACCTACCATAGCACTGTCAATAGGATGTACACCATGGGACTGATTCACCCGCCATAGCACTGCCAATAGGGTGTATACCATGGGATTGATTCACCTGCCACAGCACTGTCAATAGGGTGTACACCGTGGGACTGATTCGCCCACCATAGCACTGTCAATAGGGTGTACACCACGGGACTGATTTACCCGCCATAGCACTGTCAATAGGGTGTATACCTTGGGACTGATTCTCCTGCCACAGCACTGTCAATAGGGTGTACACCGTGGGACTGATTCGCCCACCATAGCACTGTCAATAGGGTGTACACTGTGGAACTGATTCTCTTGCCATAGCACTGTTAATAGGGTGTAGGGACATCTTCCATTTCAGTGTTATTGACATCATGTTGATTTCCAGTGCTAATACGAGGTAAGAAAATGTATTTTAAAGAAGCCTTGGTTAGAATCTTCAGCTCATTTTGCCTTCATAACAATACAATAATCTGAGCAATGGTTTCCTTGATCAAGGTCATTTATTCAGGAACCAGCCTGAAGCAACACTTAGCAGGATAAGCCTTAACACTGTCACTGAAGAAGTCTTTCCTGTTTTTACCTGATGCTAACTTCAGTCATACAGAAGATTAATTCTAATTAAAGGTTACCTAAAAGGAGAGGTGAGCCATGATATACTATAACAAAGGGAAAGCTATGCATGCATGTGATTACATAACTAATATCCTACTGGGTGAAATGTTAGTTGAAAAGCTGTTCTTGAAAAAAAATGTACTTATTTTATTTCTTTTATTAATCAAATTGCATTCAGTGCAATTTGATTTGTCCTTGGGAAACAATTAAAGAGTGCCCATTGTACTTCCACATAACTTACGGTAGCCTATTCATTGCTGAGTCATTTCATGTATTATTATAGAAGTTGCTTTGTCACATATTAGTGAAAAACATCTTAGATACGGAATCCGATATTTCAGGACAGAAGCCTTGCCTTTAAGAAAGAGCCTCTACCTGCTGTTTGTTTCTTGTTTTTGTTTAATGGAAACAGTCCCCATTGTAATTGCATTTAACATACAGTTTTATTGCTAAGTGATTTTGAGAGGATCTCTTCTATTTAATACTATATAGAAGTTGCTGATTGCTTGAATGTTGTTGTGATTGCATATTTCAATTCCATTGTTTTGAATAGATTCCTAGTAAACCATTCGCTCTGCGTAACAAACGCAATCTGTGAACTTCAAACCAAGTAGCTAAAAGAATTTACTAATATATATATATACAGTGCTCCCTTGCTATAAGGCTCTCGGTTATAACGCGCCTCGGATATAACGCTCCTACAACATGTCCCCCAATTCCCTATACTAGTGATTAATGCAATATTTCTACAGTAAATAAAGTACCGGTGTTGTTCAAACTGTAAACAACTTCTCGGTCTAACTTCCATTTCTGTCTCTCCCTTTTGATACAGTATCTGAACTGAAGAAAAGCTGCGCTGACACTTTATAACACAGACATCTTATTCAGCATTTGTTTGTGGCCTATTTTTTATATCTGTCCTAATGTATTTACTTTTTTGCTGCGAGAAGAGCTGCAGCTTTCTCTGGGAGACGAGATGCTTCAGCTTCGCTTCAGCCCCACTCCGGCAGCCGAACCTGGGGCGAGCCCATTCCCTCTTCCCCTCGCCAAACCCGCTCTCCTTCTCGCACTTGGTTTGCTTGTCTGTTGCTTCGAATTGAACTCCCGACCGCCGTTTAACCAGGCTATTTATAGTTTAAAAACTGCTAATTAAAATGATCCATGAATGAGAATGTTACCTTTTTTTTACAAAAAATAAATAAAAGGCGTTGATTACATGGTGCTTTATGCACGGTTAATTCACGGAAAGTTTAATTGTTGCTTCACTATATGACACTGAAAGTAAATAACTGTATTTAAAGGAAAACTAATACATAATTAACATAAGGGCTACATTCTCCCCCTTCTTAATGTCTGGACCTAACTATTTACAAGTGGCTTGTCACTCCCACTACTGCAGCTAAGGTTGTCTTTTTAGCTACAACTGGGACATTTTGCTAAGGGATTGCACCATAAAGTAGCACACTGACTCTTCTCCATGATAAATGTCACTGATTTGAATGACCATTACCCGGTGTACTATGGTCAAAGGCACGTCAGATGGCTTTCCAAGCTCATCATAGGTTAAACGGTTGACTGGCTTCACCTCAGTCTTGGTAGGATGTTCACATGTAGGATCCACATCCTCAGCCAAAGTAGGGAGGTCTCCCTCTTTAGGCTCTGTGTCCACCACAGGGTCTTGAATTGGGTGTCAGGCATGCTCTGCCTCCCTTTCCTCCAAGGTAGTTTCTCTGTCAGACCCCTCAAGGGAAGAACTGGTCTCACTCTCTTCATTCGAAACACTTCCAGGTAACACAAATGTCCACTGGAAGACGAGCCTCTCGCCCAAACCTTAGGGGAAGTACCCATTAGCATCATTCTTGGTGCAGTTATAAACCTGCACTAACTGACTGACATGCTGACTCCATCTCTGCTTCTTGGACAGCTTTAGAGTTTCTAACATGGTTAGTAGGGTCCGATTAAATCTCTCGGGTTGCGGGTCCCCTTGAGGGTGGTACGGAATAGTTCTGGACTTCTGTATTCCCAACATACTTAAGTTAATTTATTAACTGACTCACAAAATTGCCACCCTGATAAGAGTGGATTCTGGCAGGAAATCCATAATGCGGTTGTGGCTTTTTAATCTCTTGTGGGGAAGGCCTGTGCATACCGGGTAAAATGATCTGTAATGACCAGGATGTTGGTTATTCCCTTAGTCAGGTTCTAGGGGCAGAAAGTCAATACATACCAGATCTAAAGGTCATCCACTGGTAATCTGGTTCAGCGGAGCTGCTCTGTGGGGTAATGTCTTGCATCTTATACATCTTCCACAATTTTTGATGTATTGGTCCACTTCTGACGCCATCTTCGGCCAGTAAAACTGATCTTTAAGGAGCTGCGTAGTTCAATCCACTCCCATGTGACCTAACTCAATGTGCATGGCTTGTAATATCATCGTTGGGTATTTTTTGGGCAGTACAAGCTGCTGGACTTCCCTGCCATAAGTCCTCTTAGTCACTCTGTACAATAGGCTGTCCTTCACCACAAGTTTCTCCCACTCTCGCAATAGCAGCTTGATGTTGGGATGTGTGTTCTTCACTGACTGCAGCAAACGACAACCTCTCACAACTGAACGACCACCTCTCAGAACTGAACGACCACCTCTCAGAACTGAACGACCACCTCTCAGAACTGAACGACCACCTCTCAGAACTGAACGACCACCTTTCACATCTGAACGACCACCTCTCACATCTGAACGACCACCTCTCACAACTGAACAACCACCTCTCACAGCACGTCCAACCTCACCAATCACCGGGTCCACCTCCTGGGCCCTCTACAGGTCTTGCTTGCTTGGTTTTTCTAGTTGGCCCAATTTTAGCCGGGCTGGAAAGGCATAGCAGTCTGGTATAACCTTCGGTGATACTCCTAATTGTCCCACCACTTGAGTGTTGACTCCTAATTGATCCACCACTTGAGTATTGACTCAATTACATCCACCATACACTAGTCAGGTTATTGGAATGCAACCTTCTCGACTGCTCATCAGTTAGGTTGTGTAGTTGAGTCTGGTGCATATTAATAATATGAGTCTGAAAGTAAATAACTGTATTTAAAAGAGAACTAACACATAACTGGTAGGAGGGCTACATATGCATAGTATAACAATGATAAAAAGCATGGGGAAAACTGGAAAAATACTGTGGGAAAAGAGATGATGGCACAGTATATTTATTAAAATGTGGAATTACTTGATTGTCAGGATGTAAAAATGTAAAGACTAAAGGAAGCATGTTCGTTTCTCTGTAATTCACTCTGAGCAGCAGGAGCCACGTAACCCATCCCCGTTTCTCTGTAATTCAGCCTGGGCAGCAGCAGCTATGTGACCCGTCCCCGTTTCTCTGTAATTCAGCCTGGGCAGCAACAGCCATGTGACCCGTCCCTGTTTCTCTGTAATTCAGCCTGGGCAGCAGCAGCCATGTGACCTGTCCCTGTTTCTCTGTAATTCAGCCTGGGCAGCAGCAGCCACGTGATCCGTCCCCGTTTCTCTGTAATTCAGCCTGGGCAGCAGCAGCCACGTGACCTGTCCCCGTTTCTCTGTAATTCAGCCTGGGCAGCAGCAGCCACGTGATCCGTCCCCGTTTCTCTGTAATTCAGCCTGGGCAGCAGCAGCCACGTGATCCGTCCCCGTTTCTCTGTAATTCAGCCTGGGCAGCAGCAGCCATGTGACCCGTCCCCGTTACTCTGTAATTCAGCCTGGGCAGCAGGAGCCATGTGACCCGTCCCCGTTTCTCTGTAATTCAACCTGGGCAGCAGCAGCCACGTGATCCGTCCCCATTTCTCTGTAATTCAGCCTGGGCAGCAGCAGCCACGAGATCCGTCCCCATTTCTCTGTAATTCAGCCTGGGCAGCAGGAGCCATGTGACCCGTCCCCGTTTCTCTGTAATTCAGCCTGGGCAGCAGCAGCCACGAGATCCGTCCCCATTTCTCTGTAATTCAGCCTGGGCAGCAGGAGCCATGTGACCCGTCCCCGTTTCTCTGTAATTCAACCTGGGCAGCAGCAGCCACGTGATCCGTCCCCATTTCTCTGTAATTCAGCCTGGGCAGCAGCAGCCACGAGATCCGTCCCCATTTCTCTGTAATTCAGCCTGGGCAGCAGGAGCCATGTGACCTGTCCCCATTTCTCTGTAATTCAGCCTGGGCAGCAGCAGCCATGTGACCCGTCCCCGTTTCTCTGTAATTCACTCTGACATGTCACGTGACATGTCGTGTTATGAAGGACTTTGCTTGTGTAACTGTACTCAGGACCCAAACACATGGCTTAAATGCCCAGTATTTCTTGTTTAAAAAGACTATTAAATTGTAAAAGCGTTTGGTCACTGAGTTACTGAGTTACTGGTTACGGTTTATGTATCAGCATTGCATTGACTGTCTTTAACTAGTCACAATGATGAACTGAAAATAGAAAAAAATGCCGACACATAAACGCAGTACAGCTACACAAGCATAGTCCTTTATAACATGAAATACCTGCCATTTAATAAAGGTGTTTGGGTCCTGTGTACAGCTACACAAGCGTAGTTCTTCATAACACGATGTGTTTGGATCCAGAGTAGAGATATACAACCTTGTATTAAGATAAACTCACCTTATTAATAACTGTTAATCAGTTTTGTGAAAATAAATAAATAAATGTATTTCTTTATATATTAATACTGGAACCAACCAATTGTTGTGATTGCTTAGTTTATTCACCATGCAGCTAGGGCTACTATGAAAAAGACCACTTCAAGTTTCAACATTATATTACATTGTTTTAACGTGCACCAAAAGATTTATGAAGTGCCACCGCTCTATTACTTGCATTTTACATAGCTAATGAAATTGTATAACATAGCTTTTGCCTACTATATAGCGAAATAATATTGAAACGTGAAATGCAATGCAAACTAATATTGTAAAATGCCACAAGAGATTTTGATAATAAATATAGTATTAATGAGTAAGTAAATACAACAATACAAACGTTCGAGTGGTGTGGTAGTTCGTATTTAAGCAAACAAATGTACAAAACGCAAATGGCAAACCTGACGAGTAACTGCATTAGTTTTGAATGTGGTACGCATGTCAAATCCCTTCAGTGAGCATAACCGGTCATGTTGTATTTTTCTTCTAACATGCCTAAAATTTTGACATTAGACTCGAAAAACCGGGCTTTTAGCGAGAGCCGGAGAGTCTGTGTGTAAAAAGGCTTTGGAACGAGACAACAGCGGTACAGAGCAGTAAAAGTGGAGCGAAGTAAAAGAGATGTATGAAGAACGGTGTTTAATCGTGGGGAAAAGGATTGAACTCAAAGAAACAACAGCGTGGAGGTGGGTGCCAGTGAGACTGGCTTTAGTCATACAGGGTCGATTGCAGCGTACCAGTGACGTAATCCGCATCAAGTGGACTAAAAGCGGTCTAGCAAATCCTGCAGATCTGTGCTAAATTAGTCCTGATTGCAGCGTACCAAACAGCAAGTGGTTTAGCTAGTCTGAACAAGTGGAACAAGTTAGTCAGACAGCCTCTACAAGTGCGGATGGAAATTCAGAATTTACGGTGTAAAGACAAACTCAGACATCTTGTACATTCTCACTACGATCATACTATTAAAAACATTGAGGATAGAGAAAGCACTGACAAAAAAGTCAGAAATATGAAAAAAAGCAAATACAGTAATACATATAGGCCGATTAATGATAAAAGCGTTTTTATTAGGCTACATTAGGTGTGATTTGGGCAAACACATTTAAAATACATATTCATAATCTATATCGACAGGCCTGATTGGACTTGTCTTTTTATGCACATTCCGCACTCGGATCATACTTGCATTTTAACTCGCCGGTACCCTATCGCTGCATTGGCACTGAACGTTATATAATACTAATTATACATGTGACGTTTCAGTCGATTAAACTGAATACATTAAACGAACATTTTTTAATATTATTATTTAAATATAGGAGTATCCTGTTGTGTGGCACATTATTACAGTTTTTACAACAGTCAGTTTGATTGTAGCGTCGGGTCTCGCAGACCCGCTGAATGGAACGTGTTGCTGTTGTGGCCTGGTTCCAACCAGGTCCGCTCTTTCCCGCCTGTGGACCATATATAAAGCTGCAACCCGCTGACGGAGACAATGTTGCAGAGTTGCTAGGTCGTAGGTTTTTTAGGGGAATTGGGCTAATTAAAAAAGACAGCCGCGGGAAATATTTAGGCGTCGCTGGATGCTACTATGTGGGTTACTTTCAAGAGGTCTCGTGGTTTTTGGGGCTTGTTAACTTTATATATATAAAAAAGAATGACTTTATTAAAAATCAATAAACTTTTGCAGCCTATCCGCTGCAGTGCACACAAACTATGTAAAACTGTGTTTCCCAATAAAATAACATATTGCGCATGACCACAACCACCACTGACTGCGCATGACCATGCGAGTGAACAGGACGAACGATTGTGTTAATGGACAGTAAAAAGCAGCCATTTTAAGAAACAGCGTAGAAACATCGAACCCGCTAAAAAGCAGGAAAAATAAAGAAGTTTAATTTGAACCAGAGATGCTACTGGGTAAGTGGGATAAATACGGAAAAGAATACTGCAAAGACTGGGAGAACTGGGTTAAAAGAATGGATTAGCAGTGTACCTGGCGATGACTCAAAAGCAGCGTGTAGGTACTGTAAATGTGAAGTGCGAGCGCATCACAGCGATCTGTTAGCTCACAGTAAGACAGAGAAACATATTAGAAACATGGATCTCTATTCAAATGCAAGAAGCTTGTTTGACACGGGATTTAAGAAACAAGTTGACAATTCAGTTAAAATATGTGAGTTGAAGCTGGCAGCCCATATTGCTTGCCATTCCAGCATCCTCACCGTAGATCATTTGGGATGCATAGTCAGGGAAGTTGCACAGAAGGATATTAGTCTTCATAGAACAAAATGCTCAGCACTTATAAAATGTGTCATCGAGCCTGTTGTTCATCAGGAGATGCTTGAAGACATCGGTAAAGAGCCATACTCTCTAATTGTCGACAAAAGCACAGACATCAGTGCAAACAAGCAACTCTGTGTGGTGTTCAGGTACTTCAGCAGAAAACTTGAACGTATCGTGACATCGTTTGCCGGGATTGTTAGCTTGCCAGCCGGTGATTCTCACAGCATTGCAACAGCCTTGTTCAAATTCTTAAAGGAAAACAAATTGGAAGTGGAAAGATGCATTGGTCTGGCAACAGACGGTTGCAATACAGTGTGTGGGAAAAATAATTTGGTACTAACAAAGTTCAGGGAGGTGAATCCAAAAATTGTGTACATCAAGTGTGTTTGTCATTCACTGCAGCTCTGTGCATCTAAAGCAATGAACGTACTTCCTCGAAACATTGAGTACATGGTATCACAGACGTACTCGTGGTTTTCCCACAGCACTCTGCGTCAAAATAAGTACCGCAATCTCTATGCCACCATTAATGTTGGAGAAGCCCCGCTGAAGATTTTGCAGCTTTCTGACACAAGATGGCTTGCAATTAGCCAGTGCGTTGATCGAGTGCTTTCTCAGTACGAAGAGCTAAAGTTGCACTTTCAGCTTTCAAAGGACACTGAAAGGAACTACAATGCTGAACTACTGTACCAGATGTATTCAGACCCCGTAAACAGAATGTATCTGGTTTTTCTTCAGCCCCTCGTCACTGAGGTCAACAGAATAAACAAGCTGTTTCAGCTTGACAGTGCCAATCCAGCGAAACTTCTTGCTGATTTAATGACATTTTACCGCAGTTTGATCCAACGAATCATGAAACCTCACGATTTTCCAACATGGTCATCTGTAATGGATTTTGACATAACGTCCGACAGAAACAGCTTGCCACTTTCAGCAGTGGACTTCGGGATCAAGTTCCAGTTAGAACTATCAGAATCAAAGATCGAACCTCAGAAAGCAGAGGATATCAAACGCAGATGCAGAGATTACATGTTCGAGTTTCTGAAAGAGATCAAAGATTGCCTCCCAATATCCAGCAACTTGAGTCACTTGCCGTTCTCAGCCCATCTGTTGTTCTCAGTTCCAAAAAGCCACAGCTGGCAAATTTATCATTTTTGCCACTTTACAATGGAGATCTTGGCAAACTCGAACAGCAATGGCGAGCTTTGAACAATGTACACTGGGAGCACACTGAAGACAGACAAATTGAAGAGTTCTGGGTTGAAGTGGCTAAACACACCGATGCAGCTGGTGATAAAGATTTCACTGAACTTGGTCTTTTTGCCTTTTCTCTTTTAGCCCAACCATTTAGCAATGCATCAGTGGAACGTGCTTTTTCACAAATGGCCCTAATCAAAACCAAACTTAGGAACCGAATGCAAGAGAAATTGTTGGAAAACATTCTTAGGGTCAGAGCATATATGCAGCATAATAAGTGTTGCTGCAACCAATTCCAGCCATCCAAAGCAATGCTGTCACTGTTTACAGGCGACATCTATGCAGCAAATAACGCAGAAGATGGTGCCGACTCAGAGGAGCTTTTTTGAAACTAAAACAAATATATATATATAAAAAAACCCAACAAAGTAAAAATGTTTTATTTTGTACATAGTTTTTTTCTTTTGGACTTTTTTCTTTGTACATATTTAAAATCGACTTGAGATACACCTGCGTGATGATAACAGCTGGACCTTGCACGAGGAGTTTGAAGGTAAGAAGTTAAAAATGTTTTTATGTGTTATTTCAGTGCATGGGGCATACTTTCAATTAACTTAACTTTTTTGTGTTTTTTTTTAAAAAAAAGGCAACTGTTGGCTCTATTTTTTGCAGTTTGTTAGGTGCATTTAATTGATGTGGCTGTTTAATTGATTTAATTGATGTGATCATCAACGATACAAAGTAATGATATAATGTACATAGTGCAATATTGTATATAGTTCTGTATTCTGTTATATTTTTGTGATGCCTTTCACTTGAGACACTGGGTTATGCGGGTTTACAGTACCATGCACTGAGTATGAAGCGAGCGAACCTTACTAAGCAAAATGCTCCAAAAAGCTTCACTTTTAATTTTAATGACGTCTGAAAAAGACGTCATTTCAGAGAATAATGGAGCTGTCTTTGTTTTAAAATGTGCTGTACAAACGTAGGACGAGCAAGCGTGCTGAATTAGTCTTCATAGTACTAAATTAGTCCTCCTGAACAGGATAATCTCACGTCCGATTTGGTACGCTGCAATCAGGATGTTGTTTAGTCTTGTTTAGCGGATGATCCACCTCTGGTGATTACCATCTGGTACACTGCAATCGACCGTCCAAGTTCAGCGGAGCCTGTGTGGATGGACTCTAAAAACAAGGCGAGTACTGCTGGGGTTTTGGTAAGTCTATCGTTGAATACTGTGTGTGTACAGTTGAATAATAACACTGTTAAAAAGCAACAGAGCATGCCAAACAGTATTAAGAATAGCTGTGGTATATTCATTCGGGCAAAACCATGGTCAAGTCAGCGACTACAGGTCAGTGTGAATTCCTGTTGTAGAACGACCATTCAGTTAGGTGGACGCGTGTTTATATTTCATTGACCTTACGGCCTGCACGATAACTTTGCCTGCATCAAGGGAAGGTTTGTTTTAAAGTACAGTGTATACCTGCAGCATGAGTACGAGCTCTGTATGCAACATAAAGGAGCAACCGCCATTAGGTTGAAATGGGCTTTGGTGTAAACAAAGGCATAAGATTGAATGACTGTGTTAATTATTTCACAGACTATGGACACTGGGTTTAGTGCAGGTTTGTTTAGTGTGCGAGCTGTGTACAACTCTTAAAGTTGAGAAGGCAAAAGAAACACGACATAGACTGTTTAATTGCTTTATTTAAAAGTCGTGTAATATAGACGCCAGCCAGGCCATTGTGAATTGGGTTGGGTGCAGCAGTCAGTATCCACCAGTAAAGGGCAGCGTATCGCCTGCCAGAAAGAAAAGGCTATGAGCTATAGTCTAACCAGGACTGTAATTTAATTTCAAGTTAACTTTTACCTGTTGTTCCAAGCGGACCAGCAACGGGACAACGCCGGCTCTGAGAGAGAGAACAAAACCCCGGAATACTTACCTTACACCTGTGGATTACAATTACACGGTTAGCAGATAACCGGAGTGGATTACAAAATGTAACCATTCAGTGATACTCACCTGGCGGACCTGCGGAACTGCACTGCAAATGGAAGTCTTGAAAGACTAAACGTTTAGCATAATAATGCGTGTTATAAAATAAGTAATTTTCATTATTTTCAGATAAAAAAGTGTTGTTCACCAAGGCTGTGTGACGCTAGCAACAATTCCACTTCCTGTTGGTGCTACTAACTTCCAGAATAGCGGAGGATCTATGTAAAATAAAAGTTCTGTTTGATCCATACTTTTGACAATCAATATCAGGTAATATGCAAAAAATATATATAAAATATGAATTGTATTATTATTTCTTAATTTGTATCTGTGTCTACACACATGTATCCATTATTTTAAATCAAGCTGTTACAATATACATTTAATAAATATATTTTAAGTACAGATCTCTGTGCTAAAGAGTTTGAAATGTAGCTTTTTTCCAAATTTTCATACTGATTACATTTTAATTGTGCATTTGACTACCACCCACACACTATATGGTGGTGGTTAAACGCTGGGTGGTGGTTAAACGGTGGTTAAGCATTGGGGCAGCAGTGTGGAGTAGTGGTTAGGGCTCTGGACTCTTGACCAGAGGGTTGTGTGTTCAATCCCAGGTGGGGGACACTGCTGCTGTACCCTTGAGCAAGGTACTTTACCTAGATTACTCCAGTAAAAACCCAACTGTATAAATGGGTAATTGTATGTAAAAATAATGTGTAAAAAATTAATGTAATTGTATGTAAAAATGTGATACTTTGTAACAATTGTAAGTCACCCTGGATAAGGGCATCTGCTAAGAAATTATTTAATAATAATATACACAGAAGTTTGTCCTTACTTCTTATAAACAAGTCCCAGACTTTGGAGATCTGGCAGAGGTAAGTGTTGTACTCTAGTTTCATGTCTCACGGCTGCCCCTTGTGGTGAGATGTAGGGTTGCAGAATGTATTGTTTTGCACTGCGTGCTTCCCCAGAGCAACACAGTAGGATCCTTCTTGGCCAAGCAGGTAAGCAACAACAGGATTGTACTATTGCTGTATGAGTCGCTGTGTTTTCTTTGTTAATTATGTCTTTATTTTCAGGGTCCCAAATAATAAAACACTAATAAAAACCACATGCATTTACCAAGTCAAACAATATAAGGGTGAGGTTCCAACGATTCTGATTCCGGTCCAGGTTTTCAAGCTTCGTGTCAGACACACCAACACAGTGCTATGGACAGGTATTATTAAAACCCTTGTCCATGGTTTAATTTTTTTTTATTTGTTTCTTCTTTTCAGTCAGCACTGTACCCTTGCTAACTGAGCACTTTCAAAAATAATAAATCTAACTCTTTGTGGATTTTTCTGCTAACAATACACAACTGTAGCACTAAAACAATAAATCAATTAAAGCAGGTATTTTCCTTTCTTTGGTTCTCACTGGTCGTAGTTCATTGCAACACATGCACCACTCCAGTACTTCCTGCGCCCTGCCAGTTTCCTTATATTCCTAAATGGGGTGGGACTGACCTGTCTCTCACCCAGTCTCTGTCTGACTCCGTGTTAGCAATCCACCACAGCCGTCACACACCAGCAAAGTACAACTGACCAAAAACAAAAAGAAACACCAGGCAAAGTATAAATTAATCAATCAATTCATCAGGTTTCTAGACCCAATCTCCTATAATTTATATAGCGTCTCACTATCACTTTGCCACTATATATATATATTACACATATATTATATTACACAGTGCCTAGTCTACACCCCCTTTAGTCTACACCCCCTTTCAAAATTTTCACCTTTTGTTGCCTTATAGCAACTACCCCACAACTTCCAAGTGAAAAAAATATTCTAGAAATTTGTAGAAAATTAATTTAAAAAATAAAAACTGAAATAGCTTAGTTGGATAAGTGTCCACTCCCCTTCTAATAGCAATCCTAAATTAGCTCAGGTGTAACCAATCGCCTTCAAAAACACACTAAGTTAAGTGGCCTCCACCTGTGTTAAATTGTAGTGATTCACATGATTTCAGGATAAATTCAGCAGTTCCTGTACGTTCCCTCTGCTGAGTAGTGCATTTCAAAGCAAAGACTCAACCGTGAGCACCAAGGCACTTTCAAAAGAACTCCGGGACAAAGTTGTTGAACGGCACAGATCGGGATGGGTATAACAAAATATCAAAGGCCTTGAATATCCCTTGGAGCACAGTCAAGACGATTATTAAGAAGTGGAAGGTTTATGGCACCACCAAGACCCTGTCTAGATCAGGCCGTCCCTCCAAACTGGATGACTGAGCAAGAGAGACTGATCAGAGAGGCTACCAAGAGGCCAATGGCAACTTTGCAACAGCTGCAGGCTTTTATGGCCAAGACTGGCTAAAGTGTGCATGTGACAACAATATCCCAAGTACTCCACAAATCTGGCCTGTATGGTAGGGTGGCAAGAAGGAAGCCATTACTCAAGAATATTATTCTGTAGCCATGTGGCAAAAAGTTTTGTGGTCTGATAAAACTAAAATTGAGCATCATGTTATGGGGATGTTTCTCATCGGCAGGGACTGGGGCACTTGTCAGGATAGAAGGGAAAATGAATTTAGCAAAGTACAGAGAAGTCCTTGAGGAAAACCTGCTTCAGTCTGCAAAAGAACTAAGACTGGGATGGAGATTAACCTTTCAGCAGGACAATGACCCCAAGCACACAGCCAAAGCGACAGTGGAGTGGTTTAAAAACAAGAAAGTGAATGTCCTAGAGTAGCCCAGTTAAAGCCCGGACTTGAATCCGATTGAGAACACTATGTAACACAATTTTTGTTCCTGGGTAGTAAGTGTTATTTCCTAATTGCTTATGCCTCAAAAGTATAGAAAATGGCTATTATTCCCCACAAACTTTGCTTTTGTGACCAGGACAGTGATATTTTGAAATGTACCTATTTCCAATGAGAAAACGGGCGAATTTGTGTCTTTTTGTTCACATAAAGTCAGAAAAAAACAACATATGAATCTAAATTAACATGTATTTATACTAAAGTAATACAAAAATGACTACAAAAGATTTAGAAGTGAGTAGTTTTTCGAGATTTACGATTATACTGTAAATCACTTTCACGAATCAGCCCCCAAATGTAGTCTCCCATCATGTTCTCGTTATACTGTCCTTGGTAGCGGCGTTCAAAGTCCAGTATATCCTGGTGGAAGCGCTCGCCTTGCTCCTCCGAGTACGCTCCCATGTTCTCCTTGAATTTATCAAGATGAGCATCAAGGATATGGACTTTGAGGGACATCCTACAGCCCATTGTGCTGTAGTTCTTCACCAGAGTCTCAACCAGCTCCACATAGTTTTTGGCCTTGTGATTGCCCAGGAAGCCCCGAACCACTGCGACAAATCTGTTCCAAGCCGCTTTCTCCTTACTAGTGAGCTTCTTGGGGAATTCATTGAACTCCAGGATCTTCTTTATCTGTGGTCCGACGAAGACACCGGCTTTGACCTTTGCCTCAGACAGCTTAGGGAAGAAGTCTTGAAGGTACTTGAAGGCTGCCGACTCCTTATTTAGAGCTCTGACAAATTGTTTCATAAGGCCCAATATGATATGCAGTGGTGGCATCAGCACCTTCCGGGGGTCCACAAGTGGCTCCCACTTGACGTTGTTCCTCCCCACAGAGAACTCGGTCCACTGTGGCCAGTCCCGCCTGTGGTAGTGCGCCTTGGTGTCCCTGCTGTCCCAAAGGCAAAGATAGCAGGAAAACTTGGTAAAACCGCCTTGGAGACCCATCAGGAATGCCACCATTTTGAAGTCTCCTATGACCTTGATGCCATCTCAGAAAAATGCAGATATGTATCCACTTAGGCAGCTGGAACTAAACTGAACTGGTGGGCTTAAGGCCCCTGTATTTATACTACTATTTATATTACTGGAAAGTTCTAGAAAGTTCTAGAAGTTACTCCAAGTTTACTCAGCACTGAATCTATCTGGAATGTTCTGGAAAATAGGTAAATTTCAAAATATCACTGTCCTGGTCACAAAAGCAAAGTTTGTGGGGAATAATAGCCATTTTCTATACTTTTGAGGCATAAGCAATTAAGAAATAACACTTACTACCCAGGAACCAAAAAAAAAAAAATTGTTACACGGTGGAATCTGTGGCAAGACTTGAAGATTGCTGTCCACCAACTTGAGAGCTTGAACAATTTTGCCAAGAAGAATGGATGAATATTGCATGATCCAGATGTGCAAACCTGGTAGAGACTTCCCCCAAAAGACTCACAGCTGTAATTGCTGTCCATTGTGCCATCCTTGTGTCTAAATACAACTATATATTTTAAATCACTCATGAAACTCAGACCCATTTATATTCCGTGCACTTATACATACACCAACAATAACACACTATATACTATTGTTGGTGCCACTGCTGTATAATACTGTATATAAAACTGGAGATTGAAACTCAGCGTTTGATCCGCTTGGCCCCCACCGCTTTGACAGTTGTGCCTATTTGCTTGGTGCTGGCCAAGGTTGCCCCAATGGTTTCTTGAAACTTGGCTTGTGTTTTTGACCACTGTGTGGTCCAGTGGTTAAATAAACAGGCTTGTAACCAGGAGGTCCCCCGATTCCAATCCCAGCTCAACCACTGACTCACTGAGTGACCCTGAGCCAGTCACTTAACCTCCTTGAGCTCCATCTTTCAGGTGAGATGTTGTTGTCAGTGACTCTGCAGCTAATGCATGGTTCACACACCCTAGTCTTGTATCTTGTAAAGCGCTTTGTGATGGTGGTCCACTATGAAAAAGCGTTATATAAAAATAAAGATTATATTATATTATATTATGTATTACATTATATATTATATCTCTACTTTAAATGGCTGGGCACTTTTGGCAACTTGGCATTTTTTCACATGTCCAATGTGTTTTTTGTTTCAGATATATTATACAGTGCCTTGCGAAAGTATTCGGCCCCCTTGAACTTTGCGACCTTTTGCCACATTTCAGGCTTCAAACATAAAGATATGAAACTGTAATTTTTTGTGAAGAATCAACAACAAGTGGGACACAATCATGAAGTGGAACGAAATTTATTGGATATTTCAAACTTTTTTAACAAATAAAAAACTGAAAAATTGGGCGTGCAAAATTATTCAGCCCCTTTACTTTCAGTGCAGCAAACTCTCTCCAGAAGTTCAGTGAGGATCTCTGAATGATCCAATGTTGACCTAAATGACTAATGATGATAAATAGAATCCACCTGTGTGTAATCAAGTCTCCGTATAAATGCACCTGCACTGTGATAGTCTCAGAGGTCCGTTTAAAGCGCAGAGAGCATCATGAAGAACAAGGAACACACCAGGCAGGTCCGAGATACTGTTGTGGAGAAGTTTAAAGCCGGATTTGGATACAAAAAGATTTCCCAAGCTTTAAACATCCCAAGGAGCACTGTGCAAGCGATAATATTGAAATGGAAGGAGTATCAGACCACTGCAAATCTACCAAGACCTGGCCGTCCCTCTAAACTTTCAGCTCATACAAGGAGAAGACTGATCAGAGATGCAGCCAAGAGGCCCATGATCACTCTGGATGAACTGCAGAGATCTACAGCTGAGGTGGGAGACTCTGTCCATAGGACAACAATCAGTCGTATACTGCACAAATCTGGCCTTTATGGAAGAGTGGCAAGAAGAAAGCCATTTCTTAAAGATATCCATAAAAAGTGTCGTTTACAGTTTGCCACAAGCCACCTGGGAGACACACCAAACATGTGGAAGAAGGTGCTCTGGTCAGATGAAACCAAAATCGAACTTTTTGGCAACAATGCAAAACGTTATGTTTGGCGTAAAAGCAACACAGCTCATCACCCTGAACACACCATCCCCACTGTCAAACATGGTGGTGGCAGCATCATGGTTTGGGCCTGCTTTTCTTCAGCAGGGACAGGGAAGATGGTTAAAATTGATGGGAAGATGGATGGAGCCAAATACAGGACCATTCTGGAAGAAAACCTGATGGAGTCTGCAAAAGACCTGAGACTGGGACGGAGATTTGTCTTCCAACAAGACAATGATCCAAAACATAAAGCAAAATCTACAATGGAATGGTTCACAAATAAACATATCCAGGTGTTAGAATGGCCAAGTCAAAGTCCAGACCTGAATCCAATCGAGAATCTGTGGAAAGAACTGAAAACTGCTGTTCACAAATGCTCTCCATCCAACCTCACTGAGCTCGAGCTGTTTTGCAAGGAGGAATGGGCAAAAATTTCAGTCTCTCGATGTGCAAAACTGATAGAGACATACCCCAAGCGACTTACAGCTGTAATCGCAGCAAAAGGTGGCGCTACAAAGTATTAACTTAAGGGGGCTGAATAATTTTGCACGCCCAATTTTTCAGTTTTTTATTTGTTAAAAAAGTTTGAAATATCCAATAAATTTCGTTCCACTTCATGATTGTGTCCCACTTGTTGTTGATTCTTCACAAAAAATTACAGTTTCATATCTTTATGTTTGAAGCCTGAAATGTGGCAAAAGGTCGCAAAGTTCAAGGGGGCCGAATACTTTCACAAGGCACTGTACAGCAGTGGCACCAACAATGATTCAGACAGTCCCCTGAGTTTCAATTTCCATAGTTTTATATATTATACAGGATAAGCAAATATATCAGATGCTGCACTATAGACAAATATCTAAAGAAGTATAAAGTACAAACAAACAAAAGATCTTCAACAGAGGAAAACGGGGCCAGTGGTAATGTTGCTTGTCTAAGAAGAGCAAAAAATTGGACAAATAAATCTTGGTTAGCTCTCCCTTAAAGGGGAACCAATGATAATGTTGCTCGTGTTAATAAGAGGTAAGGAAATGAACTCAAGAGAAGTCTTGGTCAGCACTCCTTTAAAGGGTAGCAGTGATAATGTTACTAAAGCTAATAAGAGGATAATGGGTTTTACAATGTTATCACGCCTTTAAAAGGGGACCAGTGATAATGCTAATAGTTAACCACTTCAACACCATGACGTACGCACGTACGTCAAATGAAAACCCACTTACAGTACAATGCTGTACCTGAGTACGTTGTCAGGTTCGCACATACTCTTTATATCTATATATATATACTCTAAGCACACTCTTAAACTCAGGGGCGACGTTTAGGAGGCCATAAAGATGTTTCAGACTCCTGTAAGTGGATCATTCGTGCACTGGGCTTGCAACGTATCCACATGACTTTTAATAATCAAGATTCACACTCATTCGATGTGAAGTTTTAACGAATCAGAGTAGTATTAGTACCCCTTCGGTTTATTAAATACTAAAAAATGGATTGAGTAGTTACAGACTACGTCGAATTCCAGTTGACAGGCAATCTGGGTGGTCCAGTGCCTTAACAGGTGAAAGCATAAATACTTCAATACATTTATGGTCACAACATGTTTTGCCCTAAGGCTACGCATGCATAAAACTAAAAACACCCACTGCTAAGTCCTAAAACATCCAATATTTGTACCTGACTAGCTGATATTTTCCAATTGTTCCTGCTAGAAAAGGCAACTCAGTATGCAGTATAGGAATCTCAGTTGGAAAAAATAATAATGGCATTTATGAAGAAACTCATCATCACTCTGAAGTGGAGTCTGGTCGATCTGCTCAAGTAGCTGAAACTATGGCCCTTCTAAAGGGACTTCAACTGGCTCAAAATCTGGGGACGCCATACTACTAGTGACAGACTCCAGCTATTATGCTCAAGCATACAATATACACTCTCAAGCCTGGAAAGAGAATGGTTACTCTGACCACAGAGGCAGACCTATAGCACATGCCAATCTATGCAAAGAGATTGAACAGCTAAGGGGTAACAGAATCATTGTTCAGCAAGCAGCAAGGCTCCAGAGGGGGAAGGAGGTTACAATTGTAGATAACAATTGCGCTGATGAATTAGAACAAGGAGCAGCACAGGGAAACTAAAATGTAACCTTTCAGGCAGTAACTGTAAGAATGTTTAATTTGCTTACTGACAGCCAATTGCTATTTGAATTTCTGACAGATGTAGACAAATACTAGTTGGAGCAGCGAGTACTATACAGACTGTTTAAAACAAGCAAGAGAATAGTACCTGATATTTTAAGCAGGAGGGCTATTCTGATGAAAGCTTACCAAGAAATAGGAGCACTACAGAGTGTATTAAGGGGATCCTATATCAGCTAAGAGAATACCTCTTAGCTGATATAGGATCCCCATAATACTGGTGCCCAGAACTGCATGCTGAAACCACAGAGATCTGCAGAGCATGTGTACTGCCAGCACTTTATTAAAGTGGTACATGCAGGCAGGCAGAGGTAAGTGAGAGAGACTTCTGTTTGATAAGGTGACTGTGCAAATGGAACAGATTAAGAATTGTACCTGGAAATATTTTATTAAAAATATTTTCATGAATGAAGTTACTGTTTTTAAGAATCACAAATAAATATTTGGATTATAGATTATTATTACTATTATTATTTATTTCATAGCAGACGCCCTTATCCAGGGCGACTTACAATCGTAAGCAAATACATTTCAAGTGTTACAATACAAGTAATACAATAAGAGCAAGAAATACTATAATTTTTGTTCAAGTGTGACAAACCACAATTCAATAATACAGCAGATAATAGTGATAGTTACATCAGGATATGATTAAATAGTGATAGTTACATCAGGATATGATTAAGTACAAAATACTACAGGTTAAACACTTGGCAGATTACAGTATTCTGAAGTACAGGATTAAATGCAGTAAAATAGGGGGCAGATAAGAGCAAAATAAAGCACATTTAAATGAAGGGTGATAGTGTCCCAGGATACAAACAAAGGAGTTCTACAGGTGCTGTTTGAAGAGGTGAGTCTTCAGGAGGCGCCGGAATGTGGTCAGGGACTGGGCAGTCTTGTTATTAATTTGGCTAAAATAATATTAGGGAAAGAAAGTATGCATGACACTATTTAACTCTAGAGTATATTATTATTATTATTTATTTCTTAGCAGACACCCTTATCCAGGGCGACTTAAAATTGTTACAAGATATCACATTATTTTTACATACAATTACATTATTTTTTACACATTTTTTCATACAATTACCCATTTATACAGTTGGGTTTTTACTGGAGCAATCTAGGTAAAGTACCTTGCTCAAGGGTACAGCAGCAGTGTCCCCCACCTGGGATTGAACCCATGACCCTCCGGTCAAGAGTCCAGAGCCCTAACCACTACTCCACACTGCTGCCAATATTACACATTAAATACATGAAATTCCGTTAATAACAATATAAAAATATATCATCATTGCAGTTTACTAGTAATTCTGTAATGGTTATAAGTAAAGCCTGACATGGTTTTATTTTATTTTATTGCATGAATTGGAAAAAAAAACTTTTAAAATACAAATTAGTAATAATACATTTGAACAGTAATGTAAGTAAAAACTTTAATATTACAAATGTAGCTATTTTAACAGTTACATTTGACTATTGTTAAAGTAAAACTGAAACTTATGTTTTGCTTTTGAAAAAGAATGTAACAGAATTATTTTCTTGACAAGTAAAGCAAAACCATGTAAAAAAAGTAATAGGGATTTAAGAGAGCAGTTTGGAAGGTACAAAATGCTTCCGAATGTTTATTGAGAAAGTGTTAATATGCAGCTTCCTCTTGAAATACAGCAGGCAGCTTGTGTATGACAAAACTATAAAAAAAAGAAAGAGAAGGGTAGAGTACAATGAATATTTTTTTCTTTTAACACTTCCTTAAATTCAGTTTTGATGTGTTCTGGGCGTTTTGCCAAATGGAAGAAATAAGGAGTTTACTCTTTGTGTTTTAAATGTATATGTACTAACCTTTGCAAGTCTGCAACCAGAACTGGAAGAGGGAGTAAAACTTGCTTGGAAACCATGGCTACACTGATGAGCAAGCCAGCTGGGAGCCACTTTAACTCCTTAGGTACAGGTACAGTGGAAGCAGCTAATGGGGTATGCTATGGTAAGCAATGAAATGTTATAAGTTTGAAGAAAAAAATTAACTTCAAGGACAGCCGAGTCTGTCTTGGTTTTAGTGAATATATACACTTGGTTAAGACCTATGGGTTTTTGTAACATCATTTAGAGAAAATAAAATAACATTTTAATAAACTTGGAAGTTTATTCTTCAAGTCTGGGTGATAGATGAATTATAACAGAGATAGCTGCTTGTAATAAGACAAAGAAAAACTTGCACTCATATTCCAATAGAGACCTTGTGAATGAATACCCGTAAAAGGTGACACAGGTCATTGAATCGAGAAGCAAGCGCTTTTTTCTTTGTTACAAACAGCTGCACGAGGTATGCTTTAACAGATAATAATAATAATAATAATAATAATAATAATAATAATAATAATAATAATAATAATAATAATAATACATTTAAAAATTATAAAATAAAATAAAATAAATAAACAAGGACCCCAGTGATTTATGGGGATTCATTTATATAGGATGATCTTTAAATACCTTTCCAGCAGACCTTACTGTATAGAAAGAAATATATTTATGTAACTCCTGGGTCTGGGGAATGAAAAACATCCATTTCATAAAGCAGCAATGATTTTGGAAATGTGTTAATATTTGAACAATTGAAGTAATAATAGTTTAAATGTTAACGCAAAATGAGCAAGTGATTATAAATGTTCCATGAATGAATAGAAAGTATGGGGGCATATGTAAAAAGTAACTATTGCCAGTGTAAGCATTACAGTTCAGCCTCAACCACATATTCTGGATCTGGTACTGATTCTATTGAGAGAGACATAGGGGGAAATTGTCACGAATAAATCTAAAACCTGTCTTCCCTTGTACAAGGTGCGATCACCTTTTTTGAGTGAAAGGTGTATGCGACAGTGATAGATGTCTCTTTGATGGAAACAGTTTACTTTAATTGAAGTCTTCCCACTGATGATGGGAATGGGATTGTAGAGATGGAAGCTCTTACAGGTATCAGGCTTTTAAAGACACACCTGTGGTGGCTTTGACAGACTCACTGAGAGCAGAAACTGACCCAAGACACTGACAGCTACTGGAAGCAGGCTGATCTTTGGGTTACAAATTCAACAGTTGTGAAACTGCATGTGTGTTAAAATGTTGCAATAACTGTACTGTGTTTTAAAGAATATAAAGCCAGCAGAAATACTAAACAAATTGTTAAAACACACTGTTCATACAAAAAGTTGCAATATGCTCTGTATTAACATATAGTTATGCTAGAGTATTCTACATTCCTGTTTAGTCTATTGTAACCTTGATCAGAAAGGCAGATGCGAGCATCAAGTTTCTTATTTAGAGAAGTAAGCTTGATCTGAAAGTACTCTTTAAGCTAAACACAGGTATTCTAGAATAATTCAAACAGAATAGAAGTCTAAATGTTTTATTTTAACAGAAGAATTGTAAGAGTTTGAAACTAAGAGAATATAGTGCTGAAATTAACTTAAAGTAACAACTTCAGTCAAAGCATAATATTTTTTGTAAGAGAAAAACAGAGATAGTTCACGTTTAGTTTAAAGCATCGAATGGTTAAGATGGGGCTATTATATTTTGACTATTTTCCTAGTAGACTGAATTTAAGTGAAAATGCTTGGATATATAGTTGCCTGCTTTGAAGTTTGCTATGAGCCTTCTACCAGCCCCTATCCAATATGTTTGTTAATTGTTAAACCACATCTATACATGTAATGAAGCCAACCAAATAAGGAGGATGCCTTATGATGTTAAAAGGGACATATATATGAATATATGTATGTATATGTATGTATATGTATGTATGTGTATGTATATGTGTGTGTATATATACATATATATATATTGACCCAGGATTGGGAATAATTACACCAAAGTAGGTGTTACATATTAATGAAAAACACAGTTTAGGTCATTTATTTGTGTTTTATTCATCATATGTTAACATTTTATAGCAATTACAGGTTTGAAAACATTATTATTATTATTTTCTAAATCTGGTACCTGGAAAGGGGTTTCATTTTTACATCTGGAGTTCAAGTGGTTAATACGAAGTAAGAGAATGCATTTTAAAGTAGGTTAGCACTCCTCTAAAAGGAGGGCCAGTGATAATGTTGAGACTGAATAGCTGGTCGGTGAATGGCACTCATTAGATGCAATGTTAAGAAATTATGTAGATACCTCAGTTGCTGGAGGTTGCAATGATATCGTGAGAAGTGGGTGTGGCTGTGTGAAGTAGGTGGGTCCCTCTTTGTTGATGGATTTAAAGGTGTCTGTCTTCCTGTTGCACTACTCACTGAAGAAAACACAGAGACACACACAGGTGAGACAGCACAGGTAAGTTAACGTGTATTATTATTATTATTATTATTATTATTATTATTATTATTATTATTATTATGAATAATGTACACCCAGCTGTGTATAATGAGGCTGTAATTCTATCAAGGGTTTCTGGTGACATTGATAAATGATTCAAGCTAGTTCTCTCGTGGTTTATATGTAGGCAGAAGCATTGGATTGAATTGAAGCCTTATATGCAGAGATTTTTTTTTTTTTTATAATACATTGTGACATGACAGACAGAAATTGTTAAAGAGCAGTGTTTATTTTGAACAATTGAAGGAGTGTTGCGAATAACATCGGAAAACAGACTTGAGAAAAATTAGCAAAATACATTTCTTTATTAACAATTTTTGATTTTGTTTTATGATTTTTTTTTTTGGTGTGAACGATGACTTTTATAAACATCAGTGATTTTACACTGTGGTGGTGCCAGTCTTGTGTGTGATAAGAATCCCAGTGTAAAATATGATTGATGATAAAACTGCTAACCTCGATTTTAAGAAAACAAACTAGCAGTAGTAAAGGAACACAATAAATCACAGTCAATTCCAACACAAATAACAGCAGCCTGCAAATGTAAAGGTTTACCCACAGAAGACATGGACACATTTGTGGAAGGGCAGAATAATACAAGCACTCTTAGAAAACAATAAGTGACATACATGTAGTAAGAAATGGTCTCAGCCACCTGCCCTCCGTGGGATGTTAGGTCTGTCGACTGATGGCCCTCAGAAAGCAAAATACCTTGAATGACAAGAAAATTCAAAACAGCCAAGCCAATTTTCTACTCTGATTCTTAGTAATAATACAGAAAAATACTGAAGTTTAACATTAATAGTTAAAAAATGTTTTAAAATGCTATTCTCAACACTTCAATTGTTAAAAAATAAACGGCGCTAGTTCATTAAACTGTTAGCAGTCTTGTGAGTTATGTCACAAAAAACTAGAATTACAACCTGGGAGGGAATTACAATAGGGAGTAAAAAGGAGTATAGATCTATAGCCCATTGTGTTCTTGAAACTGGTTTGTACCTGTCATCTTTTTGTTGACCTATTGTTAGTTCAACTAGATCATTTTCAGAGGGTTTATTAAACTGTTATTTGGCCCCTTTCACAAAATAGGAGTGAATGAAACTTCAATTTGACAGATGTTTGCTGAATACAGCAGTTATAAAATCCTGCTAAACCGGTATAAAACCAGTTAGCCTGGGTGTCTGTCCTTGAGTTCCTTTGAAGGTGAATATACAGGGACACCAGCGATCCCAGGCTGGTATTTTTTAACTTTACTTTTGTTCGACACAGAGAGTACATAAAGCGGGCTACCTATAATATCTGTTGATGTTTCTGCTGACATCACAGCTTTGACAAAAACCCACTTCTGAAAAGATCCCTCAAGGCTGCCTTCCCAAAGTGTGGTACACATTAGAATTTGTGCTGGAATAGTTAATAAACCTGGTAAATTTTGGCTAATAAATAACCTGGCTAATAAGACACACCTGAGCTTGTTACCTATACACTGGGGCTGATCAAGCTCATAGTAAACCTCAAATGAGTGAAACTGCTATGCAATAGAAGTCTCATTTCCACCCCTGGTACTAGCACTCTTCAATTGTACCTTCTTTCCTTTGCTGGCTTCCACAACAATGTGGAAAACAGCAAAGCAGTGTGGAGTAGTTGTTAGGGCTCTGAACTCTTGACTGGAGGGTTGTGGGTTCAATCCCTGGTAGCGGACACTGTTGCTGTACACTTGAGCAAGGTATTTTACCTAGATTGCTCCAGTAAAAACCCAACTGTATAAACGGGTAATTGTATGTAAAAAATAGCCCTGGATAAGGGTGTCTGCTAAGAAATATTTTTTTTACAATTTGCAATTCTGTTTTATTCTATCTAACTGTAATATAGCTAGGCTTGCTACTTTTCGATATTAATAGGTAAAGCTTGTTAAATGTTGAATTCCCCAAAAATATGAGTTAGACTGAAATAAATCTATATACGATAAATGTTGGTAAAACCACTCGCTATTTTCTTACCAAAAATAATCACTTAGAAATCCTCTCTAGTTTGTGTAGTTTTTATACTTGCTGTCTGTCCTGTCTCCGTTCCGCTCTGAATGGCTGGGGGTCGCTGTCAGTCCTCTCAGTGGTCCGTTAGTACTGTAGTTTCACCCTGTTCTGGCAGATCTCGTTGACTGAAGCAGTGCTAGAATGCTCTCATTTGCCAGCTACAGCGCCTGTCTTTCAAAGCGCCTACTTTGAAATTAGCGGGTTAAAGTGTATGGAAGCTTTTGCTTTAAGTATACAGTGACAGTTACTAGTTTGATTTGAAAATGGGGCGCAAGAAAAAAAAAAACACTTAATGAATATTGTGCACAATATCGATGGCTGAAGTCTCCATGCAGGACAAAGCAGGCCCGTCTGCCTTGCCTTCCAGTGACTCTGAGTCCAGCTGTGCTGAAGCAGGAGAGGGGGAGCTCAGACTCCAAATAATAACTGCAAATTAGTTCTGTTCAACTATCTAATGTTTTGTTATGTGCATATTTTTTTTTTACTCGTAAATCTATGCAATAAAGGTCTATATAATACACTTTTATATGCTCTGTTTACTAAGGTTTATTTGAGATCATTTTTAAAATGTATAGCTTAGCTGTGACCAAACATTATTTCAATTAGAATGTTGGTAACCATGGTTTTATTGCATGTTGAATATGATAAAGGAGTTTGCTAAATGAGACGTTTTTCAATGGCATAAAAAGTCTGTTTTTATAAAGCATTGTGGCAGGGCGAGGAGCCCTGCACATGAAAAGGGGGCGGGGCAAAGCCCTGCCATAAATGTATTGTATATTTTTAGAATGGGGTACCCCTCCACCCCTGTGTAATTTATTAATTTGTTGTATTATTATTATTATTATTATTATTATTATTATTATTATTATTATTATTATTATTATTATTATTATTATTTATTGATTTATAAATATGACGGCATAGCTGTGTTGTTTTGTTATTGTTTTATTAAATGTGACAGCGAAGAGCCGTAGGTTTTGTTTGGTAGCGTGGATGGGAAGCCCCATCCACAATTTAAAAACCTTGTGTAGCAGGTGGCCATCTCCCGAATTAATTAAGTGATTAATTTGTTGCTAGTCAGGAGATGGTCACCTGCATATAAGCCTGCAGTTCTCCCTGCTCGTGGTGAGTTGTTCAGAGGAGAGAACGGACCAAGAAAAAGAGAGGAGAAAGAAACGAAACAGAAAGTAAAGTAAAAAAATAATCTAGGAACAGTGAAGGTGATTTGCCCAGCCTGACCTGGATCATTTATTTGGTGTTTTGTGTTCGTGATTTTTGTTTTTGTTAAAACCTTCTTCCTGAATCTGGCCTGACGTCACCACTTAGTCATCCTGTCACACGTGGTGTCCAGCGTGGGATAACCAGCACCTCCCGTTTTTTTTTTTTTTTTTTTTTTTTTACTTTTTGAATGAGAAAAATGGGAAGGAAATACAGCAGCAACAGCAATACCTGCAGCACTGTCAGAATTCTCGGCACATACTCTTTTTATTCATGTATATGTTCTGAGCACACTCTTAAACTCAGGGGAGACGTTCAGGAGGACATAAAGATGTTTCTGACTCATGTAAGTGGATCGTTCGTGCACTGGGCTTTCAATGTATCCACATGACTTTTTAATATTCAAGAGAATCACACAGACTGATTTAATTTTAAGTTTGATCAAATCAGGGCAGTAGTAGTGCCCCTTTGGTTTATTAAATGCTTGTGTTAAAATTGGATTTTTAAAATAGGATATATCGAAAAATAAGAACTTTCTTCAAAAGGCAGAGACTTCTGAATACGACCAAACAGCAATCAGTTTTTCAGAGATCCTCAGAGCATGGACCACACAAGTTGCAGTTAGCAAGTCGAGCGATACTTGACTGGGGTTTTACCTTGGTTTTTATAGGTTTTTCCCTCCATTGAATACATCAGAAGTCCCAAGTAAATCTAATCATCACTCGGCCTTGACATTTCTTAGTTTTGAGTTAATTATACATTCTAGAAGGATCTGGTCAACTCCTTTTTCAAGACTGACTGGATATAACTTCTCGCCAAAAAGCATTGGAACATGATTTCATCGCTCTCTTTTTCCAACTCCTCCTTTTTCTAAAAAGTCAGGTGGACCAAAGTTCACAGAATCCTTGCTATAATATAATACAAGTATATGTGTATATATGAGAGATATTTTTAATATGTAACACCAGCTCTATTTGATTATATTAAGCTGAATTAGAAATATATGTCCCTCCTAGCTGCATATTATGTTACCTTTTCAGTGTGTTGTCAATGGGTCAGTTTAACTTCATATACAAATGTGTGTTAAAGTATTTGACAAAGATTGCCTTTGAATAAGTATACAGTGGTCAGTTCAATTAGTTTTATTTAAATTTAAGTTATAATATAATTAAATATAATAGCCTTGTATTAACTTGTACCATGCTCTCTCTGTTTCTAAAAGTTGCCTGCTCACGCAGGTTTCAAACACCCTGTTTACTTGCCAAGACTATTGTTTTGATTAATATGAAACACCATTGTAAGCACTTCTCCAAATTCACCGAATGAAATCGCTACTTATTTGATAAGAACTGTGACTGGACACAACTCCCCTAATTGGTGGAATGCTCCCTTCTACTACAAGGTTTTCTTATTATAGAAAGACCTTGGATTCAAAACTGCGTACTACAAGTAAATCCCATTCTGACTGCCAAAAAGAACCCTCCATATCTAGCACCGCTCTGCTTGCAAGCAGATAAGGGCAAGGCTATTTTTCTGTAGATTTATTGTGTACTAAAATTAATTCTATTATTAGATCAGAATACTTTTTTAAAACCTCTATGCTTAGTAACAACACAGTCAAATAAAATTAAAATGTCTTTTTAGTTTCAAATATCATTCTGTCTAAAAAGGGTTAACCTTCTTGTTTTTATTAATTTGCAATACCTAGCCTCTGTGTTTAGTTCCCCCATATGCCTTTCTTTCTAGGTTACAGACTTCAACGCCTGTATGTGCACTAATAACAAAGGCACATAGACAAGCTTTTTTTCTAACATTACCGCTTGTTCAGCTTTCTTAGTTCAAATCATTGTAACCTGTTCATAATTTGCTGCAATATTATTTATACTGGTTTTATATTCTTTAAAACACAGTACAATTATTACAATATTCTGACAGTGTCAGTTAATACTGAACTTCTTTCATTTTTAAATGTAATATGTTCTTTCAACAATAATACTGTTATTTGTATAACATTTTAACTTTAAATGATTTTATAACATATTTCTAATTCAGTTACTTCAGTAACAGTTGCTAATATTATTTTACTGAATTAGGTCTGACCCCTTTCTCTGTTCATACAAAATCCAGTTGAAGCAGGTTTTAATCCTAGCCTTTTGCCAATTTTTGGTGTTGATTAGTATGAGTCACTACCGTAAGCATTTTCTAATACTCCTACCTTCTGTTATCTGAAAGTAATGAAGTAAACTAACGAAAGAAATTGGCTACTTTTTCTCATAAAACTGGAATGCACTAACAAGGCATTATGATAAGAGCCTGCTGAGTTTGACTCCTTCCAGCAGGTGCTTTCATAGTGCACACAACAACTATCCATTATTTTCTACAGATCTATAGTAAAACAGATCTTTTTGAAGGGAACATATACAGTATTATTATAATTATTGACAAAGACTATCATATTATTTCAATCAATACAGGTTAGTTTAAATCATCCAATTCATATCTAATAACTCAGAACATTTACAACAGGATTCAAACTCTGTGCCAGGCTCAGCTTGGACTGGTTCTGTGAACACCAGACAGGCCTGTGCACATCTGCTAAAAATATTTTCTAAAACACATTACAGTCATTACAATATTTGTTGCAGTTTCACAAATGTTGAATTTGTTTCCCAAAGATCGGCCTGCTTCCAGTAGCTGTGACTTGGGTCAGTTTCTGCTCTCAGTGAGTCAGTTTCAGTCTTTAAAAGTCTGATACCTGCAACAACTTAAATCTTGTTAGCTGGGCTCCCATCTCTGCATTTTCATTGCCATCGTCAATGGGCAAACACATTTTAACTGAATCTGGGTCCATCTAAGAACCGCACACCCTTGTAACCGAGGCCTTCCATGCAAAAGTATCTAATGACATATAGCATAAAAGGAATCAACATCAGCAGCAGCAGCAGTCACCGGGGGATGTCGGTCAGGTCTACGTGGTAGATGAGTGGTGCCCCTGGTTGTGGGGAGTTTGGGAGGTGCTACTGCCTCCTCTACCACCACCACCTGGAGGAGAGGAGCAGGAGCTGCCTCTGCCTCAACCTTCACCAGGGGGAGAAGTGGAGCTCCCGCTGCCGCCTTCATGGCCAGGAGCTCCCATCGCGCCATCGCCTCCCGAGGGGTCCACTGCCACTGCCGCCGTCGCCTCTGCTCAGGGATGTCACGCCCACATTGCCTGGGGTTGCCTGCTGCTCCGCATCACTTGGGGTTGCCTGCTGCTCCGTATCGCCTGGGAGAGCGATTTCTTTTTTGTCTCCTAGGATCTCTGATGGTCCCGCTTCGCCTGGGGTCGCTGCCGGCTCTGCTTCGCCTGGGGTCACTGCCAGTCCAAGAAATGGTGTGGCCGAAGCTCCGCAAAGGGGAGCTGCAGGCCATGAAGAGGGGGGGGGGGGAGGTCAGGAGACCAGCTCCCCCTGCAGCAGTTTCGCTGCAGGAAATTGTGTGGTTGGAGCCCCATAAAGGGGAGCTGCCAGCCAAGAGGAAAGGGGGGGGGGGGGGGGGTCAGGAGACCCGCTCCCCCTGTAGAATTTCCGCTGCCAGATGGAGGGTGCCTGGAGCCCCGAAAGAGGGAGCTGCCAACCACAAAGAAGTGGCCGCCCTCATGAACACTTCCACCTCTTCCGGGACTTTGAGACTGAGGGGGGAGGTGGTCGTTGGGGCCATGTGTGCGTTGCACAAGGGGGGGGATATGTGGCAGGGTGAGGCTGGCCTGACGTCACCACTTAGCCATCCTGTCACAAGCTTAAAGGTCGATTTCACCCATTCTCTGCTTGAATTGAAAAATAAAGATCGGAAAAACTGTAAATTCTTTCTAACATAAATGTTGATATTAATCGTTGATATGGCAAAAAAATAAAAATCAAATGGTAGCAAGCCTAAATATAGCTTTAAATGTAATCCCGTTATAAATCTCGCAAGCAGATTCTCCAAAAGAAATGTAGTTATGTGCTGCACTCAGTAGTTGGGGCGGGTTTTTTGCTAGGTCTACAATACCACGTATCCAATTTTCATTGCCAGTTCTTGACTATTCTGTACATACTGTTGCTACACGTCGCTTCTTCATCACACTGATAGCCGGCATGTGAATGTACAGCCGTGTCGATGGGGGTGGATGATACTGACAGGCCTGTTTATGCTACATGATGCACTCTTGTGTTCTCAGGAGAATCGGCCCGTTTGGATAAAGTAGCAGTTAAGGACTCCACACACGCTCAGTAGATGATGTTTGTGGCTGGTTTGTGCAGCGCCCTGCTCCTCTGCACTGGCCTGGCCAGTGTCTTGGGTCAGGACTCGGGAGACATGCCCTTCAATGAGACCTTGGACTCGGCAGGCAATGTGTCCCTGCGCTGGGGCTTCGATAGCAAGCAGGAGACCATCACCTTCCAGCTAGCCTGCAAGACCAGCGGCTGGGTGGGGTTCGGCCTCAGCCCCAGCGGGGAAATGGACGGCTCGGATATCGTCATCGGGGGGGTGAATCCCAACGGCACCACCTACTTCACGGTACACAATGTTGTTCGTCTGTGAACTAGCTATTGTCAAGGGACCGAGTTTGAAAATTATACTGTATATATTAATAAAAAACATTCTGGAGCCACAGGGGTGCTGAACCAGAAAATCATATAAAGTGAATCTAAGCAACAGACTAAGAGTTTAAGAGGTTTGCTGTCCCCATGTTTCTCTTCAACTCAGCATGTGATTGGTTGCCTTCTTTACAGGACAGACACGCAGTTGATGCTCAGCTACCCCTGGTGGATGGCAGCCAGGATTACACCCTCCTCTCCCTGAAAGAAGACGCTACCGGAACCACAATGAAATTCTCGCGCAAAGTCCAGACCTGCGACAAAGACGACATGGAGATTTCAGTGAGTCAAATCATCACAACTCAAAGAGTCAGTTCTAATGGTTTTTATAGCAGTTATAGGGTTAGGGTTAGGGTAAGAGCAAGTCCTGTAGTCTAGAGGTAAGTGTCTTATGCTGATGTCAGTAACTCATCAGCGGCAAGGAGTGCGATCCATTACAGACGTTAAGAGGAGATTCATTACAATATCTCATTTCTAAATTAATAAGTCGTGCGTAGGGTGTATCTTATTGTATAAGAAATGTCATCTGTACACAGGATGAGATGTGCTGGAATTTTGGCAAATACTTCACTGTGATTGGTTGCTTTCCGACATGTGACATGTCATTTTTTCAGACAAGTGCAATGAAGCTGATTTACGCGTACGGAGCGGATGACAGCATTGCCTACCATAACAATGCCAGAGGAACGAAGAGCGTGAACCTGCTACAGAGCACACAGAGATCCACGCCCTCCCAGGACTCTGTGGGGCAGCTTGAGATGACGGTCAATTCAGTAAGGCCTGGAGAGAGACCTCATTCATATATAACAAAATCAGAAGAGACACAGTCAAGCAGACAAACATTTCAGCACTTCAGTGCCTTCATTATGCCATTGTGAGATCCGCTCGGCAAACACGAGAAGAAACAGATACTTACTGTTACAATAACACCAATGAAGGCACTACACCCCAACACTTGTCTGCTTGACTCAGTTTCTTCTAGTTTCAATGACACTGATGAAGACACTAGCCAAAACATTTGTCTCCTACTTGACTTTGTAGTAGAATTTGTGACTAATGTTTTAAGTTAGGGATGTACTGTTTCTCCCTCTCTCTCTCAACTTCTTTCATTCCCTCCCCTTCTCTCTCCAACTTTCTTTCCTTCTCCCCCTTCACCTTCCTCCTCTCTCTACCTCAACCTTACTTTCTCCCTCGCTCTATTTTTATTCCCCCTCTCTCACCCCCACTCTCTCCCTCACCCTGTCCTCATTCCCCTCCCTCTCACCCTTCTCCCCCTCCTCCTACCCCTCTCTCACCCTGTCCTCATTCCTTCTCTCACCCTTCTGCCTCTCTACCTCCCCTTCTCCCTCACCTTGTCCACATTCCCCCTCCCTCTCACCCCTCTGCCTCTCTACCCCCTCCCATCCTTATTACCCCTCTTTCACCCCTGTGTATCTCTAGCTCCCCTTACCTCCTCCCTCTCACCCTCTGCCTTTCTCTACCTCCCCTCCCTCTGCCTCTCTTACCTACCCCTCCCTCTCCCTCCCCCTGTCCTCATTCCTTCTCTCACCCTTATGCCTCTCTCTCCCTGACCCTGTCCTCATTCCCCTATCACTCCTCTGCCTCTCTACCTCCCCTCCCTTTCTCCCTCACCTTGTCCACACTCCCCCTCCCTCTCACCCCTCTGCCTCTCTCTCCCTGACCCTGTCCTTTTTCCTCCTTGTTGTGAATGGATGCTCACCAGGTATTTCATTCTGTTTTCTCCCAGTTTGCAGTTCCAGAGAGAGATACGTACTACCACTGCAGAATTATTAAATCTCCCAACTTCCCTGGGAAGCGGCATGTTTATCGGGTAAGAGATCTGGCTCACCCCCAGGGACTGACCTGTCCTGAGTGTGGAGGGGGTCAGGACTCCCCAGGCAGTGTCTCCCCCAGTAGAGGCACAGAGTGCAATCTAGAGCTCACTGGTTTGAATCCTGCTGGCACAGAGCTGTCAGTCTTGCCCCGGGGCTGGCAGGGAGTGTGCCATACCGGACTGCACTAGAGATAAACTTGCCCTAGAAGTGCTGGTCCAGCACTAGGACTTCCTCTTCTAGAAGTTCCCCACAGTAAAAGCAAAGCAAAGTGTAATAAAGCATGATGGTAAAGAACAGGGCACAGGTGAGCACTGTAAAGTCCAGAGAGGTATAGTAGTATATTAAAAGAAATACTGTAGGTTTAACCGTACAGTACCCTTCAGCACAGTAAGGTGAGCTTGATGAAAGAGGTAAAGAGTCTCTGACGGGCGTGATCGTGTTTTTAACACCTATGCCCAAATCCGCTCTATATAGGGGAAACAGCACCTTGAAATCCAGACCCTTCCACCCGAGTTCAAAGGGTACTCTGAACTTCAAAGTAACCGGATCTTATCCTGTTTCCCCAGACAGACAGGGCCTTCGACAGTGTGTGAGATTACAGGGAGTGAGATAATTAAGGATTTATTCCTTCTTACTGTAACAAGAGAATTGCAAAATGGTTAATGCAATACTTAAAATCTTACAGACTATAACATTTTGTTTGTGATATGTTATTCGTTAATACATTGATTGATTGAGGGACTGATTTATTTCATTTTTATTTCTTCTTAGATTGAGCCCAAGATCCAGTCTGGGAATGTGGACCTGGTTCATCACATGCTGGTGTACGCCTGCCCTGCGTCAGTGAGCGTGGAGCTTGAGGGGGAGTGCTACTCAGGTCAAAGCATGTATGTGTTCTCCAGCTGTCAGCAGGTGGTGATAAGCTGGGCAGTAGGAGGGCAAGTGAGTATTCATCTCGTCTGTCACACGGTAGATTCACTCTCCCTGTGCAGCAGGTATGAGGACCCCACATCCTGACCCCCCCCCCCCCACACACACACTGTAGACTCACTCTCCCTGTGCAGCAGGTATGAGGACCCCACACCCTGACACCCCACCCTGTAGACTCACTCTGCCAGTTCAGCACTCCCTACACACCTTCCTATTGTCCACTCTGGAGATGAAACACCCTGTGAAGGGGTACAGTGGAGGCTGTCGTACCTACACCTATTCAGCTGCCATGAAGCAAACATCACATATACATTTCCCATACATCTGGAGAACCACTTATCCAGTTGTCATTAAACTTGGTATTAATATTATTCAGCATAAGTCATTGAGAATCTCAGATATGGAGGTGTCTGTCTGTCTGTCTGTACATCCGTCCATCTGTGTGTCACATGAGAACAGCTTGTCCAGTTGTCATTAAACTTGGTATTAACAATATTCAGCTTCAGTTATTGAAAGTAGCAGATTTTGGGGATATTTAGAGGTATCTGACTGCTTAAGTGTGCCTGTCACACATTTTTGCATATATCTGGAGAATTGCTTATCAAATAGTGATTAAACATTGCATTGCTAATTCTTATTCTGTAATAGGGATGCAAATAAGACTCCCACTGCATATCAGTTTGAGCCACTCCTGGTTTTCCTATCAGTTTAATAGACTTCAGCTTGTCACAGATACACTGTGGCTAATCAAGCATGTATTAAACCTGGAATGGATTAAACTGCTATGCAGTAAGAGTTTTATTTCTATCCCTCTATAGTATTCTGTACATACTGTTGATATAAGTCAAGGTCACCCAGTTTTTCCTCACACTGATCGCTATGATTTTGAATCCCAGCCTGTGGCAATGGGGGATTGTTGTTATAACTGGTTTCTCCGTGTTATTGCAGGACATTTGGATGCCTCCAAATGCAGGGATTTCGATTGGGACAAGTGACGATCCCGTCTTCTACAGACTGGAAATGCATTACAGCAACAGCAAACTGAGCAAGGGTGAGAATCCACAGTGACACAGAGGACCCTGCTAAACACGTCCCATAGTAAAAGCACAGCTCGCACTGTGGTAAAGCACAGTGAAAGCACAGCACACAGTGTGATAAAACACAGTGAAAGCACAGCACGCAGTGTGATCAAGCACAGTGGAAGCACAGCCCAGTGTAAAAATATGTTGGTTTTTTTTGTTGGTTTTTTTTACATATTTTCAGAATTTATTTGTTCTCATTATTAATTGTACTATTGTTCTTTACTGTATATTTTTTGTACTATTATTATAATACATTTCTTTATATATTTTCAGAAATCGTTATTTTTTTCTTTATTAAACTGTATTATTATTGTGTGTATTTTTTTCTAATTTTTCTTGATATATTTTTGGAATTCTGTTTGAATGGTTCTGTGTTCACGTTCCTATATTCATTCTTCCAGGTCGGGTGGACAGCTCAGGGCTGGTTTTTCACTACACCTCAGAGCTGCGTGCTAACGATGTGGGGATATTGGAGGTGGGTCTGATCGTGGATACCTCGTATGTGATCCCCCCGAACGCCAAGGATTTCAAAGCCTATGGGCTGTGCAACACGTCCACCTTCTCTCAGGTGAGTGCAGCTGCCTTCCTCATTCTTCTGTGTGCTTCTGTATCTGTCTCAATGTGTGTGTGTTTCTGTATCTGTCTCAGTGTGTGTGTGTTTCGGTGTCTGTCTCAGTGTGTGTGTGTTTCGGTATCTGTCTCAGTGTGTGTGTGTTTCTGTATCTGTCTCAGTGTGTGTGTGTTTCTGTATCTGTCTCAGTGTGTGTGTGTTTCTGTGTCTGTCTCAGTGTGTGTGTGTTTCAGTGTCTGTCTCAGTGTGTGTGTGTGTTTCGGTGTCTGTCTCAGTGTGTGTGTGTTTCGGTGTCTGTCTCAGTGTGTGTGTTTCGGTGTCTGTCTCAGTGTGTGTGTGTTGCCGTATCTGTGTCTCAGTGTCAGCTGTAACAGTGTGACTGAGGTACACCTTATAAACAGGCTGGAGACAGGATATGCAGTTGTACTTCAGGTCTTTGTTTTATTAATTTCCCACACAGTTTCACACAAACAAAATAAACAAAACAAACCTAGCTCGTACTTGAGCGCCTCTTCACAATCAATTCTGGTCAATTCTACAGTGACAGGCAGCTAAGCTGTTTCCCTGATAATGAAAAAAACTACACTGTAATAGTTTAAGTGCACACACAGTGTCCATGACAGATGGAACTATGTACAGTAAACACTGGCCTTCAGAACAGTGATGGTTGCTAGTTTATTGTATTTTATAACTCACGCACATTTGGTTTCGGCAATCTATAAACAAGCTTCCACTTCTCCTTACAACCCTCAATGAAGCACACAGACAAGATTCCTCTTATAAGGTGTCAATTAGGTTAACAGACCTTTAAAGACAACAAGGTTCCATCAACACATGATCAGACCCATTAGCACCTTAGCCACCCATATCAGTTACACAAGTACCCTTAAACACATGCAGATCGATGGACAACAGTGGCCTCTAGTGGGGAAAACCGGAGATTACATAAACCCAGGAAATAAAGCTCTCTATTCTCTGGCTCACAATGATTTTTAATCACTTTGCCACACAGTGTATGTGTGTCGCAGCGTGTGTGTCGCTGTCTCTGTGTGTGTTGCTGCATTTCAGTGTTAGTGTGTGTGTGTTGCTGTGTCTCTGTCTCAGTGTGTGTGTGTGTTGTTGTATCTCAGAATAAGTGTGTGTGTGTGTTGCTGTGTCTGTCTCAGTGTCTCTGGCTGTGTCCGTGCAGGTCCTCTCTGGAGACCCTCCTGTATTGAACGTGTTTGCTTCTTTACTGCACACTCACCTGGCTGGGAGAGGGGTGCGAGTCGGACACTACAGGTGAGGAACCACTTGAGCATATCTCTCTCTCTCTCTACATATATCTTTATATAGAGACTGATGTGATCTTAAATGTCTTTATGCCAGCTGGTGTGTATTAGATGGTAACTTGTATCACTGTTTAATTGTTCTTATTTAACAATGTATTATTAAATGTAGTGCAGGGTTGTATCTTGGCTTCTATCGGACAGCGCCCTCTTCCCTGCATTATTCTATTGATTTCCACAGAAATGGAGAGCAGATCGGCTTCTTGGGGAAAAATGAACATTATGACTTCAACCTGCAAGAGACTATGTTCCTGGGGAGCCTGGTCCAGGTGAAAGCGGTGAGTGACTGGAGAGGACATGGCCCCACAGAGCAAGAGTCACAATCACTCCACTCCAGCTATTATTTAAATGTTTCCTTTTGTATTGTACTACCTTTCTAAAAGTCTCCCACTTTAAAAGGAGTCTGTGTGGTCCAGTGGTTAAAAAAAGGGCTTGTAACCAGGAGGTCCCCGGTTCAAATCCCACCTCAGCCACTGACTCATTGTGTGACCCTGAGCAAGTCACTTAACCTTCTTGTGCTCCGTCTTTCGGGTGAGACGTAGTTGTAAATGACTCTGCAGCTGATGCATAGTTCACACACCCTAGTCTCTGTAAGTCACCTTGGATAAAGGCGTCTGCTAAATAAACAAATAATAATAATAAAAGCACAGCAAAGTATAATACAGCCCAGTGAAAGCATGGTAAATCACGCAGGGGTATGGTAAACTAACCCGTATAATGTTAGCCATAGTAAAAGCATAGCAAAGTGTAATAAAGTAAAGCGAAAGCATGGTAAAGTATAGGCACGCATTGTAAAGACCAGAGAGGTATGCTAAAGCATATACAAAAACACAAATACATTTGTAATGTGCATGATTCTAATGTTCTCGCATATTTGTTACAGGGTGATGAAATATTGGTGGAATGTACTTACAATACAGAAAGTCGCAAGACAGCCACTCAGGTAAGAACAAGACTACTGTCTCTCTTCTCACTAATATAAACTAACAGAAGTGACTCTGTCCAGTCAAGCCTCTTTGTGACTCTTTGTCTCTCATGGTGAGTGTGAGTGTCAGGTAGTGTGTGTTGTTCGCAGGGTGGTCTGGGCACTACGAATGAGATGTGTCTGGCGTTCCTGTTGTATTACCCTCGGACGAAGCTGGCAAGTTGCTGGAGTCTTCCTGAGCCCACAGCTATGAGCGCCGCTCTTGGGGTGAAAGGCACAAGGTGAGCCTTAAAAAAAAAATCAGCCAAACTCCACGCAAACATTAATTTTACATAAAACAATATTAGGAAATTAACCCTTAGAAAAGTTTCCCCAAAGTAAAAGCATTGCAATGTGTAATAAAGCACAGTGAATGCATGGTGAAGTATAGGTAAGCATTGTAAAGAATAGCGAGTTATGGTAACGCATATTAATAAACATGGCAAACTATGGTAAACGCCCTGGGAAAAGCATGGGGGAAAATTACAGAAATACTATGCAAAAATACGGTGCTGAAGGGAAGGATCTTTGTGTTACTGGCGGCTCTGCTTTTGTATTGACTGCCACGTTGATGGGGTGATCGTCACTAACAGGCTCATTGATTTATTGTTTGATTGTTGTTCTGTTTCAGCGAGCTGGTCGCGCTGATGAACTCCTCCGTCTGGAATGATACTGCTGTTGGTCGCTTCGAGAGGACAGTGCGCGGTCTGCCTCAGCTCATGGCAGTGTCTGTGTCCAATGTGAGAACAAACACAGGAACAGGATTGGGGGAGGGACTCCATTGACTCTCCCCGTGCTGAAGCTCACACATCACCTGGTTAATGAACTCTGAGTGACATCACCGAGTGATGCAATGCTGAGTGAATGACCTGAACACTCTCTCACACAGCTTCAGAACTGCTCACAGTTAATTAACTAGCTGATGACATTAACATGAGGGCTTCAACAGGCATTGGGCAGTGCTTAGGCTTTATTATTGCACCCATGGCCTGTTCTGTGCCAGGGCCCGTATTCAGCACGCTACATCGGTTAGATAAGCCCCAACTTGTGTGGCTCTACACCCTGAGCAACTCTGCATAGATAAACAAAAAAAAACAAAGCAAGTCATGGTAAATGAATAGTATAACCATGGGGAAAAGCAGAGGGGAAAACTGCACATGTACTATTTTAAAATGTTAGAACGGTTGTGTGAATATCAACGTCTCATGTTTTTTCTTTTTGTTTTCCAGGGTACACGTACAGTTGACCTCGGTTTCATCCGGGAGTTCAAATCCAGCCCGGCGACTGCCTGCACTACCCTTCCCCTCAGCGATGGTGGTGAGAGCTGTGCACCGGTCACTGCAGGGCTGGGGCTCTGCATCGCTCTGCTCACCAGTCTCATCAGTCTCACCGGGGCCCTTTGAACTGGGAGGGAACACTGGGGGGGAGGGGGAATCGAGAGACGCCTCTCCCCTGCCCAGCGCTGCCTTTCTCAGGGGCATGCTGACATGAGTGCCTCTTGAGACTATTAATCATTTCCACCCTTATAAAAGCTTCCCACCGTCACTCACTAAGATCCATGTTTTACATCTCAGCTCAACAGAAGTTTAGGATTTTCACCCTCATCTGCTCTGACATCTCTTTTCATGTTTTGCGCTGCGCTGTTTCTTCTCGTGTTTGTTGAGTGGATCTTGCAATCCAGTGCTGGCAGTTCATCTACAACTTCAAAAAACTTGACCTAAAACTCAGATTTCCTCAGAAAAGTTTATGATCAAATGTTTAGACATGAACTACCCATATAGCAATGTGAGCACTGCCAGTCAACAAAGACAGGAAGGGAGCTCCCAAGTGACACATCCAGTAAAGGCACTCTGTCCGGAGTGCAGAATGCACCCTAGAGCTTGGAGATCACCAGTTCGAATTCAAGCGATCCCACTGCCGACCATGGACTAAAGTTCCCAGGGGGTGGTGCACAATTGACCAAGCGCTGCCCGGGCGGGGTAGGGGTTAGGTCGGCTGGGGAGTCCTTGGCTCACTACACACCAGCAACCCCTGTGGCTGGCCGTGTGTCTGCAGGCCGGCCTCTACGCAATTCAGAACTGCGTGATCCTCCGACGCTGCAAGTTCTGAGATGGCTGCACGGCAGGCTTTCAGAGCGAAAAAAGAGAGGACGGCTGACGCCAATGCGAGTGCTCTTCTTCTCTCCCAAGTCAGTTCAGGGATTGCAGTGGTGAGCCAGGTTAAATAATAATTAGTCATTCCAAAATTGGGAGAAAATTTAAACATGAATAAAAATAATTGTTCAAAAGACAGGAAGAAACAGATACTTACTGTGGAACTCATTAAACTGTCTGATGAAGGCACTAGAGCCCAAACATCTGTGTATGACTCTGTTTTACTTTCAATAACCCTGATGAAGGCACTAGCCCAAACGCTTGTCTGTTTGACTGAATTTCTTCTAGTTTCCCTCAATAACACTGATGAAGGCACTAGCCTTGTAACACTACTTACAATGACTAAGGAGAAAAAAAAATAGAAATGGGAGTGAACAAAAACTAAGCATCCCTGGCAGCTTACTTAAATAAGGGTATGTCAGGACATGGTTACTTTTTCTTGTGCGACACCCACAATCAAATCTGACCTAGACAATCACAGAACACAGCTGTGTACCAAGTATGAAGGCAGTATCTCAAAGCGTTAGGAAACCAAAAGGTCACTTGACACCAATGTGGTAGCCATTAGGTAGAGTGGGCACCACACCCTCTGAAACATAAACATTTTCTTACAAAAACAAACATGGATTTCTGCTGTGAGACTGGCAAGGATTTCATGAAGCAAGGACAGCGAATAACACTGCATTTCAGTCAGGCACAGTACAGGAAAAATTCAAGTTTAAAAATACTTTTGCAGAAAACTTTTTTTTTCTTTTTTTTCTTAAATCGCTGTTCACGTTTTTCTTAATTCCCTGTTCTTTAAATAAGGGCCTCTTTTAAAAAATACATTATTTTACAATACTATATATTATTTATTCCTTGATCATTTGCTATTTCCTGTATTAAAGTATTCTGTGATGCCTGTGTGTGTATATAATGTAGTTTAAGGATATTCAGGTAAAGAACTCTCCTTATACATTTTAGTTTTACTTATATAAAAAATCTACCCAGCATGACGTCAAATAAATTGAACATTTCAAAGTTGAACTAACTAGTGACTGATAAAGCAATCGATTTGACACAGTATTCATAAGGGCTCACCAGTAATTGTCAGGGTGCAGCTGTTAAAAGGGAGCTGGATAGGGAACATAAAAATAAGATATTTAAAGAGGTGCCCTTTTTACACAAAACAAACACATACAGTCATTGTACTTCATCCAGGGCTCAGTTTATTTTTACTTTGTGCTTTAAAGGCTCTGCAAACGTGCAGCCATAACTTTAATTAATGTAACCTGGAAATATTACAAATCTAGAAGTATAAAGTTGTGATTAATGGGGCTTGCGAAGCAAGAGTCCCCACTTTAAATCTTCGACATACTTCTTCTTATTATTATTCTTTGGCACACTACTCCTCCTACACCGTTTAAGCTAGAAACGCCGTTCAAACTTTAAAACGTGTAGACCGGTCTGGAATAGTGTCCTTGTATACAACTTTTTGATATATTTTATACTTTTTAAACTATTAAGCTTTTTGTCCTTTTTTTGTCCATCTTCATTCACTTTAATGGGACTTTTGTCAACATTCTAAAGCTCCCCATTGTTTAAAAACTCCCAGACTTCCAACATTCTATTTACTGTAAATGATGTAACTTTAGACACAAATCAGCTACTTTGACCACTTTCCCAACAAGTAAGACAAATACTTAGAGTAAATGAAATCTTTCTCTACTTCTCAGCTATTCAAATATGAAATATCAATCAAGAGGTACAGTTGTTTTAGTAACCACATCAACTTCTTTCAGTAGGCTACTTCCCACTGTTGAATTAACGGTCATAGAACTTTGAGAAATTTCAAATTATAGCACATTCTAAGCATGAGACAATTAGTAAACAATGTGACTTTTGACACAAATCAGCTACTTTGACCACTTTCCCAATAAAGCAAACCCCATAAATTTACTTGTAAAGTTACCATCTAGTTTTTATTCTTATTCTACACAGCTATTGCAGAATTGTCAATATTTGTTTTAAAACCTTTTCTGAAATAAAAAAATAAAAAAAAAACAAAAAAAAAAAACAACAACTCTTAAACAATATACACCATCTGGACCATTTCAATTGATTGTCCAATACACCGAACATGATGCAACACAGCCTTAATGTTCAAGAATGGAGGAGAGGCCGCTGACAGTCAAGATATCGTGGACACCATGTTGGGTTAAGAACGTAATCATAGGCTGCGTTCACGTACGCATATTTTCCAAATGCTGCGCAGTTTCTCCGCAGATTTTGTACAAAACCTGTCCAAGTTCGCCATCTGCGTGAACTCATCCGGAAAAGACGTCACCAGGTCACGCATCTCCCGAGCGCAGATTCTGCGCAGATCGCGCATCTCCTGACAGGTACTGCGCTGGAGTCCAGATCCATAAACAAAAGTAATGTGTTCCATCATGGTTAAAGTGTATTACAGCGTATTACATACAGTACAGAGGGGTGTCAAACTAATTTCTAAGAGGACAAAGTATTCTGGCTATCACTTCATCTGAGATCTCAATGACTTAATTGATCTAATTATTTTATGACTTAAACACATTTACAAATTCTTTCTGATTTTTTTTTTTTATAGACTCTGCCACTTGGGTAACAGTGTATATTTTAAAATTAATTACATAATACCAGGACAAACGTAAGATATGTCTAATATTTGGATCAATTAAGTAATTGAAGTTTAAGACGGAACAAAAACCAAAAGACTCTCAAAGACTGGAGTTTGATTAACTTGAAAATATATATAAGCTGCATGCATACTCCTTCCCACATTATAACAGTAAATCATATTACATTAAGGGATATGCTTACCATTTCATGGTCTGGGTCACTGTTATCCTGCCTAGCTCCAGAAACTGAACAGGGTGCTTCATGTGATGGTGACTTGTAGAAAGATTTATCCATTTGAGTGACTCCCAAACCTCTTATTTTTTTAACCTCTCGTAGAGGAATATCTATTAAAAAAATATATCTAAGTCAATATTTTAAAGTTGATGTTCATAAAAAAGAAATGTCCAGTTTAGTGGCCTAGCACCTACAACGTGTTGATCATGGCAAGAATAATAAGATCACTTTTTATACATTTAAACTAAGTACAGTAATACACAGAGCCTCACATGTTTCATTTGTAACTAAATATTAAATATCCAAGGTGTAACAAAGCTGACATACTTAATATATTACAGCAGTTAAAAACAATTGGTAAACTTAGTTATTTTAATGCAATCATATTCCAATAAGAACATACAGTACTGTGCAAAAGTTTTAGGCAGGTGTGAAAAAATGCTGTAAAGTAAGAATGCTTTCAAAAATAGACATGTTAATAGTTTATATTTATCAATTAACAAAATGCAAAGTGAGTGAACAGAAGAAAAATCTACATCAAATCAATATTTGGTGTGACCACCCTTTGCCTTCAAAACAGCATCAATTCTTCTAGGTACACTTGCACACAGTTTTTGAAGGAACTCGGCAGGTAGGTTGGCCCAAACATCTTGGAGAACTAACCACAGTTCTTCTGTGGATTTAGGCAGCCTCAGTTGCTTCTCTCTCTTCATGTAATCCCAGACAGACTCGATGATGTTGAGATCAGGGCTCTGTGGGGGCCATACCATCACTTCCAGGACTCCTTGTTCTTCTTTACGCTGAAGATAGTTCTTAATGACTTTTGCTGTATGTTTGGGGTCGTTGTCATGCTGCAGAATAAATTTGGGGCCAATCAGATGCCTCCCTGATGGTATTGCATGATGGATAAGTATCTGCCTGTACTTCTCAGCATTGAGGAGACCATTAATTCTGACCAAATCCCCAACTCAATTTGCAGAAATGCAGCCCCAAACTTGCAAGGAACCTCCACCATGCTTCACTGTTGCCTGCAGACACTCATTCGTGTACCACTCTCCAGCCCTTCGGCGAACAAACTGCCTTCTGCTACAGCCAAATATTTCAAATTTTGACTCATCAGTCCAGAGCACTTGCTGCCATTTTTCTGCACCCCAGTTCCTGTGTTTTCGTGCATAGTTGAGTCGCTTGGCCTTGTTTCCAAGTCGGAGGTATGGCTTTTTGGCCGCAAGTCTTCCATGAAGGCCACTTCTGACCAGACTTCTCCGGACAGTAGATGGGTGTACCAGGGTCCCACTGTTTTCTGCCAATTCTGAGCTGATGGCACTGCTGGACATCTTCCAATTGCGAAGGGAAGTAAGCATGATGTGTCTTTCATCTGCTGCAGTAAGTTTCCTTGGCCGACCACTGCGTCTACGGTCCTCAACATTGCCCGTTTCTTTGTGCTTCTTCAAAAGAGCTTGGACAGCACATCTGGAAACCCCTGTCTGCCTTGAAATTTCTGCCTGGGAGAGACCTTGCTGATGCAGTATAACTACCTTGTGTCTTGTTGCTGTGCTCAGTCTTGCCATGGTGTATGACTTTTGACAGTAAACTGTCTTCAGCAACCTCACCTTGTTAGCTGAGTTTGGCTGTTCCTCACCCAGTTTTATTCCTCCTACACAGCTGTTTCTGTTTCAGTTAATGATTGTGTTTCAACCTACATATTGAATTGATGATCATTAGCACCTGTTTGGTATAACTGTTTAATCATACACCTGACTATATGCCTACAAAATCCCTGACTTTGTGCAAGTGTACCTAGAAGAATTGATGCTGTTTTGAAGGCAAAGGGTGGTCACACCAAATATGGATTTGATTTAGATTTTTCTTCTGTTCACTCACTTTGCATTTAGTTAATTGATAAATATAATCTATTAACATGTCTATTTTTGAAAGCATTCTTACTTTACAGCATTTTTTCACACCTGCCTAAAACTTTTGCACAGTACTGTACAGTTAAAAAGTAGCCATGAAAATACATACCCATTGATAAAAAGTTTATGTTTATTGTATGTAAATACAGGTAAACAATACAAAGTGCCTTCTATACCAAAATATAACAAATATTTCAGAATGTACACTTACTCTCAATCAGAGCAATTGTGCTTGTCAGGCTTTCCACTTTTCTTTTAAGCTCATTATTTTCTTTCTTCAGACTTGCATTCTCAAATTTAAGAACAACTTTATTATGTAGCTGGTCTTTTCCTACACTGATACCCAATTTACAATCACTCTGTAATAGGGAGAATCAGGTTATATTCCTTTGTCATACTTTTTTACTTTTTAAATAAGTAGTGCATTCCATCTGCATTGTGTTGTTATTTAATTTCCTACTTGCTGAATGTCTTATTAAATGAGTACTGGTGCTTTTTATTGTTTATACTTCAATTGTTCACTGTTGTGCTAACAAACATCTAACTTAATGACAGGAAATGAAATGGTACATATCAGTGTTGCATACAAATGGCAGTTATCACTAGAATATTTTTTTTGTAAATAAAAAAAATCTACTGAATTTTCCAATTAAAAGTTTATCACCTTTACTATCTTGATAGAGGTAGAAACTTAACCTACTACAAACTTGGTTGTGTTCAAGTATCTGCCATTAGGGGAAGGAAATTAGCTATTTAAATTGAATAGGATTATAAATATTTGAAGAATTATTTCTAAAGATGTACAGTAGAGAAGTTAGTATTATTTTTGCTCAACTTGTAATTCTAACTTGATATGAAATTACATTAAATTATTTAGGATTATTAAATATGGTCTGATACAGAAAAAATACATTACACCTACTTCTTCAAGATCTTCGCTTGAAGAACTTGATTTTCTTCAGGCTCTAACTGCTTCTCCAAGCTGCTGTGCTGTTTTCTGACACTCGTTTTCTTAATTTTTTAAATGGAATTCTTACATTCTGTAAAACAATTTAGAAAAAAGAAAAACTAACATTGATAATGTGAAAAGTATTTTTCAAGAATTAGCCCTTATTAGCAGAATTAAACATAATTTGAACGCATGAATGTGGTCTGACAAATAATAACAATAGTAATACTAATTCGTGAGCTACAAGGACCTCTGTAGGCCAAAGGAAAGCATTTGACTCTCTCCAAGCAATAACTAACCTCGCTGTCAGAATTCAGGAAACAATCCTCCTCATTGGGATATGTCTTTTCTTTTTCTTTCTTTCCTACTTTCCTTTGACGTTTTCTCTTTTTCCAATGTTTTCAGTAGTTCTAAAGATCTTTGTTGTCTAAAAAATGTAAGAATAATAACATCAGTTTTGTAGCTCTAGATGTTCTGGGAGAGGAATAACAATAACATTTATATTTTTGCTTTAATATTTAAGTCTTTCAAATGGTCTACCCATTTTCACATTTGACCATCTGTCACAGAGAAAACTATACTTGGTGTTGAGTTGTTTTTAAATTCCCTCAGTTTTTCCATTACATATGCAGGAAAGAAAACCTTTGAACTAATTTGGAAATACTGCTATTGGCATGAATGCAATAGTTTGTAATAAAGTAACAATTGTATTTTTAAATATATAGTATTTCAATGTATTTTCGTTTACGACTGTAAGTCGCGCTGAATAAGGGCGTTTGCTAAGAAATAAATAAATAAATAAATAAATAAATAAATAAATAAATAAATAATAATAATAATAATAATAATAATAATAATAATAATAATAATAATAATAATAATAATAACAAGTTGTTGAGAGAGAGAGAGAGAGAGAGAGAGAGAGAGAGAGAGAGAGAGAGAGATTATTATAATTCTTATTTTCTACCTTAATTTACCAGAAAACCTGATTGTTTTTGCTGGACATTCCACTTGCATTTATTCCACTAGTTTTTACATGTTTATGCTGCTGTAGTGAGCATAAGGGTATTTACTAACCGATGCTGAGATTACTGTATTTAACACAGCACTGTGTTAACTGCGATGTAAAAAAAAAAAATTGACTGCACGCCCTAGCATTAAATGAATGTTGTTTAAGAGAGGTGTTAATTTCCTAACCACATACGATACCAGTGTATTAAATCCCACGAGTAGCTATGCTATCAAGTCGTATTTGTATACTTTATGACATGAATGTGCATTTATAAACTACTATAGGCAACGATAAGAACTTTGTGTGTACAATAACATCCGCAATGATACACGAAATAATACAGCAGTCAAAACTTTATAGTTACTTTCAAACACATAAACAATCAGCGAATTAAAGTTAAATAAATATGCCAATTTTGGGCTCATAATTTACCCACAGCATCTATACCCAATATTATAATTTGGTAGCGAGAGAGGGAACATGCCGTTTAATTTACTTTTTTGGGGGAGTAATGTTTTGACAGACATCCACGGAACACAACGTTGTTTTATATATACATTAAACATTTGGGTACAGTACATTATTTCACTCACCTGAGGTCCTGAGGGAAAAATTACAAAAGAAGACGTTATCAGGAGACGACTTCAGGCTCGAGCGCTTCTGCCCTCGAGTCTATCTGCACGAGTGGCTTTCTTAAAGGTACAAGACTATGACAACCAGATTGTCTATTATATTATTAGACTGCAAATATTTCCTTGAATTTGTATTGTTTAATGTCAGTTTCTTTGGATTATATAATTTGAGAGGTTAAGAAAAAAAATCTGCTTTATAAGTTTATTTCAGATTGTCTATTAGTACAAAATCTGATTTCATTAAGTGTATTTACTGATACAAAATGTTTTTATTTATATGTTTCACTTGTATCTGTTTAAAACTAATCCAATATGTATGTAATGTGACTGTTTTTTTTATATTTGTCATTTTTACCGGCTATATCTATCTGTATATATTTCATTGATTACCTATATGAAAATAAACATATTACAAATGATATGTATGTTGATGTCAGATGTTTACCAATATTAAACCATTTACCTTTTTAAAGTAAAGTACATTTTACTAAACAATAAATATATGAACTATATGATTTTATATTTGATAACTGTATAAAATAAAACCCCACCTTTATCTTCTATCTATATATTTCAACATTATATATACAACATTTTTTAAAAAAAAACTGTACCATGGTTAAAGTGGTGCAACTAACTGAAAAAAAGACAACTGGAAAGTAAACATTGCACTACTTTTATGTCCAAGGTACAAATCAATGCTGTTAAATATTCCAACACTGTATTCATAAAGTATAATATAAAACCAAGCTTTTTAAAACCATATGTACAACACTTAAGTCTCAAAATCTATAGTTTCTGCACATATTATGTCCTACAGTATTAACTACACAGTATACAATTAGTCACAATATTTACTTTTACATCACTTTATTGTCATATAGACATACTGTACCATGTTGCACCATTGTACCATTCTTGTACAATAGAAGTACCATGGTATCTATAACGAGTGCCATTGTAATTCAATAATGTACCATGGTAATACTAAGCTGTACCATGGTACTAATTATTGTACAATGATAGTACTATGCTGTACCTTCAATGTACCATGCAGTACCATGGTTTTTTATAAGGGTTTCCACACAGTTATTATACTTTTCAAATATTCAGATATTTATTATAAAGGTTTAAACATGTAAAAAAAAAAAAAAAAAAAAAAAATGCTAAACCTAAAACCACTGTGTTATTTTCAGCAGGTGTAATTGGTTATTGATGAAAGGCTATCAGGGACAGGGAATAACCTACTTTGAATTAAGGAGAATAAACCAGCTTTAATAACAGGTAGTTGAGATATATGTGCAAGTATTTGAACTATTTTTGTCCCAGATCAAAATACAGTACTGTCTAACAACCCCTTTGTGAGAGGGCGGGGGTGAATTCTGCCCGTTATAATACTCATTAATTTGTCTCACATCACAAAACACAATTTTATATTATCTCTTTATAGCAGGGACTGTTTCTACTATACATTTTCTGATCATGCTGTAAATTATGAAGCTGGTGGAGCACAAAGGGAACTTCGATTGCATCCACTTCTTCTGCGATTAGAATTTCTCTCAACACCACCTTTTGGTTCTGCTCAGAACTGTTGTTCATCTAACAAAGCTGTCCACGCTGCGTCTGCACAGACCGTGACGTTACACGCGGACTCCTGTCTGCAATCTAGCCGTCAAAAAAATGTCGTGAACGCACCCATAGTGTTGTTGTGTATAATCGAATGGCTATGCACCAACTCTGTGCATTGTATGAATATATAGGCCTATATAGTTATACATCTATATACAGTATTACTAATCAAATAGTTGTATATTTAGTTTGTGACGGCTGTAATTTTACCCTGCCCTGAAATAAAAAGGACGCTGCTATAAAGACATTATTTTTATCTGTTTGTAAGCAATCATGGAAAGTACTATAAAATGTATATAAATGATATGTATTTATTTAGAAGATGAATATGCACGGTGCTGTTTATCTCTGTTGCAAACACAAAAGGAAAATAAATTTAAAAGTGTTTGTTAAAAGTCCAATCATTTCACTCACAGCAATGATAGTGCATTGCTGTGAGTGTGTTTAGTCATGTAGAGTTGAATACCAAGCAGAATAATCCCAAGCATGTAATGAATGTAATGCAGTTTGAATCACCCTGGTTTTAAAGATATAGTGGATTATCCCAGGGTGGGGCTAGTGATAAGGGTGGAGATAGAAACCTGGTGAGGGCTCATTTCAAGGTAGAAGTTGAATATGCCTGAGAGTTTTAAATTTTGAGTTTTGAGTTTTGGCAATAAATTTTACTATCAAAATGGCTGCCACCAAATTTAACCGTTTAGCCAACTAACTCCTAACTTGGCAGGCATCATCCTGGGGACAATAGAATTCAAATATGGCAAAATGGTGTTCTTTCGTAAAACAAGATGGCGGACACACCTATGTTTTGTTCTCACATTTGAAATTGCTTCAGTTGAACACAGTGTAGTTGATTAACTCCAAAGTTAAGAAGCATCATCTCCGTGTCAATACAACTGACTTTTTCAAAAATGGTGTTTGTGTGAAAAGCAAGATGGTCGCCTGACGCATTTCCTTAAAACCTTTCAAAAGCTTCTTAGGAAGCAGTGAACCGTTTGATCTGAAACTTTGCATACGTCATCAGCAACCACACCAACGTCACGTTTGCGAAAGAGAAGTTACTGTGACCACCAAATTGGCCAAAACATGCACAAACATTAAACTGCTTCTGTTTGCAAACCATTTAACCAACTAACTCTAAAAGGCATCATTCTGGGGCCAGTGGAATTCAAATATGGCAAAATGGTGTTCTTTTGTAAAACAAGATGGCTGACGGACCTACATCTTCTTACATTTAAAACTGCTTCAGTTTAAAAACTTTGTTCAGCCCTGATGTAAATCCACAGCAGGGCCAGGTGCTCTACACACATGCAAACATTTTACTGTTCTTATAGTGGAATATATATATATATATATTTGAATGCAATTCTGGTTAAATAAAGGTTTATTAAAAAAGAGAAATTGTGTTTCAAACTTAAAAATAAAAATAAATCCAGTTACCTCAAGTTACAGTTAAACCTGAACATACTGTATATCCTTTAAATTCAGAAGATAACACAAAAAGGTAGATCAAATGTGACAGACAGACAGTCTCCATGTACCCTGACATGAAGATGCTTAGCTAGTTTTGTCACAATTAGACATGAGGTCCTTTAGACATATACAAGTGATTTGAAAGCCTTCTCATCACTCTTTAAAGTGTGAAAACAGCCCCCTAGCCCCTGCAGAGTCTGCACAATTAATATAGCAACTAGAACTTCCTCTCTAGCTCACTTCTCTACAGCACTATCTATAGAGATAGGCAGAATTTCCACTGCTACACAGACTGAAGTGTGAAACCCCACTTCCTCTAGCCCCTGTCCAGCCCTGCAGAGTCTACACTGTTAATATAGGAGTGAGAACTTCCTCTTCAGTTCAGACGTGTATCTGGCTCTTCTCAGACAGCACTTGCTATGGAGACGGACAGCTATGAATCAGATCAGGTTTATGAAAACGTGGACATCAAGCAGCCGCCAAGCAGGAGAGCAGGAAAGCAACATGGAGGTAAGTAGAGAGACACACAGACACCAATCTTATAGGTAGCATAGGTACCCTAATTTCTCTTGCCTTCTGCTTTCTCTTAAGTATTCTCTTACATATTAAACAGAGCTTTGTAACATGAGAATAAACAAATAAACCACCTCTAAAGCAGTAGGAAAAGGCTTCATGAATTGCAAACGTGTTTTATTTATTCAAAATTTTCTTTATAAAACAGGCCTTAAAGTTTTGTAAAAAGGGCTGTGAGGCCGACTAATGAAACTGAGGTATATGACGAGAAACAGCAACTCCACACACTCCCAGATTGTGATCATCTCAATAACTTGTGCTAAAGAATGTCCTGACTAAGTTTCATTACTGTTAGAGGAGTTGTTCCCACAATCCTGTTCACATATAGTATAATTCATGGGTGTCTGTTTACTACACTGTTCCACAAACACTCACTCAGGTGAAATCGGGTCTCATACTCTGAACTTTACATTTCAATACATAGGTAACCAATGCTTTTATTTAGCTTTATTAAATTACAATGATAAATATACAATTTATTTTTTTGCTTTAATGCTTGTGAGACCGGAGTGATCTGGTATAAACTCTCTCTCATTGTAACTGCCATCAACATAGCTGTAATATAATAATAAAGTGTGGATCTCTTTAAAGGACTCCTGCTTGTTTTATTGCAGTCCTTCCTCAGTGTGCGAGGGTGTGGGTTGTTTCTCAGTTATACCAGGGTCACGCTTCATCCTGTATAGTGGAAGTGAAGGTGGGACAGTACATAGATTTTCTTTTTTTTTTTTTGGTCACAGTGTTACTGTACCAGCTGTGTCATTGTGTGCAGTTTGGGGGTGAGAGAACTGCAATTGTAGGTGTAACATGTGAAGTTTATAAAGAAACCCATGCTATAGAAAACAGCATATCTGGGCAGGAGTGTGGAGTAGCGGTTAGGGCTCTGGACTCTTGACCGGCGGGTCGTGGGTTCAATCCCAGGTGGGGGGACATTGCTGCTGTACCCTTGAGCAAAGTACTTCACCTAGATTGCTCCAGTAAAAACCCAACTGTATAAATGGATAATTGTATGTAAAAATAATGTGATATCTTGTAACAATTGTACGTCACCCTGGATAAGGGCGTCCGCTAAGAAATAAATAATAATAATCTGATACAAGGTTCAAGAAAGCTTTCAAACTCTCTTATTATTATAATCATCAATAACACTAGAATTTAAACGTGTTCATTGCTTTCACAAGTTGTGCTTTGTTTCGAAATAGGTCTTTATGTGGTCAGGAAGTGGGTGTGTTAATGCTGCTGCACACAGAGTGAAACTGGGATGTTGTCACAGGCAGCACTCCAGATAAGGTTTTGGGACAGCGAGTAATTTACTCTCCAATGCAGACACTATGTGAGTAAAATGCAACATAAGTAATCATGAGCCCTTTTAATAAATACTGTACATACTTTAATGCTTACCTGGGGTATGCATTAACTACAGCTTTCATTTTATCTGTAGTTACTTTGAATTACTGCACAAATAAATAAATAAAGTTGCCATGAAAATGACGTGCGCTACTTTGCTAACAAAATGGAAGTTCCACTTCCACACCTATACGGCTATACTGGGTGGGGATCTACTCTCCCGAAACTAACTCCCTGTTGCTCGGGCAGTATACCCAACTCCAACCTTGGATATACAGTATGTGCGATCTCCGTTAGAGCGGGTCACTTTGTTTCTTGAAACCAGTCATTTCAGCAGTACAGACAAACTGATGTTTCAGCAGGAGCAGCGATCTGACCCCTATCGCTTACAGCAGCCCCGATCTGTACAATCAGGAGCCTTTCATTCATGGCTCTCTGCTGCACCATGCCCACCTGCTGATTAGGAGCTCGCAGCTGGTAATCACACACACGCTGCTTTGTAAACTAAATACAGCAAAGTGTCACGGCTGACCCCGAACCAGTTATTATGTGTAGTAAGAAATTGGATTCCTTTGCATGGAGAATTTCAGTGGCTAGAGTTCACGGCTCCTCGATTGATTCAGATTCAGTTGTATTAAGTCTGCCCACTAATAATGTAGAGCAAAATAGGTATTGTGGTGTTTGCAGAGCCGACCCGAGCTGAACCCAAGACAGAAGTGGAGTCCTGCTGGGAACGAGCTGAAACATTGGACACGGACTGGATGATTTAAAAATGAAATGTATTAATGAGATGATATGTGCTGTAACCATTTGTAATGTTTGAATAATCTTTAGTCTGTAACAAATACTGTAAAGTGCTCTCTCTGTAAGACCGAAAAACAGAATCTGGTACAACTTGATACACTGGCCGGCCTTGAGCAGTCTCTTATTAAAATTGGCACGATTCCCAGAATTTAGTGCTGAAATCTCTGTTAAGACTTTTCAGCTTGACTACAGAATAATGCTGTACTAATAGATGTATGTTAATATGCTTGTTTTAAATGGTATAGATTGCTGTGGTAACATATAATCATAGGTAGTGATAATTATTGTTAGTATGAAATACTATGAACAATTTTTATGTATAAGATCATATGATTCACTTTGCTTAATATGATAGCATGCCTGAAGCTGTTTTCTATCAAGATGAGCATAGTTAAAAACTGAGTCCTAATTCAATGAAAAGAATTACTGTGTGCTTACATTCAAGAATTATAACTTCTGAATATAAAGGGAAAAGGAGTTAGGAGTATTCTTAAGGGAAAGAGAAAAACAGAAAAGGATTAAAAGACCTCGCTTTGAGTAGGTTTCTGTTTGTAATTCAGTTTTAAAATAAGTAGGTGAGTAAGAACAACCTAGAGTAAAAGCAGACTCTAACTTAAGAAAATAAGCATTGTCAGAAGATACACCACAAATAGAGAGTAGGGAAATTGAATAAGAACCTATTGTAAAATTGCTGATATACTGCTGCAGAAAGTAATAAGGTTAGCAGCCATACGCTATAAGAAGTAATGTACTAGTTTGACTCTGAAGTTAAAAGACGCAGCATAAAAAGATGTTGTGTTTAAAATGCAAAATAAAAGGATTGAATAAATAATGAAGAATAAAAGCAGGAGATAGGTTTTAGGAGAGTAAACTCTATGTGACCTGTCTTCTTGAACTCTCTATCAGCCTGCCCTTGGAGAAATTAATATTAGCTGCTGGAAGGCCTCTTTGGTGGGAAGAAGCCGGAATTTTTTTATCAGAAGGCTTATAGTATCGGGCCGGACTGCAAAAATAGGGAGTTAGAACGGATGGTCTTAGCACTTAAGATAGTTAGTTGTCGGGCGGAACAAGCACGTAAGATACAGGTGTAAGGAAAGTTCTAGGGAACATTAATCACTATTAAACTTGGCAAGAAAAGAGGTGTCTCCAGCAAGCTGGTTTTAGCCAGTATGTGTATAGCTGAAACATACAGGGTCATCTGGATGTCAATTAAGTTCAAGCTACCAGGGGCCCATAGGAGAAAAACATTACAGCTTTACAGCTCAGTAAAATAGTTAGGTTTTCCATAAGGAGAAAACTCTACATTAAAAAGATATAAGATGGAAGTTCCCTATAATACCTGCTAAACACACACCTGTAAGGAAAGAATGAAATTAATTTGAGAGTGAGATGACATGAGGGAATATATTTTTGAAAGCCAAGTTCATGTAATCAATTATAATCATTATAACTATAACTGCTATATTATGATATAACTATTGGTGTTGCATATATTTAAAACACCACTCCTTTTTATAATGCACCCATATTAAGTAGTGAATCAAGGTTGCAGGGATTTTGTGAACTCTGCTTCACCTAACTTTTCAGATGAAGGAGGGGGGCCAAGAATGAGTGGATGAGAACATGGGCTAGTGTTGATTTATTAAATGTTGTTGATTTGTTGGCATATGACCTTAATTGAGTCTGAGGAGTTGGTTGAATTCTTTAGAGATTACTGTTTGCCAAGAGATAAGGACTGTCAATATAGATTGATGACTGGATCTAATTGGGGCTTCCCATTGCTTTCAATGGGACGAAAATTGTATAAAAACCCTGGGCCGATCACACTGAGACCACCACAATCAAGCTTGGCAGAGCTATGTGTGGTCCATCCTTTGCAGATCTCCACAGAACAGTCCTTCTCTTTTGTTCACGCTACTCTTCCTTATAATAGGAGGTAAGCATATTAATGGTATTATTGTATCTCGCATTTATTGGTTATATTGCTATGAGGTTTTGAAACAATGTTTTAGTATTAAGAGTGTTATATTGAATGTGCTAAAAAATAGCAGTGGGTGCTTGTAGGCTTTGTGCTTAACCAGCCTGAGGGCTGCACTGAATACATATAATTGTATTATGTTATTGAAGTATTAAATGCTGAAGCTTGTAATAAACTTAGGATTGCTAATTATTGTTACATGTTTTCGGGTTTTGGTAGTATGCGCAAACTACTAAACCAATATTAAAGGCATTTTAATAAAACGAAGGAGCGCTGATGTTGCTCTGATTCGTGAAACTTTGAATAAATGAGTCTGAGTGATTTTCTTGATTAAATAAAAAGGTTTTAAGGACACACCGCTCGTCCAGTGCTCGAACATAAACCACTAGGAGTTTTAAACATCTCTGTCCTCCTTAACGTCTCCCCTGAGTTAAGAGTGTGTGCAGAGCAAATAATATAATAAAAGAGAACGTGAAAAGTGAAAACGTGACAGTTGGCGCCCGACCGTGGGGCGAGCGAAATAAACGGTCCACAAAATAAACCTAATCTAGAAAACACTAATAAATACGATCGACCAATAAAAATTAAAATTGTTTAACATTTTGAAACGCGTTACTGAAATAGTTTAAACATTTTAATTCCATCACGTAATTTTGTAAGGTAAATTGCGTATGGGCATTTAAACTCCGGAAACCCGACGTTGTGACGCAACCCCAGATGCGGCAACCTCACTCGTGCACAAATCTTCCGGTAAAATAAAGTCTAGCAAAAGAGGGCGTTGAACGGGCTATTATAAATAGAAAAACGGGCTACTCTACATGGCATATGCCAAAACTTTTGAAGAAGAATTCCTTGAGATAAATAACCAATTGGAAGAAGGGGCTCACGCAGTTGTCAACACATTGTCTCAAATAATAGATAGAGAGATGAATGCTGATGATAGTTCAGAAAGCGCTTCGGATATAGAAGAAGGTGGAGGGATGGAGACTCCATCTTCCTTCTCTGAAATAGAAATGGGGGAAGAAACTGCTAACAAAAAACGAGTATGTGAAAGTAAGCTGTTACTTGCCTTAATGTGTCCAAAGAAAGAAAGAAAAATAAGTTAAGCAAGCAAAGGAATAAATCTGATGGAAAAAAAAACTGCAAGAGAAAACTCAGTAAATCTGCCTTGGGAAGCTGCAACTAGCAGAGAGGAGAGAGCACCGGCTCCACCCACTAATTCATGTGACTTGCGATCATCAGGTCCTAAAGGGATACGAGCACAGAAAGTAACAAACTCTGAAAAACTTAGAGCGCTGAATACGTTAGACAACCAATGTATAATTTATTGGCTGTTACAGCTAATGTCTGCCAAGAAATAAATAATAATGAAAACCTCTTACATGGAGGAGGTGTGGTTAGAGCCCTGTCTGATGCAAGCGGTTTAATAATTCAGGAAGAAAGTTACGATTGGATTTTTTTTTAAAAAAAAGGTAAAGTTAGAAGTGAGGAATGGATGTAACTGCAACCAGTTTGTTACATGCATTTCATTTGCTATGATCCATGTAGCCCTAGAGAAGGAATGCTGAATTCAGTTAAAAAATTAAGTGAAGCAGTGTTAGCAGCCTTGATACAGCCTCTGCTTGTAATGCAAGTGAGGAATGTTTAGTTCACCCAGAGGGGCGGTAACCTGCAGGGAGAGAGAGAGAGAGAGCTCACAGACTGCACCAGCTTGTGAGTATAAGGAGGGGGTCTTGGAGAGCCCTGAGATCGGGAATGCACAGAGAGCAGACCTAAAATAACATAGAGTGAAAGACATAGCAGACGTTCGATTTTTAACCCATTAGCAGCAGAAGCAGTTGAGATTATGATAGAGAAGGTGGAAGATTATTTGAAATATTGGAATTAATAAAGATAATGATACAGAAATAAATAATTATATTACATTAAATAATTTAATACATTTAAATAAAATAAATAAATAAATAAATAAATTAGAATTAAATTAAATTAGATTAAGCATCAGGGTATGAAGCTGAGTACAGCCTTTAAAGAAAAAGTTAGCAGTATTTCTTCCCCAAAAACAATAAAGCAACTCCAAGCCGTGATGGGGTTGTTTAATTATGCGAGAAACACTGTAACAGGATACTCAGTCCTGGCAGCCCCGTTGTATCGAAAGATTTCCCACGGTAACGCTGAGGGAAAGGGGTCTCGTGGATAGAAGAAGACGAACTTAGGCTAACGCAGCTTAAGACGTTAATACAAGAAGCGCAGGATATTACCACTCGAGTTAGTGGTAAGCCTTTGGAAGCCTACTTCCATATTGGTGAACAAGCTGCAGTAGGGGTGAAAAATAAAGGGGATGAAATGCCAATAAAGAATTGGGGTTTCAATTTCACCTCACAGAACAGCAGTTTTGTTATGAAAAAAGGATGCTAACCGCTCTTGCTAGAGTAGCACCGTCCTTATTCAACCTAGCTCAGGATGATCTTATTGAAGTTTTCAGTGATACCCCAGGACTAGCTACCCTAACAAAGGGATCACTGATAAACACGAAAGCGCTTAAATTACGGTGGGATAGATGGGTCACTTTGCTAGCAGACCCTAGAATAATCTTCACTACCGTCTCCGAGCTAGCCTCTAACCTCAGAAGTAAATTCCTTCACCTTCCCCCGTTTGAAAAATGGGAGGAATGAACTGCCCCAGCAGGACAGCCGTTTGTGCCTGACTGGTTAATCTTCTCAGATGGATCCATTCCAGTTTGTGGAATAGGGATATCCGTCGGAAGAAATCGGAATGGAATTTATGAGGAAACGTAACACCACTCTGAAGTGGTATCAGGTCGATCCGCTCAAGTAGCAGAAGCTAAAGCCCTATTGAAGGGATTACAAATGGCTCAAAGTTTGGGGACGCCCAGTGAGACCATATTATTGATTACAGACTCAAGTTACTGCACCCAAGAATTCAATATTCACTCTCTAACATGGAAAGAGAATGGTTACTCTGACCATAAGGGTAAGCCCATAGCGCATGCCAATATATGGAAAGAGAGTGAAACATTGAGGAGCAATAGGATCAGTGTTCAGCATATAGCAGGTCACCAGAAGGGGAAAGAAGTAACTATAGTGGGAAATAATCGCTCTGATGAATTGGCGCAAGGAGCAGTACAGGGTCATTAAAGTTTGACCTTTTGAGCATCAGCAGCAAAACTGATCAATTTGCTAGCTGATAGCCAGCTGTTGTCTGAGTTCCCGCCGGACGGGGACAGATACCAGCTGGAACAGGGAATTCTATACCGACTGTTTAAAACAAGCAAAAGGATAGTACCCCCTAAAGCAAGTCGACAAGCCATAGTACTGGCAGCTCATCAAGGAGCAGGTTCCTTGCATAGTGCACTTAAGGGAACTTTGCATCAGTTGCGAGATTAATGGTGGACTGAACTGCATGCTGAAACTGTGGAGATCTGCAGAAGATGTTTGCCCTGCCTACAACACATTCAGAAACCAAAAGGAACAAAGTAAGAATTGCACCTGGAAATATTTCATTAAATATTTTCATGAATGAGTTTTTAAGAATCAAATACATATTTGAATTACAGACTGCATGAAAAATCAAAGACTTTATTCATTTGACAATGATTAAGGAAAAGAAAATATACAGTATACTATTTAACTCTAGAGTATACATTAAATAAATGTAATTCTGTTTATAACAATTTAAAAAGAAAAATGTTATTGCAGTTTACTAGTAATTCTGTAATGGTTATAAGTAAAGCCTAGCATGGTTTCATCTTATTTTATTACATGAATTGGAAAAACAAAAATAAGAATAAAACTTAAAAATAAATAATTAGTAATAATACATTTGAACAGTAATGAAAGTAAAAACTTTTATATTATAAATGTGATTATTTTACTGGTTACATCGTTAAAATAAAACTAAAGCTTTTGTGTTTTGTTTTTGCAAAAGGAATGTAACAGAATTGTTGTCTTGACTTGACAGGTAAAGCAAAACCATGCAATGAGAATGATAGGGATTTAAGAGAGCAGTTTGGAAAGTACAAAATGCTTATGACTGTTTATTGAGAAAGTGTGTTAATATACACTTTGCTTTTGAAACACAGAACGCAGCTTTTGTATTGCAGAACTATTGAAAAAAAAAAGTACAATGAATATTTTTTTCTTTTAACACTTTCTTAAATTCAGTTTTGATGTACTCTGGGTGTTTTTGACAAATGGAAAGATAAGAAGCTTGGTCTTTGTGTCTTAAATATATACTAACTTTTGTAAGTCTGTAACCAGAACTGAAAGGAGTGAACCTTGCTTGGAAACCATGACAACACTGATAAACAAGTCAGCTGAGAGCCACTTTAACTCTTTAGGTGCAGGTATAGTGGAAGAAGTTGATAGGTATGCTATTGCAAGCAATGAAATGTTATACGTTTGAAAAAATAACTTTTAACCTGTCTTGGTTTTAGTGATTATATATAATTGATTAACAACTATGGGTTTTTGTAACATCAATTGATAAAATAACATCAAGAAATGTGGAAGTTTATTCTTTAAGTCTCGGTGATATATTCATTTTAACAGATATATCTGCTTGTAATAAGACAAAGAAAAACTTGCACTCATATTTCAATAGAGACCTTGTGAATAAATAATCAAACGATGAAACAGGTCATTGAAGGAGAAGCAAGCACTTTTTTCTCTGTTACGAGCTGATTTCCAAGAGAATAATAATAATAATAAAAATATATTTAAAAATTATAATATAAAATAAAATAAATAAGCAAGAACCCATAGCATAAGCATTGGAAATTGCTGAACAGGTTCCTTATGACCCGTGATTTATAGGGATTCATTTACATAGGATGATATTTAAATACTTTTCCAGCAGACCCTACTGTATAGACAGACATATATTTATGAGCAGGGAATGACAAACATCCATTTCATAAAGCAGCAGGGATTCTGGAAACTGTTTGAAATATTTAATATAACAAGAATAATGAGAATAAAAAAAAAACATGTGAACAATGTTGTTATACTGCACCTTGGCTTTCCTCTGTTCGTGTTCTTTATGAGGAGCAGGAGCCGGTGTTTGAATCTGAGTCTCTCGAGGAACCTGAAGGGGGATCTGTCACGGCTGACCCCGAACCAGTTATTATGTGTAGTAAGAAATTGGATTCCTTTGCATGGAGAATTTCAGTGGCTAGAGTTCACGGCTCCTCGATTGATTCAGATTCAGTTGTATTAAGTCTGCCCACTAATAATGTAGAGCAAAATAGGTATTGTGGTGTTTGCAGAGCCGACCCGAGCTGAACCCAAGACAGAAGTGGAGTCCTGCTGGGAACGAGCTGAAACATTGGACACGGACTGGATGATTTAAAAATGAAATGTATTAATGAGATGATATGTGCTGTAACCATTTGTAATGTTTGAATAATCTTTAGTCTGTAACAAATACTGTAAAGTGCTCTCTCTGTAAGACCGAAAAACAGAATCTGGTACAACTTGATACACTGGCCGGCCTTGAGCAGTCTCTTATTAAAATTGGCACGATTCCCAGAATTTAGTGCTGAAATCTCTGTTAAGACTTTTCAGCTTGACTACAGAATAATGCTGTACTAATAGATGTATGTTAATATGCTTGTTTTAAATGGTATAGATTGCTGTGGTAACATATAATCATAGGTAGTGATAATTATTGTTAGTATGAAATACTATGAACAATTTTTATGTATAAGATCATATGATTCACTTTGCTTAATATGATAGCATGCCTGAAGCTGTTTTCTATCAAGATGAGCATAGTTAAAAACTGAGTCCTAATTCAATGAAAAGAATTACTGTGTGCTTACATTCAAGAATTATAACTTCTGAATATAAAGGGAAAAGGAGTTAGGAGTATTCTTAAGGGAAAGAGAAAAACAGAAAAGGATTAAAAGACCTCGCTTTGAGTAGGTTTCTGTTTGTAATTCAGTTTTAAAATAAGTAGGTGAGTAAGAACAACCTAGAGTAAAAGCAGACTCTAACTTAAGAAAATAAGCATTGTCAGAAGATACACCACAAATAGAGAGTAGGGAAATTGAATAAGAACCTATTGTAAAATTGCTGATATACTGCTGCAGAAAGTAATAAGGTTAGCAGCCATACGCTATAAGAAGTAATGTACTAGTTTGACTCTGAAGTTAAAAGACGCAGCATAAAAAGATGTTGTGTTTAAAATGCAAAATAAAAGGATTGAATAAATAATGAAGAATAAAAGCAGGAGATAGGTTTTAGGAGAGTAAACTCTATGTGACCTGTCTTCTTGAACTCTCTATCAGCCTGCCCTTGGAGAAATTAATATTAGCTGCTGGAAGGCCTCTTTGGTGGGAAGAAGCCGGAATTTTTTTATCAGAAGGCTTATAGTATCGGGCCGGACTGCAAAAATAGGGAGTTAGAACGGATGGTCTTAGCACTTAAGATAGTTAGTTGTCGGGCGGAACAAGCACGTAAGATACAGGTGTAAGGAAAGTTCTAGGGAACATTAATCACTATTAAACTTGGCAAGAAAAGAGGTGTCTCCAGCAAGCTGGTTTTAGCCAGTATGTGTATAGCTGAAACATACAGGGTCATCTGGATGTCAATTAAGTTCAAGCTACCAGGGGCCCATAGGAGAAAAACATTACAGCTTTACAGCTCAGTAAAATAGTTAGGTTTTCCATAAGGAGAAAACTCTACATTAAAAAGATATAAGATGGAAGTTCCCTATAATACCTGCTAAACACACACCTGTAAGGAAAGAATGAAATTAATTTGAGAGTGAGATGACATGAGGGAATATATTTTTGAAAGCCAAGTTCATGTAATCAATTATAATCATTATAACTATAACTGCTATATTATGATATAACTATTGGTGTTGCATATATTTAAAACACCACTCCTTTTTATAATGCACCCATATTAAGTAGTGAATCAAGGTTGCAGGGATTTTGTGAACTCTGCTTCACCTAACTTTTCAGATGAAGGAGGGGGGCCAAGAATGAGTGGATGAGAACATGGGCTAGTGTTGATTTATTAAATGTTGTTGATTTGTTGGCATATGACCTTAATTGAGTCTGAGGAGTTGGTTGAATTCTTTAGAGATTACTGTTTGCCAAGAGATAAGGACTGTCAATATAGATTGATGACTGGATCTAATTGGGGCTTCCCATTGCTTTCAATGGGACGAAAATTGTATAAAAACCCTGGGCCGATCACACTGAGACCACCACAATCAAGCTTGGCAGAGCTATGTGTGGTCCATCCTTTGCAGATCTCCACAGAACAGTCCTTCTCTTTTGTTCACGCTACTCTTCCTTATAATAGGAGGTAAGCATATTAATGGTATTATTGTATCTCGCATTTATTGGTTATATTGCTATGAGGTTTTGAAACAATGTTTTAGTATTAAGAGTGTTATATTGAATGTGCTAAAAAATAGCAGTGGGTGCTTGTAGGCTTTGTGCTTAACCAGCCTGAGGGCTGCACTGAATACATATAATTGTATTATGTTATTGAAGTATTAAATGCTGAAGCTTGTAATAAACTTAGGATTGCTAATTATTGTTACATGTTTTCGGGTTTTGGTAGTATGCGCAAACTACTAAACCAATATTAAAGGCATTTTAATAAAACGAAGGAGCGCTGATGTTGCTCTGATTCGTGAAACTTTGAATAAATGAGTCTGAGTGATTTTCTTGATTAAATAAAAAGGTTTTAAGGACACACCGCTCGTCCAGTGCTCGAACATAAACCACTAGGAGTTTTAAACATCTCTGTCCTCCTTAACGTCTCCCCTGAGTTAAGAGTGTGTGCAGAGCAAATAATATAATAAAAGAGAACGTGAAAAGTGAAAACGTGACAAAAGAGTCAAGTTCCCCCTTAAAAAACAATCCCACTATTATTTATTTCTACCATCATAACACTCATATTTACAAACAATCACAGATAAAAAGGACTGGCACTGTGTGTCGATGGAGGGGGGGGGGGGAACCTGGTGATTATAGAGAGCGAGGCAGAGAAGGTATGAAGGATAACTTTACTGTTACATTCCAATCTGACACGTTTAATCCATTCTAATACAATTCTTCATTAATGTGTCATGGCTTTACATGAACTCACCCTCCTGAGCACAACATTCTCCCAGGCCCCTTCTTGTTTTGCTGTTGATTTTGTTGTTTTGGTTTCCAGACTTCTTTACTTTCAAGTTTGATGCATGTGACTTGGACACCTTACTGGGTCTACCCTGGAATACAAACTTTGTCAAGGGATGAGTCCATCTTAGCTGTGGTTGTGGTTTGTTTAGGAGTTCATACAGAGCCAGATCAGAGATTTCTCCTCGCCCACATTATTTATTATTTTGTATAGTATTATGATTTGCGTATTTTTTATATGACGGCGAATGTATTATTGTTTGGCAGGACGAACGAGGTGTTGTCCGCCATTGTTAGTTATTGTTGTGTGTTTTAAATACCTTGTGAGAATGCGTGACTGTCAGCTAATGATGATTTAATTAGCTGACAGTCACGCTGGATTACAAAACCTGTGCAAAATGTGACCGAGGGGTTAATAGGATAAATTATAGCAAGTTAATCCCTCGTCACCACTACAGCTTTGGCTGGAAGGGGTGGTGTGTTCAAGAGGCGGAATGAGTCGAGAGGTAAAAGAAAGTAAAACAAAATGGCTTAAGCAATGGCTGCGCGTGCCGGGTCAGCACCACACTTGTTTTAGTTCCGTGGCTGTTTGTTTGTTTTGGCCCTCGTGCCCTTTTGTTTGGTAAAGTGTTTTGTTTTTGTTAAAACCTTTTTATTTTGTTATAAATAAATAGGCGCAACAAGCACAGTTGTACCCCGGTCTGCTATAGTCATGTGGATTCCTTTTCTGGTCTAACATCACCACACCAACCATCCTTTCACAGCAATATACACTGTATTTATGCATTTTTTAATGTATTCATTGTAACAGAGCATTCTGTTATGTGGGTATCCAGTGAGAGATGAGAGAAAGACACAGAGGGTTTGACGTTGAAATGCCGCTCAGGCGTCTAGGTTTTATAAATCAAACAGGCAGTTGTTGGTGGCCGCCACTAGGGTGCCAGCAATGGTAGCCCTAGTGCAGAAGGATATATACAAGGGTTTCCCAGTCTTGGTCCTGGGGATCCACTGTGTCTTCTGGTTTTCTTTCCAACTGAGTTTGTTATATATTGACCAGGCTTGAATACTGATGTGAATAATAAACACGTAGTTTCACCAAATACAAACTACGCCAGGCGCTCTGCCTAATTTACTGTACTCTCTGCATACATGCACTTGTATTCTTTCACGATAATCCCTCTCATTCCCATAATCCCATTCTCTCTTAAAGGCAAACTGAACAATAAACGCCATCAGTCTTAAAGGCAACTAGAATAAACAAACATAACAATTCCCCCTTTTTTCCTCCCTTTTTCCAGATGTGATAGGAGGTGATAAAACTCTGGAACCGAGCGGGCCGCTGGCATAGTCTCTGAAGCCTGGTGTGGGCTGGGTTGGGACTATGGACAAGTGCTGGTGCCACATTTCCAAGTTCCTGGTGCCCAATGGGCACATCCTCCAACAAATGGTCTGATGTGGAAACTGGGTTACTTGGTGGGGGCACTCGTGTCAGCCGACTTGCATGCCACCTGAGCCGTCCTGTAGATGGAAAGTCGCAGGCCCTAATTGCTTGATAATCTGCAATGGAGAAGACCACTGGGACCCCAGCTTTGGGGTCTCTTAATTCTGACCCAATCCTCATTTCTTAGGCCCGTGGGTCGAACCCTTGGATATTTATGAAAGCATTCATTTCTTGCTGTCTGCGCTCAATGGTGGCAGCAGGTTCTGGTGCTGGAGGAGGAAGCATCGGAGGGCGGAGGCTATCCAAGGGTAACTTAAATTCCCGCCCAGTCATTAGGGAGGCAGATGAAACCCCAGTAGTTGTGTGTTTTGTGGCTCTGTAACAGAGTAATGTCTCACAGAGAGTTTTCTCAAAGGAATGTCCCTGAGAGAGATAAGCACACAATCCATTCTTTAAGGTTTGATTAAGCCGTTCAACTCCACCATTGGCTTGTGGGTGTTAAAAAGCAGTCTTAATGTGCTGTATGCCCCAATGCTAGAGATAAGTGGAGAAATCAGCTGAAACAGAGGCGCATTATCTGTTGTAATTGCACATGCCAGCCCCCAGCGTGCAAACAGGTCATCCAGAATGCGAATCACAGTGGAGGTTTGGACAGATTCCATTAGAACAACCTCTGGCCACTTTGAATGGAGGTCATATGCTACAACGTATTTGTAGTGTAGTGGAGCTTCATGAAGCTCACCACATAAATACACCTGAATGTGATCCCAAGGTGTTGTTGGCCATTCAACAGGCTGCAGGGGTGTGCATGGCAGTTGGTGAGCCTTTCCGCTAATGAGGTAAGCTTCACAGTCTCGAACGAGCTGCTCAATCTCTCAATAGATGCCGGACCACCACCGCACTGTGCTGTACATCGCTGTTTGAATTTCACCACTCCCAGGTGTCCTTTGTGAGCCATGCACAAAACCTCAGGGCGCAGGGAAACTGGAATGACTGTCCGATGTCCTCTGGCAATGCAGATATCATTCCAACACGTCAGCTCATGTCTCACCCTGAAGAAAAAAAACACTGAGTTTCGAATTTGTCCAGCCAAGCATGGGTTATGTATTCTCGCAGAACAGCAAATGGTGGGTCGGTCTGTGGTGCTTTGTAGAGCTGCTATGCTGATACGTATGGTGTAAGAGAGGCATGGAGCATCTGGACCAAGGTTTGCTCATTATCCCCAGTGTAAGAAATGCTTCTGTGGGAAACAGCGGTCGTGAGAGGCAATCGGCAACACTGTTCTTATTACCAGGTGTGAACTCTAACTTAAAATTGTACTGCTGCAGGCGGTCTGCCCATCTATACAGGCGCAATGGCTGATGTCCCATTCCAGATGTTGCCAGCAATGTCGTGAATGCTTGGTGATCTGTGCACAGTGTAAAAAATCAGCCATATAAGTACATGTGCCAACGTTCGCATACCCAAACACCGGTTAGGGCCTCATGCTCTCCGACAGAATATTTTTGTTCAGCTGATGAAAGGACTCGTGAGGCAAAAAAGCAATCGGTTTTTCCACTCAGCCCTGAATCTGAGACAACACCATGCTGTGCCGGAGGCATCACATCTGATGATGGTGGGCTCTGAAAGGCTGAAATGTGCCAAGACATGGGCTGTTGTCAGGCAAAGCTTCAATTCCTGAACAACAGCAGAGCAGTGTGAAGTCTCGTTCCATGTGCTGTCTTTCTTCAACAACTGGCGCAAAGGTGTGGTGTCGGCTGCATATTGGGGAATGAACTTAAGAGGCAAACTGAGGGGTGTTGGCTGGCTCTGGGATGTGATGAATGGCATCCATGTTTGAATGCAGAGGAGTAAGACCTTGAACAGAAACTTTATGTCCCACTAATTCAATTTCAGGTAATTGAAACAGGCACTTATCTGTATTCAATGTCAGGTTGCGCTGACTCAGTTTCTGCAACATTTGCATCAAGCGCTGGTCATGTTCACTGATGTTTTCTTCATGCAGGTAGATGGAAACGTCTGATATTCCGGCCAACACTGAAGTCATAATCTTCTGGAAAGAGCTAGAAGCAGAGCCGAGTCCAAACGGCATTCTTTCAATTGGAAAAACTCCAACATGGGTGATGAAAGCTGTCAGGTCCCGTGCTTCTGGAGCCAAAGGCACTTCTAGGTAACCTTGCCGCAGGTCAAGCTTGCTGAATATGGTTGAATTGTAGAAATGGGTTGTGAGCTCTTCCATGGTAGGCAGTGGATACTTATCCGGTATAACTGCTTTGTTGACAGAGCGCAAGTATACTCAAAGGCGGATGCCCCCACCCTTCTTTGAAGCCACTACAAGGTTTGAGATCCAAGGGGAGGCGGCTATCGGTTCAATGATGCCTTCTGTTCTGAGATGAGGAGTTCAATAAAGTAATTGAGAACTCTCATTAAAAGGGAGATCCTGCTCCAGGAACCATTTTCCTACACAAACTAAATAAACAAATCCCTATATTTCACAGTATGAACTATCCTGATGATAATCTGCAGCTCACCCTGGTTCACCACACAGTCATGAGGATTCTTCAACGTCACCTCCAGGCTTGTAGAAGAAAGCACCAAACAAAAGAAGAACCAAGGGCAGGCTCTCCAGCCCCTTTTTAAAGGCAGGACACCAGGGTTAATTGATGATCAATTCTTCAATTGACACCTGGCCACCTGCTGCACATTCCTTTCCATTAGGTAGGAAGGGGAGTTTACCCTCCCGACACTGCCATATCCAAAGCTAAACAATTATGTGCAAGTTAAACAAACCCATATTCTTTACAGGGGCAGGCCTGCCACATTCATTTAAATGTTTCAATGTGAATTCCTGTGCCACCTCGCTCTGAATTGAAGGCTCCAGTCCCAGTGTTCAGAAAGCGAAAAGACTGGAACCCAGGCCTCCTCTAGAGGAAGGTGAAAGGCATGAATGAGAGGTTGCTGAACTAGCCTGCTGTCTGTCCATTTGAAAGAGTCAGAGGCACTGGTCCCATTTCACTTGCTGTATGGTATATCAGGTACTAAAAAGACAATGAGTCAGACAACACAATGTGTTCTCTTAATGGTAGACGGCATTCTAATGCAGACTGTGCTGTCATCGATTACAGAGCAGCTTCCCTGCAGAGCTGGGGTGATACACTGTGCTCTGTGCCAGTCAGAAGGGTTTGTGAAACTATCTCAGCGATCCCCGTTGGTTAAATATTCTCTACACCTGGTTACCCGCGTGCTGCAGACAGGCTGCCACTGAAATACAAATAGACTGACACATTCACAGCCCTGCTTGTAGCAGCTCAGCATCGCTAGACCCCAAACAGGACTGAAAACACCCTGATTCAGAATATCAAACCTACAGTGCAGCCCCCGCCACAGCTATCAATACACAATCAGAGCTACAGGATCAGAGTCATGAAAGAGAAAGAAAGCAGATCACCACGACCTTCATCCACCAAATATACAGGGACTAATGGAACTGAGGCATATGATGAGAAACAGCAACTCCACACACCCCCAGATTGTGATCATCTCAATAAATTGTGCTAAAGAATGTCCTGATCAAGTTTCATTACAATTAGAGGAGTTGTTCCCACAATCCTGTTCATATACATTATAATTCCCTGGTGTCTATTTACTAAATTTTTCCATACACACACACACAATTGGGTCTCATACTCTGAGCTTTACATCCATCTGCTTACTTTGTATTAGCTTTATTAAAAAAAATACAACCATCTTTTTCTTTTTTTCCTTTAATGCTTGTGAGACCGGAGTGATCTGGTATAAACTCTCTCTCATTGTAACTGCCATCAACATTGCTGTGTTTTAAATAATAATAAAGTGTGGATCTCTTTAAAGGGTTCCTGCTTGTTTTATTACAGTCCTTCCTCAATGTGTGAGTTTGTGGGTTGTTTCTCAATTACAGACGTGCTCAAATTTGTTGGTACCCCTCCACAAAAAACGAAGAATGCACAATTTTCTCTGAAATAACTTGAAACTGACAAAAGTAATTTGCATCCACCATTGTTTATTCCATATTTAATAGAAATCAGACTTTGCTTTTGATTTTTTATTCAACATAATATTGTAAATAATAAAACAAATGAAAATGGCATGGACAAAAATGATGGGACCGCTAACCTAATATTTTGTTGCACAACCTTTAGAGGCAATCACTGCAATCAAATGTTTTCTGTAGCTCTCAATGAGACTTCTGCACCTGTTAACAGGTAGTTTGGCCCGCTCTTCCTGAGCAAACTGCTCCAGCTATCTCAGGTTTGATGGGTGCCTTCTCCAGACTGCAAGTTTCAGCTCTTTCCATAGATGTTCGATAGGATTCAGATCAGGACTCACAGAAGGCCACTTCAGAATAGTCCAATGTTTTGTTCTTATCCATTCTTGGGTGCTTTTAGCTGTGTGTTTTGGGTCATTATCCTGTTGGAGGACCCATGACCTGAGACTGAGACACAGCTTTCTGACACTGGGCAGTATGTTTCGCTCCAGAATGCCTTGATAGTCTTGAGATTTCATTGTGCCCTGCACAGATTCAAGGCACCCTGTGCCAGGTGCAGCAAAGCAGCCCCAAAACATAACTGAGCCTCCTCCATGTTTCACTGTAGGTATGGTGTTCTTTTCTTTGAAAGCTTCATTTTTTCGTCAGTGAACATAGAGCTGATGTGACTTGCCAAAAAGCTCCAGTTTTGACTCATCTGTCCAAAGGACATTGTGGCTTGTCAATATGCATTTTAGCAAATTCCAGTCTGGCTTTTTTATGTTTTTCTGTCAAAAGTGGAGTCCTCCTGGGTCTTCTTCCATGGAGCCCACTTTCGCTCAAAAAGCGACAGATGGTGCGATCAGAAACTGACGTACCTTCACCTTGGAGTTCAGCTTGTATCTCTTTGGCAGTTATCCTTGGTTCTTTTTCTACCATTCGCACTATCCTTCTGTTCAATCTGGGGTCGATTTTCCTCTTGCAGCCGCGCCCAGGGAGGTTGGCTACAGTTCCATGGACCTTAAACTTCTTAATAATATTTGCAACTGTTGTCACAGGAACATCAAGCTGCTTGGAGATGGTCTTGTAGCATTTACCTTTACCATGCTTGTCTATTATTTTCTTTCTTATCTCCTCAGACAACTCTGTCCTTTGCTTTCTCTGGTCCATGTTCAGTGTGGTGCACACAATGATACCAAACAGCACAGTGACTACTTTTCTCCATCTAAATAGGCTGAATGACTGATTACAAGATTGGAGACATGTGTGATACTAATTAAAGAAACTAATTAGTTTGAAATATAACTATAATCCAATTATTTATTATCTTTTCTAAGGGGTACCAACAAATGTGTCCAGGCCATTTTAGAATATCTTTGTAGAATAAGCAATAATTCATCTCTTTTCACAGCTTCTTTGCTTTATTCTATGACATACCAAAGGCATGCAAGTATACATGATAAAATAGCTTTTAATTTCATCACCTTTCAGGAGGAATGAAGCATTATTTCAATGAGCTGTAAGGGTACCAACAAATTTGAGCACGTCTGTATATCGGGTTTGTAATGGAATTTTTGTAACTTCGCACTTGCTTAGTTTGCTCAATAGCAAACAAATAGGTTAAGATAACAAAGCTTGCTCAATAGCTCGCAAATAGGTTTTAAGATGACAATGTAGATTGTAACGTTCAGTTTAAGTTGAAGCCTGTCCCAAGTCAATAGGACTAGCAGGACATGTATTAAAGGAAAATAATGATTTTGTGTCTAACAAAATGTAAAAGTATAATTTGTTTTAAACTAAACTGGCTGTTCCTTGGAACTCACGGGGGGGGGGGGGGGGGGGACTACCCCCCACCGACAGGGGTAGCAACAACCAATCAGAGACTTATTATTAACCTCTCTATTCAGACGAACCAATGAGAGTCTAAAGTAAACAAACTTTGTGGGTAACAAGGAGCAACCAGTAAACTAATTTTAGCTGTCATGTCTAGCGTACACTTGTCTTATGATTTTATGATTCTCTGAAATGGAGATAATTTCTTGTTCTATAGACTGACTGTGACCCTATATGGTCTCCACTTCCTTTAAGTCTTATAACCAATCCTTATATGGTTACACTGTTTAGTTTCCTTCTTCTGTATGATGTTCCAGAAAACTATATAAGCTGCATTTAAAATTAGCTCGGTGTGCGATTCTGCCTATTGCTAACAGAGTCTGCGTTACTCTGTTGAACGCGCCAGTTTGCAAACTTATTAAAGGTAAACTTTTGTTTGACTCATTTTGTCTCTTGGCACATTCTTTCCGGGTCTAAAAGGAGAAATTGAAATTTCCACTACAGGTTCAAGCACTGTACAAGCAGCAAGACCACAATGTTATATCAATGGGACACCTTGTGATGTTTGTTAATCCAAACTGTACTGTGTCCTGTTAGAATCGCAGGATTACAAATCAAATGAAATGAAATGTTATTTATACAGTGCCTTTCATACAAAAAGTCTCTCAAAGAATGACTAAGACTAAACAAAAGAAAGTCAAAATAAAACATGTTTGTATAGAGAAATAGTGTAAAAAGAAAGCAAGATCAAATATAAACAGTTTGGTATAAATGTGAAAGAAATACAAAAGGCAAAATTGTTCACATTTTAAAAGTTAATTAAAACTGAAAAAATTAGATTTTTCATTATTTTCCCCTCACCGCAGCAGCTCCCTGCACAGCTCAGGAGACCAAAAGGACTCACAGATCTGTGGATGCTGAGTGGTCCAGTGGTTAAAGAAAAGGGCTTGTACCCAGGAGGTCCCCGGTTCAAATCCCGGCTCAGTCACTGACTCATTGCGTGACCCTGAGGAAGTCACTTAACCTCCTTATGCTCCGTCTTTCGGGTGAGACGTAATTGTATGTGACTCTGCACAGGCCCGTATTAAGGTATTTGGTGGCCCAGGGCTACTGACATTTCAGGGGCCCCCCCTTGGAGACCCCCCCCCCAATAATTCTGTACAATCAGCTGATAGTCCCGCACTCTGCGCTCATGCACAATCTCATACAATACCAACACAATCATCAATCATGTCATTCGAATAGGCAGTGTACAGCGTTACCATTCACATCACAGTAGCTATGGCATGCAAAATGGTATGGTAGTCGGCACTACCATTAGCTCTCATTACCGACCGTATCGTTTAGTTGTAGTCGATGGGACCACGTTATCAGGCAACACAGCTTGATGTGACATTAGACAAAAACACAGTGTAGTCGGCACTACACTAATCGTGTGGCCTACAGTAGGCAAGTATTTGGCGCTACTCTCAAGCCTCCTTAACATTACAAAGTATAAAGACACATTTGACTTACCATTGCTAGATTTTATGCTTTCTTGAGAATTCCATAATAATGTCCGTGAAGTCCAGTTGGCGAAGCAGGTCATGTTCAATCGACATGGGACTTAAATGATTGAGTCTCTGTTGCCCCGTAGTGGACCTAAGCCGGTGCTCAATCAGTGCCAACTTTGAAAACGACCGCTCACCCCCCACGTTTGTGACCGGTAAGGTGAGGAAAATCCTCATTGCAATGTCCACATTTGGAAATACAAATTGCAGCTGTTTCTTCTGCAGCATTTGGAGCAAGTTCCTTGGAGATGTGTCACTTGTGTCCTTTGAGAAATGAATGAACTGTATCAATTCATCAACAAAGTCCTCCTGTAGATCATTGTGATACCTCACTTGTAATTTGCGGGCAGCCGTGCCTAGTTCATCGTTAGACAGAGGCATTAGATTTGTCAAAAAGCTGAAGTGGGCGCATGTTTCTTTGTATGCGTCGTGCCTGTGTTTTAACTCAGTGTTCAATTTGTCAATCATTGCAAAAAACACCTCAACACGAAATTTGTCTATTTCTGACAAAATGTGGTCCGGCTCCACTGACTCATCTGATTGACGTTTTCTCTTTATATGTCGACTCTTCTCGCACTTGAACTCTTGTGACACGTTATCTGACATGTCCTTTGCTTTTTCCTCGAATGTGTCAAGCTGCAAACGCAGGTCCTCAACAAAATCAGTGAGGGAGCTTACTAAGTTCACTGCTGTTACCAGGTCTAGATCTACAGCTTGGAGGGCAACGCTAGTGGACTGAAAGCGTTGAAGTACTGTATTCCAAAATATGCATAGAAAGGCCATTTCTAGCTTTGTCATTTTATTGAAAAGGGATTGCGCATCAGCGCGTGTGCTAGAATTCTGTGTTGTATCATCTGAAAGGTTTTTCAAGGACTCCTGAATATTTAATTCAAGAAAAGGGCTTTGGTGGCCTGTGCATGAGCTGACCATCGTGTGTCAGACAGGTCTTTAAGTGTCTCCACACGCTTGTTTTCGTTTGGGTCAAGTCCATCTTTGATCAATTTCCAGCGGCGGGGTGACGCAGAGCAGAAGTTGAAGAGTGACTGAATAACGCGGAAAAAAATGTTTGCCTCCGTGCAGCAATCCACGCGGCTCATTCCCACTAAATTAAGAGAGTGAGCTGCACAGGGAACCCAGTCTGCTAGAGGATTCACCTCTTGTATGCGCGATCTCAATCCCTTATACGTTCCGGACATGTTACTGGCATTGTCAAAACACTGTCCTCTACAGTTCTGAAGATCAATGTTCATGCTCTCTAAAACGTTTGTTACTGACTGAAAAAGTGATTCACCCGTGTGGCTAAGGATTGGTAGAAATTTCAGGAAACTTCATAAATCTGGCCCTCCTGTGACATGTAGAGAATAACAAACGTCAACTGGTCAATGTGTGAAAGGTCGGGAGAAGAATCAACTACGATGGAAAAATACTTTGCCTTTTGCACCTGAAGTATTATTTCAGCTAGTACCCTGTCCCATTAAAGCAATGAATTCCTCGCAGATAGTGGATGATAAATATGAGGGAGTCCCCCTTCCCTTATTCCCATACTTCCTCATGTGTTCAGCGAGAAAAGAATCGAACTGACTAAGTAATTCCAAAATGCCAAGATAATTACCATTATTGGGGTAACCAAAGAGTTCATTGTCTCCTCTAAAGGCGAGACCGCGCTCTGCCAGAAACTTGATCACAGAAACAACCCGCCTGAGTACCTCACTCCAGTATGCCTGTTCCTCTTGACACTGTGTTTTAAGCGCAGCATCTATACCATTGATCTGAGTATGTGCAATCCATGTTAGCATTGCATTTCGGTGGGAGCTACTAGCCTCATGCTCCTCTACACGAGCGTTTGCATGTTTCCAGTCACTGAACTCCGAATCGATAAATGCTGATGAACATGTCCCCTCTTGAAATAGACGACAAACTAAACAATACACATTGCCGGTGGAGGGTGAGTAAAGGAGCCACTCTTGTGGCACGCACTTCCCGTTTTTGAGGGTTCGTGTGAATAAAGTTTTTGAGAGGCATCTGCGTTGAGTTTTGTAAATTCTCTCTGAGGCGGAAAAATTGCTATCTTTATTCTGGCAAATAAGGGGGCCCTTGCTCACCCAGTGTGATCTCACCTCCTCAGTTATCGGACCCCAACATGCCGTATCAGTACTAGCAACAGCATTATCTGTTTCGTAAGTTTCTCCCGCCTTAAGTTCGCAGTTCAATGGCTGGCTCTCATTTTTCTCATCTGCTGTAGTGGCTGTGCACTCAGCGCTAACCGACTCGCCGCTCTCTGCTTGCTCCTCTGACTCATGTGGCTCTTCCTCACTTTCATTCTTCTGACACTGACTTTTAAAGAATGTAGTTAGTTTTGGTGTACTATTTATAACCTCCTCGGCTTTAGCTAGTTTGAGTTTAGTGATTTTTCTTTTTTTTCGCACTGCTGTCGTATTTCCGTGACATGTTTGCCGCTAGCTACTCAGCTTAGTTTATTTTAGTTGAACGCCAGTGGATATAGCTAGCATAAGATTTTTTATTGCATCAAATAACTACGGCATGCCAAAAGGACACAAAATGTTTTAAAAAAAGGCAAATTGTTTAGTTTAGTCCTTGCTTTTTTTTATTAGCCAACCGTTATGAGTTTGACTTTACAGGGGCGGCGGGGCCCCCCTAGGAGGCGGGGCCCTGGGCTTCAGCCCATGTAGCACATTGGTTTAACATGGCCCTGACTTTGCAGCTGATGCATAGTTCACACACCCTAGTCTCTGTAAGTCGCCTTGGATAAAGGCGTCTGCTAAAACAAATAATAATAATAATAAAGATCTCCGCTCTGGTATTCACGCGGTGTGACCGAGCGGCTTGCAGTGTTGATGTCACGGACCAGAAACAGAAACCAAAACAATGAATGGCGGTGGTGAAACTATTTTATTAAAACACAATATTTTAACACAAAACAAGACAGAAACAAAAGGCCATGTTGGTATCTCTCTCTCTCTCTCTCTCTCTCTCTCTCTCTCTCTCTCTCTCTCAATCTTAAAACAATAATAAATAATAAATATAAACATATAACTCATAATATAAATAAATAATAAAGAAAGGGGCGGGACACGCCGCCACACGTGGCCATCCCAGTTGTGAGGATCCTGAGCAGGGGCGGACTGGGACCAAAAATCGGCCCGGGAAGTTCGGATCCACCGGCCCACATTTATGTCAAAATCAACATACCGAAATAATAATGAAGTCAGCGCACGCAGCGCGCCATCATGATGAAGTATCGGTAAAAAAAAAATAGATTTTTTTAATTTTTAGGGTTCCCGGTTCCCGGTTCTAATCCCACTTCAGCAACTAACTCATTGTGTGACCCTGACTAACTAACTCCTTGTGCTCCGTCTTTCGGGTGAGACGTAATTGTAAGTGACTCTGCAGCTGATGCATAGTTCACACACCCTAGTCTCTGGTAAGTCGCCTTGGATAAAGACGTCTGCTAAATAAACAATAATAATAATAATAATAATAATAATAATAATAATAATAATAATACTTGTGTTACTGACAAAGTCAGGAGGAATTTGTAGCCCAGACCAATTACGTGATAGGCATCAGTCAATAAATTGTATCGGGATAGAATCAAATAGCAACACATGGCACAGTTTTTGCATGAAGTGCACGTTTTGTTCTCTAGCTCCAGCTCTTCTTCACATGCTCCACTGTTTCCATCCTCCTCAGGCATCTCACCTGTTGTTCTGACACTGTATCCATCCCAAGCTGACATCTTCAGTCTGTTGCACTGTGTTAGGGTGATAACAAAAATGTGTCCAGCTCTTTGGACTGAGGGCGTGTGAAGTAATCAAAGCTACCAGCTGACCCCCCTGTATTCACTTCAAATACCTGCATATTCTCTCTCTCTCTCCTTCTCTTTCCTCAGCTGTTGTTCTCTCTGCACTGGACCCTGCAACAGCATCCATTTTGTCCCTCTCTCGCTCCTCAAGCTCAGCTGCATCTGCTTTAATATGCGTAAATGAACAACAGCAATCAATTTAATTAATACCTATAGCAAACTTTATTATAATTTGAAAGAAACGATTGCTTTAAAATTTGGGATTTTGTTAGTGTGATACAATACATGCAATGTGAAATCTACGCTGCGAGTGTCCAGTAGGGGTCAATACCATAGCCAAATGGCATGTCATGCTATGGTTTTACAAATAAAAATTGGCTAATACCACCATCAGCTCGGCTTGCCATGATTTTGTTTCAGTTTATATCAGGGGTAACCAGCTAAATGGTGGAGAGAGACAGAGACGCGACCTGGGAAATGTTTGAGCTAATGTTTTTTTTTAGTAACCCAGCTAGCCAGCTAGCATAGGACGGTTAGTCGATTTGCTAGCGGAGCTTAGCATAGTTATACATAGCTGACTAGATCTCAATAAGTGACTAACGTTACAAATATTGGTGTAGCTGTTTTATAAAAGCAATAATGTAGGAGAGGCCATGATATATCGTGTATAAAGTCACAGCCAGGGCGTTATTAGGTACGAGGCGCAGCCGAGTCTTTTAATCTATTTTAATGCAACCATAAACTCTACTGCTTGTACCTGCTGTGCTCGACCCTGCCACAGCGTCATCTTCTTCAGTGGGCTCCCTAGGCTGAGTCAGCTGATACTGGCTTCCTGGCGTCCCTCGCTCTCCCTACTACCAGCCGGCCTGCGGAACATGTCCATTATTTCTGTGCATTTTGCGGCATCTGCCTCGAGAGACCATTGCCGTTTGTCTCTAATCTTTTTTGCCCCACCTTTTCTTTTTCTCTCCATTTTATACACTGATACTCATCCACTAGTGATGTGCAGTTCGCGAACGAATCGTTCTTTTTGAACGACTCACTAAGGTGAACGGTGGGAATCGGATCAGAGTCCCCATTGAATTGGTTCTTTTGATTCACCCAATGAACAAGCTGCGTGGCGCACAGGAGTCGAGTTACCAGCCTATCAAAAGTCATGAAGTGATTCCTTACCTCTCGAGTCTGGCTGATTTGTTCGTTGTAACAAGGAAACCGGGTTGTCTGTCAACTCGTTGAATGTTATGAAACTGAAGACCGTATGTGCCATGTTGGATCCAAATTCCTGCTTACTTAGTGCATGATAAGAACTCTGTGTGAGCCAAAATGGCATCAGTTACATCCTCCAGACCATAGCTATATATCTATGGTAAGGAGGGATGGATCTGTCAATCAAATATATATTCTTTTTTTGTCAAACTATATTTAATTTAATGTTTATGAACCCAGTCAACCAAATATAGATTCTCCCTAGCTTTTGTGATGTGCAGTTCGTTAACTGACTCGTTCTTTCCGGTTCAAATAAACCTACGTAAACAATCTTAATGCAGTCTACATTGATTGGTTTTGTGTCATTGAATCAGTGAATCAAATGAAAGAAATGAATCGATTCACCAAACTGAACTGAATTAAATGAATCGAGTCACTAAAAATAATCGAACTGCCCATCACTACCATCCACTATCAATACAAGAGGTTCAAACGAAAGACGAAATCTGGCTGACCAATCACGTTCTAAGAAACTCCGAGCAAGTCCAATCAGGAAGTGGCCACTCCTCGCCCCCCCTTAGATATTGCGATATTGGATCTACCCAGGAGATGACTGGTGTGGTGATGTGTGCGCGCGCGAGAGTGCGAGACCGCCAAGTTAATAACAGCGTCATTCTCAGCATGTAATGGGGAAAAAAAATAAAAATAATAATTATAAATCAAACGTAGAACAGCAGCCCACGCAGGTCCAAACAGACCGGCCCACCGGGGATTCTCCCGCACTTCCCGATGGCCAGTCCGTACCTGATCCTGAGTCACACACAGTGCCTTGTTGCTGTTTCCCACGGTCTTGCATTCTCTCGCTCTCACGTTTCAGGCTTGGCGATGTTGTCACTAAACTCTCTTGAGCCGAATGCTGATCCTTCAGCCAGACTTGGATGCAAAGAGCAGATGTGCTGTGGAGGCGATTTGGAGAAGATGGGAGTGGTCTGTGAAACCTCCCTTTATGGTCAGGAGCGCCTCAGCATACGCCCCTCCAGCCAATCAGGATATTAACAAATATCAGAAGTCTGCTTGTTCCATCTCCATGAGAGTAGGTGAATGGTCAGAGCATATTAACCCAATATTGTCCTGTTACAATACCTTTAAACCCCTATCTGAGTCCTCTGTAGCTCACTCCTCATACAGCACTATATCTATAGAGATGGACAGCATTTAAACTGAGCCACAGAGTGAAGTATGAATCCCCAAATCCTCTAGCCCCTGCCCACCCCTGCAGAGTCTGCACTGTTAATATAGAAGTGAGAACTTCCTCTTCAGTTCAGACATGTATCTGGCTCTTCTCAGACAGCACTTGCTATGGAGATGGACAGCTTTGAATTGGATCATGATTTTGAAAACATGGACATCCAGCAGCCGCCATGCACGAGAGCAGGAGCACAACATGGGGGTAAGTAGAGAGACACACAGGCACCAATCTTCAAGTTAGCATGGGTACCCCCATTTCTCTTTCTCTTGTCTTCTGTTTTAGCCTGTATTCTCTTACATATTAAACAGAGCTTTGAAACATTATAATTGACTAATAAACCAGCTCTAAAACAGAAGGAAAAGCCTTAATGAACTGCAAACTTGATTTTTTATTCAAAATGGAGCAGAAACTTTAAAAGAACCCTAAAGTTGCACAATATATACCACAGTATGAATTATTCTATTCTTAAGATCTATAATTTGCTCAAAACAACATGGTACAGCAGTTTGTTCGAAAAATTGTATTGTGTAAAATAAATAAAGTACTTTCTTCAGCTGGTGGTAAACACAATTAGAGAATGATCGGTTATATTGCATTAAATACAAATATATTTACCAATACAGGCTATTAGTTAAGAGCAGAGATGATTGGTTTATTTTTGGCACGAGATGAATAAAATAGTGTATGGCAACACCATTAAAATGTAGTTTATGCTATAAACGTTTGTTATTTAATGTTAAGTAAGCTTCCGATTAATGACTATTACACGTGGAGTTTGTACAAAAAAATATTTATTTACTCACCTAAAAAAAAAAGTTTGAGTACTGTAAATAACTTAAACATAACTACTTTGAGAAAAAGTAAACTATCCTGCTGCAGATTTTAATTGAGATATTGAAACTTCTACGTGTCGTTGACAGTTTCCTTCAAACTCATTATCAAATTACTGTATCTTTTGAAATGATCTTCCTCAGACACTGATAAAATTGCAAGTACCATTGCTTGGTTTAGACTACACTGGGGGGATGATCAGTGGCAAAAACTCCTAATTAAATCAATTTTGATTCCATGTTGTAACACAAACAAATGTGGAAAAATCCTATATATATATATATATATATATATATATATATATATATATATATATATATATATATATGCGCTGCCAAGTTGTGTAACTGCACGCTCCAGAACCAGGTTATCACCGCTCTGCACTGTGGTGTAGCAAGCGCTCCCCTGTACTGCTCTCCTGATTGCCTACCGCAGCCACTCGAATCTGTGTATCCACCCCGGTGTATGCTATGCGCTACCTCGGGTTGTGTTGACTTCACGCGGTTAAGGCTAGGTGCCTCTCAGTGCTTCGGCACCCTCAGTGTTTATACGCTCCATGCCTTGGTGCTTAGCAATACCTGCACTCGGTGCCCCGGTCCTCTGTGCTTCTGCACCCTTGGTGGAGTGCTTCAGTACACAGGTCTACAGCCTCCAGTGTTTAAACAATGCCCTTGGAGCTATGCCGACATCAAGCATGGCTAAAGTCCACGGATGCAATCCTAGCTTCCTTGCAGCTGCAAGTGATCAGGATTATGAACTACCTGGATGACTGGTTGATCTGCCCCAGTCGCAGGAAGGAGCAGTGGCCCACACAGCGATTTGTATGAAGCATCTGTTGAGACTGGGTCTCACCCTGAACGATACCAGAATCAATTAATACCGGTGTAAAGTACGGTCTACTTGAGTCTCCGGCTGGATTCCCTTACGATGCGAGCCTACCCGTCGGTCGACAGAGTAGCTGCCATTCGCAACTGTCTGGCCCTATTCAACACGGGTTCACTGCACCCCAAGCGCAATAGACACCGTCGGCTGACCGTGCCTCGCCGATGCTGGGAAGCTCTATGCTGGTGGAGGCAAGCCTCGCACCTGAGCGAAGGCGTAAGGATAGGAGTGATACACAACCATCAATTGGTGATGACAGACGCACCCAATTCTGGTTGGGGGGGGAGCGGTCTGGGCAGGCAGATGAGTTTGCGGACATCACGGCACATAAATGCGTGGGTGCTGAAAGCAGCCCACGAGTGGCCCAAAGCATTTTTGTACTCTTTCCTGCCTATACCGCTGCTCCCGGCCTTTCTCGAAAAGGTCAGTTTAGAGGAAGCATGAGTTCTCCTAGTGGCCCCCAAGTGGCCCAGGAGAATCTGGTTTTCGACCCTGTATCAGCTGTTGCACGGCCAGCCTGGGAGTTTCCACTGCGCATGGATCTCCTCAGTCAGACAAAAGGCTCTCTTTGGCACCCGGAACCGGGCAGGTTCTGGCTATGGGTCTAGCCCCTGAAAGGGACCGCTGGTTAGCCCTAAGACTATCAGATGCAACTGTGGGTACGTTGCAGAGCACTAGGGCAGACTCCACTAGGTCCTTGTACACCTATAATTGGAGGTATTTCCAGGCTTGGTGTCTGGCTAGAAGCTATGACCCCATATCTTGCCCTATGCCAGTCATCTTACATTTTCTGCAAGAACTCCTTGATGCTTGTAGGTCACCTTCCACTTTGAAGGAGTATTTAGCGGCTATATCTGCTTGCCATGCCCCCGTAGATTCAGTGTCTCCGGGCGCACATTTTTGGCTACCTGGTTTCTTTTATTATTATTATTTGTTTATTTAGCAGACACCTTTATCCAAGGCGACTTACATAGACAGTGTGTGAACTATGCATCAGCTGCAGAGTCACTTACAATTACGTCTCACCTGAAAGACGGAGCACAAGGAGGTTAAGTGACTTGCTCACAGTCACACAATGAGTCAGTGGCTGAGGTGGGATTTGAACTGGGGACCTTCTGGTTACAAGCCCTTTTCTTTAACCACTGGACCACACAGCCTCCTTCTTAAAGGCGTTCAGCAATTACGCCCTCCCAGGAGGACTGTCCTCTCCGAGTGGAACCTTGATGTTGTACTGGAGGCTCTCACGAAGGCCCTGTTTGAGCCCATAGACTCCATAGAGTTAAAGTGCCTTCCTCTTGGCTATCACCTCTGCTAAACGTGTCAGTGAGCTGCAGGCACTGTGTGTGCACAGCTCCTGCATGCATATTTGGGAGGATGGCAGCAGGGTGTCTCTGCGCACCAACCCTGCTTTCCTCCACAAGGTGATCACAGTCTTCCACATTAATCAGTCTCTGGAACTGGAGTCCTTCCATCCACCTCCGTTTGCTTCAATGGAGGATGAGAGATTGAATTTCCTCTGTCTAGTGCGGGCATTGAGATGCTACGTGCAAAGGACAAGAGCTCAGCGTCAATCTGACCAGCTCTTTGTCTGTCACGGGGCACGGACGCTAGGACAGCCCCTCGCTAAGCAGCGTCTGTCACATTGGATTGTGGACACAGTCTCGACTGTGTATAATGGTGCTGGCTTGCCCCCACCTGGTAGGGTAGCCACACACTCCACTAGAGGGCTGGCTACATCTTGGGCCCTCTTCAGAAGGGCCTTGCTGTCCGATATTTGTACTGTGGCTAGCTGGGCTACGCCGCATACCTTCTCCAGGTTCTACCACCTTAATGTGGTAGACCCTGCCCTGCTTTCATTAGACACGAGGGTCCTTGAGGGTGTAAGATCACACCACTAATCCCTGGATTATGCAGTTCTGATGCGTCCCTCATATGCTGCCATTCCTTCTCCCTCATGACGGCTCTGGTATACATTATCCCATGCATAATGTTGTTAGTGATCGTCTTCGAATTGAAAGGGAACGTTAGGTTACTTACCGTAACCCTGGTTGCCTGAAAGAGAAGACTACCACCAACCACGAGGTCGCATCGGTCGCCCTCACAGGTTTGACGGACAAAAAGTATTTTGCGGAATGTGCAAGGAAATATTAAATAAATTACGCGTACAGATTATTATTATTATTATTTTTAAAACAGCAAATATACAGATAAATGCACTGACATCAAAATTATCATCAAAAGTTACTCAAGCACTTTACACTAGCTTGTGAAATGGTGTTGTAATTAACAGCCTGTAGGTAAAGTGTATCTGCAAGGACAGCTTTCAGTTTTACTATGTCAGGTGCATGTTCACCATTTAGGTCTTGCAAAACAAATACAATATGTAACCCATACTGATCTTGTGCATCAGTCGACTCGTCGGTGACCACTGACAAGCAACCAGACTGTTTTAACAATCCCATCTCCTGCTTTAGGTAAATATTCACGTCTCAGCTGGGCTGATGAAGGAATCTCTCCACCATTTGCTACACTCTGTCTGAAGAATTTCCGTAACCTTTGCTACCCTGGAATCTGATTTTGTTTTTAAACTAAAAATAAAATTGTGTGAGGTATGAGTTCAGTTGACTGTGGTTGTGGTTTGTTTAGGAGTTCATACACAGCCAAGTGAGACGAATCAGAGATTTCTTTTGGATTGGACTCTCTGATGAGGTCACAGAGGGAGAGTTTCTCTGGGTGGACAACACACCTCTGAGTACAACGTGAGAACATGACACTCTATACTGTAGTGCTAATGAATAACACCCGATGCACAATATACACTGTAGTTATGTATTTTTTAATTTATTCATTTAAATGTTTCAATGTGAATTCCTGTGCCACCTCGTTCTGAATTAAAGGCTCCAGTCCCAGTGTTCAGAAAGTGAAAAGACTGGAACCCAGGCCTCCTCCAGAGGAAGGTGAAAGGCATGAATGAGAGGCTGCTGAACTAGCCCGCTGTCTGTCCATTTGAAAGAGTCAGAGGCACTGGTCCCAGTTCACTTGCTGTATGGTTTATCATGGCAAAGTATTCATTTAATATTCATCTATTTCAGGTACTGGAAACACAATGAGCCAGACAATGGACTTTCTCTTGATGGTAAATGACATTCTAATGCAGACTGTGCTGTCATCGATTACAGAGCAGCTTCCCTGCAGAGCTGGGGTGATACACAGTGCTCTGTGCCAGTCAGAAGGGTTTGTGAAACTATCTCAGCGATCCCCGCTGGTTAAATACTAATGGGTTCTAATAGGCATAGCTAATATGATTCATTGTGAAATCTCATTTTCAATACATTAGTATCATTTACCTATTGCTCAGATTGAATTGACTGGCTGACTAGAAGTTCTGTGCATTTCTTGTAGTTTAGGTTCTGCTGACCAGGCTATACTGTGTTTTATTAAGTGCAAGAGCTTGCTTGTTCCTGCGCACATCGGTGTGATTTGCTGTGTTAGGCAAACAATAGAGATGATAGCCACTCATCTGAGTGTTTTTGATGTGGTTGCAAGGCGTGCAGTATGTTGTAGAGAGAAGGGAAGTGGGTGAGAGGGCAGGAAGTGAAAGTCTATTAGGCTTTGTGGTCTTTGGTCCTCAAAGACAATTTCTCTAGAGCAGCTCACCGCAGTTTATAAAAGTACTAAACAGAAACAGAAAAGTAAATCCTAGACAATCGTTGAGTATTGTTTATTGCTTTACCCCTTGCTCATTATACGAGGAGTGTGTGTTATATTGTGAATGTCTGTTCCTGTCCCTCGAGTTAGACTTGTATTTGCTTAATATTTTTCTTGAAATTTACATGTGTTTAAAAATGTACATATTAACATTGCAACTGCATTACAGTGCAAAAGCAATCACACCATTTATTTTTTTCTTCTAAATACTTCATTTTTTTCTCTTTATTTGTGTTCCCTATCATTTTCTGTTGTTGTTTCTCCATAGATTACTACAGATTTGCTTACTAAAAATTGCTTCTGTTAGGCTTGTCAGCGCACAATGTTTCACTGCACTGTGCTACACTAATATGCTTCCTCTTTCGATTAAAAAAAAAAAAAAAAAGTTATGCACATTAATTAAGAGATCTATCATGTTAAAAACGTTTCTTTTTTACATTTTGTTTTTGTGTTTTAATTCAAAAATCACAGCCTGTGGCAATGTGCCCCGCCCTTGTGTGCAATTGTATGTTATGTGTTGTATGTTGCGTGTGTAAATGTTGGTGTATAGTCATTGGTACACGGGATATAAACGGGTCTGTGTTTCACGTGTATTTAAAAAGTGTATATTTGTATTTAGGCACGGGATTGCACATCACGCACGTGCATTTAAAATATAATATGTGAACACGGGGTTTCACGTAATGAATTCACGTGCTGGGATTCAAGTGAGTAATTAATTAGTAATTGAATCCCAGCACAACAGTATAAATAGATGCACGTTTAGTCACTCGTGGTTAGGTGTTCGGTGAGTGGAGAACGGGTGAGAGAGAAGGAGAAATACATTTAAATATCAATTACTATTACGTGCTGGTAGGACCAGCACGATACTTGTTTATTTAAAACTCACCGTGTTTGTTTGTGTGTCTGTCCGTTTACTGTATAGTCCGTTTTGTTCGTCTGTTTATTTTGGGCTACAAGTGCCGTGTCCCGTGTTTTTGTGTTTAAAACCTTTTATTTTCTGGGCTGTTAAATATTAAATGCTGAGCGCGATCACGCGCTCAGCTTAACCAAAATCCAAGTCTCTGTTGTTTGTGTTCCTGTTTCTGGTCTGACGCCACCCACTCCGGCCGTCTTTGTGACACAGCCCCAGTTTATACTGTAGCTCTTGTTGGACTGATCTGGTATAAACTCTCTCTCATTGTAACTGCCATCAACATTGCTGTGTTTTATATAATAATAATAAAGTGTGGATCTCTTTAAAGGTCTCCTGCTTGTTTTATTGCAGTCCTTCCTCAATGTGTGAGTTTGTGGATTGTTTCTCAAACCAGGTTCAATCACTGTACAAGCAGCAAGACCAGAATGTTATATCAATGGGACACCTTGTGATGTTTGTTTCTCCAAACTGTACTGTGTCCTGTTGGAATCACAGAATTACAAATCAAATCAAATGATATTGTATCAGGGCAGGAGCCCTGCACATGAAGAGGGGGTTTGTGTGTGTATGCATTGTAAATAATATTGTGTAATTGTTATCATTTAATTTATTGCTGTACCTGACACTCCTGGGATTGCCTGCCTGTTGTGTGTGATTGCCAGCTGTAGATAATCAACGGGTAGGTGTGTTCCAGCACGGCATCAGGTATAAAGAGGTCCTGTCTGTTCACCTCGGGGCTGCTGCAAAGCCACGGACAACGGGATGAAGATCGTCCACGCTACCCGAACATAGTGCGAGAAATAAGTTGCTGAAATCCTCTGATCGCCGTGATGGTGAACCGGGATCGGAGCCAAAAGAAGCTGCCAAAACCGCCGATGGCCGGAGTCGGGGTTTGTGTTGATACATAAAGATTAGTTCGGGGATGGTAGATCCCCTTAAAGTATAGCGAGGTGAGCAAGCAGGACCTCCATGCATTAGGGAGTAGGGCACGCCGTTTTTATGGCACCTTTTATTTTATATTTTTTTGTATTGTGTTTTATTTTGTTTTTTCGTAAGCTGGCTGTATGCACTCAGTGAGCTACCATGGTTGGTAGTGTCACGTGAGCTGTTCTGTGTGTGTGTGTGTGTGTATGTGTGTGTAAATAAATCCTGCACGCCTGTGGGGTGTGTCAATTTCAACCTGTCTTGGTCTCCTGCCTGTCACTCAGCAGCGAATGCACACACCCACAAGCAAGAACCCTGTTACATATGGTGGCAGCGGTGGGATTCGCTGCGTTTCGCCGAGGCAAGGTGGGACATCAGTAGGAGATTGTGATTCCAGGGGGGAGGACCCCTGGGGAAAAAGCTGATGCCCCAAACCCCTGAAATTTTTTTGGGGGGGACAAGTGCAAGCCCGCAGGTGACCCCCAGCAGCCACCGGAGGTGCTGCTGAGGGAGCCAGAGAGGGGAGCCAACTGAGACGTGGGTGAAAAGCCACAGAGGGAGCAGCTGGCGCCCTGAAAGTCAGAGGGGAAGGAGCTATTGTCCTCCAAGGCTAAAGTAGGAGGAGCTACCGTCCTCAAAGGCCAGAGTAGGAGTGAGTGGCTGCCTGCCTGTCTGAAGAGCCAGAGGAGGAGCTACAGTCCAAGAAGGAGTAGCTGCCTTCCCGAGGGCCAAAGAAGGAGGAGCTACTGTCCCGACAGCCGGAGGAGGAGGAGCTGCCGTCCAACAGCCTGAGGAGGAGGTGCTGCCGACGCCGACAGTGAGGAAGGAGAGAAGCAACGGGTTTCTATGGTGGAGGAGTCGAGGAGACCAGATCCACCACAGCCCCGACCTCCACCCCTGCGCTCCATTCCGGCGCCTAAGGGTCAGCTCCCTCGGCCCATGCTCCCAGATACCCCATCGTCGTGTCTGGACCTCTCATCGCTGGGCCTGAGTCCAAGGTCGCGGCACCACCAGGCACGGTTGTTCGCCCAGACTCCTGTTTCGCTCCCCCTGGTGAACCAGACGTCAGTACACTGTCGCAGGGGCTCTCGCCTCTGCCTGCAGCTGCAGCCACCTGGTCACCAGCCTGCACTCCGGTCGCCCTATCCACACCGCCTGGGTCCCGTCGTCGGTCCTCGGTCCCTTCTTAAGGGGGCACCGGGATGGAAACTGCGGCCCACACAAAGACCTAATGTACCCTCCTGCCCAGCTGTAACTCCCACCGACACAGAGAGGCATCAATCAAGGGGGGAGGTGGTTAACTTCAACCTGTCTTGGTCTCCTGCCTGTCACTCAGCAGCGAATGCACGCACCCACAAGCAAGAACCCTGTTACATATGGTGGCAGCAGTGGGATTCGCTGCGTTTCGCCGAGGCAAGGTGGGACATCAGTAGGAGATTGTGATTCCAGGGGGGAGGACCCCTGGGGAAAAAGCTGATGCCCCAAACCCCTGAAATTTTTTGGGGGGGGACAAGTGCAAGCCCGCAGGTGACCCCCAGCAGCCATCGGAGGTGCTGCTGAGCGAGCCAGAGAGGGGAGCCAACTGAGACGTGGGTGAAAAGCCACAGAGGGAGCAGCTGGCGCCCTGAAAGTCAGAGGGGAAGGAGCTATTGTCCTCCAAGGCTAAAGTAGGAGGAGCTACCGTCCTCAAAGGCCAGAGTAGGAGTGAGTGGCTGCCTGCCTGTCTGAAGAGCCAGAGGAGGAGCTACAGTCCAAGAAGGAGTAGCTGCCGTTCCGAGGGCCAAAGAAGGAGGAGCTACTGTCCCGACAGCCAGAGGAGGAGGAGCTGCCGTCCAACAGCCTGAGGAGGAGGTGCTGCCGACACCGACAGTGAGGAAGGAGAGAAGCAACGGGTTTCTATGGTGGAGGAGTCGAGGAGACCAGATCCACCACAGCCCCGACCTCCACCCCTGCGCTCCATTCCGGCGCCTAAGGGTCAGCTCCCTCGGCCCATGCTCCCAGACACCCCATCGTCGTGTCTGGACCTCTCATCGCTGGGCCTGAGTCCCAGGTCGCGGCACCACCAGGCACGGTTGTTCGCCCAGACTCCTGTTTCGCTCCCCCTGGTGAACCAGACGTCAGTACACTGTCGCAGGGGCTCTCGCCTCTGCCTGCAGCTGCAGCCGCCCGGTCACCAGCCTGCGCTCCGGTCGCCCTATCCACACCGCCTGGGTCCCGTCGCCGGTCCTCGGTCCCTTCTTAAGGGGGCACCGGGATGGAAACTGCGGCCCACACAAAGACCTAATGTACCCTCCTGCCCAGCTGTGACTCCCACCGACACAGAGAGGCGTCAATCAAGGGGGGAGGTGGTTAACTTCAACCTGTCTTGGTCTCCTGCCTGTCACTCAGCAGCGAATCCACGCACCCACAAGCAAGAACTCTGTTACAGTTATTTACAGTATATAATGCCTTTCATACAAAGCACTGTACAAGACAAAACAAAAGAAAGTCAAAATAAAACACATTTGTATAGAGAAATAGAGTAAAAAGAAAGTAAGATGAAATATAAAAACAGTTTGGTATAATGTAATGTGACAAATAAATGTAAAAGATTTAAAATTTAAAAGCTAATTTACAAAAGCTAAACTTTTGACTTTAAACCATCAATTCTCTCCATTCCTTATTGTGTGTTCTTGTGGTTCACGCCTGCCCTCCGCTCTGTGTGTGGATTGCCAAAGTCTGAAGTCAGCCAATGACCGGGCACTGTTGTCAGAACCCAACAGTAATGGCCAATGACATCATTGGCCAATTTTGTCGGTCAATGTAGTCATAAAGATCTAAATAACAACACTGGCCAGACAATAATGACATTGCCCAGTAGAAGGTGGTAAATGTTGAAACAATCGTAAATACAGCTACTAAAATATATTGGAGGTATATATATATATATATATATATATATATATATATATATATATATATATATATATATATATATGTGGCAGAGCAGGGCTCTGCCCTTGGAAATATTGGCAGGGATGGAGTTAAATTCTCCTTCCTGCCCAGGTTGATTGCCTGAAATATCCAGTCCACCAAAAATAGATTTTTAAATTTGCATAGTTACACAAACCATTGCCCAAGATTCACTGGGAACTGTTGTTAATGTCTGGCTAATTTGTCCGAAGTACCTTACATTTCTGTTAAGAAAACAACATCGTCCAAATTTAGCAGCTATTGATGTCATTGACCGGGCACTGTTGTCAGAGCCCAAGAGCAACTGCCAATGCAGCTCAGGACACCAGAGTGTTCAGTGGGCATCCTCCGATTCCACGACCCTACCCAAGCTTCCTTTTCACCCCGGAACTTGAGAGCGGATGTCAGCGAGCTGTCGACCACTAGGACAAATGCCAGCCCTGCAGGTGTCCCACTGAGCTCACTGGGTGGCTTGCCAACAGGTTTCACTGTAGTGCGATGAGGAGAAACAGTGCGCCGGTTTTGCCTCCCTAACCCACAGGAGCGCCAGAGCAAATGTGATGCTCCCTTCAGAAGCCCCAACGAAGACCGGCCTACTTCTGCCACTCGCAACATTTAAAAAATAAATAAATTGAGGCAGTATTTTGACTCCGTAACCACCTACCACACGTTCAGAAAGTACATAATTAGTTAGTGCTATCTGTCAGGAATTATTAACAAATCATGTGAGGTTTCGGAGTGAATAAGTGATGCGCTTTCAAGTTTGACTGGCCCATAGGCCTGCTGCTCGCCTCTGCAGCAGCCAGTGTTTCAGAAATAGCAGAGCGATCAGGAGCTCAGCGCAGCAGCAATTCTGACAGTACTGAAGCAGTTTAGTTTTTTAAACGTTGTAGGGCATACTTAGGGATAAACAATCACACATTAATCAAAGCGATATACATTGAATCTATACATTCTAATACTTAAGTAATAAACAGGTTTCAGTTTCAGGTTTCAGTTAGATATGCATTACAGATTTTGTTATGGCTCATTTTATTACACCAAGTAAAAAAAGTAACAATTGTGCTACTATGTCTTTGTACCAGCCAAATAAATATTAGTAGAAATATAGCATTTATAGTGGAGCACTTATTAAGAGACCATTTTTTTTTTTTTTTACTTTAAAATAAGCATTTAATGATCACATTTTGATACGTTGTAAACTAAATATTACTCTTTTAAAATCAGTCCTATGCATTTTACTGCAGTACAGTGCACTGGGGCAGCTGGTCAGTGGGTGCCTCCCTCTTTTGACAGGTGGTTTACAGTGAGAAGTGTTGTTTTAGAGGCACTTAATGTAAAACCAATCAGAGATTTGCTATTTTAACCAAAAAATGCAGCACATGCACATTTGTTTAGTTGAATTGTGATGTTATTTTAATATAATAATTTTAATAATTTTTAACCATTAAAACTCAAAGTTAACCCAGCGTGCACAGTTAATCCAAGATGCACTTCCAGTTCAATAATAAGCTGATTTTTGCGCATTAAAAGGTTTTTTTTTTATTGGTGTAAAAAAACAACTATTTTTTAAGTTTTCGTTTCACATCTTTAAGTTTGGCTAAAACTGATGAATACAATCTTGTTACACACACCTCCCTATACATTGTTTTATGTAATTGCGGACCCTCACAAATTGTAGCATGGAGACCAATAACAAGCACAACATGCTTATTCAAACAGTTTGAACTAGCCCCTATTTATATTAGCATCACATTTGATTATTTGGTGTCACCAGTTGCTAGGTTAATGCCCTGGCTCCACACACAATAAAGCTGATCTCACCCCATAACCACATACAAAAGCAACGTATGTATACATTGGTCTCAGAAATAAGAGGAAGGAACTCTTGAGCTATACTTTAACTTTTTCCTGCAAATGTCAGCAAATATCAAATGTCTGCTTGTTCCATCTCCCTGAGAGTAGGTGAACAGTCATACTATATTAACCCAGCATTGTCCTGTTACAATACCTTTAAACCCCTATCTGAGTCCTCTGTAGCTGACTCCTCATACAGCACTATATCTATAGAGATGGACAGCATTTACACTGTGTTGCAGAGTGAAGTGTGAATCCCCACTTCCTCTAGCCCCTGCCCAGCCCTGCAGAGTCTGCACTGTTAATATAGGAGTGAGAACTTCCTCTTTAGTTCAGATGTGTATCTGGCTCTTCTCAGACAGCACTTGCTATGGAGATGGGCAGCTATGAATCAGATCAGGTTTATGAAAACGTGGACATCAAGCAGCCGCCAAGCAGGAGAGCAGGAGCGCAACATGGGGGTAAGTCTAAAGACACACAAACACCAATCTTAAACTTTCTCTTGTCTTCTTTTTTACCATATGTATTACATTATATATTAAACAGAGCTTTGAAAAATCCTCATTTGCTAATAAACCAGCTGTAAAGCAGAAGGAAAGGGTTTAATGAACTACAAACTTGATTCATTTATTCAAAAAGAGTCCTTAACGTTTTGTAAAAAGGGCGGCGGGCCGACGGCAGCAGATTGACAAGAACATTAAATGTCTTATACTAAAAATAAACAGATAGACAGATCTAGATCAGTATGTAGGAAATATTAGTATGTTGATTTAGTTACTACTGGAGCACTCTGCAGTTCTGCAAGGGTTAAATTTGACAAAAAAAAAAAAAACTCAGTTCCTGTAAAAGTTAAAACCGAACACATTAGTAATGCTTCTGCCTCAGAATAAATGTTCCCTCTCTGATGTTATAGAAATGGTCACTGCAGCCACTGAGAAGGAGGAAGTGTGATGTCAAGATCAGTAAATGAAACTTGCAGCCCCTCTTCATTGTCTATACTGGGCACTGCTGCCATGTTCAAACCCACATCACAGCCTTGTATCAAACACAGAGCTGTTTTATGAGATGCTGCAGTGTAGAACTGGAAATTGGAAACCCCTACGCTGTGTACTGTACCGTATATACACTATAAAGTGAATCCGCTCTATTCAGGCCAGGGACATTGTCGATACATTTGTAAAAGCATTAAAAAAAATATTTTCTCTGTAGGTTATAATATAAAATATTATAAATTGTATTTTCTTCATATATGCACAGTGTTGAATCCAAGTTCACAGTGGGATTGGTAGTTCACAGCATGTTGCTCTTATTGGAAGTACTATAACAATGGCTCATTAGGATTGCAATATTATCACTCCCCCCCCTCCCCATGTCTTGTGTTGAAGATGTTTTGGGTCTTTGCTTGTATTTTACACTTCAGTTTTCAGAGGTGACAGATTTCACAGCTAAACTTCGCAGTGTACTGTATTTAGCAGCGTTCAGCTCCACCCACCCCAAGTGTGTAAACACATTTCCTGCAGCCCCCTAAGCCTGCACTGTGTGGCAGAGACGATAGAAGATGTCTGATAGAGTAGAAAATGTGTAGTCCACGAGGGAGCTGCAGGACTACATTTCCCAGAAGGCCACAGGGTTACCAGAGGGGAGCCACCTGGCTCCTTTCTAATGTGAAGCACCTGATGAAGCCCGGATAAAGGCAAGGGAACCTGCAGCCAGGCTGTCAGAGAAAAAGCCAGCTGCAGAAGAGACCTGTGTGGTCGAGGAGAGCACTGTGTGAGCCTGTGTGTTTTGGGATGGTAAGCAGCTTAGCCGTCCAAGCGTAGTTAGACCAAAGAAAGGTTTAGGCAGCGCTCCAAAGTGGAGTTGGGGTTTTGTTTGTTTATTTGTTTTTGTGTTTAATAAAAGTGCTTAACTTTCAGTTCCGTGTCTGGGTCGGTTACACTTAATGGGCGCAAACAAAACATTGGCCAAAGGCCGAGTTACAACTGTTAATACAAGAGTCAGGGCTGCTCTGTAGAACGAAGTCAGTTCTGTCTCTTCTCAGCACTAGCTCTGGAGATGAACTACTATGCATCAGATTATATCTATGCAAACACAGACAGCAAGCAGCCCCAATGCATAAGACCAGGAGAGCAACAGTGGAGTAAAAAGCATCTTCAGCAGTCTGTGCCACAGGACAGCTGACAAACCAGCCAGCTCCAGCACTGTTCAGGATACCTAGGGGTTCTGATATAGATTGGTATTTACATGTAGTAAAACGTGTATTATACAAACTATTTGGGACTAGTTTGTATAATCAAATTATAACTGTGAAATTGTTTAGATGACTTTCCCAATCAAGAAGCCTCCTACAGCTCCTCCTTTGTTTGCAGTAATACAGTAATGTGCTGGGCTGTAAATACCAGAGATTGAGGGCTGAATAGCTCATCTTCAACAGGGTACCAGGGTTACATTTCGAATAAAGAAATGGTTTCATCACATATACTTCATATCAATACACCAATTATAAATGTGAACAGCTGTACTTGTTACAAACAAGGGTTATTATTTCCATCCCTGAATAGTTGCATGTTCACACTGTTTCTAAAGCACAGGCATTGGAAATGTTTTTTAACATTTTTCAAAGGAGCGCTAACCCGATCTTCTTTGAAATGCACTTATAAATTGCAAATAGAATTCGTAGATAAACTGCTGAATCCTTGTACCTGTGCTGTAGGTCACATGGTCTGACTACAGCTCACAACAGGAAGTAATCAGGTACCAGGAAGCAGCAGCAGCTTTTAATCTGTTGAGCAGAAATATCTACATATTCCAAACTCAGGTGTTATAATAAAATTAAGGGGCAGAGATAATGTCTCTGTCTGGAGCTAATAAGAGGTAAGAACATTGAATTTTAAAACCTTGGTTAACACTCCTTTATTTCTCTTCTTTTCAGAATCGGCAACACCTGTGGATTCTTCTGATAGACCAGCAGCTTCCTGTGGATGGGCTGTGTGGCTTCTTATAGCTCTGAGCTGCCTGCTGCTGGCAGCCATTATAGCCCTGGGGGTGCTCTGTGAGTACACCGAACCTTTAAATGACTGTACTTAGAAATGGAGAAATTCCAAACAATCCTTTCATACCTTCAGAAACACTCAGTCATAGATTTTAAGGTATAACTTGACACCCGTGGTTGAACTTGACCTGGACAATAAGCGAGTTATGTGCACCGAGTGTGAAGCCAGTATCTCAAAGCGTCAGGTCTTTCAGAAACCCTTTGAAATAGTTTCTACGATACTAGGAACAGCAAGGATGGCAAGTGCAACAACTTGAATTACTTTTAACATGAAAATAGTCACAAGATCGGGTTGAAGTTGAAACTGTATTATATCTACTCATAACATCAGTGATTATGGATCTGTGTCAAAGTAAGCTTGTGTATAGAGACAGTAAGGTTTGTGTGCAGCTGTTTGACAAAAGCACTCTCCATTGCAGTTTATAACCTGCAGGCTAAGAACCTCGAACTTCAATCCCAGTATTCAGAACTGGATAGGAACTACACGGACATCTCTGCCACAGGTGAGTGCTGTTTCAGATTCTATTCAATCACATACAGTCCATGTCACAGGTGAGTGCTGTTTCAGATTCTATTCAATCACATACAGTCCATGTCACAGGTGAGAGCTGTTTCAGATTCTATTCAATCACATACAGTCCATGTCACAGGTGAGAGCTGTTTCAGATTCTATTCAATCACATACAGTCCATGTCACAGGTGAGTGCTGTTTCAGATTCTATTCAATCACATACAGTCCATGTCACAGGTGAGTGCTGTTTCAGATTCTATTCAATCACATACAGTCCATGTCACAGGAGAGTGCTGTTTCAGATTCTATTCAATCACGTACCTAATCGTTTCTTTTTTCATTGATAGATCTTAAGTCATTTATTACGTCAACATGCTTTGTTCAGAGCTGTAGGATTACAGAGCATTAGACATAAATAAAGTTGTTTATATTATTGAGATATTCCAACAATAATCAGGGTGGTTCAATTTTCTTTCTAAAATCTATCACAAACATGCAAAGGATTTGAGTTTTAGTACATGTATGCTACTACATATATGCTACTATATGTTTCTGCAAATGTCATGACAAAGTGTATTACAGAATTGTTTTAATGAAACTATTTTACATTGGGTAAGGATTCACAGACACACTGTACCTGCACCACTGTGTTTATTTATCAATTGCCTATATCCTGCTGTACAGTTAATGTGTTCATGTGAACAAGCAATGAAATAAAGACTTGACCAGACAAGTGTAGCCTGTGTCATTAGCGCTGACAGCCATATGCACATTATGCACTGTGCGTACCTTTGATTTTCAAAATGTCATCTTCATAACTGTGGACTCGCATGTATCTTGTGCGATCAGTTGAAGCGAAACAGACATTTTAAGCTTATAGGATTGTACTCTTTATTGTGTGGTAGTAATGAGCAAATGGAAGCAGATACGTTTGGCTGAAGCTTCAAAAAGAGCAAAAATCTCTCTTCTGATGATCCAGAATGTCAAAGGGAACAAATCAGTAAAAGCACCAAACCGTCTGTTTCTGGCAAATACGCTGGTGTCATTGAATGTTAGTACAGTACTACTGCATGATCTGAATTCTGCTGCTCTTCCAGGATCGAGCACGGGAAGTGCACATTTACAGATTCATTTGTATTTTAATTTTATCAGTGTCTTATAATAAAATAAATAATACATTTTCCTAATCATTAACACATCATTGCCAAGTTGTGTTATTAGCCGTTTACAGCCCTATAAATTATATAAGAACTCCCTTAGTTTACAGTCTTCTTATGTACCGCTGTAAGATTATAAGGTTTGTTATGTACAGGTCGTGTGGGAATCTTAACTGACTTCACCACAGCATACAAACTGGCAGTTTAATGAAAATGACGACCAGAATTTGAAATGTTACTGATGAAAACAGACACGTTCATTGAAAATCAGAGTAAAATGATTAGAAATGGAACCAGCATGAAAGATTTTTGAGCTAGTTTTTCCCCTAGTTTAAGTCTTTATTTCAAATAGGTTTATTTGTAGCTTTTATTGTTGTTGTGGACTACCATATTCCTTCGAATGTAAGATGCAGCCCAAATTTACCACCTTCAATTTGAGGAAAAAATAAAACATCAAATAAATATGCATTTAAAAAGACACAACCTCAATTACACGTTATATTATAGAAAACTGACACGAAACAGTGTTGTTGTAGATTAACCACAGAGCTTGTATATTGTGCTGCATACTATAATACAATACACTCGCGCTACTGCCACCTGTCTCCCAACAAACACAGCAACGGGAAAACCTGCTGTGACAGAGCCGCTAGGACCCAGGCCATACAGACAAGGCTCATTTGCATGAGCGGCGGAACGGTGCATGCTGGGGGCACTGTTGTGATGGTTTGGCACCGCTCTGCTGAACCGGGACACTTTATTTTATGTACAGTTGTTTTAATGCCTGTTTTTGACTTGCCCTGTCATCCTGTACCTGTCCCGTGTGTCTGCAGTGGCAGTGGAGTGTGTGACCCCCTGTCCTTGTGTTCCACTGTGTGTGTTTCTGTTTTTTTTTTTTTTTTTTTTTTTTTTGGTCCTTTTAAGGATTGTTTGGAATTGCCCTTAAAGAGATTTTAAATTGAGATCTGTTTCCTGTCTCTTCACTTTGAACCATGCTGAACAAGAATGCTACAATACTTAAGATGGCGTCTCTGTCGTACACATACCACCACTCGCTTTTATGGCATCACAAATCCTGGCAGCAGCAAGCATGACACTCCACGGCATCTGGCAACATGCAACACAGCAAACACAACAGCATTAAACTGTGCTATTGCTTGGCATGTCAAAAAATACAGGGGTCTGATCAGCATTTCCGATCTGTCCAAGCTGGTACTGTTTGTTAGAAATGCTGCAATTGTAAATGTTTCTCTTGGAATTCCTCAGGAAGCTTGGTTTGTTTTTTCTCAGCAGTGTGTATTTGGAAAGATGTCTTTGTTGTCTTTTCTCGGCAGTCAGCAACGTTGCTGTTTGTGTACTCGGGATTTTAATAGACGCATCACTATATTGTACTCAAATTCAAGACTCAGGCTATTTTTGAGAAGCAAAAAATGGTTAAAAAAGGGCTTCTTAAATTCAATTAGTTCTGTCACAGCGCAATGTTTACTCAGAAAGGGAAACAGTGATACAATTTGATTGCAGTTTTCTGATGTCACAGTGTAGGTCCTGTGAAATGCAATGCTCCGATTGGCTGAAACACTTTTAGCATGGTGATACAGAGTCGTATTGGCATGAGAAGGATGTTGGTGTGGTTTACTTGTGCGTACCATGTGAAAGATGTCTGGGGGTGCTCTTGGCCTGTGTCATATCTACAGTATTCACCAGTGACTATTGATCTGTGTCACAGTAAGACTAGTAAGCCTAGGGTTTGTGTGAAGCTGTTTGACAAAAGCTCTCTCCTTTTGCAGTCTCTGACTTCCAAACCAAGAACCTTGAACTCCAATCCCGATATTCAGAACTGGAAAGGAACTACACAGACATCTCTGCCAGAGGTGAGTGCTGTTTCAGATTCTATTCAAATCACTTACCTGTATTGTTACAGATTTCTGGAGGGATACGTTTCAGAAACAAATACCAAACACTTACTAATGATCATATCACAAAACTCTGTAATACTTGACTGTGCTCAAGCAGCCCTCTGAACAATCCCCTTCAGATGAGGCCCTGTCACCTGCATGACACAAAGGAATCAGGAATTGCAATTAAAACCCTTAAGATAGACAAAATCGTTAATGAACGAGAAAGAGACACTTCCTTTAAAAAACAAAGCCCTGCAGAGTGGGGCAGCAGTGACAATGGGAACAGTGAGATTTTCAGTTTGTTTGTTATATTGACAGTTTCATAAATAATAACACATAGCTTGTATTGTCTATTATTGAGCTGGTTAAAGAGAGCTGGGGTTTTTGAATGATCTATGATGTCATCCAGTACCCCTCGCTATCTTTTACATTGTGCCTTTCTTCACATCTACAGCTCTTTCTGTTTAACAGATCAGCACTGCTTCTGTCTCTTGTTCTGCCTCAGTTTGTGAAGCCTGTCCACAGAACTGGGAGCTGTTCAATGGCAAGTGTTACTACTTCTCCACTGATAGAATGAACTGGCACTCCAGCCGTGATAACTGCACATCACTGGGGGGGCACCTGGTGATTATAGAGAGCGATGGAGAGCAGGTACGACTATCTTCTTTACAATGTTAGATTTTCAATACACATTTCTGTTGCTCACTTCACTGCTAGCTAACACTGGAAATGAAGTAGGATGTATGATAACAATGTGCAGAATAGTTATTTCTCCCTGAAGCAAACATTGTTAATATATAACTGAGCTTTCACTTTCAAACACTTGCCACTAGATGACAGACCACCGGCACAGACACAGCTCAACTGATAGAGGTTTGTTTTCTGTTCAGAGATTCCTATCTGGGAAAGTCACACATGAGGCTAAAACAAGCAACGAAGAAGAGCAATCCTACTGGATCGGCCTGACTGACGCTGTTACTGAAGGAACCTGGCTCTGGGTGGACGGCACTCCTCTCATTGGCAATGTCAAAGCAAAGTAAGAGCTTCAACCTCATTCTGAAATCACCGCTGAGGATTAATAGGATAAACCGTGTTCTAAAGCAGTGGTTCTCAAACTTTTTTATTCGCACCCATATGATTTTTTTTTTTTTTTTTTTAATCTTGGCAGACCACACAATAAACAGTATAGCTGACTGAAAAATAAGCACATAAAAACAACCAACAAACTATAATACTAAGAATAACCGTAGACTTCGCTGTATTTGTTTCAATGCGACGGGAGGGCCTGTTTCTGTGAGCAAAGTTATTTTAAAGTTTTAAGAATCGTTCTAGTTTACTTTTCATAACATGAATTTAACGAGAGGGAAAAAAACATTGTTTTATTTTTAAATTGCTAATTACAGCAGATTTGTGTGAATTAATAATCTACACCCATGAGGTACCAGCACAGTTGGGCAGCTGGTGTTTTTTATTGATTTTAAGAAACATAAAGAAATGGTAAATTGACTTAAAAACTCTCTGCATTGGTTGCCGCTTAAGAGCAGGATTGATTTTAAAATGTTACTGCTAACTTATAAGGCTCTAAATGGTTTGGCCCCAGATTACATTTCTGAATTGTTAACGAGGTACCTTCCCACTAGTAACCTTTGAATCAGGGCCTGTCAAGGATTCCGGAGGCTAAGCTTCGTTCTGTGGGCGACGGGGCTTTTTGCTGTTATGCGTCTAGGCTTTGGAATTAACTTCCGCAGGTGATCAAGGACGCTAATACTGTTGATGCTTTTAAAACACAACTAAAAATGCATTTTTATGTACAGGCATTTCATCATGGTTAGGCTTCACTGTGCAATGTTTTATTTTATAATATGTTTTATTTTTAACAGTATGCTGTGGATTTGTTGTTTGTACTTGGTTTTGTTGTTTTTAGTGTTATTGTTCTAAACTATACTGCGCTTTGAGATTCTTGCATTTAGGCGCAATACAAAATAATTATTATTATTCTATTATATTAACACAGTGTGCTTCCTTTAATACAACAAACTGCCCTCCTTAGTGTCCCCTAACATGAGCATATTAAAAATCATGGCAAGCCTTGGTAAAGTATAGTTAATGCACAGCATAACCAGGGGAAAACTGCAAAATGACAGTGCAGGTTTACTGTGGGGAACTTTTAAAAAGCAAACAGCATTGATTAAGTGCTGCAGTGAAACTGGGTCCTATTCACAAAGCTCTAAGCCTTCTGATTCAATTGTATTTTTATATGTGTTTAAGAAACTAGTAACTGTCTAGTTTTTAAAAAAAAAAAGAAAAAGAAAATCACTTTCACTAAGTGCTAATTAAGTGTTGCAGTGAAAGAGTGAGCATGTCCAGTTTAGTGCTGTCATACTGACTGGCATTGCTCCTCATCTCTTTCAGATTCTGGGCCACAAGGACAGATGGTAAAAGTAATGAGCCTGATGACTATAAGGGAGACGACCCCGCTGGTGAAGACTGTGCACAACTAGTAACAAATAGCAATTTCAATGAGACCTGGTTCGATACCTCGTGCACAAAACAAAATAAAAGGATTTGTGAAACTAAGGCAGTGATAGCCTAATAAGAGGATAATCAGGAGAAAGGGAAGCTAAGGTTACTGAATCACAAAGAGAGACTAGAAAGAATAGAAGAAACTCAGTTCAGATAGACAAGCATGCAGGTCATCCCCCAACATTACCATATTAACCGTTTGATTCCCACATTATGAAAAAGCAGAGATAACAATGAGCTGCTGGTGGTTTGTACTGAATGAAGTCTGGAATTTATTATTATTATTATTATTACATTTCTTAGCAGACGCCCTTATCCAGGGCGACTTACAATTGTTACAAGATATCACATTATTTTTTTACATACAATTACCCATTTATACAGTTGGGTTTTTTACTGGAGCAATCTAGGTAAAGTACCTTGCTCAAGGGTGCAGCAGCAGTGTCCCCTACCAGGGATTGAACCCATGACCCTCCGGTCGAGAGTCCAGAGCCCTAACCACTATTCCACACTGCTGGAATTGCATTGTTTGTTCAGAAATGAAGCTGAAACATTAAGAATCTCACAATATGAAAGTGCAGCTGAGATATAAACATGATCTTAGGTAGTTTAGCAACGTGAACAGAAAGGTCAGTGTTTATTTAAAACCACTGCACACACGCACCCAGGGGACTCCCTAACCCTGATCTTTTGTAAAATAAATAAATATTGGATTTACCCAAATGTAATGTGAAAGTACTCTAGGAGGGTAGGAACAGTTATCATGTTCACCATGCAGAGTGGGACAGACAGAAAGACCCGATCAGTGAAGAAAGCTCCACATCTTGAATGAGGACCCCAGCAACAAGATTGGGAATCAAAGGCTTAATCGTAATGATGGGGAGATTCAACCTGATTCCTCACAGAGAGGGGCCAGCCCTACCTGATAGAAGGTTTGTTTTCATTGTTGCGCCCCCTAGTGGCTCAGAGAGGGATGACTGATTGTCCCACATAATCCAGACAGTATTCCTGCTGTCCAGCTGATCATGTCTAAACTGTATCTGAGGGCTCTGCTCTGTGCTACAGGTAGTGGACAAAAAAATGGAAACACCAATGTAAAGTCACTTAATAGGGTGCTGGGCCACTATGGTAGACCACTCTGTGGAGTTTTTGGCGGACCGTTTTTGATGAAACTGGCTGCTCGCGCCCCAGGTTGAAATTTGCAGTCAAATGATCTACAATTGCTCGCCTGTTTTGCCTTGCACTTCGGATTAATGCACGGATATCACAATCCTGGACTATGCACTTCCACCCACTGTTGCCCTTTGCTGATGATGTCTTTCCCTTGGAGTTCCATTCCGACATCACCTTAGACACCGTTGCTCGTGAAACATCAACAAATTGAGCTGTCTTGGTCACTGAAGCTCCTGCCAAACATGCCCCAACAACCACCCTTCTTTAAAAGCCACTGAGGTCTCCTCTTGCAGCCATGCTAGCCATAATTATAGACAACCAGGCCTGTCCAGCAATTTTATACATGACCTTAAGCATGCAGGGATGTTATTTGCTTAATTAACGCATGAGCCACACCTGTGTGGAAGCCCTTGCTTTCAATATACTTGGTGTCCCTCATTTACCTAGGTGTTTGGATTTTTTGTCCACTACCTCTACAATGAACCCACTGAAACAACTACTTCAGTAGATTAGTATTATCATTTTATATCCCTGTACTGCACAGCTACCCATTATAAAAGTTCACCCTGGCAAATGCTTTACAATACATATCTGTGCTTCACCTGCTCGCCTTTGCTTTACCATGATTGTGCTGTGCTTCAAATATGCTTTTAATATATTTTGCTGTGCTTTTACCCTGGTATACCACAAACTTTTAAAGGGAGACAAAGATCATTTTTATAGAATATTATGGCTGACGCCATTGTGACTACAGCTCCCATGATCCCTCACTGGTACTGCTGGGGTAGAGGATGATAGGAGCTGTAGGCACTGTATTGAATATGCAGCCTTCTGTCTTTACCCATATTTAAGGTTGTTACCTCACAATCCTGTATTGATAAAATGTGCATTATAGGTTTTATTGTAAAATGTTATCAGTGTGAAAAACACCAAAGATGTAAACAAATGAGAAGGAGAGCTCCTGTTCCTCTTCCCTTTGTTTCCATTTGTGGTGTTCTTCCCTGGGCTGAAGCAGAGCTCCCTGTATATACAGCGTTCCTATCATACCCCCCTGCTGCTGGAGGGAGCAGCAGGTGAATGTATTTGTATTTAACTCTGTAGACCCTTCTGCACTGTATTTGGTAGTGATTCTGGGGGGACTATTCAAGTTTGTTTATTATTTGAGTTAATTAAACATTTTTTATTGTGAATTCTTTTTTATTCTATTTGTATTGAACTCTGTTAACATTGCTGATCTAGAGTTATAAAGGCTAGAGAACCTGGTGAGCAGCTCAGAGCTGGGAATGGAAATCAATATTTACTGGCCCTATTCCTGGGCACCCAGCTGGTATATACAATCCCAGAGAGGGTTTACAGCAGATAGAGTCGTGGAGTGCAGTGGTGCAGACAACAAACAGGTCACTTCTGAACTCCACAGTTTAACCAGCTTCTCAACCAGCACCTAGTCTCCTGAACCAGCATGACCAGCTGCAAACCAGTAAGACACACCAGCTGTGACCACACCTGCTGGGGCTTACCTGGCCTGTGGTGCGAAGTGCTGCTCAGATAAACTGTCACCTCTCTCTGGCAGCACTGAACCTCTTTTAGAATAAGAAGACACTGCAGCATGAACCTCCATGGAGTACTGCAGCATTCACTGTTTCTATATTAAAGAGAAACAAATAGAGAGAGAGAGATATTGTGACCCACTATTCTTGCTCTGTACAGAAGTGCCTTGCCGGGGTTTTGTGTTCACCTGACAGGTGTAATCTGGTAAGAATCCGTCCTTTGACTGCGTTTAAAGTTTTGATCCTGTTTCTTGAGGTACCGGCCCAAGCCATTTCTCTACTGAAATCAACAGAACAAAGAAGCTTCAGCTGGGTTAGGAACTCCCACTCACAGGAATGTGAGCAATCAGACTCTGATTAACTGATGTCACTTCCCACTGCAGCATGAAAGAGTCTGTCGAAACATTTGTCATTGAATTTTACATTTATTACATTTTTTTCTGAATTTGATTAACATTGTATAATCCAACACTATCCAATTTAAGACATTCTGTATAATTATTCATCTAAAAACAAACACAAAATCATACAGAGCCTAGATAATACAGTGCAGTAGCTCAGCCCAGACACTAGATGGCAGTGAGCCAGCTGCCCCTCACCTCTTGCAGGGACTGAAGTGAGGTCAGTGCTGGTGAGCGATACTGTCTGCACGTAATACTGTCAGCTCCAGGACTGCGCGACCCCTTGCAACCATAGCAACTGTGAATTAGTAAACAGAAAATCTACAAACACAAAACCTAGTTTCAGAGGGGACAGAAATTACAGCTGCACACACCCTTGTGGTTATTTATCCTTACAAGGTACACAGCCAGACACACACACGTCCTATTCTAAACTCCAGAGGGGAATGGATCAGCACAATCATGAACACTGGGGATGAAGCTCATACTTCTGCATTCAAAGTGTTCTTTAAACCATGTGGAACGGATCTCTGGAGAGGTAATATAATGACATCAGCATACGACTTACATTCTTACCTTTCGACTGCAGAGCTTGCTCTTTAGTTGAATGGGAAGGCTTCATTTTTTAACCATGAAGTCAGCGGTTCATGTCCAGCTCCAGATTGGTAGTTTTCCATATACTTAATGAAAAACTGACAAAAAAAATCAAACATGGCACAATGTACAACTGCTATGACTTCCGGTACACTTTTGCGATATTATTTTTTAGTTTCTTTGATTACATAATGTTAAATAAAATATCTAAATTATGTTCATATAGTTTTGTTTTTTAATTATGCCTCAATTAAAACATTCTAGGTGATGCAAAAATTTTGACCAGAGCTGTATAGACACTAGTCTATGTTTTGTTATGGTTTTGCCTTTAACAGTTTACAATGAAATAATAAATTGAAAAGGCATCCTGAGGATGCCAGAAGGGCCACATTCATAGAAAACTAAATAAACGCACCCGACACAAACATTTTCTAGCCGTAACCTTCAATAACAATCTTTAACTGCAACACAGTGGTTCTGTATTATACTGAAGAGCATTGGCAATGAGGCTGCTGTTGCTAGAATGGGATCACACTTTGCTAACTATACCCTTCCCAAATGATCTTCAGTGGCAATGCAGACACACAGACAAACCGTGGCACTACAGCTGCAATGCAGTCATTCTGTAATATAGTAGGGGACAATGGTAGCACACTTATAGGGCAGCTGCAATGATAATGCGGATTGTGCTAATAGGAGGTAAGAAAAGTGCTAAGTTAGTTACATTTTAATATTGCTGAGCAATGCTGAATGGGGAAGTGAAACCCTTTACTTCCCAGCAGCTTCAAACAGACTGTGCCTATCCGCTATCTACACTACTCGACACACCACACACTCAGGAAGATGTACAGTGACGTTCTCTACTCCTCTGTGAGGTTTTCTCAAAAGAAGAAAGGAAAGCGAGCAGCTGATGGAACCAGCACAGGTGAGAGTGGACTCTGTGGAAATGCCTGCCGTGGTGTCTTTGTTACTTGCAATATTACAACTAATATTGGCACTTTAATATCGTGTTGGACTGGGTGGTAGCGCAAGGAAACCTAGAAAGTGAATTTCCGCTGTAGTTGAGATCACAGAACGCCGACTCTGATTTTACCTTTATTGCTAAGCTGAAAGCTTGCCGCATCACTCTCTATTTTGTACATCAGCAGGATTGGTAACATTGAACTTCCTTATCACTCTGCCCACAGTGTCCTATTTTGTCCCATATTGTTGCATGCTTTTTGATTGGGGGAGGGGTTATTTTTAGCTACATACTGCGGCCTGATAGTCTGTGCCCTGGAGGGAAGGATAACCTGTACAGTATAACCCTATACTGTGTGTTTCAGTGGGAGTCTTTTTATTTTATTTTTGTTTGTTTGTGTTTGCCACTTTTGATTTTTGGTTTTATTGATTTAATTGGTTTTCACTTTACTAGTTGATTTATTTCCTGAAGTTTTGTTGTCACGTGTATTCTATTTTATGCACTTGTCACTTCAGTTATCCCAGAGAAATGCCTATTCTTGGATAATGTGTCAGTGCTTGAGTGCCCCTATAGACTGTAGTTGTGATATTTCATGATGGAATTTAGCCTGTGCTATTCTTACCAATTTGTAACTATTGTAATTTTAATAAAAGCTTAAATGATTACTTCTGATCCCAGATTGCTGTTATTTTTAGTGCCAGGTCAATCTGCCTATCCATTGTTTTTTTTTTTTTTTTTTTTTTTTTTTAATTTAGTCGTCGCCAATTATTTTTACCCCGATTTTCACCCCAATTTAGCATGCCCAATTATTATCTGTATCCCCGGCTCACCGCTCACAACCCCCGCGCCGACTCGGGAAACGGAGGCTGGAACACGCGACCTCCGAAACATGCTCCTGCCAAGCCGCCATTTTTCGCACTGCATATCCACAGCAATGCCACCAGACCTATAGTGCCGGAGGACAACACAGATCTGGCGGCTCTGCTGCAGAGCCACAGTCGCCCTATCGGCCACAGGGGTCGCTGATGCGCGGTGAGCCGTGGATTCCCCTGCCGACCTAAGCCCTCCCTACCCGGGCAGCACTCAGCCAATTGTGCGCCGCCCCCTAGGAACTCCCGGTCACGGTCAGCTGTGACATAGCCTGGATTCGAACCTGCGATCTCCAGGCTATAGGGCACATCCTGCGCGGAGTGCCTTTACTGGATGCGCCACTTGGGAGCCGGTGCCTATCCATTGTTAATAATTACACACGCACACTTTATTCTTTTTCGGACCTTGCCGGACAACAAAGGTGGCAGCGGTCACGCTACTCGGACCCCGACGTGGCATTCACACTGATTAGGTGGGTTTGTTACACTCCATTTTCCTCCAGTTACGTTTTCACTAACAGTTTTAGTAAATTTGTCACACAATGTCTTTTTTCTTGTGGCAGAATTTTCCTGATTTTCAATTAACACGTTTCTGTTTTAATCAGTTACAGACTGCAGAGAGTATATATTTGGCCATAAAAACAGTCACGTTGTTGCATCAAGTAAACATACAACAGCCTTCAATAGTTTGATTAAAAGTGTGCCTTTATCAAGACTTTGATCAAATAGAGCTGCTGATCTGCATGAGGTATGGTACACAGAGGACAGATAGAGACAGACAATACCTTGCTTCCTTTGGAGACAAATGGAGCCAGTAAGATCCAAACCATCTTCATTTCTAAAACAATGTATATATTCCTTCTAAAGACATCATCCCATTTATTGTTTGGACAAATACGTATTTTTTTTTACCTGCTGTACCGAACTACCTGCCAGCATTCCCCTGCCTCCTCCCATGATCTTACCTGCTGTACCGAACTACCTGCCAGCATTCCCCTCGCTCCTCCCCTGCCTCCTCCCATGATCTTAACTGCTGTACCGAACTACCTACCAGCATTCCCCTCGCTCCTCCCCTGCCTCCTCCCATGATCTTACCTGCTGTACCGAGCTACCTGGCAGCATTCCCCTCGCTCCTCCCCTGCCTCCTCCCATGATCTTACCTGCTGTACTGAACTACCTGCCAGCATTCCCCTCGCTCCTCCCCTGCCTCCTCCCATGATCTTACCTGCTGTACTGAACTACCTGCCAGCATTCCCCTCGCTCCTCCTCTGCCTCCTCCCATGATCTTACCTGCTGTACTGAACTACCTGCCAGCATTCCCCTCGCTCCTCCTCTGCCTCCTCCCATGATCTTACCAGCTGTACTGAACTACCTGCCAGCATTCCCCTCGCTCCTCCCCTGCCTCCTCCCATGATCTTACCTGCTGTACTGAACTACCTACCAGCATTCCCCTCGCTCCTCCCCTGCCTCCTCCCATGATCTTACCTGCTGTACCGAGCTACCTGGCAGCATTCCCCTCGCTCCTCCCCTGCCTCCTCCCATGATCTTACCTGCTGTACTGAACTACCTGCCAGCATTCCCCTCGCTCCTCCCCTGCCTCCTCCCATGATCTTACCTGCTGTACTGAACTACCTGCCAGCATTCCCCTCGCTCCTCCTCTGCCTCCTCCCATGATCTTACCTGCTGTACTGAACTACCTGCCAGCATTCCCCTCGCTCCTCCTCTGCCTCCTCCCATGATCTTACCTGCTGTACCGAGCTACCTGCCAGCATTCCCCTCGCTCCTCCTCTGCCTCCTCCCATGATCTTACCAGCTGTACTGAACTACCTGCCAGCATTCCCCTCGCTCCTCCCCTGCCTCCTCCCATGATCTTACCTGCTGTACTGAACTACCTGCCAGCATTCCCCTCGCTCCTCCCCTGCCTCCGTCCATGATCTTACCTGCTGTACTGAACTACCTGCCAGCATTCCCCTCGCTCCTCCCCTGCCTCCTCCCATGATCTTACCTGCTGTACTGAACTACCTGCCAGCATTCCCCTCGCTCCTCCTCTGCCTCCTCCCATGATCTTACCTGCTGTACTGAACTACCTGCCAGCATTCCCCTCGCTCCTCCCCTGCCTCCTCCCATGATCTTACCTGCTGTACCGAACTACCTGCCAGCATTCCCCTCGCTCCTCCCCTGCCTCCTCCCATGATCTTACCTGCTGTACCGAGCTACCTGCCAGCATTCCCCTCGCTCCTCCCCTGCCTCCTCCCATGATCTTACCTGCTGTAGCGAACTACCTGCCAGCATTAACCTCGCTCCTCCCCTGCCTCCTCCCATGATCTTACCTGCTGTAGCGAACTACCTGCCAGCATTCCCCTCGCTCCTCCGCTGCCTGCGTCCATGATCTTACCTGCTGTACCAAACTACCTGCCAGCATTCCCCTGCCTCCTCCCATGATCTTACCTGCTGTACTGAACTACCTGCCAGCATTCCCCTCGCTCCTCCCCTGCCTCCTCCCATGATCTTACCTGCTGTACTGAACTACCTGCCAGCATTCCCCTCGCTCCTCCTCTGCCTCCTCCCATGATCTTACCTGCTGTACTGAACTTCCTGCCAGCATTCCCCTCGCTCCTCCCCTGCCTCCTCCCATGATCTTACCTGCTGTAGCGAACTACCTGCCAGCATTCCCCTCGCTCCTCCGCTGCCTGCGTCCATGATCTTACCTGCTGTACCAAACTACCTGCCAGCATTCCCCTGCCTCCTCCCATGATCTTACCTGCTGTACTGAACTACCTGCCAGCATTCCCCTCGCTCCTCCCCTGCCTCCTCCCATGATCTTACCTGCTGTACTGAACTACCTGCCAGCATTCCCCTCGCTCCTCCTCTGCCTCCTCCCATGATCTTACCTGCTGTACTGAACTACCTGCCAGCATTCCCCTCGCTCCTCCTCTGCCTCCTCCCATGATCTTACCTGCTGTACTGAACTACCTGCCAGCATTCCCCTCGCTCCTCCCCTGCCTCCTCCCATGATCTTACCTGCTGTACCGAACTACATGCCAGCATTCCCCTCGCTCCTCCCCTGCCTCCTCCCATGATCTTACCTGCTGTACCGAGCTACCTGCCAGCATTCCCCTCGCTCCTCCCCTGCCTCCTCCCATGATCTTACCTGCTGTACCGAGCTACCTGCCAGCATTCCCCTCGCTCCTCCCCTGCCTCCTCCCATGATCTTACCTGCTGTACTGAACTACCTGCCAGCATTCCCCTCGCTCCTCCCCTGCCTCCTCCCATGATCTAACCTGCTGTAGCGAACTACCTGCCAGCATTCCCCTCGCTCCTCCCCTGCCTCCTCCCATGATCTTACCTGCTGTAGCGAACTACATGCCAGCATTCCCCTCGCTCCTCCGCTGCCTGCGTCCATGATCTTACCTGCTGTACCAAACTACCTGCCAGCATTCCCCTGCCTCCTCCCATGATCTTACCTGTTGTACTGAACTACCTGCCAGCATTCCCCTCGCTCCTCCCCTGCCTCCTCCCATGATCTTACCTGCTGTACTGAACTACCTGCCAGAAATCCCCTCGCTCCTCCTCTGCCTCCTCCCATGATCTTACCTGCTGTACTGAACTACCTGCCAGCATTCCCCTCGCTCCTCCTCTGCCTCCTCCCATGATCTTACCAGCTGTACTGAACTACCTGCCAGCATTCCCCTCGCTCCTCCCCTGCCTCCTCCCATGATCTTACCTGCTGTACTGAACTACCTGCCAGCATTCCACTCGCTCCTCCCCTGCCTCCTCCCATGATCTTACCTGCTGTACTGAACTACCTGCCAGCATTCCCCTCGCTCCTCCTCTGCCTCCTCCCATGATCTTACCTGCTGTACTGAACTACCTGCCAGCATTCCCCTCGCACCTCCCCTGCCTCCTCCCATGATCTTACCTGCTGTACTGAACTACCTGCCAGCATTCCCCTCGCTCTTCCCCTGCTTCCTCCCATGATCTTACCTGCTGTACCGAGCTACCTGCCAGCATTCCCCTCGCTCCTCCCCTGCCTCCTCCCATGATCTTACCTGCTGTACTGAACTACCTGCCAGCATTCCCCTCGCTACTCCCCTGCCTCCTCCCATGATCTTACCTGCTGTACTGAACTACCTGCCAGCATTCCCCTCGCTCCTCCCCTGCCTCCTCCCATGATCTTACCTGCTGTACTGAACTACCTGCCAGCATTCCACTCGCTCCTCCCCTGCCTCCTCCCATGATCTTACCTGCTGTACCGAGCTACCTGCCAGCATTCCCCTCGCTCCTCCCCTGCCTCCTCCCATGATCTTACCTGCTGTACCGAGCTACCTGCCAGCATTCCCCTCGCTCCTCCCCTGCCTCCTCCCATGATCTTACCTGCTGTACCGAGCTACCTGCCAGCATTCCCCTCGCTCCTCCCCTGCCTCCTCCCATGATCTTACCTGCTGTAGCGAACTACCTGCCAGCATTCCCCTCGCTCCTCCCCTGCCTCCTCCCATGATCTTACCTGCTGTACCGAGCTACCTGCCAGCATTCCCCTCGCTCCTCCCCTGCCTCCTCCCATGATCTTACCTGCTGTACCGAGCTACCTGCCAGCATTCCCCTCGCTCCTCCCCTGCCTCCTCCCATGATCTTACCTGCTGTACCGAGCTACCTGCCAGCATTCCCCTCGCTCCTCCCCTGCCTCCTCCCATGATCTTACCTGCTGTAGCGAACTACCTGCCAGCATTCCCCTCGCTCCTCCCCTGCCTCCTCCCATGATCTTACCTGCTGTAGCGAAATACCTGCCAGCATTCCCCTCGCTCCTCCCCTGCCTCCTCCCATGATCTTACCTGCTGTAGCAAACTACCTGCCAGCATTCCCCTCGCTCCTCCGCTGCCTGCGTCCATGATCTTACCTGCTGTACTGAACTACCTGCCAGCATTCCCCTCGCTCCTCCCCTGCCTCCTCCCATGATCTTACCTGCTGTACTGAACTACCTGCCAGCATTCCCCTCGCTCCTCCTCTGCCTCCTCCCATGATCTTACCTGCTGTACTGAACTACCTGACAGCATTCACCTCGCTCCTCCTCTGCCTCCTCCCATGATCTAACCAGCTGTACTGAACTACCTGCCAGCATTCCCCTCGCTCCTCCCCTGCCTCCACCCATGATCTTACCTGCTGTACTGAACTACCTGCCAGCATTCCCCTCGCTCCTCCCCTGCATCCGTCCATGATCTTACCTGCTGTACTGAACTACCTGCCAGCATTCCCCTCGCTCCTCCCCTGCCTCCTCCCATGATCTTACCTGCTGTACTGAACTACCTGCCAGCATTCCCCTCGCTCCTCCTCTGCCTCCTCCCATGATCTTACCTGCTGTACTGAACTACCTGCCAGCATTCCCCTCGCTCCTCCCCTGCCTCCTCCCATGATCTTACCTGCTGTAGCGAACTACCTGCCAGCATTCCCCTCGCTCCTCCCCTGCCTCCTCCCATGATCTTACCTGCTGTAGCGAACTACCTGCCAGCATTCCCCTCGCTCCTCCCCTGCCTCCTCCCATGATCTTACCTGCTGTAGCGAACTACCTGCCAGCATTCCCCTCGCTCCTCCGCTGCCTGCGTCCATGATCTTACCTGCTGTACCGAACTACCTGCCAACATTCCCCTGCCTGCTCCCGTGATCTTACCTGCTGTACTGAACTACCTGCCAGCATTCCCCTCGCTCCTCCCCTGCCTCCTCCCATGATCTTACCTGCTGTACTGAACTACCTGCCAGCATTCCCCTCGCTCCTCCTCTGCCTCCTCCCATGATCTTACCTGCTGTACTGAACTACCTGCCAGCATTCACCTCGCTCCTCCTCTGACTCCTCCCATGATCTAACCAGCTGTACTGAACTACCTGCCAGCATTCCCCTCGCTCCTCCCCTGCCTCCTCCCATGATCTTACCTGCTGTACTGAACTACCTGCCAGCATTCCCCTCGCTCCTCCCCTGCATCCGTCCATGATCTTACCTGCTGTACTGAACTACCTGCCAGCATTCCCCTCGCTCCTCCCCTGCCTCCTCCCATGATCTTACCTGCTGTACTGAACTACCTGCCAGCATTCCACTCGCTCCTCCCCTGCCTCCTCCCATGATCTTACCTGCTGTACTGAACTACCTGCCAGCATTCCCCTCGCTCCTCCTCTGCCTCCTCCCATGATCTTACCTGCTGTACTGAACTACCTGCCAGCATTCCCCTCGCTCCTCCCCTGCCTCCTCCCATGATCTTACCTGCTGTACCGAGCTACCTGCCAGCATTCCCCTCGCTCCTCCCCTGCCTCCTCCCATGATCTTACCTGCTGTACCGAGCTACCTGCCAGCATTCCCCTCGCTCCTCCCCTGCCTCCTCCCATGATCTTACCTGCTGTACCGAGCTACCTGCCAGCATTCCCCTCGCTCCTCCCTTGCCTCCTCCCATGATCTTACCTGCTGTAGCGAACTACCTGCCAGCATTCCCCTCGCTCCTCCCCTGCCTCCTCCCATGATCTTACCTGCTGTAGCGAACTACCTGCCAGCATTCCCCTCGCTCCTCCCCTGCCTCCTCCCATGATCTTACCTGCTGTAGCGAACTACCTGCCAGCATTCCCCTCGCTCCTCCGCTGCCTGCGTCCATGATCTTACCTGCTGTACCGAACTACCTGCCAGCATTCCCCTGCCTGCTCCCGTGATCTTACCTGCTGTACTGAACTACCTGCCAGCATTCCCCTCGCTCCTCCCCTGCCTCCTCCCATGATCTTACCTGCTGTACTGAACTACCTGCCAGCATTCCCCTCGCTCCTCCTCTGCCTCCTCCCATGATCTTACCTGCTGTACTGAACTACCTGCCAGCATTCCCCTCGCTCCTCCCCTGCCTCCTCCCATGATCTTACCTGCTGTACTGAACTACCTGCCAGCATTCCCCTCGCTCCTCCTATGCCTCCTCCCATGATCTTACCTGCTGTACTGAGCTACCTGCCAGCATTCCCCTCGCTCCTCCTCTGCCTCCTCCCATGATCTTACCTGCTGTACTGAACTACCTGCCAGCATTCCACTCGCTCCTCCCCTGCATCCTCCCATGATCTTACCTGCTGTACCGAGCTACCTGCCAGCATTCCCCTCGCTCCTCCCCTGCCTCCTCCCATGATCTTACCTGCTGTACCGAGCTACCTGCCAGCATTCCCCTCGCTCCTCCCCTGCCTCCTCCCATGATCTTACCTGCTGTACCGAGCTACCTGCCAGCATTCCCCTCGCTCCTCCGCTGCCTGCGTCCATGATCTTACCTGCTGTACCGAACTACTTGCCAGCATTCCCCTGCCTCCTCCCATGATCTTACCTGCTGTACTGAACTACCTGCCAGCATTCCCCTCGCTCCTCCCCTGCCTCCTCCCATGATCTTACCTGCTGTACTGAACTACATGCCAGCATTCCCCTCGCTCCTCCTCTGCCTCCTCCCATGATCTTACCTGCTGTACTGAACTACCTGCCAGCATTCCCCTCGCTCCTCCCCTGCCTCCTCCCATGATCTTACCTGCTGTACTGAACTACCTGCCAGCATTCCCCTCGCTCCTCCTATGCCTCCTCCCATGATCTTACCTGCTGTACTGAACTACCTGCCAGCATTCCCCTCGCTCCTCCTCTGCCTCCTCCCATGATCTTACCTGCTGTACTGAACTACCTGCCAGCATTCCCCTCGCTCCTCCCCTGCCTCCTCCCATGATCTTACCTGCTGTACTGAACTACCTGCCAGCATTCCCCTCGCTCCTCCTATGCCTCCTCCCATGATCTTACCTGCTGTACTGAACTACCTGCCAGCATTCCCCTCGCTCCTCCCCTGCCTCCTCCCATGATCTTACCTGCTGTAGCGAACTACCTGCCAGCATTCCCCTCGCTCCTCCGCTGCCTGCGTCCATGATCTTACCTGCTGTACCGAACTACCTGCCAGCATTCCCCTGCCTCCTCCCATGATCTTACCTGCTGTACTGAACTACCTGCCAGCATTCCCCTCGCTCCTCCCCTGCCTCCTCCCATGATCTTACCTGCTGTACTGAACTACCTGCCAGCATTCCCCTCGCTCCTCCTATGCCTCCTCCCATGATCTTACCTGCTGTACTGAACTACCTGCCAGCATTCCCCTCGCTCCACCCCTGCCTCCTCCCATGATCTTACCTGCTGTACTGAACTACCTGCCAGCATTCCCCTCGCTCCTCCCCTGCCTCCTCCCATGATCTTACCTGCTGTAGCGAACTACCTGCCAGCATTCCCCTCGCTCCTCCGCTGCCTGCGTCCATGATCTTACCTGCTGTACCGAACTACCTGCCAGCATTCCCCTGCCTCCTCCCATGATCTTACCTGCTGTACTGAACTACCTGCCAGCATTCCCCTCGCTCCTCCCCTGCCTCCTCCCATGATCTTACCTGCTGTACTGAACTACCTGCCAGCATTCCCCTCGCTCCTCCTATGCCTCCTCCCATGATCTTACCTGCTGTACTGAACTACCTGCCAGCATTCCCCTCGCTCCTCCCCTGCCTCCTCCCATGATCTTACCTGCTGTACTGAACTACCTGCCAGCATTCCCCTTGCTCCTCCCCTGCCTCCTCCCATGATCTTACCTGCTGTAGCGAACTACCTGCCAGCATTCCCCTCGCTCCTCCTATGCCTCCTCCCATGATCTTACCTGCTGTACTGAACTACCTGCCAGCATTCCCCTCGCTCCTCCCCTGCCTCCTCCCATGATCTTACCTGTTCTACTGAACTACCTGCCAGCATTCCCCTCGCTCCTCCCCTGCCTCCTCCCCTGCCTCCTCCCATGATCTTACCTGCTGTACTGAACTACCTGCCAGCATTCCCCTCGCTCCTCCTCTGCCTCCTCCCATGATCTTACCTGCTGTACTGAACTACCTGCCAGCATTCACCTCGCTCCTCCTCTGCCTCCTCCCATGATCTACCCAGCTGTACTGAACTACTTGCCAGCATTCCTCTCGCTCCTCCCCTGCCTCCTCCCATGATCTTACCTGCTGTACTGAACTACCTGCCAGCATTCCCCTCGCTCCTCCCCTGCATCCGTCCATGATCTTACCTGCTGTACTGAACTACCTGCCAGCATTCCCCTTGCTCCTCCCCTGCCTCCTCCCATGATCTTACCTGCTGTACTGAACTACCTGCCAGCATTCCACTCGCTCCTCCCCTGCCTCCTCCCATGATCTTACCTGCTGTACTGAACTACCTGCCAGCATTCCCCTCGCTCCTCCTCTGCCTCCTCCCATGATCTTACCTGCTGTACTGAACTACCTGCCAGCATTCCCCTCGCTCCTCCCCTGCCTCCTCCCATGATCTTACCTGCTGTACCGAGCTACCTGCCAGCATTCCCCTCGCTCCTCCCCTCCTCCTCCCATGATCTTACCTGCTGTACCGAGCTACCTGCCAGCATTCCCCTCGCTCCTCCCCTGCCTCCTCCCATGATCTTACCTGCTGTAGCGAACTACCTGCCAGCATTCCCCTCGCTCCTCCCCTGCCTCCTCCCATGATCTTACCTGCTGTAGCGAACTACCTGCCAGCATTCCCCTCGCTCCTCCCCTGCCTCCTCCCATGATCTTACCTGCTGTACTGAACTACCTGCCAGCATTCCCCTCGCTCCTCCTCTGCCTCCTCCCATGATCTTACCTGCTGTACTGAACTACCTGTCAGCATTCCCCTCGCTCCTCCTATGCCTCCGTCCATGATCTTACCTGCTGTACTGAACTATCTGCCAGCATTCCCCTCGCTCCTCCCCTGCCTCCTCCCATGATCTTACCTGCTGTACTGAACTACCTGCCAGCATTCCCCTCGCTCCTCCCCTGCCTCCTCCCATGATCTTACCTGCTGTACTGAACTACCTGCCAGCATTCCCCTCGCTCCTCCCCTGCCTCCTCCCATGATCTTACCTGCTGTAGCGAACTACCTGCCAGCATTCCCCTCGCTCCTCCGCTTCCTGCGTCCATGATCTTACCTGCTGTACTGAACTACCTGCCAGCATTCCCCTCGCTCCTCCCCTGCCTCCTCCCATGATCTTACCTGCTGTACTGAATTACCTGCCAGCATTCCCCTCGCTCCTCCTCTGCCTCCTCCCATGATCTTACCTGCTGTACTGAACTACCTGCCAGCATTCACCTCGCTCCTCCTCTGCCTCCTCCCATGATCTAACCAGCTGTACTGAACTACCTGTCAGCATTCCCCTCGCTCCTCCCCTGCCTCCTCCCATGATCTTACCTGCTGTACTGAACTACCTGCCAGCATTCCCCTCGCTCCTCCCCTGCATCCGTCCATGATCTTACCTGCTGTACTGAACTACCTGCCAGCATTCCCATCGCTCCTCCCCTGCCTCCTCCCATGATCTTACCTGCTGTACCGAACTACCTGCCAGCATTCCCCTCGCTCCTCCCCTGCCTCCTCCCATGATCTTACCTGCTGTAGCGAACTACCTGCCAGCATTCCCCTCGCTCCTCCCCTGCCTCCTCCCATGATCTTACCTGCTGTACCGAACTACCTGCCAGCATTCCCCTCGCTCCTCCCCTGCCTCCTCCCATGATCTTACCTGCTGTACCGAACTACCTGCCAGCATTCCCCTCGCTCCTCCCCTGCCTCCTACCATGATCTTACCTGCTGTACCGAGCTACCTGCCAGCATTCCCCTCGCTCCTCCCCTGCCTCCTCCCATGATCTTACCTGCTGTACCGAGCTACCTGCCAGCAATCCCCTCGCTCCTCCCCTGCCTCCTCCCATGATCTTACCTGCTGTACTGAACTACCTGCCAGCATTCCCCTCGCTCCTCCCCTGCCTCCTCCCATGATCTTACCTGCTGTAGCAAACTACCTGCCAGCATTCCCCTCGCTCCTCCGCTGCCTGCGTCCATGATCTTACCTGCTGTACCGAACTACCTGCCAGCATTCCCCTGCCTCCTCCCATGATCTTACCTGCTGTACTGAACTACCTGCCAGCATTCCCCTCGCTCCTCCCCTGCCTCCTCCCATGATCTTACCTGCTGTACTGAACTACCTGCCAGCATTCCCCTCGCTCCTCCTCTGCCTCCTCCCATGATCTTACCTGCTGTACTGAACTACCTGCCAGCATTCCACTCGCTCCTCCTCTGCCTCCTCCCATGATCTTACCAGCTGTACTGAACTACCTGCCAGCATTCCCCTCGCTCCTCCTCTGCCTCCTCCCATGATCTTACCTGCTGTACTGAACTACCTGCCAGCATTCCCCTCGCTCCTCCCCTGCCTCCTCCCATGATCTTACCTGCTGTACCGAACTACCTGCCAGCATTCCCCTCGCTCTTCACCTGCTTCCTCCCATGATCTTACCTGCTGTACCGAGCTACCTGCCAGCATTCCCCTCGCTCCTCCCCTGCCTCCTCCCATGATCTTACCTGCTGTAGCGAACTACCTGCCAGCATTCCCCTCGCTCCTCCCCTGCCTCCTCCCATGATCTTACCTGCTGTAGCGAACTACCTGCCAGCATTCCCCTCGCTCCACCGCTGCCTGCATCCATGATCTTACCTGCTGTACCGAACTACCTGCCAGCATTCCCCTGCCTCCTCCCATGATCTTACCTGCTGTACTGAACTACCTGCCAGCATTCCCCTCGCTCCTCCCCTGCCTCCTCCCATGATCTTACCTGCTGTACTGAACTACCTGCCAGCATTCCCCTCGCTCCTCCCCTGCCTCCTCCCATGATCTTACCTGCTGTACTGAACTACCTGCCAGCATTCCCCTCGCTCCTCCTCTGCCTCCTCCCATGATCTTACCAGCTGTACTGAACTACCTGCCAGCATTCCCCTCGCTCCTCCCCTGCCTCCTCCCATGATCTTACCTGCTGTACTGGACTACCTGCCAGCATTCCCCTCGCTCCTCCCCTGCCTCCTCCCATGATCTTACCTGCTGTACTGAAATACCTGCCAGCATTCCACTCGCTCCTCCCCTGCCTCCTCCCATGATCTTACCTGCTGTACTGAACTACCTGCCAGCATTCCCCTCGCTCCTCCTCTGCCTCCTCCCATGATCTTACCTGCTGTACTGAACTACCTGCCAGCATTCCCCTCGCTCCTCCCCTGCCTCCTCCCATGATCTTACCTGCTGTACCGAACTACCTGCCAGCATTCCCCTCGCTCTTCCCCTGCTTCCTCCCATGATCTTACCTGCTGTACCGAGCTACCTGCCAGCATTCCCCTCGCTCCTCCCCTGCCTCCTCCCATGATCTTACCTGCTTTACCGAGCTACCTGCCAGCATTCCCCTCGCTCCTCCCCTGCCTCCTCCCATGATATTACCTGCTGTAGCGAACTACCTGCCAGCATTCCCCTCGCTCCTCCCCTGCCTCCTCCCATGATCTTACCTGCTGTAGCGAACTACCTGCCAGCATTCCCCTCGCTCCTCCCCTGCCTCCTCCCATGATCTTACCTGCTGTAGCGAACTACCTGCCAGCATTCCCCTCGCTCCACCGCTGCCTGCATCCATGATCTTACCTGCTGTACCGAACTACCTGCCAGCATTCCCCTGCCTCCTCCCATGATCTTACCTGCTGTACTGAACTACCTGCCAGCATTCCCCTCGCTCCTCCCCTGCCTCCTCCCATGATCTTACCTGCTGTACTGAACTACCTGCCAGCATTCCCCTCGCTCCTCCCCTGCCTCCTCCCATGATCTTACCTGCTGTACTGAACTACCTGCCAGCATTCCCCTCGCTCCTCCTCTGCCTCCTCCCATGATCTTACCAGCTGTACTGAACTACCTGCCAGCATTCCCCTCGCTCCTCCCCTGCCTCCTCCCATGATCTTACCTGCTGTACTGGACTACCTGCCAGCATTCCCCTTGCTCCTCCCCTGCCTCCTCCCATGATCTTACCTGCTGTACTGAACTACCTGCCAGCATTCCACTCGCTCCTCCCCTGCCTCCTCCCATGATCTTACCTGCTGTACTGAACTACCTTCCAGCATTCCACTCGCTCCTCCCCTGCCTCCTCCCATAATCTTACCTGCTGTACCGAACTACCTGCCAGCATTCCCCTCGCTCCTCCCCTGCCTCCTCCCATGATCTTACCTGCTGTACCGAGCTACCTGCCAGCATTCCCCTCGCTCCTCCCCTGCCTCCTCCCATGATCTTACCTGCTGTACCGAGCTACCTGCCAGCATTCCCCTCGCTCCTCCCCTGCCTCCTCCCATGATCTTACCTGCTGTAGCGAACTACCTGCCAGCATTCCCCTCGCTCCTCCCCTGCCTCCTCCCATGATCTTACCTGCTGTAGCGAACTACCTGCCAGCATTCCCCTCGCTCCTCCCCTGCCTCCTCCCATGATCTTACCTGCTGTATGCGAACTACCTGCCAGCATTCCCCTCGCTCCTCCGCTGCCTGCGTCCATGATCTTACCTGCTGTACTGAACTACCTGCCAGCATTCCCCTCGCTCCTCCCCTGCCTCCTCCCATGATCTTACCTGCTGTACTGAACTACCTACCAGCATTCCCCTCGCTCCTCCTCTGCCTCCTCCCATGATCTTACCTGCTGTACTGAACTACCTGCCAGCATTCCCCTCGCTCCTCCTCTGCCTCCTCCCATGATCTTACCTGCTGTACTGAACTACCTGCCAGCATTCCCCTCGCTCCTCCTCTGCCTCCTCCCATGATCTTACCAGCTGTACTGAAATACCTGCCAGCATTCCCCTCGCTCCTCCTCTGCCTCCTCCCATGATCTTACCTGCTGTACTGAACTACCTGCCAGCATTCCCCTCGCTCCTCCCCTGCATCCGTCCATGATCTTACCTGCTGTATTGAACTACCTGCCAGCATTCCCCTCGCTCCTCCCCTGCCTCCTCCCATGATCTTACCTGCTGTACTGAACTACCTGCCAGCATTCCACTCGCTCCTCCCCTGCCTCCTCCCATGATCTTACCTGCTGTACTGAACTACCTGCCAGCATTCCCCTCGCTCCTCCTCTGCCTCCTCCCATGATCTTACCTGCTGTACTGAACTACCTGCCAGCATTCCCCTCGCTCCTCCCCTGCCTCCTCCCATGATCTTAACTGCTGTACCGAGCTACCTGCCAGCATTCCCCTCGCTCCTCCCCTCCTCCTCCCATGATCTTACCTGCTGTACCGAGCTACCTGCCAGCATTCCCCTCGCTCCTCCCCTGCCTCCTCCCATGATCTTACCTGCTGTACTGAACTACCTGCCAGCATTCCCCTCGCTCCTCCTCTGCTTCCTCCCATGATCTTACCTGCTGTACTGAACTACCTGCCAGCATTCACCTCGCTCCTCCTCTGCCTCCTCCCATGATCTAACCAGCTGTACTGAACTACCTGCCAGCATTCCCCTCGCTCCTCCCCTGCCTCCTCCCATGATCTTACCTGCTATACTGAACTACCTGCCAGCATTCCCCTCGCTCCTCCTCTGCCTCCTCCCATGATCTTACCTGCTGTACTGAACTACCTGCCAGCATTCCCCTCGCTCCTCCCCTGCCTCCTCCCATGATCTTACCTGCTGTACTGAACTACCTGCCAGCATTCCCCTCGCTCCTCCTCTGCCTCCTCCCATGATCTTACCTGCTGTACTGAACTACCTGCCAGCATTCCCCTCGCTCCTACCCTGCCTCCTCCCATGATCTTACCTGCTGTACTGAACTACCTGCCAGCATTCCCCTCGCTCCTCCTCTGCCTCCTCCCATGATCTTACCTGCTGTAGTGAACTACCTTCCAGCATTCCCCTCGCTCCTCCCCTGCCTCCGTCCATGATCTTACCTGCTGTACTGAACTACCTGCCAGCATTCCCCTCGCTCCTCCCCTGCCTCCTCCCATGATCTTACCTGCTGTACTGAACTACCTGCCAGCATTCCACTCGCTCCTCCCCTGCCTCCTCCCATGATCTTACCTGCTGTACTGAACTACCTGCCAGCATTCCCCTCGCTCCTCCTCTGTTTCCTCCCATGATCTTACCTGCTGTACTGAACTACCTGCCAGCATTCCCCTCGCTCCTCCCCTGCCTCCTCCCATGATCTTACCTGCTGTACCGAACTACCTGCCAGCATTCCCCTCACTCTTCCCCTGCTTCCTCCCATGATCTTACCTGCTGTACCGAGCTACCTGCCAGCATTCCCCTCGCTCCTCCCCTGCCTCCTCCCATGATCTTACCTGCTTTACCGAGCTACCTGCCAGCATTCCCCTCGCTCCTCCCCTGCCTCCTCCCATGATCTTACCTGCTGTACTGAACTACCTGCCAGCATTCCCCTCGCTCCTCCTCTGCCTCCTCCCATGATCTTACCAGCTGTACTGAACTACCTGCCAGCATTCCCCTCGCTCCTCCCCTGCATCCGTCCATGATCTTACCTGCTGTACTGAACTACCTGCCAGCATTCCCCTCGCTCCTCCCCTGCCTCCTCCCATGATCTTACCTGCTGTACTGAACTACCTGCCAGCATTCCACTCGCTCCTCCCCTGCCTCCTCCCATGATCTTACCTGCTGTACTGAACTACCTGCCAGCATTCCCCTCGCTCCTCCTCTGCCTCCTCCCATGATCTTACCTGCTGTACTGAACTACCTGCCAGCATTCCCCTCGCTCCTCCCCTGCCTCCTCCCATGATCTTACCTGCTGTACCGAGCTACCTGCCAGCATTCCCCTCGCTCCTCCCCTGCCTCCTCCCATGATCTTACCTGCTGTACCGAGCTACCTGCCAGCATTCCTCTCGCTCCTCCCCTGCCTCCTCCCATGATCTTACCTGTTGTAGCGAACTACCTGCCAGCATTCCCCTCGCTCCTCCCCTGCCTCCTCCCATGATCTTACCTGCTGTACTGAACTACCTGCCAGCATTCCCCTCGCTCCTCCTCTGCCTCCTCCCATGATCTTACCTGCTGTACTGAACTACCTGCCAGCATTCACCTCGCTCCTCCTCTGCCTCCTCCCATGATCTAACCAGCTGTACTGAACTACCTGCCAGCATTCCCCTCGCTCCTCCCCTGCCTCCTCCCATGATCTTACCTGCTGTACTGAACTACCTGCCAGCATTCCCCTCGCTCCTCCTCTGCCTCCTCCCATGATCTAACCAGCTGTACTGAACTACCTGCCAGCATTCCCCTCGCTCCTCCTCTGCCTCCTCCCATGATCTTACCTGCTGTACTGAACTACCTGCCAGCATTCCCCTCGCTCCTCCCCTGCCTCCTCCCATGATCTTACCTGCTGTACTGAACTACCTGCCAGCATTCCCCTCGCTCCTCCTATGCCTCCGTCCATGATCTTACCTGCTGTACTGAACTACCTGCCAGCATTCCCCTCGCTCCTCCCCTGCCTCCTCCCATGATCTTACCTGCTGTACCGAACTTCCTGCCAGCATTCCCCTCGCTCCTCCCCTGCCTCCTCCCATGATCTTACCTGCTGTACTGAACTACCTGCCAGCATTCCCCTCGCTCCTCCCCTGCCTCCTCCCATGATCTTACCTGCTGTACCGAACTAGCTGCCAGCATTCCCCTCGCTCCTCCCCTGCCTCCTCCCATGATCTTACCTGCTGTACTGAACTACCTGCCAGCATTCCCCTCGCTCCTCCCCTGCCTCCGTCCATGATCTTACCTGCTGTACTGAACTACCTGCCAGCATTCCCCTCGCTCCTCCCCTGCCTCCTCCCATAACTGGAAGAACTCGATTGTCAAGCTTTACTGCCTCTCTCACACTCGCTCAGCTCCGTTCAACTCCATTCAAAGAGGACCTTTGAATGCTCGGAAGCTGAAAGTCAAAGCAGGATAATCGAAGCAAAACAGCATAAAAGCTTTACGACAAGATCAACATTTTTTTCTACAGCTTTCTGCTGTTCAGTCTCGCTTCCTTTGTCCCTATATGGTCAGGTTGTGCATTTAGCTCTTTAAGCATCATGTGAGCTGTTTTGTTGGCATTTCTTGTGTCCAGTTTATCTGGGCCTCTGCGGGTAACTGTAAAGTGTAGTTTGTGTTGACACCTTTTTTCTAAGCCCCTGAATGAGTGTTTTTCCACTGTGCGCATTATAGCACTGTTTCTGTCTTGAGTTTAAATTCCTGCAACAGGGATAAATGTCTTTTTTAAACAGTTATTTTACTTAACCCTTTACAGGGTATAGTTCCTACACACATTAACTGGCAGACACACACACACACACACACACACACATGTGCACACACACATCCCCCCGCCTACTGACACACCAGTTTAGCAAGTTTATATATATATATATCTAATATATATCTATGTATGTATGTCACATTACATGAGTCACACCCTCTCTTTGTTTTCTCTATCTTGCTCTCTTTCTATCTTGTCCTGATTTACAGTACCCCTCTTCTTCCTTGCCCTATCCTCCCCCTCCCTCTCTCACTAACTATCTCTCCCCTCCTTGCCCTATCCTCCCTCCCCTCCCTGTCTCATTGTCTCTCTCCCCCTACACACCCTCTCCGAAAGAAAAAACACAACACTGATCAATTTAATCATGTTAAAATGGATCATTTTACCATCCTCATTTTCAAAATATTCAACTGATTCAGTGTGTTATCTATCAGTATACAGCTATGGCCAAAAGTTCTGCATCATCTAGAATTTTAGGATTGAGACAATAAAAAAATATATATAAATAACAATGTGAACATAATTGAAATATTCATTTAACATAAAGAAATACAAAATGGTATCACAAAAGTCTACCGGAAGCCATAATAGTAGTACAGTATTTCATGTTAGATTTTCACATTTGTCTGGAAAACTACAAAGCGGTATGTAATTCAATATGTTAGTGTAACATTATTCAGCAGGTTTCATTTGACTTTGTGAAGCACATTTAGTTAACTCTAGTGTAATGGAAGCTTGTGGCCAGAGCTGTGCATTGCTGTTATGGGGCTCACTACATTTTCCAATAAAAACGTCACTTTTCAAGCACTTTTTAAAGCTGAATTGATTTCTGCAGTGAAGTACTTCCAGGGTTTGGCTGTAATCTCTGCCCCTCTGTCACTGTTGCAGAGAGGGTTCACTTTACAGCTGTACAGCTCTAGTGGTCCTATTAAAACCACTTGGAAATTAATTCAGCTTTTATAAGCGGGTGAAAAAGGACATCTTTGCTGGAATAGTTACTAAACACGGTCAATAATGATTCAAGCAAAATCAACCATATAAACGTCAGAACACGTAGAAAACGTATAAAATATTTGGAAATGAAGATGGTGTAAACCAGTGCTTTAGAGTTCTCAGTTATATACCAGTTACACTAATCAAAGCTTTTTTCTTTTCTTTTTTGTACAGATCCTTAGTTCTGTTTTTCTGCGACATGTCGATACTGCACAGGTAACAAACTCAGTGAGCACCTAGACTGTCCCACACAAACTGACAGACAGATGACCACAAGTTATATTGTTACAATTTTTTCAGGACAAAAAACAAGCAATTGTCTTGGATTTTAAATACATAAACAAAATAAATAAATAAATAAATAAATGACTGAAATTACCAGCAGTGTGGTTGCATCCTTTTTTGCACCCCTGTGTGATGCTGAACTGTGCTTTGCTTTTTGCAAAGGCTGGCTATGTTAAGTTGTGCAGAACAGGAAGTTTTTATTTATCCCCCCTGAGCTTTTAAACTTCCTCAATCCACAGATCATCGTCATTTGAAAGAAACCGTGTCTTGGTCAGTGCTGTGTTAGTTTAGGGTTTTCACACCTATTTTAATATAGCTGACCAATGCTGAATGGGGAAGTGAAACCCTTTACTCCCCAGCAGTTTCAAACAGACTGTGCCTATCCACTATCCAGTACAGATGCATGTGCCATTGTAACCCCTCCGGTACCTCTGTGTGATGTTTGCAATCAGGCTGAATTGTTCACAGCTCTCTTGCTCTAATATTTATATTTTGTTATGAAGTCATGTTTCTGTATTGCTCAGTCTAACTGGCTGCCATCTTGCTTGGAGGCCTTTTTATTTCATCTTGTGGCTCTTGGGTTTGTTATAGAAAGGACAGAGCCTGTCTAACATGTAAATCACACCACAGCTTGTCAATGACTATGCTCGGACATCTAATAATATTTGGAATGTGTTTTTATAACAATCTGCAATGATGTTGCATGGTTCCTTTCACCACATGTTTACACATCAATCCCAGAAGGTGTCACAAGATATGAGTCACAAGCTTTCATTGAAACAAACAAACAAACAACCACACCTATAAAAACATTTTAGGAGCTAAAGACAAAAGTCCATAATATTTAGTGGGAAATGATTTTATGAACAGATTTGTAAATACAAAGGACAATGCAGGGCGGTAGCCAGTCATGATAAATCACAACACTGTTTTCCTTATACTGTCCCTTCCTTTATTCCCAGATTTTGAAGAGCACAGAGGCTATAGATATCGACAGGACTTGGGAATTTATTTACAAAAGGGATGAAATGCATTTTATTTTGCAGCAAAGCAGCATGTAAAAGGGCCTAAATAAATAATTATTAGTATGATTTAGACCAAAGCCCATGCCTCATAGCTGGCCTCGGCCTGGCAATGGAATACATAGAAATGAGCACAGTATATTGAGACAGTGTGGATCATTATACCTGGGCTTAGTGAGACTATCTCCACATGGATTTTTTAGGGTGATAGGAGACACCACATGAACAAGCCTAGGGGCAGCTGTAAAGGCGGTGAAGGGGGGTGGAGGGATGTGGATGCTAGCACAAGCACTGCTGGCTGACTAGAACACTGGGCAGTGACATGGCTCTGGGGCTGTCCCTGTGCATCCTGTGTCTGAATCAACGCTATGCTGCGCTCTCGCTCTCTCTCTCGCTCTCTCGCTCTCTCACTCTCTGAGGATTGTGGGATCGTGGGAGGGGCTTGTGTAGAGTGAGTGGTGTGTACTGTGCGTGAGTAAAGCTTTTACTGAAGTTATATTCATTTTGTACACGTTTAGTTTTATTTATTTATTTGTATTATTTAATTTGGTTTTTTCTCCTGATTTGGAGCCGCCATGGGTTCCAAATCGGGAGGTTTTGGGTCGCTGACCCGCAGGCACGGATTTAAATGTATTCCAGACAGTTCAGTAACAGTGGAGGAGTGTTTGTTAGCTGTCGGGGAAAAAATAGGGTCTGGAAATATAAACTCTGCTGCAAGAATGAATAAAGCCATCGTTGTTTTTCTTAGTAGTGAACTATTAGTGAACAGGATTGTTGAAGGTGGTTTGTATATCAAAGAAAGTTTTGTCAGCGTTTTACCTTTAGCTTCCCCTGTCACTAAAGTTATCCTTTCAGGGAGGCTGTGTGGTCCAGTGGTTAAAGAAAAGGGCTTGTAACCAGGAGAGGTCCCTAGTTCAAATCCCCCTTCAGTAACTGACTCGTTGTGTGACCCTGAGCAAGTCACTTAACCTCCATGTGCTCCGTCTTTTGGGTGAGACGTAGTTGTAATTGACTCTGCAGCTGATGCATAGTTCACACACCCTTGTCTCTGTAAGTCGCCTTGGACAAAGGCATCTGCTAAATAAACATTGTTTTTTTTTTTTCAAATGTCCCGTCTTTCATTGAAGATGAGTTGATTATTAATGAGCTACTAAGATACGGAAAAATAATGTCCCCAATTAAACCTATTTTACTCGGGTGTAAAAACCCAGATGTTAAGCATGTCATGTCTTTTAGGAGACAAGTTTTTGTATTATTGAATGACCCCAACTCGTTTATTGAAGTTGCGTGGACTTTCAATATTGACGGTAGTAATTATGTTATATTTGCCAGCACAGAATCAATGAAATGTTTTCATTGTGGAGGACAAGGACACCTTAGAAGGGCTTGCCCTCAAAAAAATAATGATACTGAGAATAATAAGGCAAGAGAGCCAGGAAGTGGGGAGGACAGAGTCTCTGAGACAGCACCGGGGGCTGAGCAGCAAACGCAGCCGCCAGTGCAGACAGTGAGACCCGAGCCGGCGCCTCAACTGAAGCGGGGGATCTGTGCGGAGGTTAAAGAAAACAATAAAGAAACAGGAGCTGAAACAGTGAAACCCTAGAGGATGCAGATTTTCAGCTTGTTGAAAAAAAGAGGAAAAGACGTGTGGCCACCCCAGGAAAGGTAGCTGAAGAAGGGCAGTCTGTCTGGGACTCTGAGACGCTCTCTCAGGGCAGCGGTGCTGCTGCAGCTCAGAGCTCTGGGACAGGTAAAGCTGGATCTTAGTGTAAATCTGCGATAACCCCGCGTTCAGGGAAGAAGGGTAACAGCGGCGCTGCAGTTCAGTCCAGCGCTGAGACAGCCTCCAGATCAGAGGACCTCTTGCCGGATACAGTAGCTGTGGATGACGCTAAAGAATCCGAAGAGGAGTCGGTGATATCAGAGATGGGTGATGGAGGAGAGCTCTCTGACTCCTTGGTGCTGCTCGATGAGGCTCTGCCCAACCCGTCTGGTAAGAGTAAAATCTATGCAGTTGATACAATATCAGCGTTTTTAGATAAAACCAAAGGGAAAAGGGGAACTGATTTAACACAGTTCTTTCCTAATATCCAGCTGTTTATCTACTCTGCAAAAATAGCCATGAGAAAAGCTACATTAGAGGAGCTAGACCAAAAGAAACGGTATTGTTTAAAAAAAGTAATAGTCTCTGCAAGAAAGTTCTTGAATGATAACAAACCGAAGACATATTAATGGATTACACTATGTAACACAATGTTTGTTCCTGGGTAGTAAGTGTTATTTCCTAATTGCTTATGCCTCAAAAGTATAGAAAATGGCTATTATTCCCCACAAACTTTGCTTTTGTGACCAGGACAGTGATATTTTGAAATTTACCTGTTTCCAATGAGAAAACGGGCGAATTTGTGTCTTCGTTCACATAAAGTCAGAAAAAAAACAACATATGAATCCAAACTAACATGTATTTATACTAAAGTTCACGGGGCGTGAGCTGGGTTGAAGAGTAAGGCAGAAGAAGCAGCAAGGAGCTGTTAGTAGGACAGAAGGTGGTCACTGACTGAGGGCGACGATGCCGACACATCCCAGGGGTAGAGGACCCAGCAACCGAAATGAGATAGACAAGAATATCGCTGACTGAGGGCGACGATGCCGACACATCTCAGGGGCGAAGGACCCAGCAATCGAGGGCAGGATAGACAAGAGGTCGCTGACTGAGGGCAACGATGCTGACACATCCCAGGGGCAGAGGACCCAGCAACCGAAAACACTAATGAGGGTTATGACTCGAAGAGCCGCCCCTCGAGAGGAGATTGGAGAGGTACCCAGCATCTGAGACTTCTGTAAGAGGCGCTCGTAAAACCCCTGATAGGCCAAGACGTCACGCTGCCTGGGACCTGAAATAAGGACAAAGCATTGAAGTTAGTATAGGACTCAGCACGAGAGGCCACTTCCTGAAAGAGAGGCCAGTACAGAGCAGAGCCTCGAGAGGTAAGATAAGCACAGGAGCTGCGATAGAACAGATTTTGGCCGGGGGTCCGCTCTGACTCACATGGTGAGAACCCCCCTGAAGGTAAGGGAGGCAGATGCCTAACCCTGAGGTCGGGGAAGTGAGACTCACTTGCCCCCCAAAGGATGGACCTCCGGCACCTCACGAAAATTCCCACACCGTGAAGAAAACGAGACAGCACATGCCAACGCATAACATAAACAAAAGTACGGAAGGACGAACGAGACAAACAGAGAGATGGTTAGGTTATTAGTAGCTGTGATTATGTGTATACCTGCCGCTCAGTGGAGAGGAAAAAAAAAACCATGAACCTAATGGGGAAAAACCTCTGGTGGCTCCGGCGGACAGGTAGCCCCCACTCCGGGCATGCTAGCGATTTTAGAATGGGCTACAACTATATCGGAGGGAGATGAATGAATGTAAGAATCTACTGCGGAAGAGGACCAGCGGCCCAGGGTCTTGATCAGGCTGTGGTTGATGCTGGCCCTTGCAGCGGAGGTAGCTGCGCCTATACGAAATGAATGGGGAGAATAAAGCTGAGGAGGGAGGCCTGCTCTGGAGAGGAGGGTGGAGAGGTGGGCAGAGAACCAGTGACGTGTAATAATAGCATGGGAGGAATCGATGAATAGAGGGTCCGGGGGGGGGGGGGGGGGGGATTTCCTGATGGAGAGATATTTGACATAGCCGAGAAAGGGCAGATAGAAGATTCAATCCTTGAGAGTTGGATGAACTGACCATGCCGGAGTTGATCTGTCTTTGAGGTACGCAGCCAAATTATGAAATAGCAGTTGGAAATGCAAGAGAGGTCACATAGACGAATACCCGCTGCGGGGAAGCTTGAAGCTGAAGGAACTGTGAATTCTGAGCTTCTCAGGAATCCGAAGAAGGCTGTGAGGCAGATGGTCTCCATTAGGAGATCTTCGTAGGGGGAGAAGCAACCTTTCCGAAGAGTAGAGATGAGAGAATGGAGGATGTCTGTTGATATAGGCAGGCGGGAAGATGCAGCAGGGGGGGAGCTTTTGAGGATTCCGCGGAGAGTCAGACGAACGACTGGTATGGAGAGGATGATGGGTGAAGGCACGGACATGATGCGGTAGTGATATTGGATTCCTGAAATGTAAGATTTAATGGATGCTGGGGAAAGATGGAGAGATTCTTTAGCATGAACGATGAAGGCTAGGATCCAGTCTTGATTGAAGGGAATAGGGTGGATACGATTATGAGCACAGAATCTTAAAAATGATGACCAGGCCGTAGAATAAGAGGCTCTTGAAGAAGGGGTGAGGGCTGTAGACATGTAGTTTTGAGCAGATTGAAGGAGGTTGCGAAGGGTAGAGTTCAGTCTAGAAGTAGCTGATGAAACTGTGGGATCTGGAGAGGGCTTGGGGAGGCAGATGGAACCAGCTGACGGAACTTGGATACCTGTAGGCGAGAGAGAGCATCAGCAGCATTATTGTGGATACCAGGCAGATGGCGGGTCTGTATTAGGAAGTTGAGAGATACGGAAGACCATATGAGACGACGGAGCAGGCGCATAATGAGGGGGGATGAAGAACGTCCTTTGTTGATGATGTGCACTGTGGGTTTGTTATCGCTGAAGAAAAGGATTGACTTTCTTGACCATTGGTGACCCCAGAGGACAGCGCCCACTACGATTGGATAAATTTCTAGGAGAGCCGTAGATTTCTCTTGAGGGGGAAGGAACTGAATTTCAGGGGGCCAAGTGCTGGAGAACCATTCGGGAGCGAGGAACCCGCTGAATCCGATGGAGGAGGCGTCGGTGAAGAGGGCAAGGTCATGAGGGGCTGAAATGAAGTCGTCCTAAAATAGAGAGAGGCCATTCCAGTTAGTAAGGAGATTGATCCACATCTTTATGTCTTTTCTGGCGTCGGCTGAGATTTTCACGTGAGAATTCATGTTCCTAACAGTTCATGAGAGGGCTAGGAGACGTGAAATAAAAGTTCTGCCCTGAGGAATGATGCGGATGGCGAAATTAAAATGACCGAGGAGTGACAGGAGGTCCCTCTTCTTAATGAAAGAGGAGATCTGAAAACTGTTAATGAGTGAGAGTAAGCGTTGGAGTTTGGCAGGAGGCAGGCTGGCTTCGAATTTCACGGTATTGAGTGTAATGCCGACGAATTCCAGGTAGTTAACAGGGCCGATGGTTTTCTCTTGAGAGAGAGGGACACCAACTAAGGAGAAGAGGGTCTTAAGCTGATTAATTGCTTGGGCTGGAGGATCCGAAGGGGGTGAAATAAGCAGAAAGTCATCCATTAGATGGAGAAGGAAGGGGACATGATAGGAGTTGAGCAAAATCCAAGAGAGGGCTTCTGACAAGGAATCGAATATTTTTGGGCTACTGCGACAACCAAAGGTGAGCTGAGTGGAGAAATAGAACTTGTCTGCCCAACAGACTCCGAAAAGGTGACGGAGGGAAGGATGAATAGGCATGACCTTGAATGCATCAGAGATATCGGCTTTGGCAAGCCAGGCTCCATGACCTGCAATTTTGATGAAATAAATGGCATCTGAGAGCTTAATGTAGTGAAGAGCGAACTCCTCGCTTGAAATGAGGGAGTTAATGCTGCGTGTGTAGCCGCCCCGAGGAGCGGATAGATCAATGATAAGGCGTTTCTTGCCAGAATACTTGCGGGTAGCGATGCCTATGGGATTAATGCGAAAGGTAGTGAAGGGGGGTGCTGCAAAGGGGCCGACCATGAAGCCTTTGTCGACTTGGGCCTGGAGAAGGGAACTGACGACTTCTGGCTCAGTGATGGCAGAACGGAGGTTCTGACAAATGTGAGACTCGGAAGGAACGTGAGAAATGCCAGTGAAGAAGCCATTTGTAAGTCCACTAATTAGATAGGAGACGAACGCCTTGTCTGGATGATTTAGAAGCGCATTAGCGAGAGCCGGAACGATGATAGGAGTAAAAACCTGAAGTAACTTTGATTGTCACTTAGCTTTAAGAGGACATATGGACCGGGAGTGGGCATCGTTGCAGAAGCTGCAGACATGGAGGTTCTTGCAGGCGCGGTTGAAACAGACAGAAGAATTAAAGTTATTGCATATTTGCCTGCCACCTGAAAACTTAATGGGACGGTGTGGCAAAGTGCCCCGCCCCTGTGTGCATTTGTGTGTTCTGTGTATGTATGTATGGGTGCGTATGTTAATGTTGGTGTATAGATTGGTACACGGGATATAAACAGGTCTGTGTTTCACGTGTGTTTAAAGTGTATAATTGTATTTAGGCACGAGGATGGCACATCACTTCACGTGCAGATAAAATGTGTATAATGTGTGGCACCGGGTTGCACGTAATGAATTCACGTGCTGGGATTCAAGTGAGTAATTAATTAGTCACTTGAATCCCAGCACGTGAATTCATTACGTGCAACCCCGTGCCACACATTATACACATTTTATCTGCACGTGAAGTGATGTGCCATCCTCGTGCCTAAATATAATTATACACTTTAAACACACGTGAAACACAGACCTGTTTATATCCCGTGTACCAATCTATACACCAACATTAACATACGCACCCATACATACATACACAGAACACACAAATGCACACAGGGGCGGGGCACTTTGCCACAGACGGCCATAGACATCTTGAGCTTGAGATCTGGTGGGTGGAGCTGAAGCATGGATGGAAGCAGGGGCAAGATGTCTTGAACTGAGAAGAGAAGGCAAGGGATGAGGAATGGGTTGGGGAGCACTAGCTGCTACCTTAGGACATAGGTAAGAGGAGTGCGCTGTGGAGGCACATGCGCTGCAGGCGTTGGCACGAATTCCGCTGAAGATGCGGGTGAAAAGATCTGGGTCGGAACGGGACCAATCCACGATACGGTTGTCGGCTGAGAGGGTGGCGGCAGCTTTGGCTGAGAAGGCACGGTGGTATTGATAGAACAAGGTGCCTCCATAGCGCACAGACAATTCGACGACCAGAAAAATATACTGATTTAGCTCCTGTAATCTATGTGGATAAACAGAACAGAGAATGTCACAATAGATGGAGAAAGCAAGGACGAATTCTCTCACAGAAAGGCTTTTTTGAAGACGTGGGTCGCGGGACTTTAGAGTGACTGAAACGTCTCCGCAGTCAACCACTCTGTGATCTAAAAACTCAGAAGAAGCAATGAGAATAGAAACGAGATTAACATCCTTGCCTTCAATTATTAGCTTCCTAATTTTTGGAGAAATAGAATGGCTGGTGATAGCACGGGGAGAAGAGGAACTTGCTACAGTGGCTGAAGAGAGGTTGAACTCTGGAAGAGCAGCGGGGGGTACTGAAGAGGACGTACCAAAAGTATAAGCAGGAGTGCTGGAACTGAAGGCGGGTGGAGCCGAAGAAGGGTTCTCCAGTTTGTCAAGACGGGCGCTGAGGGCTAGCTGAGAGTCTATAATGGGCTGGAGCAGAGATTGCAGTTGATTAAACGTGACCTGAGGGGCGCTGCTGGAGGAGGGGACGGGCGGGGTGAGTGACTGCGGCGGCAGATGCTGTGGCTGCGCTGACTGCGCTGGCAGGGGGAGCTGGGCTGCGAGAGCAGGATCTTGCGCATGCGCAGCAGGAACATGAGCTGAGAACGTAGCAGGAGAGGAGGGCCTGACGGCCAAAGCTTGCAAGCGGGGGGGAAAAATCGGCTCAGCTGACAAAGCTTCACAATAAGTAAGAAATAGGGACATGCGATCTCCACCAACGGGAATGGGAATGGACTTTTCGAAGAGTATTTTCAGCAGCTTGGGTGTCGTCCAATCTTTATAGTGGAGCTGCGGTGGAGGCTGGCTAGCGGAACTGCGCTTTGAGCCCCGCTCTTGCCTAGCTGAAAGCCGGGTAGAAGCAAGGTTGACTGGCGGGGCTGGTGCGGTCATGGACCGGGACGAGGAATGGGAGGGGTCGGAGGCAGGAACTCGTCTGAGTCGGAAGGAAAGGCGTAGGCTGAACGCTTTTCCATTTGGAAGCAGGTAAGACTGCGCGTATAAATCTTGTTGAAACGATAGTCTTCGTAATATATATATATATATATATATATATATATATATATATATATATATATATATATATATTTTTGAGTAATGCGTAACACTACCGGTCAGGATTCAAAAACGAAACACTAGACAGAAAAGGTGCAGGTGATCAGGGCTTAAATAGAAAATAGATGCTAATTAACAGGAAATTAGAAAATTGGGAGATTGAAAGATTGGAAGCACCCAGCTCCACGCCCCCTGAACCACGCAAGCTAACATTAATACAAAAATGACTACAAAAGATTTAGAAGTGAGTAGTCTTTTTGGTTGGGGTAGTATGAGTTTCTCTTCTCAGCTCCACCTCTGAAATTGTCATCTGGATCTACAACGTCTTCCTCGCTCTCTGACTTGCTGCTCTCTTCTAAAGACGGCTGCTCTCTCTCCGGAGGAGTGGGTACGGGGAGCTCATGGCAGTGTGGCACTGGGGCGATGGATGAAGGAAGGTCTGGATACGTGATAGCAGGTACATTCTTGCCAGTCCGACGTTTGGAAGGGTCCACCATGCAGAAGTAGCAGTTGCTTGAGTGGTCAGTGGGTTCCCGCCAAATTCTTGGGATAGCGAACTTCATGGCTCTTTTTTCCCCTCTGTACCATCCTACAAAAATACATTTATTTCACCCATGACTAATGTGTAAGAGATTCTCGCAACATTTTTCATATATGATATATTTTTTCAATAACATTGAAAATTGTAAAACATTTTAAAATTAAAAACTTTTACAATTTTAAAAGTTTTAACAAATTTTATAACATAAAATTCAGAGCAACAATTGTCCATCTTACCTTCCAGAGTTTTTTTTGCAGTGCTCGCAGGTGAAATGAGGTGCCCAGGGTTTGTCTTGATCCCCAACAGGCATGCCGAAATATGCCTTGTAGGCCTCACACATCTTAGCAGATGCTTCCACGGAGTACTTTTTCGCTCTTATCTTGATAAATTGGCCGCAGACATAGCAAAATGCGTCTACCGGATGCTTGCAGCCTCTTGATGCCATCTCAGAAAAATGCAGATATGTATCCACTTAGGCAGCTGGAACTAAACTGAACTGGTGGGCTTAAGGCCCCTGTATTTATACTACTATTTATATTACTGGAAAGTTCTAGAAAGTTCTAGAAGTTACTCCAAGTTTACTCAGCGCTGAATCTATCTGGAATGTTCTGGAAAATAGGTATATTTCAAAATATCACTGTCCTGGTCACAAAAGCAAAGTTTGTGGGGAATAATAGCCATTTTCTATACTTTTGAGGCATAAGCAATTAGGAAATAACACTTACTACCCAGGAACCAAAAAAAAAAAAAAAAAAAAAATTGTTACACGGTGAAATCAGAGTAAAATGATTAGAAATGGAACCAGCATAAAAGATTTTTCAGCTAGTTTATCCCCTAGTTTAAGTCTTTATTTCAAATAGGTTTATTTGTAGCTTTTATTGTTGTTGTGGACTACCATATTCCTTCGAATGTAAGATGCAGCCCAAATTTACCACCTTCAATTTGAGGAAAAAATAAAACATCAAATAAATATGCATTTGCAAAAACACAACCACAATTACGCTGTTGTATCATACAAAACTGACACGAAACAGTGTTGTTGTAAATTAACCGCAGAGCTTGTATATTGTGCTGCATACTACAATACACTCGCGCTACCACCATCTGTCTCCCGACAAACACAGCAATGGGAAAACCTGCTGTGACAGAGCCGCCAGGACCCGGGCTGTACAGACAAGGCTCATTTGCATGAGCGGCGGAGTGTTGCATGCTGGGGGCACTGTTGTGATGGTTTGGCACCGCTCTGCAAAACGAGGACACTTTATTTTATGTACAAAGTTGTTTTAATGCCTGTTTTTGACTTGCCCTGTCCCCCTGTACCTGTCCCGTGTGTCTGCAGTTAAATGGTTGCTGCCACCCTAAGTGGCAGTGGAGTGTGTGACCCCCTGTCCTTGTGTTCTCCTGTGTGTCTCTTTGTTTTTTCTGTCCTTTTAAGGATTGTTTGGAATTGCTATTAAAGAGATTTTAAATTGAGATCTGTTTCCTGTCTCTTCACTCTGAACCATGCTGAACAAGAATGCTACAATACTTAAGATGAAGTCTCTGTCGTACACATACCACCACTCGCTTTTATGGCATCACAAATCCTGGCAACAGCAAGCATGACACTCCACGGCATCTGGCAACATGCAACACAGCAAACACAACAGCATTAAACTGTGCTATTGCTTGGCATGTCAAAAAATACAGGGGTCTGATCAGCATTTCCGATCTGTCCAAGCTGGTACTGTTTGTTAGAAATGCTGCAATTGTAAACGTTTCTCTTGGAATTCCTCAGGAAGCTTGGTTTGTTTTTTCTCAGCAGTGTCACTTGATGATTGTGTATTCGGGCAGATGTCTTTGTTGTCTTTTCTCGGCAGTCAGCCACGTTGCTGTTTGTGTACTCGGGATTTTAATACACGCATCACTATATTGTACTCAAATTCAAGACGCAGGCTATTTTTGAGAAGCAAAAAATGGTTAAAAAAAGGGCTTCTTAAATTCAATTAGTTCTGTCACAGCGCAATGTTTACTCAGAAAGGGAAACAGTGATACAATTTGATTGCAGTTTTCTGATGTCACAGTGTAGGTCCTGTGAAACGCAATGCTCTGATTGGCTGAAACACTTTTAGCATGGTGATGCAGAGTCGTTATTGGCATGAGAAGGATGTTGGTGTGGTTTACCTGTGCTTATCATGTGAAAGATGTCTGAGGGCGCTCTTGGCCTGTGTCATATCTACAGTATTCACCAGTGACTATTGATCTGTGTCACAGTAAGACTAGTAACCCTAGGGTTTGTGTGAAGCTGTTTGACAAAAGCTCTCTCCTTTTGCAGTCTCTGACTTCCAAACCAAGAACCTCGAACTCCAATCCCGGTATTCAGAACTGGAAAGGAACTACACGGACATCTCTGCCAGAGGTGAGTGCTGTTTCAGATTCTATTCAAATCACTTACCTGTATTGTGACAGATTTCTGGAGGGATACGTTTCAGAAACAAATACCAAACACTTACTAATGATCATATCACAAAACTCTGTAATACTTGACTGTGCTCAAGCAGCCCTCTGAACAATCCCCTTCAGATGAGGCCCTGTCACCTGCATGACACAAAGGAATCAGGAATTGCAATTAAAACCCTTAAGATAGACAAAATCGTTAATGAACGAGAAAGAGACACTTCCTTTAAAAAACAAAGCCCTGCAGAGTGGGCCAGCAGTGACAGTGGGAACAGTGAGATTTTCAGTTTGTTTGTTATATTGACAGTATGTTTCATAAATAATAACACATGGCTTGTATTGTCTATTATTGAGCTGGTTAAAGAGAGCTGGGGTTTTTTAATGATCTATGATGTCATCCAGTACCCCTCGCTATCTTTTACATTGTGCCTTTCTTCACATCTACAGCTCTTTCTGTTTAACAGATCAGCACTGCTTCTGTCTCTTGTTCTGCCTCAGTTTGTGATGCCTGTCCACAGAACTGGGAGCTGTTCAATGGCAAGTGTTACTACTTCTCCACTGATAGAATGAACTGGCACTCCAGCCGTGATAACTGCACATCACTGGGGGGGCACCTGGTGATTATAGAGAGCAATGGAGAGCAGGTACGACTATCTTCTTTACAATGTTAGATTTTCAATACACATTTCTGTTGCTCACTTCACTGCTAGCTAACACTGGAAATGAAGTAGGATGTATGATAACAATGTGCAGAATAGTTCTTTCACCCTGAAGCAAACATTGTTAATATATAACTGAGCTTTCACATTCAAACACTTGCACTAGATGACAGACCAACGGCAAAGACACAGCTCAACTGATAGAGGTTTGTTTACTGTTCAGAGATTCCTATCTGAGAAGGTCTGGAACATCACACATGAGGCTAAAATAAGCAACGAAGAAGAGCAATCCCACTGGATCGGCCTGACTGACGCTGTTACTGAAGGAACCTGGCTCTGGGTGGACGGCACTCGTCTCAATGACAAGGCAAAGTACGAGCTTCAATCTCATTCTGAAATCACTGCTGAGGATTAATAGGATAAACCGTGTTCTAAAGCAGTGGTTCTCAAACTTTTTTATTCGCACTCATATGAATTTTTTTCTTTTCAATCTTGGCGGACCACACAATAAACAGTATAGCTGACTGAAAAATAAGCACATAAAAACAACCAACAAACTATAATACTAAGAATAACCGTAGACTTCGCTGTATTTGTTTCAATGCGACGGGAGGGCCTGTTTCTGTGAGCAAAGTTATTTTAAAGTTTTAAGAATCGTTCTAGTTTACTTTTCATAACATGAATTTAACGAGAGGGTAAAAAACATTGTTTTATTTTTAAATTGCTAATTACAGCAGATTTGTGTGAATTAATAATCTACACCCATGAGGTACCAGCACAGTTGGAGCTCCGAATCTCCAGCTATAATCTTTATTTATAAAAAGAACGTTTGGATGCTGCACGCTGATTGGCTGTTGAGGATTTTTTGTTTACCGTACAGTTATACTGTACAATACACGGCGAACATATTTTTGCTGAAGCACAGTTCAATTAATAAATTATCAACACACAACATAGTCAACTCGCAATAAATACACACATTGTTGTGAGAGGAGTTTTTAAAGTTTTTTTTAAAAAAAGAGTGTCATTCCTTTCGTCATATTTGATCTTTTCGAAGGCTTGACAGTGGACAAGTGGCTAGAATTGTAAGAAAAAATACAAAGCAAGGAGACAAAGATTTAACAAGTCAACAACTTAATGAAATCGAAGAAAGCAAATGCTTGGGCAGCTGGTGTTTTTATTGATTTTAAGAAACATAAAGAAATGGTAAATTGACTTAAAAACTCTCTGCATTGGTTGCCGCTTAAGAGCAGGATTGATTTTAAAATGTTACTGCTAACTTATAAGGCTCTAAATGGTTTGGCCCCAGATTACATTTCTGAATTGTTAACGAGGTACCTTCCCACTAGTAACCTTCGAATCGGGGCTTGTCAAGGATTCCGGAGGCTAAGCTTCGTTCTGTGGGCGACGGGGCTTTTTGCTGTTATGTGTCTAGGCTTTGGAATAAACTTCCGCAGGTGATCAAGGACGCTAATACTGTTGATGCTTTTAAAAAATAACTACACGCATATCTATGTACAGGCATTTCATCATGGTTAGGCTTCACTGTGCAATGTTTTATTTTATAGTACGTTTTATTTTTAACAGTATGCTGTGCATTTGTTGTTTGTACTTGGTTTTGTTGTTTTTAGTGTTATTGTTCTAAACTATACTGCGCTTTGAGATGCTTGCATTTAGGCGCTATACAAAATAATTATTATTATTCTATTATATTAACACAGTGTGCTTCCTTTAATTCAACAAACTGCCCTCCTTAGTGTCCCCTAACATGAGCATATTAAAAATCATGGCAAGCCTTGGTAAAGTATAGTTAATGCATAGCATAACCATGGGAAAACTGCAACATGACAGTGCAGGTTTACTGTGGGGAACTTTTAAAAAGCAAACAGCATTGATTAAGTGCTGCAGTGAAACTGGGTCCTATTCACAAAGCTCTAAGCTTTTTGATTCAATTGTATTTTTATATTTGTTTAAGAAACTAGTAACAGTCTAGGGCTGTATCTTTAATGTCAAATATATATAAAAAAAACCCCAAAAAAATCACTTTCATGAAGTGCTGATTAAGTGTTGCAGTGAAACAGTGAGCATGTCCAGTTTAGTGCTGTGATACTGACTGGCATTGCTCCTCATCTCTTTCAGATTCTGGGCCACAAGGACACATGATAAAGGTAAAGAGCCTGATGACTATAATGGAGAGGACTCGTCTGGTGAAGACTGTGCACAACTACACCCAAAGAGGAATTCCAAAGAGACCTGGTTTGATTCTTCATGCAAAAAACAATTTAAAAGGATTTGTGAAACTAAGGCAGTGATAGCCTAATAAGATGATAATCAGGAAAAAATGAAACTAAGGTTACTGAAACACAAAGATAGACTAGAAAGAATAGAAGAAACTCAGTTCAGCTAGACAAGCATGCAGGTCATCCCCCAACATTACCATATTAACCGTTTGATTCCACATTATGAAAAAGCAGAGATAACAATGAGCTGGTGGTGGTTTGTACTGAATGAAGTCTGGCCTTGAGTGCAGAATTGCAACTGAAACATTAAGAATGGTCTACTTGACTACTCCCACTGTCTAAATAACACACGATCATCACGTGTGTAAAACAAGATTGTGAATGGCAGCCATGTGGATTCAATGCATGCTGATTGCACATCATTTAGGTCTTCATGATTGCCTATTGAAGTCAGGGATGAAAATCTCTGAAATAAAAATCATCTTCAGAAACAAGCGGTGTGTGTGTTAGTGCTCTCTTCAGTGCACACGTACGGGTTGTTTAAGATCTGTAAGATGTATCTGTTAACTAGAGTTACTTTTCTTAAATTCACTATAATTCTCATGAAAGAGTTCGTCTGTTTCTTTTGAGTTTGTCTCCCTCTAGTGGCTCACAGAGGGATGACTAACAGTCACACAGGATCCAGACAGTATACGTGCTGTCCAGCTGATCATGTCTAAACTGTATGAGGGCTCTGCTCTGAGCTACAATAGAGCATCCCACTGAAACAACTACTTCAGCAGATTAGTATTATCATTTTATATCCCTTCACTGCACAGCTACCCATTATAAAAGTCATTTTGCCGTTTCCTGTGCTGGTTAACCATTGTTTTTACAACACTTTACAATACATATCTGTGCTTCACCTGCTCGCCTTTGCTTTACCATGATTGTGCTGTGCTTGAAACATGCTTTATATTATGCTGTGCTTTTACCCTGGTATACCACACACTTTTACAAGGGAGACAATGATCATTTTATAGATCTTGAATATTGTGGCTCACTCCATTGTGACTACAGTTCCCATCATCCCTCACTGGTACTACTGGGGCAGAGGATGATGGGAGCTGTAGGCACTGTATTGAATATTAAGCCTTCTGTCTTTTCTCATATTTAAGGTTGTTACCTCATAATGCTCCCTGTATATACAGCGTTCCTATCATACCCCCCTGCTGCTGCAGGGAGCAGCAAGTGAATGGCTGGCTGTCTGTTTAGTTCACAAGCCAGAAAGCTTGCATTGTTACTGATAAAGCAGATTGCAAACACAAAAGGCCAAACTCTGGAAGAATGTGATAAATATTCAGCCAGATTGTAGAGTCAAATTGAACAAGATCATGAGATGCAGGTTTCAGTGTAATGTCTTATTAGTACAATATTCTTCAGCAGTTTGATTAAACTCTTGGTTTCTATATCATTTGAGTTGATTATTATTATTTTTTATTCTATTTGTATTTTCATTTAACTCTGTAGACCTATCAGTGCTGTATTTGGGTAGTGATTCTGTGGGGAATAGGCAAGATTGTATATTATTTGAGTTAATTAATAATTTTTTTTTATTGTTAATTATTTTTTTATTCTATTTGTATTTAACTGTTAACACTACAGAGCTGTATAGAGGTCTATAGGAAAGAGAACTCCACTCAACACTACAGAGCTGTATAGAGGTCTATAGGAAAGAGAACTCCACTCAACACTGCAGAGCTGTATAGAGGTCTATAGGAAAGAGAACTCCACTCAACACTGCAGAGCTGTATAGAGGTCTATAGGAAAGAGAACTCCACTCAACACTGCAGAGCTGTATAGAGGTCTATAGGAAAGAGAACTCCACTCAACACTACAGAGCTGTATAGAGGTCTATAGGAAAGAGAACTCCACTCAACACTGCAGAGCTGTATAGAGGTCTATAGGAAAGAGAACTCCACTCAACACTGCAGAGATGTATAGAGGTCTATAGGAAAGAGAACTCCACTCAACACTACAGAGCTGTATAGAGGTCTATAGGAAAGAGAACTCCACTCAACACTACAGAGCTGTATAGAGGTCTATAGGAAAGAGAACTCCACTCAACACTGCAGAGATGTATAGAGGTCTATAGGAAAGAGAACTCCACTCAACACTACAGAGCTGTATAGAGGTCTATAGGAAAGAGAACTCCACTCAACACTGCAGAGCTGTATAGAGGTCTATAGGAAAGAGAACTCCACTCAACACTACCATGAAGTTAGCGGTTCATGTCCAGCTCTTTGCCTCTCTATTCAATTCAATGGGGCTGAGACGCCAAGCCATCACACCTGCTCCACATGGCTAGCTTTTCTTACTGTAATAACTGTGTGGGCCAGTCGGTCCATTTAGTGTCTGCAAGTGCACACAGACAGACAGACTGACCTTTCTCAAACACGGCTTCGAAGGGGTTGCTGGGAGGCTGGATCAGCACTTTGCAGTAGGAGGCGAGTCTCTGCAGGTCCTTCGTCATGTACAGGGGCTTATTGGGGACCAATCCTGAGGGCTTGTTACCTGAAACATACAGAGAAGCATACAGACAGAGACCCTGCGCAGGAGACATTCATCCCCTGCCACACAATCAGAGCCATCAGGATCACAAAGAGAAAGTGGATCACCATGAGCACTACATGCACTGTAAGCACTGTGTGACATCAGAGATGGAAATGAGAACCCCAATTCATAGCAGTGTGACCCACTCCTGGTTTTCCTAGTTTAATAAGTCTTATTCCCATCCCTGTGACATACGGAGACAGATGCCTTCAGGTACCCCCAGATTCTGATACTCTCAAAAACTTCTCATAAAGAATGTCCTTACCAAGTTTCTCCCCTGTCCATCTACCTCTACCCCCCACCTCGTCCCATCCACCCATCGTCTCCCCCTTCTCTCTTCTCCATCCCTCTATCATTCCCTATCTCTGACTCCTTCTCGTCTCACATCTCTCCACTTATTTTCTCCCCTTCCTTCTCTCCCTCCCCCACTCACCAGATCTGTGCATCACTCCCCCTAAGAAGGCAGGTCTCAGTTTGAGATCTATGTTTCAGACGTTTCTGTAGCGACACAACACCTAGAAAGAAGAAACCAAAACAACAACGAAGCCGAATGCAAAAGGAATGGCATATATACACTAAGGTTTGAACACTTGAAGCAATCTGACATGGCTTGACAACGATTCCTTTGTACTGGACAAGATTGGATATTGAAGAGTGTATGGTCTGTACCATGGAAATAACCAGAGGTTAAAATATTCTACAATCATAGCTTTCAGTATCATGAAAAAGAAGCAGAGCTCCCTGTATATGCAGAGTTCCTATCATACCCCCCTGCTGCTGCAGGACATAGAAGGAGGATGGCTGTCTGTCTGTCTGTATAGTTCACATGAGAGCGACAGAAAGAGTGACAGAAAGCTTCAAAGAGGGAGGAAGCTTGTGTGCCTGCCTGCAGCTAAAACTACCTGAGGGAATGCAAACAAACTGGAGAGCCAGCACTGTCTGCACTGTTTCTGATGAAGCAGAGTTTTGTATCTACAGTGCTGTATAAGACACTGGAACCTTTAAATGAGTTATCAGGGTAGGTAATCTTTCAGTTGAAATATTCGATACAATCATAGGGCCTAACCCATAGGGCAGAGGGGGCACGTGCTCCACAACTTTAAATACAATTTGCTCAGAGTATGCACACTATTATTCTATGTTTTGTTATGGTTTTGCCTTTAAACAGTTTAAAATGAAATATAACATTTGAATGGTATTCAGCCAGAAGGGCCACATTGATAGAAAAACCAACGCACCTGACACAATAACAATCTTTAGCTGCAATACAACAGTGGCTCTGTATTAGACTGAGGAGCAATGCTAACAATTACAGGGCAGCTACAATGGGATGAGGCTGCTATTGGTAGAATGGGATAACAGTTTGCTAACTATACCCTTCCCATGTGATCTTCAGTAGCAATGCAGACACACACTAGCTATGTTAAGTTGTGCAGAACAGGAAGCTTTTATATAGCACCCCCTGAGCTTTTTAACTTCCTGGGGCTGATGTAAGAATAGGCGTAGTGCAATCAATTGCGCCTGCAAAATCCAAATTGCCTAGGTGCCAGGCAATTATTTTGCACTGCAGGCTATGTAAGCTTAAGAGCAATGGAAATTACTCAACACGCGCAAATAATGATCTGCAATTATGATAATGAGGGTCTCAATCAGCGCTGCCTGTGTATCAGGATATTTACAGACCAGAGGTGAGGTGAGGGGAGTTAGGAGCACAGAGAGCAGTAGGCACTATATGAGATTAGTGAAGCACAGAAATCAATTCAGCTAATAGGTCTAGGATGACCTGCAGAGTGAGACGATAACGCCTTACCACCGCATCAATCCGTCCTGCCCTTCTCCTCTGAAGGTTTTCCTGGTTGTCCTCAATAAGAGCCAAGCATCGCCACATCAGGAAGTATACCACAGCAGCCATCCTGAGGCCCAAGACAGGTCTATGAATGTGTGTGGTTTTATACAGCGCTTAATTACTTGTTTCTCCAATGGTTTACACCTTGTAAGTGGAGATGCAAAGTTTTTGGAGGGTCAGCAATTGCCTAAGTCAAAGCAAAATCCTTACATCTATTATAATGTTTGTGCCTGCTTAGTATTCCAGATCCCTGCCCAATTCCATGCTCTTTTCTTCATTTGAATACATTTCAATATCATTTAATTAATGATGGCAAAGTGCTAATTTGATAGCGGGTGCAGAACGGCAGGTGAAAACCATTCTTTACATAAGGCGCATTTTTTGTGGCCGCTAAAGTCCCACTTTTGCAGCTACAGATCACTTTGCACATATCGTTACAGCAGCCCCCCCTCAGTCCACAGAACATCGCCATTTCAAAGAAACAGTGTCTTGGTCAGAGCTGTGTTAGTTTAGGGTTTTCACACCCATTTTAATATAGCTGAGCATTGCTGAATGGGGAAGTGAAACCCTTTACTTCCAAGCAGCTTCAAACAGACTGTGCCTATCCGCTATCTACACTACTCGACACACCACACACTCAGGAAGATGTCCGGTGACGTTCTCTACTCCTCTGTGAGGTTTTCTCAAAAGAAGAAAGGAAAGCGAGCAGCTGATGGAACCAGCACAGGTGAGAGTGGACTCTGTGGAAATGCCTGCCATGGTGTCTTTGGTACTTGCACATTTTGTGGCTGCCTTTATAGTTTCATAATATTGGTGCACCTGGGTCCCAATGAGGAAATAAGAAGCCACTGCGGTGGATTGAGGACATCCTTCTTGTGTTGCAGTCATGTCTCATTTATTTTATTTTTCAATTCATACTTTTAGTGCAAGTTTCAAACTCTTTCACAGACTATAATGAGGCACAACTGTATTGTGTTGTCACTCTGCTTCTTTGCTATAATTCAATGCAATGGTTCTGTATTATACTGAGGGACAATGGTAGCACATGTATAGAGCAGCTACAAAAGGGGGAGGCTGACGTAGGTAGAATGGGACCAATGTATACTGATACCCTTCTCAAATTACATCTTAAATGCCAATGCAGACAGGCAGACAGACAGACAGGCACTACAACTTTACTTGACCAGACAAAAAGCATTGCAGTGTTGTTGCTCTTGTTCCTCTTTGCTGTAATACAGATATCTGTACTGCTTGTCAGTTTGTCCTTTTCATTAACAGATACACAATCATCTGTGTTTATCGATGAAGGGCATCTTCAATTCTCAGTTTAAAGTTGTGTTATATTAAAGCCAGGATTCTATAGCCAGTTGTCAAGTACAATGTTAGAGAAAACATTTTATAGAGATCCATTTAGTAAACTGGTGGGCTCTTTGTTTCTTCTCCTTTATCGTCACAAACAGGAAAGGAAGATGATGTCACCTACGCTACAGTGAAGTTTGGAGAAGCTCCAAGTCGCCAGCAACAGCAAGCAGCCTCCAACAGCACAGCGGGTGAGATCTCTGAGGAGTTCAAACAGCAAAGCCACCGGAGCTCTGCATTTAAAGCACATACAGATGCATGTGCCATTGTAACCCCTCCGGTACCTTTGTGTGATGTTTGCAATCAGGCTGAATTGCTCACAGTCTTGTTCTAATATTTATATTTTGTTATGAAGTAATGTTTCTGTATTGCTCAGTCTAAATGGCTGCCATCTTGCTTGGTGGCCTTTTTATTTCATCTTGTGGCTCTTGGGTTTCTGATAGAAAGAACAGAGCCTGTCTAACATGTAAATCACACCACAGCTCGTCAATGACTATGCTCGGACATCTTATAATGTTTGGAATGTGTTTTTATAACAATCTGCACTGATGCTGCATCGTTCCTTTCCCCACATGTTTGCACATCGATCCCAGAAGGTGTAAAAGACAAAAGCCCATAATATTTAGTGGGAAATGATTTTATGAGTAGATTTGTAAATACCATTATATTATATTATATTTCTCTCAGTCTACCATGAGTACTGCACACAACACACACATGTGAGGAGGGGGTCTTTGCTGACTGGAATGCCTATTTTAAAACCAATGTGTTTCTTCGTGTCTCAGATGTCTAGAATTGTTCAACCACTCCTCCTTTCTCTCATTGTGCAGAGCGAGTTTGTAAAGCCTGTCCACAGAACTGGGTGGAGTCCAATTGAAAACCTTATTGGGTTTACACTGGAATCTAAACTATATCAGGGATGAGTCCAGCTGACTGTGGTTGTGGTTGTGGTTTGTTTAGGAGTTCATACAGAGCCAGGTGAGACGAATCAGAGATTTCTTTTGGATTGGACTCTCTGATGAGGTCACGTATTCTTTACAGGGGCAGGCCTGCCACATTCATTTAAATGTTTCAATGTGAATTCCTGTGCCACCTCGTTCTGAATTGAAGGCTCCAGTCCCAGTGTTCAGAAAGTGAAAAGACTGGAACCCAGGCCTCCTCCAGAGGAAGGTGAAAGGCATGAATGAGAGGCTGCTGAACTAGCCCGCTGTCTGTCCATTTGAAAACAGTCAAGGGCACTGGTCCCAGTTCACTCGCTGTATGGTATATCATGTCAAGGTATTAATTAAATATTAATCTATTTCAGGTATTGGAAAGAGGGTGAACCAAATGACACTAAGTTTGATTGTCCAGTATATTATTCTAATGCAGACTGTGCTGTCATCGATTACAGAGCAGCTTCCCTGCAGAGCTGGGGTGATACACTGTGCTCTGTGCCAGTCAGAAGGGTTTGTGAAACTATCTCAGCGATCCCCGCTGGTTATCGCTAGACCCCAAACAGGACTGAAACACCCTGATTCTGAATATCAAACCTACAGTGCGGCCCCCGCCACGACTATCAATACACAATCAGAGCTACAGGATCAGAGTCATGAAAGAGAAAGAAAGCAGATCACCACGACCTTCATCCACAGAATACACAGGGACTAATGGAACTGAGGCATATAATGAGAAACAGCAACTCCACACACACCCAGATTGTGATCATCTCAATAACTTGTGCTAAAGAATGTCCTGACTAAGTTTCATTACTGTTAGAGGAGTTGTTCCCACAATCCTATTCACATATAGTATAATTCCCTGGTGTGTGTTTACTACATTGTTCCACACACACACACTCAGGTGAAATCAGGTCTCATACTGTGAACTTTACATTTTAATACAGAGCTAACCAATGATTTCCAATCCATCTGCTTACTTTGTATTAGCTTTATTAAAAAATTACAAACATAGATGTGCATATTTGTGTTTTAATGCTTGTTTTAATGGTATAAACTCTCTTATTATAACTGCCATCAACATTGCTTCAAACCACCAACTCTCTCTTCCTTTATTTTTGTCTATACTTGTGGGAGGCACAGCAGGCCTCCCACAAGTATGAACCAGCCCCTATTTATATTAGCATCACATTTGATTATTTGGTGTCACCAGTTGCTAGGTTAATGCCCTGGCTCCACACACAATAAAGCTGATCTCACCCCATAGCCACAGACAAAAGCAATGTATGTATACATTGGTCTCAGAAATAAGAGGAAGGAAGTCTTGAGCTATACTTTAACTTTTTCCTGCAAATGTCAACAAATATCAAAAGTCTGCTTGTTCCATCTCCCTGAGAGTAAGTGAACAGTCACACACCCAATATTGTCCTGTTACAATACCTTTAAACCCCTATCTGAGTCCTCTGTAGCTGACTCCTCATGCAGCACTATATCTATAGAGATGGACAGCATTTAAACTGAGCCACAGAGTGAAGTATGAATCCCCAAATCCTCTAGCCCCTGCCCACCCCTGCAGAGTCTGCACTGTTAATATAGAAGTGAGAACTTCCTCTTCAGTTCAGACATGTATCTGGCTCTTCTCAGACAGCACTTGCTATGGAGATGGACAGCTTTGAATTGGATCATGATTTTGAAAACATGGACATCAAGCAGCCGCCAAGCAGGAGAGCAGGAGCGCAACATGGGGGTAAGTAGAGAGACACACAGACACCAATCTTCAAGTTAGCATGGGTTCCCCCATTTCTCTTTCTCTTGTCTTCTGTTTTCCCCTAAGCATTCTCTTATATATTAAACAGAGCTTTGACACATGAGAATAAACAAATAAACCATCTCTAAAGCAGTAGGAAAAGGTTTCATGAACTGCAAAGTTGATTTATTTACTCAAAATGGGCTTTATAAAAGAGTCCTTAACGTTTTGTAAAAAGGGCGGCGGGCTGACGGCAGCAGATTGACAAGAACATTAAATGTCTTATACTAAAAATAAATCAGTATGCAGGAAATATTAGTATGTTGGTTTAGTTACTACTAGAGCACTCTGCAGTTCTGCAAGGGTTAAATTTGACAACAACAACAACAAAAAAAGGAAATATAAAATTTGCAGCCCCTCTTCATTGTCTATACTGGGCACTGCTGCCATGTTCAAACCCACTTCACAGCCCTGTATCAAACACAGAGCTGTTTTATGAGTGCTGTGCTCATATAGTTTGGACTTGATAACACAGTGCAGTGGGTAGGACTGCAAACTGGAAACACCTGCTATGTACATGACCCACTAATCTAGTGATTCTGCACAATTACCTTCACTTTAGGATATATGCAGTGCACAGGGGTTTGATCATTTCTGCAGAGATGCAATAGGCTCCCAAAAGACTACTGATTGAAAATATGACTGAGGGTATTTAATGTGTGTGCAAAGGAACCAAAGCTAGGGATACATATTGCTGGAGACAGGAATCTAGTGATTGAGAAGTCTGCTATCACTATGCATCTCCACTAGGGGATAAAAACAAACAAAAGCATTCGGTGTGACGGTGTGCAATATTTACAGTGAAACAGGGCCATGGAGTGTGCGGTGTCTATACACCCCATCACAGCCTCCTTCTCTGAGCAAATCACTGTACAGTTCAGAGTGAGAGCTACATTGCTTTTTAAACAGTAAACATACATCTCTACCACAGAGACTGAACTACTGCTAGCTACCCAATCTACTGACCACCTGACCGCCTCTGAGGCTCACAGTTTACAGAAAGTCCTGTACTGCACATCTTTTTCATGCATCATCATGCACACTTAAAGACTTTTCCACTGGGGTTGTACTGTCACAGTGCTTTTCATGGGACGAACATGTTTTTCAAAAATGAGATATGGTGACCTGCTCACAAAACTTTAATGACTGTTATAAAGGATGTCTTTTAAGTGCTGTAAGACAGTTTATGAACATTCCATAATGTGCATATCAAATATTATTATGTTAAATTACTACTGGTGCAGTCTGCAGTTAATAATTATTCTGCCTCTGATTTCATAGAAAGAAAAAACACACAATGTTCTTTGACCCTTCTCAGGGAATATTACATTGCATCTGTTTCAAACTAAATGTAATGAATGAACTGCTTCTTAAAACTGTTCAGAAATGCAGCTGAATATTGTCAGATTGAGGAGGATGTAATATTGGTTTATCTACTGTAGTTGACTTGCGTTTCTTTGCCGAAGGACAGTTTGTCAAAAACTGACTTAAAATGAAGTTTGTAGCTTCAATGCAGTCTCAAAACGTGTTGACAATTTGTTGTAAGGTAGTGCATTTTTTCAGTCATGAATAGCTTTTGAAAAGCAGTTTGTAGCTTCAATACGGATGGAAAACTAAAAAAATAAAACTGCTCCAGTTTGCAATCTTTCAATGAGATATATATATTGTTCTGTACCTCCCCCCTGGGCCTCTCACTCACTTTCTGGATGAACTCGACTATCTACTCTCCTCCCTCCCCTCCCTGTCTACCCCGACTGTCCTGTTGGGTGACTTCAACATCCATCTCTCCAACCCCAGCCACTCTGCTGGATTCCTCCCTCTCCTGCACTCCTTCGACTTCTGTCTCTCTCCGTCCCCTCCTACCCACAAAGCTGGCCGTCAACTGGACCTCACCTTCTCCAGGGCCTGCTGCCCCTCCACCCTCTCTGTCACCCCCCTGGACCTCTCTGATCACTATTTCATCTCTTTTTCTCTGTCTCTCCCCCCTCTCCCTGCTCCTCCTACCCCCACTGTCACCTCTCGCCGTAACCTCCGCTCTATCTCCCCCTCTGTCCTTGCCTCCACTGCTCTCTCTCACCTCCCTCCTATCGACTCCTTTTCACAACTCTCCGTAGACTCTGCTACCTCCACCCTCTTCTCCTCACTCACCTCCTCCCTCGACTCCCTCTGTCCCCTCACCTCCCGTCCTGCTCGCCCCTCCCCTCCCCATCCCTGGCTCTCCTCTGCGCTCCGCACGGCAAGAATCACACTGCGATCTGCTGAAAAGAAATGGAAGAGAACCAAACTCCCTGCTGCCCTAGACCTTTACCGCACTCTCCTCTCCTCCTTCTCCTCTACTCTCTCCTCTGCTAAATGTGCTTATTTCCAATCTGTAATCCAAGCCTCCACTAACAACCCACGTAAACTATTCTCTACCTTCTCCTCCCTCCTCTATCTCCCCTGATGACTTTGCCTCCTTCTTCTCTTCTAAAATTTCAGATATCCGCAAACTCTTTAACACCTCTCCCTCCCCCGCACCCCCTCCCGCTCCAACTCCTACACCCACTGCAACCCCTACTAACTCACCCTCCTTCTCCACCTTCTTGCCCCTCTCAGACTCTGACCTCTCCTCCCTGCTCCAGGGTCACAAACCCACCACGTGTGCCTTGGACCCCCTCCCCACTCACCTCTTTCAAGCTGCTGCTCCTGCTCTACTCCCCTTCATCTCCTCCCTCCTTAACACCTCTCTACTTTCTGGTATCTTCCCCTCTGCCTTCAAAAAAGCCTCGATCACTCCCCTCCTCAAAAAACCTACCCTCGACCCCACCTCCCTCCAGAGCTACCATCCTGTCTCCCTCCTACCCTTCCTCTCCAAAACCCTCGAGCGGACTGTACACCGCCAGCTCTCTGCTTTCCTGTCCAACCACTCTCTGCTTGACCCTCTCCAATCTGGCGTCCGCTCTGCTCACTCTACTGAAACCGCCCTCCTGTCTGTCACCAACTCACTTAAATGTTCCCGAGCTGCCTCTCTCTCCTCTGTCCTAATTCTCCTCGACCTCTCTGCTGCCTTTGACACTGTTGATCACTCTATTCTACTATCATCTCTTGCTGACCTGGGGATCTCTGGCACTGCTCTGGCCTGGTTCTCCTCCTACCTCTCCAACCGCACTTACCAGGTAACCTGGCGTGGAGCAACCTCCACACCTCACCCTCTCTTAACTGGAGTCCCCCAAGGGTCAGTCTTGGGTCCTCTCCTGTTCTCTCTCTACACCCGCTCCCTGGGCCCCCTCATCACATCCTATGGTTTCTCATACCATTTCTATGCTGATGATGCTCAGATTTTCCTCTCCTTCCCCACCTCTGACTCCACCATCTCCTCCCGTATCTCTACCTGTCTGTCTGCTATTTCCTCCTGGATGCACTCGCATCACCTCAAACTCAACCTCTCTAAATCTGACCTCCTTTTCTTTCCCTCCTCCTCCCCCTCCTCTGATCTCTCCATCTCTGTTCCTCTGGAATCTACCACACTCTCTCCCTCTTCCTCAGCTAAGAACCTTGGAGTCACCCTGGACCCCTGCCTCTCTTATTCCCAGCACATCTCCACTCTGGCACGCACTTGCCGATTCTTCCTGAGCAACATCCGAAGAATCCGAACCTTCCTCACCAACTATGCTACCCAGCTCCTGGTCCAGGCCCTGGTACTCTCCCGCCTAGACTACTGCAACTCCCTCCTGGCTGGCCTCCCTGCGTCCGCCACCCGTCCGCTCCAGCTCATCCAGAACTCTGCTGCCCGCCTAGTGTTCTCTCTGCCTCGCTTCGCCCACGCTACTCCACTACTCCGCTCGCTCCACTGGCTCCCGATCACCGCTCGCATCCAGTTCAAGACTCTTGTACTAGCCTACAGATACCTTGACCAGTCTGCACCCAGCTACCTCCAGACCCTCATCTCTCCCTACACCCCCACTCGACCTCTCCGCTCCGCCTGCACTAGAAGACTAGCTCTACCACCGCTACGCTCCCCTGCCTCCAAAGCCCGCTCCTTCTCCACCCTTGCTCCGCAGTGGTGGAATGACCTTCCTACAGATGTCAGGACTGCCCAGTCGCTGACCACATTCCGGCGCCTCCTTAAGACTCACCTCTTCAAAGAGCACCTGTAGAACTCCTCTGTTTGTATCCTGGGACACTATCACCCTTCATGTAAATGTGCTTTATTTTGCTCTTATCAGCCCCTATTTTACTGCATTTAATCCTGTACTTCAGAATACTGTAATCTGCCAAGTTTTTAACCTGTAGTACTTTGTATTTAATCACATCCTGATGTAACTATCACTATTTAATCATATCCTGATGTAACTATCACTATTACCTGCTGTATTATTGAATTGTGGTTTGTCAAACTTGTACTTTACTTGAACAAAAGTTATTGTATTTCTTGCTCTTATTGTATTACTTGTATTGTAACGCTTGAAATGTTTTTGCTTACGATTGTAAGTTGCCCTGGATAAGGGCGTCTGCTAAGAAATAAATAATAATAATAATAATAATATATATATATATATATATACATACAGTGCCTTGCAAAAGTATTCAGACCCCTGACCAATTCTCTCATTTTACTGAATTACAAATCGTACATTGAAATTTCATTCTATTTGATATTTTATTTTAAAACACTGAAAGTCAAAATCAATTATTGTAAGATGACATTGGTTTTATGTTGGGAAATATTTTTAAGAAGACGACTTACAGAGACTAGGGTGTGTGAACTATGCATTAGCTGCAGAGTCACTTACAATTACGTCTCACCTGAAAGACGGAGCACAAGGAGGTTAAGTGGCTGAGGTAGGATTTGAACCGGGGACTTCCTGATTACAAGCCCTTTACTTTAACCACTGGACCGCACAGCCTCCTCTCTCTCTATCTGTTGATCTATCTATCTATAACTGTATATCTATATCTATATCTATATATCTATCTATCTATCTATCTATATATATATATATATATATATATATATATATAGATATATATATATATATATATATATATATATATCCTGTACTTCAGAATATTGTAATCTGCCAAGTGTTTAACCATCGTACTACTTTATTACAACTAAAACACCAGAAGCAGCTTTAGATTTCATATACTTCATATCAATGCACCAATTATAAATGTGAACAGCTGAACTTGTTTTTACAAAAAAAGGGTTAAAAAAAGTATTGTTGATTTATAATAGACATGTTTCTGTATATGTTCAATACCTAATATCAGGGATGAAAATAACTCTCTCATTACAAAGCAATTTAAGCTTGTTACCTATACACACTGTAGCTAATCCAGCTCATAGTAAAACCTGGAATGAGTGAAACTGCCATGCAATAGGAGTCTTATTTCCATCCCTGAATATCAATCCTACATAAAAGTTGACCATTTTCTTATAAAGCAATTCATATTTTCCACTGTTATATATCTTCACATATGCAATATATGTAACTATGTAAGGTATGAAATACCGTATTCTAAACACAAATAATCTAAATTATTACATATCCCGAGAGATACAGAGTAAATCAGTCCTGCCTCAAAACATTTAGACCAGGGATGCAGGAGGCCTGTCTGGCAACTTGTATTTTCTGCAGCTACCGTGTTGAAGCAACCAGCTAATGAAGAAGAAAAAAAAAAAAAAAATCCATATACTGTACTATATACATTGCTTTGATTCCTGTTCCCAGTTAAAAATATTGCCCATCTAATCATTTACAGTAGATTATCACATTTACACATCAATGCAGATATATTGACATGAGTTGTCTCCCTCTTTTCCTCTCTCAACCCACTTTCTTTTTCCCCCACCTGTCCTTCCTCAAACCTCTTCTCTCCCCCTTTTCTCTCTCCCTCCTCCTTCTCTCCCTCCCTCCCTCTCCATCTCCCTCCTTCCTCTTTCCTCTTACTCCCTCCCAGAACTGTAACAAGTGAGGTCATGTGGTAATTTCTAACAAGACTGACAGGAAGAGGACTTTAACATTGAATAGAAGGGCTCTCAAAAAGGGATTTTGTAAAGTGTTTCCACAACGGAAACTGCAGTTCACACTTCAGCCTGGTCTCTCTGCTTCAGCTAGAAAACACCATGTGACCTCATCTGTGACAATTTGCATGTTCATACTGTGTCTTCTTTGAAATGCACTTATACATTGCACATAGAAATCCGTAGATAAACTGCTGCATCCTGGTACCTGTGCTGTAGGTCACATGGTCTGACTGCAGTTCGGCCATTGGAGTGATTTTGAACTACAGCACAACAGGAAGTGATCAGGTACCAGGAAGCAGCAGCAGCAGCTTTTAATTTGTTTTGCAGAAATATCTACATATTCCAAACTGAAGTGTCTTTTTTTTCAGAATCGGCAGAACCTGTGGATTCTTCTGATAGACCAGCAGCTTCCTGTGGATGGGATGTGTGGCTTCTTATAGCTCTGAGCTGCCTGCTGCTGGCAGCCAGTGTAGCCCTGGGGGTGCTCTGTGAGTACACTGAACCTGTTAAACGACTGTACTTAGAACTGGAGAAATTATAAACAATCATTTCATACCTTCAGAAACACTCAATCATAGATTTCAAGGTATAACTTGACACCCATGGTCGAACTTGACCTAGGCAATAAGCCACATCTCTGTCACAGGTGAGTGCTGTTTCAGATTCTATTCAATCACATACCTTATCGTTTCTTTTTTCATTGATAGATCTTAAGTCATTTAGTACGTCAACATGTTTTGTTCAGAGCTGTACCATCCCCCTGGGCCTCTCACTCATTTTCTCGATGAACTCGACTATCTCCTCTCCTCCCTCCCCTCTCTGTCTACTCCTACTGTCCTGTCAGATGATTTCAATATCCATCTCTCCAACCCCACCCACTCTGCCGGATTCCTTCCTCTCCTTCACTCCTTCAACATCTCTCTCTCCATCCCCTCCATCCCACAAAGCTGGCCGTCAACTGGACCTCATCTTCTCCATGGCCTGACACCCCTCCACCCTCTCTGTCACCCCTGAGGACCTCTCTGATCATTATTTCATCTATTTTTCACTGTCTCTCCCTACTCCACATGCCCCCACTGTCACCTCTTACCGTAACCTCCGCTCTCTCTCCCCTTCTCTCTCTTTCTCTCCCCTCTCTCCCTGCTCCTCCTACCTCCACTGTCACCTCTCGCCATAACCTCCGCTCTCTCTCCCCTTCTGTTCTTGCCTTCACAGCTCTCTCACCTCCCTGCTATTGACTCCTTCTCCCAGCTCTCTGTAGACACTGCTACCTCCACCCTCTTCTCCTCCCTCACCTCCTCCCTCGACTTCCTCTGTCCCCTCACCTCCCGACCTGCTCGTCCCTCCCCTCCCCAACCCTGGCTCTCCTCTGTGCTCCGCTCAGTAAGAACTGGAAGAGAACCAAACTCTCTGCTGCCCTAGACCTCTATCGCTCCCTCCTCTTCTCCTTCTCCTCTAATCTCTCCTCTGCTAAATGCTCCTATTTCAAATCTATTATCCAATCCTCCACTAACAACCCCTGGAATCTAGCCTCTACCGTCGCCTCCCTCCTCAACCCTCCCCCCTCCTCCTCCCTCCTCTGTCTCCTCTGACAACTTTGCCTCTTTCTTCTCCTCTAAAATCTCTAATATCCACTCTTTAACACCTCCCCCCCCACCCCTCCCGCTCCAACCCCAACACTCTCTGTCTCCCCTACTAACTCACCCTCCTGCTCTAGTGTGTGGAGGTTGTGTGGTCCAGTGGTTAAAGAAAAGGGCTTGTAACCAAGAGATCCCCGGTTCAAATTCCACCTCAGCCACTGACTCGTTGTGTGACCCTGAGCAAGTCTCTTAACCTCCTTGTGCTCCGTCTTTCGGGTGAGACGTAATTGTAAGTGACTCTGCAGCTGATGCATAGTTCACACACCTCAGTCTCTGGTAAGTCGCCTTGGATAAAGACGTCTGCTAAATAAACAATAATAATAATAATAATAATAATAATAATAATAATACTTGTGTTACTGACAAAGTCAGGAGGAATTTGTAGCCCAGACCAATTACGTGATAGGCATCAGTCAATAAATTGTATCGGGATAGAATCAAATAGCAACACATGGCACAGTTTTTGCATGAAGTGCACGTTTTGTTCTCTAGCTCCAGCTCTTCTTCACATGCTCCACTGTTTCCATCCTCCTCAGGCATCTCACCTGTTGTTCTGACCCTGTATCCATCCCAAGCTGACATCTTCAGTCTGTTGCACTGTGTTAGGGTGATAACAAAAATGTGTCCAGCTCTTTGGACTGAGGGCGTGTGAAGTAATCAAAGCTACCAGCTGACCCCCCTGTATTCACTTCAAATGCCTGCATATTCTCTCTCTCTCTCCTTCTCTTTCCTCAGCTGTTGTTCTCTCTGCACTGGACCCTGCAACAGCATCCATTCTGTCCCTCTCTCGCTCCTCAAGCTCAGCTGCATCTGCTTTAATATGCGTAAATGAACAACAGCAATCAATTTAATTAATACCTTTAGCAAACTGTATTATAATTTGAAAGAAACGATTGCTTTAAAATGTGGGATTTTGTTAGTGTGATACAATACGTGCAATGTGAAATCTACGCTGCGAGTGTCCAGTAGGGGGCAATACTATAGCCAAATGGCATGTCATGCTATGGTTTTACAAATAAAAATTGGCTAATACCACCATCAGCTCGGCTTGCCATGATTTTGTTTCAGTTTATATCAGGGGTAACCAGCTAAATGGTGGAGAGAGACAGAGACGCGACCTGGGAAATGTTTGAGCTAATGTTTTTTTTTAGTAACCCAGCTAGCCAGCTAGCATAGGACGGTTAGTCGATTTGCTAGCGGAGCTTAGCATAGTTATACATAGCTGACTAGATCTCAATAAGTGACTAACGTTACAAATATTGGTGTAGCTGTTTTATAAAAGCAATAAGGTAGGAGAGGCCATATATATATCGTGTATAAAGTCACAGCCAGGGCGTTATTAGGTACGAGGCGCAGCCGAGTCTTTTAATCTATTTTAATGCAACCATAAACTCTACTGCTTGTACCTGCTGTGCTCGACCCTGCCACAGCATCATCTTCTTCAGTGGGCTCCCTAGGCTGAGTCAGCTGATACTGGCATCCTGGCCTCCCTCGCTCTCCCTACTACCAGCCGACCTGCGGAACATGTCCATTATTTCTGTGCATTTTGAGGCATCTGCCTCGAGAGACCATTGCCGTTTGTCTCTAATCTTTTTTGCCCCACCTTTTCTTTTTCTCTCCATTTTATACACTGATACTCATCCACTAGTGATGTGCAGTTCGCGAACGAATCGTTCTTTTTGAACGACTCACTAAGGTGAACGGTGGGAATCGGATCAGAGTCCCCATTGAATTGGTTCTTTTGATTCACCCAATGAACAAGCTGCGTGGCGCACAGGAGTCGAGTTACCAGCCTATCAAAAGTCATGAAGTGATTCCTTACCTCTCGAGTCTGGCTGATTTGTTCGTTGTAACAAGGAAACCGGGTTGTCTGTCAACTCGTTGAATGTTATGAAACTGAAGACCGTATGTGCCATGTTGGATCCAAATTCCTGCTTACTTAGTGCATGATAAGAACTCTGTGTGAGCCAAAATGGCATCAGTTACATCCTCCAGACCATAGCTATATATCTATGGTAAGGAGGGATGGATCTGTCAATCAAATATATATTCTTTTTTTGTCAAACTATATTTAATTTAATGTTTATGAACCCAGTCAACCAAATATAGATTCTCCCTAGCTTTTGTGATGTGCAGTTCGTTAACTGACTCGTTCTTTCCGGTTCAAATAAACCTACGTAAACAATCTTAATGCGGTCTACATTGATTGGTTTTGTGTCATTGAATCAGTGAATCAAATGAAAGAAATGAATCGATTCACCAAACTGAACTGAATTAAATGAATCGAGTCACTAAAAATAATCGAACTGCAAATCACTACCATCCACTATCAATACAAGAGGTTCAAACGAAAGACGAAATCTGGCTGACCAATCACGTTCTAAGAAACTCCGAGCAAGTCCAATCAGGAAGTGGCCACTCCTCGCCCCCCCTTAGATATTGCGATATTGGATCTACCCAGGAGATGACTGGTGTGGTGATGTGTGCGCGCGCGAGAGTGCGAGACCGCCAAGTTAATAACAGCGTCATTCTCAGCATGTAATGGGGAAAAAAAATAAAAATAATAATTATAAATCAAACGTAGAACAGCAGCCCACGCAGGTCCAAACAGACCGGCCCACCGGGGATTCTCCCGCACTTCCCGATGGCCAGTCCGCACCTGATCCTGAGTCACACACAGTGCCTTGTTGCTGTTTCCCACGGTCTTGCATTCTCTCGCTCTCACGTTTCAGGCTTGGCGATGTTGTCACTAAACTCTCTTGAGCCGAATGCTGATCCTTCAGCCAGACTTGGATGCAAAGAGCAGATGTGCTGTGGAGGCGATTTGGAGAAGATGGGAGTGGTCTGTGAAACCTCCCTTTATGGTCAGGAGCGCCTCAGCATACGCCCCTCCAGCCAATCAGGATATTAACAAATATCAGAAGTCTGCTTGTTCCATCTCCATGAGAGTAGGTGAATGGTCAGAGCATATTAACCCAATATTGTCCTGTTACAATACCTTTAAACCCCTATCTGAGTCCTCTGTAGCTCACTCCTCATACAGCACTATATCTATAGAGATGGACAGCATTTAAACTGAGCCACAGAGTGAAGTATGAATCCCCAAATCCTCTAGCCCCTGCCCACCCCTGCAGAGTCTGCACTGTTAATATAGAAGTGAGAACTTCCTCTTCAGTTCAGACATGTATCTGGCTCTTCTCAGACAGCACTTGCTATGGAGATGGACAGCTTTGAATTGGATCATGATTTTGAAAACATGGACATCAAGCAGCCGCCATGCACGAGAGCAGGAGCACAACATGGGGGTAAGTAGAGAGACACACAGGCACCAATCTTCAAGTTAGCATGGGTACCCCCATTTCTCTTTCTCTTGTCTTCTGTTTTAGCCTGTATTCTCTTACATATTAAACAGAGCTTTGAAACATTATAATTGACTAATAAACCAGCTCTAAAACAGAAGGAAAAGCCTTAATGAACTGCAAACTTGATTTTTTATTCAAAATGGAGCAGAAACTTTAAAAGAACCCTAAAGTTGCACAATATATACCACAGTATGAATTATTCTATTCTTAAGATCTATAATTTGCTCAAAACAACATGGTACAGCAGTTTGTTCGAAAAATTGTATTGTGTAAAATAAATAAAGTACTTTCTTCAGCTGGTGGTAAACACAATTAGAGAATGATCGGTTATATTGCATTAAATACAAATATATTTACCAATACAGGCTATTAGTTAAGAGCAGAGATGAGTGGTTTATTTTTGGCACGAGATGAATAAAATAGTGTATGGCAACACCATTAAAATGTAGTTTATGCTAAAAACGTTTGTTATTTAATGTTAAGTAAGCTTCCGATTAATGACTATTACACGTGGAGTTTGTACAAAAAAATATTTATTTACTTACCTAAAAAAAAAAAGTTTGAGTACTGTAAATAACTTAAACATAACTACTTTGAGAAAAAGTAAACTATCCTGCTGCAGATTTTAATTGAGATATTGAAACTTCTACGTGTCGTTGACAGTTTCCTTCAAACTCATTATCAAATTACTGTATCTTTTGAAATGATCTTCCTCAGACACTGATAAAATTGCAAGTACCATTGCTTGGTTTAGACTACACTGGGGGGATGATCAGTGGCAAAAACTCCTAATTAAATCAATTTTGATTCCATGTTGTAACACAAACAAATGTGGAAAAATCCTATATATATATATATATATATATATATATATATATATATATATATATATATATATATATATATATATATATATGCGCTGCCAAGTTGTGTAACTGCACGCTCCAGAACCAGGTTATCACCGCTCTGCACTGTGGTGTAGCAAGCGCTCCCCTGTACTGCTCTCCTGATTGCCTACCGCAGCCACTCGAATCTGTGTATCCACCCCGGTGTATGCTATGCGCTACCTCGGGTTGTGTTGACTTCACGCGGTTAAGGCTAGGTGCCTCTCAGTGCTTCGGCACCCTCAGTGTTTATACGCTCCATGCCTTGGTGCTTAGCAATACCTGCACTCGGTGCCCCGGTCCTCTGTGCTTCTGCACCCTTGGTGGAGTGCTTCAGTACACAGGTCTACAGCCTCCAGTGTTTAAACAATGCCCTTGGAGCTATGCCGACATCAAGCATGGCTAAAGTCCACGGATGCAATCCTAGCTTCCTTGCAGCTGCAAGTGATCAGGATTATGAACTACCTGGATGACTGGTTGATCTGCCCCAGTCGCAGGAAGGAGCAGTGGCCCACACAGCGATTTGTATGAAGCATCTGTTGAGACTGGGTCTCACCCTGAACGATACCAGAATCAATTAATACCGGTGTAAAGTACGGTCTACTTGAGTCTCCGGCTGGATTCCCTTACGATGCGAGCCTACCCGTCGGTCGACAGAGTAGCTGCCATTCGCAACTGTCTGGCCCTATTCAACACGGGTTCACTGCACCCCAAGCGCAATAGACACCGTCGGCTGACCGTGCCTCGCCGATGCTGGGAAGCTCTATGCTGGTGGAGGCAAGCCTCGCACCTGAGCGAAGGCGTAAGGATAGGAGTGATACACAACCATCAATTGGTGATGACAGACGCACCCAATTCTGGTTGGGGGGGGAGCGGTCTGGGCAGGCAGATGAGTTTGCGGACATCACGGCACATAAATGCGTGGGTGCTGAAAGCAGCCCACGAGTGGCCCAAAGCATTTTTGTACTCTTTCCTGCCTATACCGCTGCTCCCGGCCTTTCTCGAAAAGGTCAGTTTAGAGGAAGCATGAGTTCTCCTAGTGGCCCCCAAGTGGCCCAGGAGAATCTGGTTTTCGACCCTGTATCAGCTGTTGCACGGCCAGCCTGGGAGTTTCCACTGCGCATGGATCTCCTCAGTCAGACAAAAGGCTCTCTTTGGCACCCGGAACCGGGCAGGTTCTGGCTATGGGTCTAGCCCCTGAAAGGGACCGCTGGTTAGCCCTAAGACTATCAGATGCAACTGTGGGTACGTTGCAGAGCACTAGGGCAGACTCCACTAGGTCCTTGTACACCTATAATTGGAGGTATTTCCAGGCTTGGTGTCTGGCTAGAAGCTATGACCCCATATCTTGCCCTATGCCAGTCATCTTACATTTTCTGCAAGAACTCCTTGATGCTTGTAGGTCACCTTCCACTTTGAAGGAGTATTTAGCGGCTATATCTGCTTGCCATGCCCCCGTAGATTCAGTGTCTCCGGGCGCACATTTTTGGCTACCTGGTTTCTTTTATTATTATTATTTGTTTATTTAGCAGACACCTTTATCCAAGGCGACTTACATAGACAGTGTGTGAACTATGCATCAGCTGCAGAGTCACTTACAATTACGTCTCACCTGAAAGACGGAGCACAAGGAGGTTAAGTGACTTGCTCACAGTCACACAATGAGTCAGTGGCTGAGGTGGGATTTGAACTGGGGACCTTCTGGTTACAAGCCCTTTTCTTTAACCACTGGACCACACAGCCTCCTTCTTAAAGGCGTTCAGCAATTACGCCCTCCCAGGAGGACTGTCCTCTCCGAGTGGAACCTTGATGTTGTACTGGAGGCTCTCACGAAGGCCCTGTTTGAGCCCATAGACTCCATAGAGTTAAAGTGCCTTCCTCTTGGCTATCACCTCTGCTAAACGTGTCAGTGAGCTGCAGGCACTGTGTGTGCACAGCTCCTGCATGCATATTTGGGAGGATGGCAGCAGGGTGTCTCTGCGCACCAACCCTGCTTTCCTCCACAAGGTGATCACAGTCTTCCACATTAATCAGTCTCTGGAACTGGAGTCCTTCCATCCACCTCCGTTTGCTTCAATGGAGGATGAGAGATTGAATTTCCTCTGTCTAGTGCGGGCATTGAGATGCTACGTGCAAAGGACAAGAGCTCAGCGTCAATCTGACCAGCTCTTTGTCTGTCACGGGGCACGGACGCTAGGACAGCCCCTCGCTAAGCAGCGTCTGTCACATTGGATTGTGGACACAGTCTCGACTGTGTATAATGGTGCTGGCTTGCCCCCACCTGGTAGGGTAGCCACACACTCCACTAGAGGGCTGGCTACATCTTGGGCCCTCTTCAGAAGGGCCTTGCTGTCCGATATTTGTACTGTGGCTAGCTGGGCTACGCCGCATACCTTCTCCAGGTTCTACCACCTTAATGTGGTAGACCCTGCCCTGCTTTCATTAGACACGAGGGTCCTTGAGGGTGTAAGATCACACCACTAATCCCTGGATTATGCAGTTCTGATGCGTCCCTCATATGCTGCCATTCCTTCTCCCTCATGACGGCTCTGGTATACATTATCCCATGCATAATGTTGTTAGTGATCGTCTTCGAATTGAAAGGGAACGTTAGGTTACTTACCGTAACCCTGGTTGCCTGAAAGAGAAGACGACCACCAACCACGAGGTCGCATCGGTCGCCCTCACAGGTTTGACGGACAAAAAGTATTTTGCGGAATGTGCAAGGAAATATTAAATAAATTACGCGTACAGATTATTATTATTATTATTTTTAAAACAGCAAATATACAGATAAATGCACTGACATCAAAATTATCATCAAAAGTTACTCAAGCACTTTACACTAGCTTGTGAAATGGTGTTGTAATTAACAGCCTGTAGGTAAAGTGTATCTGCAAGGACAGCTTTCAGTTTTACTATGTCAGGTGCATGTTCACCATTTAGGTCTTGCAAAACAAATACAATATGTAACCCATACTGATCTTGTGCATCAGTCGACTCGTCGGTGACCACTGACAAGCAACCAGACTGTTTTAACAATCCCATCTCCTGCTTTAGGTAAATATTCACGTCTCAGCTGGGCTGATGAAGGAATCTCTCCACCATTTGCTACACTCTGTCTGAAGAATTTCCGTAACCTTTGCTACCCTGGAATCTGATTTTGTTTTTAAACTAAAAATAAAATTGTGTGAGGTATGAGTTCAGTTGACTGTGGTTGTGGTTTGTTTAGGAGTTCATACACAGCCAAGTGAGACGAATCAGAGATTTCTTTTGGATTGGACTCTCTGATGAGGTCACAGAGGGAGAGTTTCTCTGGGTGGACAACACACCTCTGAGTACAACGTGAGAACATGACACTCTATACTGTAGTGCTAATGAATAACACCCGATGCACAATATACACTGTAGTTATGTATTTTTTAATTTATTCATTTAAATGTTTCAATGTGAATTCCTGTGCCACCTCGTTCTGAATTAAAGGCTCCAGTCCCAGTGTTCAGAAAGTGAAAAGACTGGAACCCAGGCCTCCTCCAGAGGAAGGTGAAAGGCATGAATGAGAGGCTGCTGAACTAGCCCGCTGTCTGTCCATTTGAAAGAGTCAGAGGCACTGGTCCCAGTTCACTTGCTGTATGGTTTATCATGGCAAAGTATTCATTTAATATTCATCTATTTCAGGTACTGGAAACACAATGAGCCAGACAATGGACTTTCTCTTGATGGTAAATGACATTCTAATGCAGACTGTGCTGTCATCGATTACAGAGCAGCTTCCCTGCAGAGCTGGGGTGATACACAGTGCTCTGTGCCAGTCAGAAGGGTTTGTGAAACTATCTCAGCGATCCCCGCTGGTTAAATACTAATGGGTTCTAATAGGCATAGCTAATATGATTCATTGTGAAATCTCATTTTCAATACATTAGTATCATTTACCTATTGCTCAGATTGAATTGACTGGCTGACTAGAAGTTCTGTGCATTTCTTGTAGTTTAGGTTCTGCTGACCAGGCTATACTGTGTTTTATTAAGTGCAAGAGCTTGCTTGTTCCTGCGCACATCGGTGTGATTTGCTGTGTTAGGCAAACAATAGAGATGATAGCCACTCATCTGAGTGTTTTTGATGTGGTTGCAAGGCGTGCAGTATGTTGTAGAGAGAAGGGAAGTGGGTGAGAGGGCAGGAAGTGAAAGTCTATTAGGCTTTGTGGTCTTTGGTCCTCAAAGACAATTTCTCTAGAGCAGCTCACCGCAGTTTATAAAAGTACTAAACAGAAACAGAAAAGTAAATCCTAGACAATCGTTGAGTATTGTTTATTGCTTTACCCCTTGCTCATTATACGAGGAGTGTGTGTTATATTGTGAATGTCTGTTCCTGTCCCTCGAGTTAGACTTGTATTTGCTTAATATTTTTCTTGAAATTTACATGTGTTTAAAAATGTACATATTAACATTGCAACTGCATTACAGTGCAAAAGCAATCACACCATTTATTTTTTTCTTCTAAATACTTCATTTTTTTCTCTTTATTTGTGTTCCCTATCATTTTCTGTTGTTGTTTCTCCATAGATTACTACAGATTTGCTTACTAAAAATTGCTTCTGTTAGGCTTGTCAGCGCACAATGTTTCACTGCACTGTGCTACACTAATATGCTTCCTCTTTCGATTAAAAAAAAAAAAAAAAAGTTATGCACATTAATTAAGAGATCTATCATGTTAAAAACGTTTCTTTTTTACATTTTGTTTTTGTGTTTTAATTCAAAAATCACAGCCTGTGGCAATGTGCCCCGCCCTTGTGTGCAATTGTATGTTATGTGTTGTTTGTTGCGTGTGTAAATGTTGGTGTATAGTCATTGGTACACGGGATATAAACGGGTCTGTGTTTCACGTGTATTTAAAAAGTGTATATTTGTATTTAGGCACGGGATTGCACATCACGCACGTGCATTTAAAATATAATATGTGAACACGGGGTTTCACGTAATGAATTCACGTGCTGGGATTCAAGTGAGTAATTAATTAGTAATTGAATCCCAGCACAACAGTATAAATAGATGCACGTTTAGTCACTCGTGGTTAGGTGTTCGGTGAGTGGAGAACGGGTGAGAGAGAAGGAGAAATACATTTAAATATCAATTACTATTACGTGCTGGTAGGACCAGCACGATACTTGTTTATTTAAAACTCACCGTGTTTGTTTGTGTGTCTGTCCGTTTACTGTATAGTCCGTTTTGTTCGTCTGTTTATTTTGGGCTACAAGTGCCGTGTCCCGTGTTTTTGTGTTTAAAACCTTTTATTTTCTGGGCTGTTAAATATTAAATGCTGAGCGCGATCACGCGCTCAGCTTAACCAAAATCCAAGTCTCTGTTGTTTGTGTTCCTGTTTCTGGTCTGACGCCACCCACTCCGGCCGTCTTTGTGACACAGCCCCAGTTTATACTGTAGCTCTTGTTGGACTGATCTGGTATAAACTCTCTCTCATTGTAACTGCCATCAACATTGCTGTGTTTTATATAATAATAATAAAGTGTGGATCTCTTTAAAGGTCTCCTGCTTGTTTTATTGCAGTCCTTCCTCAATGTGTGAGTTTGTGGATTGTTTCTCAAACCAGGTTCAATCACTGTACAAGCAGCAAGACCAGAATGTTATATCAATGGGACACCTTGTGATGTTTGTTTCTCCAAACTGTACTGTGTCCTGTTGGAATCACAGAATTACAAATCAAATCAAATGATATTGTATCAGGGCAGGAGCCCTGCACATGAAGAGGGGGTTTGTGTGTGTATGCATTGTAAATAATATTGTGTAATTGTTATCATTTAATTTATTGCTGTACCTGACGCTCCTGGGATTGCCTGCCTGTTGTGTGTGATTGCCAGCTGTAGATGATCAACGGGTAGGTGTGTTCCAGCACGGCATCAGGTATAAAGAGGTCCTGTCTGTTCACCTCGGGGCTGCTGCAAAGCCACGGACAACAGGATGAAGATCGTCCACGCTACCCGAGCATAGTGCGAGAAATAAGTTGCTGAAATCCTCTGATCGCCGTGATGGTGAACCGGGATCGGAGCCAAAAGAAGCTGCCAAAACCGCCGATGGCCGGAGTCGGGGTTTGTGTTGATACATAAAGATTAGTTCGGGGATGGTAGATCCCCTTAAAGTATAGCGAGGTGAGCAAGCAGGACCTCCATGCATTAGGGAGTAGGGCACGCCGTTTTTATGGCACCTTTTATTTTATATTTTTTTGTATTGTGTTTTATTTTGTTTTTTCGTAAGCTGGCTGTATGCACTCAGTGAGCTACCATGGTTGGTAGTGTCACGTGAGCTGTTCTGTGTGTGTGTGTGTGTATGTGTGTGTAAATAAATCCTGCACGCCTGCGGGGTGTGTCAATTTCAACCTGTCTTGGTCTCCTGCCTGTCACTCAGCAGCGAATGCACGCACCCACAAGCAAGAACCCTGTTACATATGGTGGCAGCAGTGGGATTCGCTGCGTTTCGCCGAGGCAAGGTGGGACATCAGTAGGAGATTGTTATTCCAGGGGGGAGGACCCCTGGGGAAAAAGCTGATGCCCCAAACCCCTGAAATTTTTTTGGGGGGGACAAGTGCAAGCCCGCAGGTGACCCCCAGCAGCCACCGGAGGTGCTGCTGAGCGAGCCAGAGAGGGGAGCCAACTGAGACGTGGGTGAAAAGCCACAGAGGGAGCAGCTGGCGCCCTGAAAGTCAGAGGGGAAGGAGCTATTGTCCTCCAAGGCTAAAGTAGGAGGAGCTACCGTCCTCAAAGGCCAGAGTAGGAGTGAGTGGCTGCCTGCCTGTCTGAAGAGCCAGAGGAGGAGCTACAGTCCAAGAAGGAGTAGCTGCCGTCCCGAGGGCCAAAGAAGGAGGAGCTACTGTCCCGACAGCCAGAGGAGGAGGAGCTGCCGTCCAACAGCCTGAGGAGGAGGTGCTGCCGACGCCGACAGTGAGGAAGGAGAGAAGCAACGGGTTTCTATGGTGGAGGAGTCGAGGAGACCAGATCCACCACAGCCCCGACCTCCACCCCTGCGCTCCATTCCGGCGCCAATGGGTCAGCTCCCTCGGCCCATGCTCCCAGACACCCCATCGTCGTGTCTGGACCTCTCATCGCTGGGCCTGAGTCCCAGGTCGCGGCACCACCAGGCACGGTTGTTCGCCCAGACTCCTGTTTCGCTCCCCCTGGTGAACCAGACGTCAGTACACTGTCGCAGGGGCTCTCGCCTCTGCCTGCAGCTGCAGCCGCCCGGTCACCAGCCTGCGCTCCGGTCGCCCTATCCACACCGCCTGGGTCCCGTCGCCGGTCCTCGGTCCCTTCTTAAGGGCTCCCTCGGCCCATGCTCCCAGACACCCCATCGTCGTGTCTGGACCTCTCATCGCTGGGCCTGAGTCCCAGGTCGCGGCACCACCAGGGACGGTTGTTCGCCCAGACTCCTGTTTCGCTCCCCCTGGTGAACCAGACGTCAGTACACTGTCGCAGGGGCTCTCGCCTCTGCCTGCAGCTGCAGCCGCCCGGTCACCAGCCTGCGCTCCGGTCGCCCTATCCACACCGCCTGGGTCCCGTCGCCGGTCCTCGGTCCCTTCTTAAGGGCTCCCTCGGCCCATGCTCCCAGACACCCCATCGTCGTGTCTGGACCTCTCATCGCTGGGCCTGAGTCCCAGGTCACGGCACCACCAGGGACGGTTGTTCGCCCAGACTCCTGTTTCGCTCCCCCTGGTGAACCAGACGTCAGTGCAGGTGTCCCACTGAGCTCACTGGGTGGCTTGCCAACAGGTTTCACTGTAGTGCGATGAGGAGAAACAGTGCGCCGGTTTTGCCTCCCTAACCCACAGGAGCGCCAGAGCAAATGTGATGCTCCCTTCAGAAGCCCCAACGAAGACCGGCCTACTTCTGCCACTCGCAACATTTAAAAAATAAATAAATTGAGGCAGTATTTTGACTCCGTAACCACCTACCACACGTTCAGAAAGTACATAATTAGTTAGTGCTATCTGTCAGGAATTATTAACAAATCATGTGAGGTTTCGGAGTGAATAAGTGATGCGCTTTCAAGTTTGACTGGCTCATAGGCCTGCTGCTCGCCTCTGCAGCAGCCAGTGTTTCAGAAATAGCAGAGCGATCAGGAGCTCAGCGCAGCAGCAATTCTGACAGTACTGAAGCAGTTTAGTTTTTTAAACGTTGTAGGGCATACTTAGGGATAAACAATCACACATTAATCAAAGCGATATACATTGAATCTATACATTCTAATACTTAAGTAATAAACAGGTTTCAGTTTCAGGTTTCAGTTAGATATGCATTACAGATTTTGTTATGGCTCATTTTATTACACCAAGTAAAAAAAGTAACAATTGTGCTACTATGTCTTTGTACCAGCCAAATAAATATTAGTAGAAATATAGCATTTATAGTGGAGCACTTATTAAGAGACCATTTTTTTTTTTTTTTTACTTTAAAATAAGCATTTAATGATCACATTTTGATACGTTGTAAACTAAATATTACTCTTTTAAAATCAGTCCTATGCATTTTACTGCAGTACAGTGCACTGGGGCAGCTGGTCAGTGGGTGCCTCCCTCTTTTGACAGGTGGTTTACAGTGAGAAGTGTTGTTTTAGAGGCACTTAATGTAAAACCAATCAGAGATTTGCTATTTTAACCAAAAAATGCAGCACATGCACATTTGTTTAGTTGAATTGTGATGTTATTTTAATATAATAATTTTAATAATTTTTAACCATTAAAACTCAAAGTTAACCCAGCGTGCACAGTTAATCCAAGATGCACTTCCAGTTCAATAATAAGCTGATTTTTGCGCATTAAAAGGTTTTTTTTTTATTGGTGTAAAAAAACAACTATTTTTTAAGTTTTCGTTTCACATCTTTAAGTTTGGCTAAAACTGATGAATACAATCTTGTTACACACACCTCCCTATACATTGTTTTATGTAATTGCGGACCCTCACAAATTGTAGCATGGAGACCAATAACAAGCACAACATGCTTATTCAAACAGTTTGAACTAGCCCCTATTTATATTAGCATCACATTTGATTATTTGGTGTCACCAGTTGCTAGGTTAATGCCCTGGCTCCACACACAATAAAGCTGATCTCACCCCATAACCACATACAAAAGCAACGTATGTATACATTGGTCTCAGAAATAAGAGGAAGGAACTCTTGAGCTATACTTTAACTTTTTCCTGCAAATGTCAGCAAATATCAAATGTCTGCTTGTTCCATCTCCCTGAGAGTAGGTGAACAGTCATACTATATTAACCCAGCATTGTCCTGTTACAATACCTTTAAACCCCTATCTGAGTCCTCTGTAGCTGACTCCTCATACAGCACTATATCTATAGAGATGGACAGCATTTACACTGTGTTGCAGAGTGAAGTGTGAATCCCCACTTCCTCTAGCCCCTGCCCAGCCCTGCAGAGTCTGCACTGTTAATATAGGAGTGAGAACTTCCTCTTTAGTTCAGATGTGTATCTGGCTCTTCTCAGACAGCACTTGCTATGGAGATGGGCAGCTATGAATCAGATCAGGTTTATGAAAACGTGGACATCAAGCAGCCGCCAAGCAGGAGAGCAGGAGCGCAACATGGGGGTAAGTCTAAAGACACACAAACACCAATCTTAAACTTTCTCTTGTCTTCTTTTTTACCATATGTATTACATTATATATTAAACAGAGCTTTGAAAAATCCTCATTTGCTAATAAACCAGCTGTAAAGCAGAAGGAAAGGGTTTAATGAACTACAAACTTGATTCATTTATTCAAAAAGAGTCCTTAACGTTTTGTAAAAAGGGCGGCGGGCCGACGGCAGCAGATTGACAAGAACATTAAATGTCTTATACTAAAAATAAACAGATAGACAGATCTAGATCAGTATGTAGGAAATATTAGTATGTTGATTTAGTTACTACTGGAGCACTCTGCAGTTCTGCAAGGGTTAAATTTGACAAAAAAAAAAAAAACTCAGTTCCTGTAAAAGTTAAAACCGAACACATTAGTAATGCTTCTGCCTCAGAATAAATGTTCCCTCTCTGATGTTATAGAAATGGTCACTGCAGCCACTGAGAAGGAGGAAGTGTGATGTCAAGATCAGTAAATGAAACTTGCAGCCCCTCTTCATTGTCTATACTGGGCACTGCTGCCATGTTCAAACCCACATCACAGCCTTGTATCAAACACAGAGCTGTTTTATGAGATGCTGCAGTGTAGAACTGGAAATTGGAAACCCCTACGCTGTGTACTGTACCGTATATACACTATAAAGTGAATCCGCTCTATTCAGGCCAGGGACATTGTCGATACATTTGTAAAAGCATTAAAAAAAATATTTTCTCTGTAGGTTATAATATAAAATATTATAAATTGTATTTTCTTCATATATGCACAGTGTTGAATCCAAGTTCACAGTGGGATTGGTAGTTCACAGCATGTTGCTCTTATTGGAAGTACTATAACAATGGCTCATTAGGATTGCAATATTATCACTCCCCCCCCTCCCCATGTCTTGTGTTGAAGATGTTTTGGGTCTTTGCTTGTATTTTACACTTCAGTTTTCAGAGGTGACAGATTTCACAGCTAAACTTCGCAGTGTACTGTATTTAGCAGCGTTCAGCTCCACCCACCCCAAGTGTGTAAACACATTTCCTGCAGCCCCCTAAGCCTGCACTGTGTGGCAGAGACGATAGAAGATGTCTGATAGAGTAGAAAATGTGTAGTCCACGAGGGAGCTGCAGGACTACATTTCCCAGAAGGCCACAGGGTTACCAGAGGGGAGCCACCTGGCTCCTTTCTAATGTGAAGCACCTGATGAAGCCCGGATAAAGGCAAGGGAACCTGCAGCCAGGCTGTCAGAGAAAAAGCCAGCTGCAGAAGAGACCTGTGTGGTCGAGGAGAGCACTGTGTGAGCCTGTGTGTTTTGGGATGGTAAGCAGCTTAGCCGTCCAAGCGTAGTTAGACCAAAGAAAGGTTTAGGCAGCGCTCCAAAGTGGAGTTGGGGTTTTGTTTGTTTATTTGTTTTTGTGTTTAATAAAAGTGCTTAACTTTCAGTTCCGTGTCTGGGTCGGTTACACTTAATGGGCGCAAACAAAACATTGGCCAAAGGCCGAGTTACAACTGTTAATACAAGAGTCAGGGCTGCTCTGTAGAACGAAGTCAGTTCTGTCTCTTCTCAGCACTAGCTCTGGAGATGAACTACTATGCATCAGATTATATCTATGCAAACACAGACAGCAAGCAGCCCCAATGCATAAGACCAGGAGAGCAACAGTGGAGTAAAAAGCATCTTCAGCAGTCTGTGCCACAGGACAGCTGACAAACCAGCCAGCTCCAGCACTGTTCAGGATACCTAGGGGTTCTGATATAGATTGGTATTTACATGTAGTAAAACGTGTATTATACAAACTATTTGGGACTAGTTTGTATAATCAAATTATAACTGTGAAATTGTTTAGATGACTTTCCCAATCAAGAAGCCTCCTACAGCTCCTCCTTTGTTTGCAGTAATACAGTAATGTGCTGGGCTGTAAATACCAGAGATTGAGGGCTGAATAGCTCATCTTCAACAGGGTACCAGGGTTACATTTCGAATAAAGAAATGGTTTCATCACATATACTTCATATCAATACACCAATTATAAATGTGAACAGCTGTACTTGTTACAAACAAGGGTTATTATTTCCATCCCTGAATAGTTGCATGTTCACACTGTTTCTAAAGCACAGGCATTGGAAATGTTTTTTAACATTTTTCAAAGGAGCGCTAACCCGATCTTCTTTGAAATGCACTTATAAATTGCAAATAGAATTCGTAGATAAACTGCTGAATCCTTGTACCTGTGCTGTAGGTCACATGGTCTGACTACAGCTCACAACAGGAAGTAATCAGGTACCAGGAAGCAGCAGCAGCTTTTAATCTGTTGAGCAGAAATATCTACATATTCCAAACTCAGGTGTTATAATAAAATTAAGGGGCAGAGATAATGTCTCTGTCTGGAGCTAATAAGAGGTAAGAACATTGAATTTTAAAACCTTGGTTAACACTCCTTTATTTCTCTTCTTTTCAGAATCGGCAACACCTGTGGATTCTTCTGATAGACCAGCAGCTTCCTGTGGATGGGCTGTGTGGCTTCTTATAGCTCTGAGCTGCCTGCTGCTGGCAGCCATTATAGCCCTGGGGGTGCTCTGTGAGTACACCGAACCTTTAAATGACTGTACTTAGAAATGGAGAAATTCCAAACAATCCTTTCATACCTTCAGAAACACTCAGTCATAGATTTTAAGGTATAACTTGACACCCGTGGTTGAACTTGACCTGGACAATAAGCGAGTTATGTGCACCGAGTGTGAAGCCAGTATCTCAAAGCGTCAGGTCTTTCAGAAACCCTTTGAAATAGTTTCTACGATACTAGGAACAGCAAGGATGGCAAGTGCAACAACTTGAATTACTTTTAACATGAAAATAGTCACAAGATCGGGTTGAAGTTGAAACTGTATTATATCTACTCATAACATCAGTGATTATGGATCTGTGTCAAAGTAAGCTTGTGTATAGAGACAGTAAGGTTTGTGTGCAGCTGTTTGACAAAAGCACTCTCCATTGCAGTTTATAACCTGCAGGCTAAGAACCTCGAACTTCAATCCCAGTATTCAGAACTGGATAGGAACTACACGGACATCTCTGCCACAGGTGAGTGCTGTTTCAGATTCTATTCAATCACATACAGTCCATGTCACAGGTGAGTGCTGTTTCAGATTCTATTCAATCACATACAGTCCATGTCACAGGTGAGAGCTGTTTCAGATTCTATTCAATCACATACAGTCCATGTCACAGGTGAGAGCTGTTTCAGATTCTATTCAATCACATACAGTCCATGTCACAGGTGAGTGCTGTTTCAGATTCTATTCAATCACATACAGTCCATGTCACAGGTGAGTGCTGTTTCAGATTCTATTCAATCACATACAGTCCATGTCACAGGTGAGTGCTGTTTCAGATTCTATTCAATCACATACAGTCCATGTCACAGGAGAGTGCTGTTTCAGATTCTATTCAATCACGTACCTTATCGTTTCTTTTTTCATTGATAGATCTTAAGTCATTTATTACGTCAACATGCTTTGTTCAGAGCTGTAGGATTACAGAGCATTAGACATAAATAAAGTTGTTTATATTATTGAGATATTCCAACAATAATCAGGGTGGTTCAATTTTCTTTCTAAAATCTATCACAAACATGCAAAGGATTTGAGTTTTAGTACATGTATGCTACTACATATATGCTACTATATGTTTCTGCAAATGTCATGACAAAGTGTATTACAGAATTGTTTTAATGAAACTATTTTACATTGGGTAAGGATTCACAGACACACTGTACCTGCACCACTGTGTTTATTTATCAATTGCCTATATCCTGCTGTACAGTTAATGTGTTCATGTGAACAAGCAATGAAATAAAGACTTGACCAGACAAGTGTAGCCTGTGTCATTAGCGCTGACAGCCATATGCACATTATGCACTGTGCGTACCTTTGATTTTCAAAATGTCATCTTCATAACTGTGGACTCGCATGTATCTTGTGCGATCAGTTGAAGCGAAACAGACATTTTAAGCTTATAGGATTGTACTCTTTATTGTGTGGTAGTAATGAGCAAATGGAAGCAGATACGTTTGGCTGAAGCTTCAAAAAGAGCAAAAATCTCTCTTCTGATGATCCAGAATGTCAAAGGGAACAAATCAGTAAAAGCACCAAACCGTCTGTTTCTGGCAAATACGCTGGTGTCATTGAATGTTAGTACAGTACTACTGCATGATCTGAATTCTGCTGCTCTTCCAGGATCGAGCACGGGAAGTGCACATTTACAGATTCATTTGTATTTTAATTTTATCAGTGTCTTATAATAAAATAAATAATACATTTTCCTAATCATTAACACATCATTGCCAAGTTGTGTTATTAGCCGTTTACAGCCCTATAAATTATATAAGAACTCCCTTAGTTTACAGTCTTCTTATGTACCGCTGTAAGATTATAAGGTTTGTTATGTACAGGTCGTGTGGGAATCTTAACTGACTTCACCACAGCATACAAACTGGCAGTTTAATGAAAATGACGACCAGAATTTGAAATGTTACTGATGAAAACAGACACGTTCATTGAAAATCAGAGTAAAATGATTAGAAATGGAACCAGCATGAAAGATTTTTGAGCTAGTTTTTCCCCTAGTTTAAGTCTTTATTTCAAATAGGTTTATTTGTAGCTTTTATTGTTGTTGTGGACTACCATATTCCTTCGAATGTAAGATGCAGCCCAAATTTACCACCTTCAATTTGAGGAAAAAATAAAACATCAAATAAATATGCATTTAAAAAGACACAACCTCAATTACACGTTATATTATAGAAAACTGACACGAAACAGTGTTGTTGTAGATTAACCACAGAGCTTGTATATTGTGCTGCATACTATAATACAATACACTCGCGCTACTGCCACCTGTCTCCCAACAAACACAGCAACGGGAAAACCTGCTGTGACAGAGCCGCTAGGACCCAGGCCATACAGACAAGGCTCATTTGCATGAGCGGCGGAACGGTGCATGCTGGGGGCACTGTTGTGATGGTTTGGCACCGCTCTGCTGAACCGGGACACTTTATTTTATGTACAGTTGTTTTAATGCCTGTTTTTGACTTGCCCTGTCATCCTGTACCTGTCCCGTGTGTCTGCAGTGGCAGTGGAGTGTGTGACCCCCTGTCCTTGTGTTCCACTGTGTGTGTTTCTGTTTTTTTTTTTTTTTTTTTTTTTTTTGGTCCTTTTAAGGATTGTTTGGAATTGCCCTTAAAGAGATTTTAAATTGAGATCTGTTTCCTGTCTCTTCACTTTGAACCATGCTGAACAAGAATGCTACAATACTTAAGATGGCGTCTCTGTCGTACACATACCACCACTCGCTTTTATGGCATCACAAATCCTGGCAGCAGCAAGCATGACACTCCACGGCATCTGGCAACATGCAACACAGCAAACACAACAGCATTAAACTGTGCTATTGCTTGGCATGTCAAAAAATACAGGGGTCTGATCAGCATTTCCGATCTGTCCAAGCTGGTACTGTTTGTTAGAAATGCTGCAATTGTAAATGTTTCTCTTGGAATTCCTCAGGAAGCTTGGTTTGTTTTTTCTCAGCAGTGTGTATTTGGAAAGATGTCTTTGTTGTCTTTTCTCGGCAGTCAGCAACGTTGCTGTTTGTGTACTCGGGATTTTAATACACGCATCACTATATTGTACTCAAATTCAAGACGCAGGCTATTTTTGAGAAGCAAAAAATGGTTAAAAAAGGGCTTCTTAAATTCAATTAGTTCTGTCACAGCGCAATGTTTACTCAGAAAGGGAAACAGTGATACAATTTGATTGCAGTTTTCTGATGTCACAGTGTAGGTCCTGTGAAATGCAATGCTCCGATTGGCTGAAACACTTTTAGCATGGTGATACAGAGTCGTATTGGCATGAGAAGGATGTTGGTGTGGTTTACTTGTGCGTACCATGTGAAAGATGTCTGGGGGTGCTCTTGGCCTGTGTCATATCTACAGTATTCACCAGTGACTATTGATCTGTGTCACAGTAAGACTAGTAAGCCTAGGGTTTGTGTGAAGCTGTTTGACAAAAGCTCTCTCCTTTTGCAGTCTCTGACTTCCAAACCAAGAACCTTGAACTCCAATCCCGATATTCAGAACTGGAAAGGAACTACACAGACATCTCTGCCAGAGGTGAGTGCTGTTTCAGATTCTATTCAAATCACTTACCTGTATTGTTACAGATTTCTGGAGGGATACGTTTCAGAAACAAATACCAAACACTTACTAATGATCATATCACAAAACTCTGTAATACTTGACTGTGCTCAAGCAGCCCTCTGAACAATCCCCTTCAGATGAGGCCCTGTCACCTGCATGACACAAAGGAATCAGGAATTGCAATTAAAACCCTTAAGATAGACAAAATCGTTAATGAACGAGAAAGAGACACTTCCTTTAAAAAACAAAGCCCTGCAGAGTGGGGCAGCAGTGACAATGGGAACAGTGAGATTTTCAGTTTGTTTGTTATATTGACAGTTTCATAAATAATAACACATAGCTTGTATTGTCTATTATTGAGCTGGTTAAAGAGAGCTGGGGTTTTTGAATGATCTATGATGTCATCCAGTACCCCTCGCTATCTTTTACATTGTGCCTTTCTTCACATCTACAGCTCTTTCTGTTTAACAGATCAGCACTGCTTCTGTCTCTTGTTCTGCCTCAGTTTGTGAAGCCTGTCCACAGAACTGGGAGCTGTTCAATGGCAAGTGTTACTACTTCTCCACTGATAGAATGAACTGGCACTCCAGCCGTGATAACTGCACATCACTGGGGGGGCACCTGGTGATTATAGAGAGCGATGGAGAGCAGGTACGACTATCTTCTTTACAATGTTAGATTTTCAATACACATTTCTGTTGCTCACTTCACTGCTAGCTAACACTGGAAATGAAGTAGGATGTATGATAACAATGTGCAGAATAGTTATTTCTCCCTGAAGCAAACATTGTTAATATATAACTGAGCTTTCACTTTCAAACACTTGCCACTAGATGACAGACCACCGGCACAGACACAGCTCAACTGATAGAGGTTTGTTTTCTGTTCAGAGATTCCTATCTGGGAAAGTCACACATGAGGCTAAAACAAGCAACGAAGAAGAGCAATCCTACTGGATCGGCCTGACTGACGCTGTTACTGAAGGAACCTGGCTCTGGGTGGACGGCACTCCTCTCATTGGCAATGTCAAAGCAAAGTAAGAGCTTCAACCTCATTCTGAAATCACCGCTGAGGATTAATAGGATAAACCGTGTTCTAAAGCAGTGGTTCTCAAACTTTTTTATTCGCACCCATATGATTTTTTTTTTTTTTTTTTTAATCTTGGCAGACCATACAATAAACAGTATAGCTGACTGAAAAATAAGCACATAAAAACAACCAACAAACTATAATACTAAGAATAACCGTAGACTTCGCTGTATTTGTTTCAATGCGACGGGAGGGCCTGTTTCTGTGAGCAAAGTTATTTTAAAGTTTTAAGAATCGTTCTAGTTTACTTTTCATAACATGAATTTAACGAGAGGGAAAAAAACATTGTTTTATTTTTAAATTGCTAATTACAGCAGATTTGTGTGAATTAATAATCTACACCCATGAGGTACCAGCACAGTTGGGCAGCTGGTGTTTTTTATTGATTTTAAGAAACATAAAGAAATGGTAAATTGACTTAAAAACTCTCTGCATTGGTTGCCGCTTAAGAGCAGGATTGATTTTAAAATGTTACTGCTAACTTATAAGGCTCTAAATGGTTTGGCCCCAGATTACATTTCTGAATTGTTAACGAGGTACCTTCCCACTAGTAACCTTTGAATCAGGGCCTGTCAAGGATTCCGGAGGCTAAGCTTCGTTCTGTGGGCGACGGGGCTTTTTGCTGTTATGCGTCTAGGCTTTGGAATTAACTTCCGCAGGTGATCAAGGACGCTAATACTGTTGATGCTTTTAAAACACAACTAAAAATGCATTTTTATGTACAGGCATTTCATCATGGTTAGGCTTCACTGTGCAATGTTTTATTTTATAATATGTTTTATTTTTAACAGTATGCTGTGGATTTGTTGTTTGTACTTGGTTTTGTTGTTTTTAGTGTTATTGTTCTAAACTATACTGCGCTTTGAGATTCTTGCATTTAGGCGCAATACAAAATAATTATTATTATTCTATTATATTAACACAGTGTGCTTCCTTTAATACAACAAACTGCCCTCCTTAGTGTCCCCTAACATGAGCATATTAAAAATCATGGCAAGCCTTGGTAAAGTATAGTTAATGCACAGCATAACCAGGGGAAAACTGCAAAATGACAGTGCAGGTTTACTGTGGGGAACTTTTAAAAAGCAAACAGCATTGATTAAGTGCTGCAGTGAAACTGGGTCCTATTCACAAAGCTCTAAGCCTTCTGATTCAATTGTATTTTTATATGTGTTTAAGAAACTAGTAACTGTCTAGTTTTTAAAAAAAAAAAGAAAAAGAAAATCACTTTCACTAAGTGCTAATTAAGTGTTGCAGTGCAAGAGTGAGCATGTCCAGTTTAGTGCTGTCATACTGACTGGCATTGCTCCTCATCTCTTTCAGATTCTGGGCCACAAGGACAGATGGTAAAAGTAATGAGCCTGATGACTATAAGGGAGACGACCCCGCTGGTGAAGACTGTGCACAACTAGTAACAAATAGCAATTTTAATGAGACCTGGTTCGATACCTCGTGCACAAAACAAAATAAAAGGATTTGTGAAACTAAGGCAGTGATAGCCTAATAAGAGGATAATCAGGAGAAAGGGAAGCTAAGGTTACTGAATCACAAAGAGAGACTAGAAAGAATAGAAGAAACTCAGTTCAGATAGACAAGCATGCAGGTCATCCCCCAACATTACCATATTAACCGTTTGATTCCCACATTATGAAAAAGCAGAGATAACAATGAGCTGCTGGTGGTTTGTACTGAATGAAGTCTGGAATTTATTATTATTATTATTATTACATTTCTTAGCAGACGCCCTTATCCAGGGCGACTTACAATTGTTACAAGATATCACATTATTTTTTTACATACAATTACCCATTTATACAGTTGGGTTTTTTACTGGAGCAATCTAGGTAAAGTACCTTGCTCAAGGGTGCAGCAGCAGTGTCCCCTACCAGGGATTGAACCCATGACCCTCCGGTCGAGAGTCCAGAGCCCTAACCACTATTCCACACTGCTGGAATTGCATTGTTTGTTCAGAAATGAAGCTGAAACATTAAGAATCTCACAATATGAAAGTGCAGCTGAGATATAAACATGATCTTAGGTAGTTTAGCAACGTGAACAGAAAGGTCAGTGTTTATTTAAAACCACTGCACACACGCACCCAGGGGACTCCCTAACCCTGATCTTTTGTAAAATAAATAAATATTGGATTTACCCAAATGTAATGTGAAAGTACTCTAGGAGGGTAGGAACAGTTATCATGTTCACCATGCAGAGTGGGACAGACAGAAAGACCCGATCAGTGAAGAAAGCTCCACATCTTGAATGAGGACCCCAGCAACAAGATTGGGAATCAAAGGCTTAATCGTAATGATGGGGAGATTCAACCTGATTCCTCACAGAGAGGGGCCAGCCCTACCTGATAGAAGGTTTGTTTTCATTGTTGCGCCCCCTAGTGGCTCAGAGAGGGATGACTGATTGTCCCACATAATCCAGACAGTATTCCTGCTGTCCAGCTGATCATGTCTAAACTGTATCTGAGGGCTCTGCTCTGTGCTACAGGTAGTGGACAAAAAAATGGAAACACCAATGTAAAGTCACTTAATAGGGTGCTGGGCCACTATGGTAGACCACTCTGTGGAGTTTTTGGCGGACCGTTTTTGATGAAACTGGCTGCTCGCGCCCCAGGTTGAAATTTGCAGTCAAATGATCTACAATTGCTCGCCTGTTTTGCCTTGCACTTCGGATTAATGCACGGATATCACAATCCTGGACTATGCACTTCCACCCACTGTTGCCCTTTGCTGATGATGTCTTTCCCTTGGAGTTCCATTCCGACATCACCTTAGACACCGTTGCTCGTGAAACATCAACAAATTGAGCTGTCTTGGTCACTGAAGCTCCTGCCAAACATGCCCCAACAACCACCCTTCTTTAAAAGCCACTGAGGTCTCCTCTTGCAGCCATGCTAGCCATAATTATAGACAACCAGGCCTGTCCAGCAATTTTATACATGACCTTAAGCATGCAGGGATGTTATTTGCTTAATTAACGCATGAGCCACACCTGTGTGGAAGCCCTTGCTTTCAATATACTTGGTGTCCCTCATTTACCTAGGTGTTTGGATTTTTTGTCCACTACCTCTACAATGAACCCACTGAAACAACTACTTCAGTAGATTAGTATTATCATTTTATATCCCTGTACTGCACAGCTACCCATTATAAAAGTTCACCCTGGCAAATGCTTTACAATACATATCTGTGCTTCACCTGCTCGCCTTTGCTTTACCATGATTGTGCTGTGCTTCAAATATGCTTTTAATATATTTTGCTGTGCTTTTACCCTGGTATACCACAAACTTTTAAAGGGAGACAAAGATCATTTTTATAGAATATTATGGCTGACGCCATTGTGACTACAGCTCCCATGATCCCTCACTGGTACTGCTGGGGTAGAGGATGATAGGAGCTGTAGGCACTGTATTGAATATGCAGCCTTCTGTCTTTACCCATATTTAAGGTTGTTACCTCACAATCCTGTATTGATAAAATGTGCATTATAGGTTTTATTGTAAAATGTTATCAGTGTGAAAAACACCAAAGATGTAAACAAATGAGAAGGAGAGCTCCTGTTCCTCTTCCCTTTGTTTCCATTTGTGGTGTTCTTCCCTGGGCTGAAGCAGAGCTCCCTGTATATACAGCGTTCCTATCATACCCCCCTGCTGCTGGAGGGAGCAGCAGGTGAATGTATTTGTATTTAACTCTGTAGACCCTTCTGCACTGTATTTGGTAGTGATTCTGGGGGGACTATTCAAGTTTGTTTATTATTTGAGTTAATTAAACATTTTTTATTGTGAATTCTTTTTTATTCTATTTGTATTGAACTCTGTTAACATTGCTGATCTAGAGTTATAAAGGCTAGAGAACCTGGTGAGCAGCTCAGAGCTGGGAATGGAAATCAATATTTACTGGCCCTATTCCTGGGCACCCAGCTGGTATATACAATCCCAGAGAGGGTTTACAGCAGATAGAGTCGTGGAGTGCAGTGGTGCAGACAACAAACAGGTCACTTCTGAACTCCACAGTTTAACCAGCTTCTCAACCAGCACCTAGTCTCCTGAACCAGCATGACCAGCTGCAAACCAGTAAGACACACCAGCTGTGACCACACCTGCTGGGGCTTACCTGGCCTGTGGTGCGAAGTGCTGCTCAGATAAACTGTCACCTCTCTCTGGCAGCACTGAACCTCTTTTAGAATAAGAAGACACTGCAGCATGAACCTCCATGGAGTACTGCAGCATTCACTGTTTCTATATTAAAGAGAAACAAATAGAGAGAGAGAGATATTGTGACCCACTATTCTTGCTCTGTACAGAAGTGCCTTGCCGGGGTTTTGTGTTCACCTGACAGGTGTAATCTGGTAAGAATCCGTCCTTTGACTGCGTTTAAAGTTTTGATCCTGTTTCTTGAGGTACCGGCCCAAGCCATTTCTCTACTGAAATCAACAGAACAAAGAAGCTTCAGCTGGGTTAGGAACTCCCACTCACAGGAATGTGAGCAATCAGACTCTGATTAACTGATGTCACTTCCCACTGCAGCATGAAAGAGTCTGTCGAAACATTTGTCATTGAATTTTACATTTATTACATTTTTTTCTGAATTTGATTAACATTGTATAATCCAACACTATCCAATTTAAGACATTCTGTATAATTATTCATCTAAAAACAAACACAAAATCATACAGAGCCTAGATAATACAGTGCAGTAGCTCAGCCCAGACACTAGATGGCAGTGAGCCAGCTGCCCCTCACCTCTTGCAGGGACTGAAGTGAGGTCAGTGCTGGTGAGCGATACTGTCTGCACGTAATACTGTCAGCTCCAGGACTGCGCGACCCCTTGCAACCATAGCAACTGTGAATTAGTAAACAGAAAATCTACAAACACAAAACCTAGTTTCAGAGGGGACAGAAATTACAGCTGCACACACCCTTGTGGTTATTTATCCTTACAAGGTACACAGCCAGACACACACACGTCCTATTCTAAACTCCAGAGGGGAATGGATCAGCACAATCATGAACACTGGGGATGAAGCTCATACTTCTGCATTCAAAGTGTTCTTTAAACCATGTGGAACGGATCTCTGGAGAGGTAATATAATGACATCAGCATACGACTTACATTCTTACCTTTCGACTGCAGAGCTTGCTCTTTAGTTGAATGGGAAGGCTTCATTTTTTAACCATGAAGTCAGCGGTTCATGTCCAGCTCCAGATTGGTAGTTTTCCATATACTTAATGAAAAACTGACAAAAAAAATCAAACATGGCACAATGTACAACTGCTATGACTTCCGGTACACTTTTGCGATATCATTTTTTAGTTTCTTTGATTACATAATGTTAAATAAAATATCTAAATTATGTTCATATAGTTTTGTTTTTTAATTATGCCTCAATTAAAACATTCTAGGTGATGCAAAAATTTTGACCAGAGCTGTATAGACACTAGTCTATGTTTTGTTATGGTTTTGCCTTTAACAGTTTACAATGAAATAATAAATTGAAAAGGCATCCTGAGGATGCCAGAAGGGCCACATTCATAGAAAACTAAATAAACGCACCCGACACAAACATTTTCTAGCCGTAACCTTCAATAACAATCTTTAACTGCAACACAGTGGTTCTGTATTATACTGAAGAGCATTGGCAATGAGGCTGCTGTTGCTAGAATGGGATCACACTTTGCTAACTATACCCTTCCCAAATGATCTTCAGTGGCAATGCAGACACACAGACAAACCGTGGCACTACAGCTGCAATGCAGTCATTCTGTAATATAGTAGGGGACAATGGTAGCACACTTATAGGGCAGCTGCAATGATAATGCGGATTGTGCTAATAGGAGGTAAGAAAAGTGCTAAGTTAGTTACATTTTAATATTGCTGAGCAATGCTGAATGGGGAAGTGAAACCCTTTACTTCCCAGCAGCTTCAAACAGACTGTGCCTATCTGCTATCTACACTACTCGACACACCACACACTCAGGAAGATGTACAGTGACGTTCTCTACTCCTCTGTGAGGTTTTCTCAAAAGAAGAAAGGAAAGCGAGCAGCTGATGGAACCAGCACAGGTGAGAGTGGACTCTGTGGAAATGCCTGCCGTGGTGTCTTTGTTACTTGCAATATTACAACTAATATTGGCACTTTAATATCGTGTTGGACTGGGTGGTAGCGCAAGGAAACCTAGAAAGTGAATTTCCGCTGTAGTTGAGATCACAGAACGCCGACTCTGATTTTACCTTTATTGCTAAGCTGAAAGCTTGCTGCATCACTCTCTATTTTGTACATCAGCAGGATTGGTAACATTGAACTTCCTTATCACTCTGCCCACAGTGTCCTATTTTGTCCCATATTGTTGCATGCTTTTTGATTGGGGGAGGGGTTATTTTTAGCTACATACTGCGGCCTGATAGTCTGTGCCCTGGAGGGAAGGATAACCTGTACAGTATAACCCTATACTGTGTGTTTCAGTGGGAGTCTTTTTATTTTATTTTTGTTTGTTTGTGTTTGCCACTTTTGATTTTTGGTTTTATTGATTTAATTGGTTTTCACTTTACTAGTTGATTTATTTCCTGAAGTTTTGTTGTCACGTGTATTCTATTTTATGCACTTGTCACTTCAGTTATCCCAGAGAAATGCCTATTCTAGGATAATGTGTCAGTGCTTGAGTGCCCCTATAGACTGTAGTTGTGATATTTCATGATGGAATTTAGCCTGTGCTATTCTTACCAATTTGTAACTATTGTAATTTTAATAAAAGCTTAAATGATTACTTCTGCTTCCAGATTGCTGTTATTTTTAGTGCCAGGTCAATCTGCCTATCCATTGTTTTTTTTTTTTTTTTTTTTTTTTTTTAATTTAGTCGTCGCCAATTATTTTTACCCCGATTTTCACCCCAATTTAGCATGCCCAATTATTATCTGTATCCCCGGCTCACCGCTCACAACCCCCGCGCCGACTCGGGAAACGGAGGCTGGAACACGCGACCTCCGAAACATGCTCCTGCCAAGCCGCCATTTTTCGCACTGCATATCCACAGCAATGCCACCAGACCTATAGTGCCGGAGGACAACACAGATCTGGCGGCTCTGCTGCAGAGCCACAGTCGCCCTATCGGCCACAGGGGTCGCTGATGCGCGGTGAGCCGTGGATTCCCCTGCCGACCTAAGCCCTCCCTACCCGGGCAGCACTCAGCCAATTGTGCGCCGCCCCCTAGGAACTCCCGGTCACGGTCAGCTGTGACATAGCCTGGATTCGAACCTGCGATCTCCAGGCTATAGGGCACATCCTGCGCGGAGTGCCTTTACTGGATGCGCCACTTGGGAGCCGGTGCCTATCCATTGTTAATAATTACAAACGCACACTTTATTCTTTTTCGGACCTTGCCGGACAACAAAGGTGGCAGCGGTCACGCTACTCGGACCCCGACGTGGCATTCACACTGATTAGGTGGGTTTGTTACACTCCATTTTCCTCCAGTTACGTTTTCACTAACAGTTTTAGTAAATTTGTCACACAATGTCTTTTTTCTTGTGGCAGAATTTTCCTGATTTTCAATTAACACGTTTCTGTTTTAATCAGTTACAGACTGCAGAGAGTATATATTTGGCCATAAAAACAGTCACGTTGTTGCATCAAGTAAACATACAACAGCCTTCAATAGTTTGATTAAAAGTGTGCCTTTATCAAGACTTTGATCAAATAGAGCTGCTGATCTGCATGAGGTATGGTACACAGAGGACAGATAGAGACAGACAATACCTTGCTTCCTTTGGAGACAAATGGAGCCAGTAAGATCCAAACCATCTTCATTTCTAAAACAATGTATATATTCCTTCTAAAGACATCATCCCATTTATTGTTTGGACAAATACGTATTTTTTTTTACCTGCTGTACCGAACTACCTGCCAGCATTCCCCTGCCTCCTCCCATGATCTTACCTGCTGTACCGAACTACCTGCCAGCATTCCCCTCGCTCCTCCCCTGCCTCCTCCCATGATCTTAACTGCTGTACCGAACTACCTACCAGCATTCCCCTCGCTCCTCCCCTGCCTCCTCCCATGATCTTACCTGCTGTACCGAGCTACCTGGCAGCATTCCCCTCGCTCCTCCCCTGCCTCCTCCCATGATCTTACCTGCTGTACTGAACTACCTGCCAGCATTCCCCTCGCTCCTCCCCTGCCTCCTCCCATGATCTTACCTGCTGTACTGAACTACCTGCCAGCATTCCCCTCGCTCCTCCTCTGCCTCCTCCCATGATCTTACCTGCTGTACTGAACTACCTGCCAGCATTCCCCTCGCTCCTCCTCTGCCTCCTCCCATGATCTTACCTGCTGTACTGAACTACCTGCCAGCATTCCCCTTGCTCCTCCCCTGCCTCCTCCCATGATCTTACCTGCTGTACCGAACTACCTGCCAGCATTCCCCTCGCTCCTCCTCTGCCTCCTCCCATGATCTTACCTGCTGTACCGAGCTACCTGCCAGCATTCCCCTCGCTCCTCCTCTGCCTCCTCCCATGATCTTACCAGCTGTACTGAACTACCTGCCAGCATTCCCCTCGCTCCTCCCCTGCCTCCTACCATGTTCTTACCTGCTGTAGCGAACTACCTGCCAGCATTAACCTCGCTCCTCCCCTGCCTCCTCCCATGATCTTACCTGCTGTAGCGAACTTCCTGCCAGCATTCCCCTCGCTCCTCCCCTGCCTCCTCCCATGATCTTACCTGCTGTAGCGAACTACCTGCCAGCATTCCCCTCGCTCCTCCGCTGCCTGCGTCCATGATCTTACCTGCTGTACCAAACTACCTGCCAGCATTCCCCTGCCTCCTCCCATGATCTTACCTGCTGTACTGAACTACCTGCCAGCATTCCCCTCGCTCCTCCCCTGCCTCCTCCCATGATCTTACCTGCTGTACTGAACTACCTGCCAGCATTCCCCTCGCTCCTCCTCTGCCTCCTCCCATGATCTTACCTGCTGTACTGAACTACCTGCCAGCATTCCCCTCGCTCCTCCTCTGCCTCCTCCCATGATCTTACCAGCTGTACTGAACTACCTGCCAGCATTCCCCTCGCTCCTCCCCTGCCTCCTCCCATGATCTTACCTGCTGTACTGAACTACCTGCCAGCATTCCCCTCGCTCCTCCCCTGCCTCCTCCCATGATCTTACCTGCTGTACTGAACTACCTGCCAGCATTCCCCTCGCTCCTCCCCTGCCTCCTCCCATGATCTTACCTGCTGTACTGAACTACCTGCCAGCATTCCCCTCGCTCCTCCTCTGCCTCCTCCCATGATCTTACCAGCTGTACTGAACTACCTGCCAGCATTCCCCTCGCTCCTCCCCTGCCTCCTCCCATGATCTTACCTGCTGTACTGAACTACCTGCCAGCATTCCCCTCGCTCCTCCCCTGCCTCCTCCCATGATCTTACCTGCTGTACTGAACTACCTGCCAGCATTCCACTCGCTCCTCCCCTGCCTCCTCCCATGATCTTACCTGCTGTAGCGAACTACCTGCCAGCATTCCCCTCGCTCCTCCCCTGCCTCCTCCCATGATCTTACCTGCTGTAGCGAACTTCCTGCCAGCATTCCCCTCGCTCCTCCCCTGCCTCCTCCCAAGATCTTACCTGCTGTACTGAACTACCTGCCAGCATTCCCCTCGCTCCTCCCCTGCCTCCGTCCATGATCTTACCTGCTGTACTGAACTACCTGCCAGCATTCCCCTCGCTCCTCCCCTGCCTCCTCCCATGATCTTACCTGCTGTACCGAACTACCTGCCAGCATTCCCCTCGCTCCTCCCCTGCCTCCTCCCATGATCTTACCTGCTGTACCGAACTACCTGCCAGCATTCCCCTCGCTCCTCCCCTGCCTCCTCCCATGATCTTACCTGCTGTACTGAACTACCTGCCAGCATTCCCCTCGCTCCTCCCCTGCCTCCGTCCATGATCTTACCTGCTGTACTGAACTAAATGCCAGCATTCCCCTCGCTCCTCCCCTGCCTCCTCCCATGATCTTACCTGCTGTACCGAACTAGCTGCCAGCATTCCCCTCGCTCCTCCCCTGCCTCCTCCCATGATCTTACCTGCTGTACGGAACTAGCTGCCAGCATTCCCCTCGCTCCTCCCCTGCCTCGTCCCATGATCTTACCTGCTGTACTGAACTACCTGCCAGCATTCCCCTCGCTCCTCCCTTGCCTCCTCCCATGATCTTACCTGCTGTACTGAACTACCTGCCAGCATTCCCCTCGCTCCTCCCCTGCCTCCTCCCATGATCTTACCTGCTGTACTGAACTACCTGCCAGCATTCCACTCGCTCCTCCCCTGCCTCCTCCCATGATCTTACCTGCTGTACCGAACTACCTGCCAGCATTCCCCTCGCTCCTCCCTTGCCTCCTCCCATGATCTTACCTGCTGTACCGAACTACCTGCCAGCATTACCCTCGCTCCTCCCTTGCCTCCTCCCATGATCTTACCTGCTGTACTGAACTACCTGCCAGCATTCCCCTCGCTCCTCCCCTGCCTCCTCCCATGATCTTACCTGCTGTACCGAACTACCTGCCAGCATTCCCCTCGCTCCTCCCCTGCCTCCTCCCATGATCTTACCTGCTGTACCGAACTACCTGCCAGCATTACCCTCGCTCCTCCCCTGCCTCCTCCCATGATCATACCAGCTGTACTGAACTACCTGCCAGCATTCCCCTCGCTCCTCCCCTGCCTCCTCCCATGATCTTACCTGCTGTACTGAACTACCTGCCAGCATTCCACTCGCTCCTCCCCTGCCTACTCCCATGATCTTACCTGCTGTACTGAACTACCTGCCAGCATTCCCCTCGCTCCTCCTCTGCCTCCTCCCATGATCTTACCTGCTTTACTGAACTACCTGCCAGCATTCCCCTCGCTCCTCCCCTGCCTCCTCCCATGATCTTACCTGCTGTACCGAACTACCTGCTAGCATTCCCCTCGCTCCTCCCCTGCCTCCTCCCATGATCTTACCTGCTGTACCGAGCTACCTGCCAGCATTCCCCTCGCTCCTCCCCTGCCTCCTCCCATGATCTTACCTGCTGTACCAAGCTACCTGCCAGCATTCCCCTCGCTCCTACCCTGCCTCCTCCCATGATCTTACCTGCTGTACCAAGCTACCTGCCAGCATTCCCCTCGCTCCTCCCCTGCCTCCTCCCATGATCTTACCTGCTGTAGCGAACTACCTGCCAGCATTCCCCTCGCTCCTCCCCTGCCTCCTCCCATGATCTTACCTGCTGTAGCGAACTTCCTGCCAGCATTCCCCTCGCTCCTCCCCTGCCTCCTCCCATGATCTTACCTGCTGTAGCGAACTACCTGCCAGCATTCCCCTCGCTCCTCCGCTGCCTGCGTCCATGATCTTACCTGCTGTACTGAACTACCTGCCAGCATTCCCCTGCCTCCTCCCATGATCTTACCTGCTGTACTGAAAAACCTGCCAGCATTCCCCTCGCTCCTTCCCTGCCTCCTCCCATGATCTTACCTGCTGTACTGAACTACCTGCCAGCATTCCCCTCGCTCCTCCACTGCCTCCTCCCATGATCTTACCTGCTGTACTGAACTACCTGCCAGCATTCCCCTCGCTCCTCCCCTGCCTCCTCCCATGATCTTACCTGCTGTACTGAACTACCTGCCAGCATTCCCCTCGGTCCTCCTCTGCCTCCTCCCATGATCTTACCTGCTGTACTGAACTACCTGCCAGCATTCCCCTCGCTCCTCCCCTGCCTCCTCCCATGATCTTACCTGCTGTACCGAACTACCTGCCAGCATTCCCCTCGCTCCTCCCCTGCCTCCTCCCATGATCTTACCTGCTGTACCGAGCTACCTGCCAGCATTCCCCTCGCTCCTCCCCTGCCTCCTCCCATGATCTTACCTGCTGTACCGAGCTACCTGACAGCATTCCCCTCGCTCCTCCCCTGCCTCCTCCCATGATCTTACCTGCTGTAGCGAACTACCTGCCAGCATTCCCCTCGCTCCTCCCCTGCCTCCTCCCATGATCTTACCTGCTGTAGCGAACTACCTGCCAGCATTCCCCTCGCTCCTCCCCTGCCTCCTCCCATGATCTTACCTGCTGTAGCGAACTACCTGTCAGCATTCCCCTCGCTCCTCCGCTGCCTGCGTCCATGATCTTACCTGCTGTACCGAACTACCTGCCAGCATTCCTCTGCCTCCTCCCGTGATCTTACCTGCTGTACTGAACTACCTGCCAGCATTCCCCTCGCTCCTCCCCTGCCTCCGTCCATGATCTTACCTGCTGTACTGAACTACCTGCCAGCATTCCCCACGCTCCTCCCCTGCCTCCGTCCATGATCTTACCTGCTGTACTGAACTACCTGCCAGCATTCCCCTCGCTCCTCCCCTGCCTCCTCCCATGATCTTACCTGCTGTACCGAACTAGCTGCCAGCATTCCCCTCGCTCCTCCCCTGCCTCCTCCCATGATCTTACCTGCTGTACGGAACTAGCTGCCAGCATTCCCCTCGCTCCTCCCCTGCCTCCTCCCATGATCTTACCTGCTGTACTGAACTACCTGCCAGCATTCCCCTCGCTCCTCCCCTGCCTCCTCCCATGATCTTACCTGCTGTACTGAACTACCTGCCAGCATTCCCCTCGCTCCTCCTCTGCCTCCTCCCATGATCTTACCTGCTGTACTGAACTACCTGCCAGCATTCCCCTCGCTCCTCCTCTGCCTCCTCCCATGATCTTACCAGCTGTACTGAACTACCTGCCAGCATTCCCCTCGCTCCTCCCCTGCCTCCTCCCATGATCTTACCTGCTGTACTGAACTACCTGCCAGCATTCCCCTCGCTCCTCCCCTGCCTCCTCCCATGATCTTACCTGCTGTACTGAACTACCTGCCAGCATTCCCCTCGCTCCTCCCCTGCCTCCTCCCATGATCTTACCTGCTGTACTGAACTACCTGCCAGCATTCCCCTCGCTCCTCCTCTGCCTCCTCCCATGATCTTACCTGCTGTACTGAACTACCTGCCAGCATTCCCCTCGCTCCTCCCCTGCCTCCTCCCATGATCTTACCTGCTGTAGCGAACTACCTGCCAGCATTCCCCTCGCTCCTCCCCTGCCTCCTCCCATGATCTTACCTGCTGTACTGAACTACCTGCCAGCATTCCCCTCGCTCCTCCTCTGCCTCCTCCCATGATCTTACCTGCTGTACCGAGCTACCTGCCAGCATTCCCCTCGCTCCTCCCCTGCATCCTCCCATGATCTTACCTTCTGTACCGAGCTACCTGTCAGCATTCCCCTCGCTCCTCCCCTGCCTCCTCCCATGATCTTACCTGCTGTAGCGAACTACCTGCCAGCATTCCCCTCGCTCCTCCCCTGCCTCCTCCCATGATCTTACCTGCTGTAGCGAACTACCTGCCAGCATTCCCCTCGCTCCTCCGCTGCCTGCGTCCATGATCTTACCTGCTGTACCGAACTACCTGCCAGCATTCCCCTGCCTCGTCCCGTGATCTTACCTGCTGTACTGAACTACCTGCCAGCATTCCCCTCGCTCCTCCCCTGCCTCCTCCCATGATCTTACCTGCTGTACTGAACTACCTGCCAGCATTCCCCTCGCTCCTCCCCTGCCTCCGTCCATGATCTTACCTGCTGTACTGAACTACCTGCCAGCATTCCCCACGCTCCTCCCCTGCCTCCGTCCATGATCTTACCTGCTGTACTGAACTACCTGCCAGCATTCCCCTCGCTCCTCCCCTGCCTCCTCCCATGATCTTACCTACTGTACCGAACTAGCTGCCAGCATTCCCCTCGCTCCTCCCCTGCCTCCTCCCATGATCTTACCTGCTGTAGCGAACTACCTGCCAGCATTCCCCTCGCTCCTCCCCTGCCTCCTCCCATGATCTTACCTGCTGTACTGAACTACCTGCCAGCATTCCCCTCGCTCCTCCTCTGCCTCCTCCCATGATCTTACCTGCTGTACTGAACTACCTGCCAGCATTCCCCTCGCTCCTCCTCTGCCTCCTCCCATGATCTTACCTGCTGTACTGAACTACCTGCCAGCATTCCCCTCGCTCCTCCCCTGCCTCCTCCCATGATCTTACCTGCTGTACTGAACTACCTGCCAGCATTCCCCTCGCTCCTCCCCTGCCTCCTCCCATGATCTAACCTGCTGTAGCGAACTACCTGCCAGCATTCCCCTCGCTCCTCCCCTGCCTCCTCCCATGATCTTACCTGCTGTAGCGAACTACCTGCCAGCATTCCCCTCGCTCCTCCGCTGCCTGCGTCCATGATCTTACCTGCTGTACCAAACTACCTGCCAGCATTCCCCTGCCTCCTCCCATGATCTTACCTGTTGTACTGAACTACCTGCCAGCATTCCCCTCGCTCCTCCCCTGCCTCCTCCCATGAACTTACCTGCTGTACTGAACTACCTGCCAGCAATCCCCTCGCTCCTCCTCTGCCTCCTCCCATGATCTTACCTGCTGTACTGAACTACCTGCCAGCATTCCCCTCGCTCCTCCTCTGCCTCCTCCCATGATCTTACCAGCTGTACTGAACTACCTGCCAGCATTCCCCTCGCTCCTCCCCTGCCTCCGTCCATGATCTTAACTGCTGTACTGAACTACCTGCCAGCATTCCCCTCGCTCCTCCCCTGCCTCCTCCCATGATCTTACCTGCTGTACTGAACTACCTGCCAGCATTCCACTCGCTCCTCCCCTGCCTCCTCCCATGATCTTACCTGCTGTACTGAACTACCTGCCAGCATTCCCCTCGCTCTTCCCCTGCTTCCTCCCATGATCTTACCTGCTGTACCGAGCTACCTGCCAGCATTCCCCTCGCTCCTCCCCTGCCTCCTCCCATGATCTTACCTGCTGTACTGAACTACCTGCCAGCATTCCCCTCGCTCCTCCCCTGCCTCCTCCCATGATCTTACCTGCTGTACTGAACTACCTGCCAGCATTCCACTCGCTCCTCCCCTGCCTCCTCCCATGATCTTACCTGCTGTACTGAACTACCTGCCAGCATTCCCCTCGCTCCTCCTCTGCCTCCTCCCATGAACTTACCTGCTGTACTGAACTACCTGCCAGCATTCCCCTCGCTCCTCCCCTGCCTCCTCCCATGATCTTACCTGCTGTACCGAACTACCTGCCAGCATTCCCCTCGCTCCTCCCCTGCCTCCTCCCATGATCTTACCTGCTGTACCGAGCTACCTGCCAGCATTCCCCTCGCTCCTCCCCTGCCTCCTCCCATGATCTTACCTGCTGTACCGAGCTACCTGCCAGCATTCCCATCGCTCCTCCCCTGCCTCCTCCCATGATCTTACCTGCTGTAGCGAACTACCTGCCAGCATTCCCCTCGCTCCTCCCCTGCCTCCTCCCATGATCTTACCTGCTGTAGCGAAATACCTGCCAGCATTCCCCTCGCTCCTCCCCTGCCTCCTCCCATGATCTTACCTGCTGTAGCGAACTACCTGCCAGCATTCCCCTCGCTCCTCCGCTGCCTGCGTCCATGATCTTACCTGCTGTACTGAACTACCTGCCAGCATTCCCATCGCTCCTCCCCTGCCTCCTCCCATGATCTTACCTGCTGTACTGAACTACCTGCCAGCATTCCCCTCGCTCCTCCTCTGCCTCCTCCCTTGATCTTACCTGCTGTACTGAACTACCTGCCAGCATTCACCTCGCTCCACCTCTGCCTCCTCCCATGATCTAACCAGCTGTACTGAACTACCTGCCAGCATTCCCCTCGCTCCTCCCCTGCCTCCTCCCATGATCTTACCTGCTGTACCGAACTACCTGCCAGCATTCCCCTCGCTCCTCCTCTGCCTCCTCCCATGATCTTACCTGCTGTACCGAGCTACCTGCCAGCATTCCCCTCGCTCCTCCCCTGCCTCCTCAAATGATCTTACCTGCTGTACTGAACTACCTGCCAGCATTCCCCTCGCTCCTCCTCTGCCTCCTCCCATGATCTTACCAGCTGTACTGAACTACCTGCCAGCATTCCCCTCGCTCCTCCCCTGCCTCCTCCCATGATCTTACCTGCTGTACCGAGCTACCTACCAGCATTCCCCTCGCTCCTCCCCTGCCTCCTCCCATGATCTTACCTGCTGTACCGAGCTACCTGCCAGCATTCCCCTCGCTCCTCCCCTGCCTCCTCCCATGATCTTACCTGCTGTACTGAACTACCTGCCAGCATTCCCCTCGCTCCTCCCCTGCCTCCTCCCATGATCTTACCTGCTGTAGCGAACTACCTGCCAGCATTCCCCTCGCTCCTCCCCTGCCTCCTCCCATGATCTTACCTGCTGTACGGAACTAGATGCCAGCAATCCCCTCGCTCCTCCCCTGCCTCCTCCCATGATCTTACCTGCTGTTCTGAACTACCTGCCAGCATTCCCCTTGCTCCTCCTCTGCCTCCTCCCATGATCTTACCTGCTGTACTGAACTACCTGCCAGCATTCCCCTCGCTCCTCCCCTGCCTCCTCCCATGATCTTACCTGCTGTAGCGAACTACCTGCCAGCATTCCCCTCGCTCCTCCCCTGCCTCCTCCCATGATCTTACCTGCTGTAGCGAAATACCTGCCAGCATTCCCCTCGCTCCTCCCCTGCCTCCTCCCATGATCTTACCTGCTGTAGCGAACTACCTGCCAGCATTCCCCTCGCTCCTCCGCTGCCTGCGTCCATGATCTTACCTGCTGTACTGAACTACCTGCCAGCATTCCCCTCGCTCCTCCCCTGCCTCCTCCCATGATCTTACCTGCTGTACTGAACTACCTGCCAGCATTCCCCTCGCTCCTCCTCTGCCTCCTCCCATGATCTTACCTGCTGTACTGAACTACCTGCCAGCATTCACGTCGCTCCACCTCTGCCTCCTCCCATGATCTAACCAGCTGTACTGAACTACCTGCCAGCATTCCCCTCGCTCCTCCCCTGCCTCCTCCCATGATCTTACCTGCTGTACTGAACTACCTGCCAGCATTCCCCTCGCTCCTCCTCTGCCTCCTCCCATGATCTTACCTGCTGTACCGAGCTACCTGCCAGCATTCCCCTCGCTCCTCCCCTGCCTCCTCCCATGATCTTACCTGCTGTACTGAACTACCTGCCAGCAATCCCCTCGCTCCTCCTCTGCCTCCTCCCATGATCTTACCTGCTGTACTGAACTACCTGCCAGCATTCCCCTCGCTCCTCCCCTGCCTCCTCCCATGATCTTACCTGCTGTACCGAGCTACCTACCAGCATTCCCCTCGCTCCTCCCCTGCCTCCTCCCATGATCTTACCTGCTGTACCGAGCTACCTGCCAGCATTCCCCTCGCTCCTCCCCTGCCTCCTCCCATGATCTTACCTGCTGTACTGAACTACCTGCCAGCATTCCCCTCGCTCCTCCCCTGCCTCCTCCCATGATCTTACCTGCTGTAGCGAACTACCTGCCAGCATTCCCCTCGCTCCTCCCCTGCCTCCTCCCATGATCTTACCTGCTGTATGGAACTAGATGCCAGCATTCCCCTCGCTCCTCCCCTGCCTCCTCCCATGATCTTACCTGCTGTTCTGAACTACCTGCCAGCATTCCCCTCGCTCCTCCTCTGCCTCCTCCCATGATCTTACCTGCTGTACTGAACTACCTGCCAGCATTCCCCTCGCTCCTCCCCTGCCTCCTCCCATGATCTTACCTGCTGTACCGAGCTACCTGCCAGCATTCCCCTCGCTCCTCCCCTGCCTCCTCCCATGATCTTACCTGCTGTACCGAGCTACCTGCCAGCATTCCCCTCGCTCCACCCCTGCCTCCTCCCATGATCTTACCTGCTGTACCGAGCTACCTGCCAGCATTCCCCTCGCTCCTCCCCTGCCTCCTCCCATGATCTTACCTGCTGTACCGAGCTACCTGCCAGCATTCCCCTCGCTCCTCCCCTGCCTCCTCCCATGATCTTACCTGCTGTACTGAACTACCTGCCAGCATTCCCCTCGCTCCTCCCCTGCCTCCTCCCATGATCTTACCTACTGTACCGAACTAGCTGCCAGCATTACCCTCGCTCCTCCCCTGCCTCCTCCCATGATCTTACCTGCTGTACGGAACTAGCTGCCAGCATTCCCCTCGCTCCTCCCCTGCCTCCTCCCATGATCTTACCTGCTGTACTGAACTACCTGCCAGCATTCCCCTCGCTCCTCCTCTGCCTCCTCCCATGATCTTACCTGCTGTACTGAACTACCTGCCAGCATTCCCCTCGCTCCTCCTTTGCCTCCTCCCATGATCTTACCTGCTGTACTGAACTACCTGCCAGCATTCCACTCGCTCCTCCCCTGCCTCCTCCCATGATCTTACCTGCTGTACCGAACTACATGCCAGCATTCCCCTCGCTCCTCCCCTGCCTCCTCCCATGATCTTACCTGCTGTACCGAGCTACCTGCCAGCATTCCCCTCGCTCCTCCCCTGCCTCCTCCCATGATCTTACCTGCTGTACTGAGCTACCTGCCAGCATTCCCCTCGCTCCTCCCCTGCCTCCTCCCATGATCTTACCTGCTGTACTGAACTTCCTGCCAGCATTCCCCTCGCTCCTCCCCTGCCTCCTCCCATGATCATACCTGCTGTAGCGAACTACCTGCCAGCATTCCCCTCGCTCCTCCCCTGCCTCCTCCCATGATCTTACCTGCTGTAGCGAACTACCTGCCAGCATTCCCCTCGCTCCTCCGCTGCCTGCGTCCATGATCTTACCTGCTGTACCAAACTACCTGCCAGCATTCCCCTGCCTCCTCCCATGATCTTACCTGTTGTACTGAACTACCTGCCAGCATTCCCCTCGCTCCTCCCCTGCCTCCTCCCATGATCTTACCTGCTGTACTGAACTACCTGCCAGCAATCCCCTCGCTCCTCCTCTGCCTCCTCCCATGATCTTACCTGCTGTACTGAACTACCTGCCAGCATTCCCTTCGCTCCTCCTCTGCCTCCTCCCATGATCTTACCAGCTGTACTGAACTACCTGCCAGCATTCCCCTCGCTCCTCCCCTGCCTCCGTCCATGATCTTACCTGCTGTACTGAACTACCTGCCAGCGTTCCCCTCGCTCCTCCCCTGCCTCCTCCCATGATCTTACCTGCTGTACTGAACTACCTGCCAGCATTCCACTCGCTCCTCCCCTGCCTCCTCCCATGATCTTACCTGCTGTACTGAACTACCTGCCAGCATTCCCCTCGCTCCTCCTCTGCCTCCTCCCATGATCTTACCTGCTGTACTGAACTACCTGCCAGCATTCCCCTCGCTCCTCCCCTGCCTCCTCCCATGATCTTACCTGCTGTACCGAACTACCTGCCAGCATTCCCCTCGCTCTTCCCCTGCTTCCTCCCATGATCTTACCTGCTGTACCGAGCTACCTGCCAGCATTCCCCTCGCTCCTCCCCTGCCTCCTCCCATGATCTTACCTGCTGTACTGAACTACCTGCCAGCATTCCCCTCGCTACTCCCTTGCCTCCTCCCATGATCTTACCTGCTGTACTGAACTACCTGCCAGCATTCCCCTCGCTCCTCCCCTGCCTCCTCCCATGATCTTACCAGCTGTACTGAACTACCTGCCAGCATTCCACTCGCTCCTCCCCTGCCTCCTCCCATGATCTTACCTGCTGTACTGAACTACCTGCCAGCATTCCCCTCGCTCCTCCTCTGCCTCCTCCCATGAACTTACCTGCTGTACTGAACTACCTGCCAGCATTCCCCTCGCTCCTCCCCTGCCTCCTCCCATGATATTACCTGCTGTACCGAACTACCTGCCAGCATTCCCCTCGCTCCTCCCCTGCCTCCTCCCATGATCTTACCTGCTGTACCGAGCTACCTGCCAGCATTCCCCTCGCTCCTCCCCTGCCTCCTCCCATGATCTTACCTGCTGTACCGAGCTACCTGCCAGCATTCCCCTCGCTCCTCCCCTGCCTCCTCCCATGATCTTACCTGCTGTAGCGAACTACCTGCCAGCATTCCCCTCGCTCCTCCCCTGCCTCCTCCCATGATCTTACCTGCTGTAGCGAAATACCTGCCAGCATTCCCCTCGCTCCTCCCCTGCCTCCTCCCATGATCTTACCTGCTGTAGCAAACTACCTGCCAGCATTCCCCTCGCTCCTCCGCTGCCTGCGTCCATGATCTTACCTGCTGTACTGAACTACCTGCCAGCATTCCCCTCGCTCCTCCCCTGCCTCCTCCCATGATCTTACCTGCTGTACCGAGCTACCTGCCAGCATTCCCCTCGCTCCTCCCCTGCCTCCTCCCATGATCTTACCTGCTGTACCGAGCTACCTGCCAGCATTCCCCTCGCTCCTCCCCTGCCTCCTCCCATGATCTTACCTGCTGTAGCGAACTACCTGCCAGCATTCCCCTCGCTCCTCCCCTGCCTCCTCCCATGATCTTACCTGCTGTAGCGAAATACCTGCCAGCATTCCCCTCGCTCCTCCCCTGCCTCCTCCCATGATCTTACCTGCTGTAGCAAACTACCTGCCAGCATTCCCCTCGCTCCTCCGCTGCCTGCGTCCATGATCTTACCTGCTGTACTGAAAAACCTGCCAGCATTCCCCTCGCTCCTCCCCTGCCTCCTCCCATGATCTTACCTGCTGTACCGAGCTACCTGCCAGCATTCCCCTCGCTCCTCCCCTGCCTCCTCCCATGATCTTACCTGCTGTACCGAGCTACCTGCCAGCATTCCCCTCGCTCCTCCCCTGCCTCCTCCCATGATCTTACCTGCTGTAGCGAACTACCTGCCAGCATTCCCCTCGCTCCTCCCCTGCCTCCTCCCATGATCTTACCTGCTGTAGCGAAATACCTGCCAGCATTCCCCTCGCTCCTCCCCTGCCTCCTCCCATGATCTTACCTGCTGTAGCAAACTACCTGCCAGCATTCCCCTCGCTCCTCCGCTGCCTGCGTCCATGATCTTACCTGCTGTACTGAACTACCTGCCAGCATTCCCCTCGCTCCTCCCCTGCCTCCTCCCATGATCTTACCTGCTGTACTGAACTACCTGCCAGCATTCCCCTCGCTCCTCCTCTGCCTCCTCCCATGATCTTACCTGCTGTACTGAACTACCTGCCAGCATTCACCTCGCTCCTCCTCTGCCTCCTCCCATGATCTAACCAGCTGTACTGAACTACCTGCCAGCATTCCCCTCGCTCCTCCCCTGCCTCCTCCCATGATCTTACCTGCTGTACTGAACTACCTGCCAGCATTCCCCTCGCTCCTCCCCTGCATCCGTCCATGATCTTACCTGCTGTACTGAACTACCTGCCAGCATTCCCCTCGCTCCTCCCCTGCCTCCTCCCATGATCTTACCTGCTGTACTGAACTACCTGCCAGCATTCCACTCGCTCCTCCCCTGCCTCCTCCCATGATCTTACCTGCTGTACTGAACTACCTGCCAGCATTCCCCTCGCTCCTCCTCTGCCTCCTCCCATGATCTTACCTGCTGTACCGAGCTACCTGCCAGCATTCCCCTCGCTCCTCCCCTGCCTCCTCCCATGATCTTACCTGCTGTACCGAGCTACCTGCCAGCATTCCCCTCGCTCCTCCCCTGCCTCCTCCCATGATCTTACCTGCTGTACTGAACTACCTGCCAGCATTCCCCTCGCTCCTCCCCTGCCTCCTCCCATGATCTTACCTGCTGTAGCGAACTACCTGCCAGCATTCCCCTCGCTCCTCCCCTGCCTCCTCCCATGATCTTACCTGCTGTAGCGAACTACCTGCCAGCATTCCCCTCGCTCCTCCCCTGCCTCCTCCCATGATCTTACCTGCTGTAGCGAACTACCTGCCAGCATTCCCCTCGCTCCTCCGCTGCCTGCGTCCATGATCTTACCTGCTGTACCGAACTACCTGCCAACATTCCCCTGCCTGCTCCCGTGATCTTACCTGCTGTACTGAACTACCTGCCAGCATTCCCCTCGCTCCTCCCCTGCCTCCTCCCATCATCTTAACTGCTGTACTGAACTACCTGCCAGCATTCCCCTCGCTCCTCCTCTGCCTCCTCCCATGATCTTACCTGCTGTACTGAACTACCTGCCAGCATTCCCCTCGCTCCTCCTCTGACTCCTCCCATGATCTAACCAGCTGTACTGAACTACCTGCCAGCATTCCCCTCGCTCCTCCCCTGCCTCCTCCCATGATCTTACCTGCTGTACTGAACTACCTGCCAGCATTCCCCTCGCTCCTCCCCTGCATCCGTCCATGATCTTACCTGCTGTACTGAACTACCTGCCAGCATTCCCCTCGCTCCTCCCCTGCCTCCTCCCATGATCTTACCTGCTGTACTGAACTACCTGCCAGCATTCCACTCGCTCCTCCCCTGCCTCCTCCCATGATCTTACCTGCTGTACTGAACTACCTGCCAGCATTCCCCTCGCTCCTCCTCTGCCTCCTCCCATGATCTTACCTGCTGTACTGAACTACCTGCCAGCATTCCCCTCGCTCCTCCCCTGCCTCCTCCCATGATCTTACCTGCTGTACCGAGCTACCTGCCAGCATTCCCCTCGCTCCTCCCCTGCCTCCTCCCATGATCTTACCTGCTGTACCGAGCTACCTGCCAGCATTCCCCTCGCTCCTCCCCTGCCTCCTCCCATGATCTTACCTGCTGTACCGAGCTACCTGCCAGCATTCCCCTCGCTCCTCCCCTACCTCCTCCCATGATCTTACCTGCTGTAGCGAACTACCTGCCAGCATTCCCCTCGCTCCTCCCCTGCCTCCTCCCATGATCTTACCTGCTGTAGCGAACTACCTGCCAGCATTCCCCTCGCTCCTCCCCTGCCTCCTCCCATGATCTTACCTGCTGTAGCGAACTACCTGCCAGCATTCCCCTCGCTCCTCCGCTGCCTGCGTCCATGATCTTACCTGCTGTACCGAACTACCTGCCAGCATTCCCCTGCCTGCTCCCGTGATCTTACCTGCTGTACTGAACTACCTGCCAGCATTCCCCTCGCTCCTCCCCTGCCTCCTCCCATGATCTTACCTGCTGTACTGAACTACCTGCCAGCATTCCCCTCGCTCCTCCTCTGCCTCCTCCCATGATCTTACCTGCTGTACTGAACTACCTGCCAGCATTCCCCTCACTCCTCCCCTGCCTCCTCCCATGATCTTACCTGCTGTACTGAACTACCTGCCAGCATTCCCCTCGCTCCTCCTATGCCTCCTCCCATGATCTTACCTGCTGTACTGAGCTACCTGCCAGCATTCCCCTCGCTCCTCCTCTGCCTCCTCCCATGATCTTACCTGCTGTACTGAACTACCTGCCAGCATTCCACTCGCTCCTCCCCTGCATCCTCCCATGATCTTACCTGCTGTACCGAGCTACCTGCCAGCATTCCCCTCGCTCCTCCCCTGCCTCCTCCCATGATCTTACCTGCTGTACCGAGCTACCTGCCAGCATTCCCCTCGCTCCTCCCCTGCCTCCTCCCATGATCTTACCTGCTGTACCGAGCTACCTGCCAGCATTCCCCTCGCTCCTCCGCAGCCTGCGTCCATGATCTTACCTGCTGTACTGAACTACCTGCCAGCATTCCCCTCGCTCCTCCTATGCCTCCTCCCATGATCTTACCTGCTGTACTGAACTACCTGCCAGCATTCCCCTCGCTCCTCCCCTGCCTCCTCCCATGATCTTACCTGCTGTACTGAACTACCTGCAAGCATTCCCCTCGCTCCTCCTATGCCTCCTCCCATGATCTTACCTGCTGTACTGAACTACCTGCCAGCATTCCCCTCGCTCCTCCCCTGCCTCCTCCCATGATCTTACCTGCTGTAGCGAACTACCTGCCAGCATTCCCCTCGCTCCTCCGCTGCCTGCGTCCATGATCTTACCTGCTGTACCGAACTACCTGCCAGCATTCCCCTGCCTCTTCCCATGATCTTACCTGCTGTACTGAACTACCTGCCAGCATTCCCCTCGCTCCTCCCCTGCCTCCTCCCATGATCTTACCTGCTGTACTGAACTACCTGCCAGCATTCCCCTCGCTCCTCCTATGCCTCCTCCCATGATCTTACCTGCTGTACTGAACTACCTGCCAGCATTCCCCTCGCTCCTCCCCTGCCTCCTCCCATGATCTTACCTGCTGTACTGAACTACCTGCCAGCATTCCCCTCGCTCCTCCCCTGCCTCCTCCCATGATCTTACCTGCTGTAGCGAACTACCTGCCAGCATTCCCCTCGCTCCTCCGCTGCCTGCGTCCATGATCTTACCTGCTGTACCGAACTACCTGCCAGCATTCCCCTGCCTCCTCCCATGATCTTACCTGCTGTACTGAACTACCTGCCAGCATTCCCCTCGCTCCTCCCCTGCCTCCTCCCATGATCTTACCTGCTGTACTGAACTACCTGCCAGCATTCCCCTCGCTCCTCCTCTGCCTCCTCCCATGATCTTACCTGCTGTACTGAACTACCTGCCAGCATTCCCCTCGCTCCTCCCCTGCCTCCTCCCATGATCTTACCTGCTGTACTGAACTACCTGCCAGCATTCCCCTCGCTCCTCCTATGCCTCCTCCCATGATCTTACCTGCTGTACTGAACTACCTGCCAGCATTCCCCTCGCTCCTCCCCTGCCTCCTCCCATGATCTTACCTGCTGTACTGAACTACCTGCCAGCATTCCCCTTGCTCCTCCCCTGCCTCCTCCCATGATCTTACCTGCTGTAGCGAACTACCTGCCAGCATTCCCCTCGCTCCTCCTATGCCTCCTCCCATGACCTTACCTGCTGTACTGAACTACCTGCCAGCATTCCCCTCGCTCCTCCCCTGCCACCTCCCATGATCTTACCTGTTCTACTGAACTACCTGCCAGCATTCCCCTCGCTCCTCCCCTGCCTCCTCCCCTGCCTCCTCCCATGATCTTACCTGCTGTACTGAACTACCTGCCAGCATTCCCCTCGCTCCTCCTCTGCCTCCTCCCATGATCTTACCTGCTGTACTGAACTACCTGCCAGCATTCACCTCGCTCCTCCTCTGCCTCCTCCTATGATCTAACCAGCTGTACTGAACTACTTGCCAGCATTCCTCTCGCTCCTCCCCTGCCTCCTCCCATGATCTTACCTGCTGTACTGAACTACCTGCCAGCATTCCCCTCGCTCCTCCCCTGCATCCGTCCATGATCTTACCTGCTGTACTGAACTACCTGCCAGCATTCCCCTCGCTCCTCCCCTGCCTCCTCCCATGATCTTACCTGCTGTACTGAACTACCTGCCAGCATTCCACTCGCTCCTCCCCTGCCTCCTCCCATGATCTTACCTGCTGTACTGAACTACCTGCCAGCATTCCCCTCGCTCCTCCTCTGCCTCCTCCCATGATCTTACCTGCTGTACTGAACTACCTGCCAGCATTCCCCTCGCTCCTCCCCTGCCTCCTCCCATGATCTTACCTGCTGTACCGAGCTACCTGCCAGCATTCCCCTCGCTCCTCCCCTCCTCCTCCCATGATCTTACCTGCTGTACCGAGCTACCTGCCAGCATTCCCCTCGCTCCTCCCCTGCCTCCTCCCATGATCTTACCTGCTGTAGCGAACTACCTGCCAGCATTCCCCTCGCTCCTCCCCTGCCTCCTCCCATGATCTTACCTGCTGTAGCGAACTACCTGCCAGCATTCCCCTCGCTCCTCCACTGCCTCCTCCCATGATCTTACCTGCTGTACTGAACTACCTGCCAGCATTCCCCTCGCTCCTCCTCTGCCTCCTCCCATGATCTTACCTGCTGTACTGAACTACCTGTCAGCATTCCCCTCGCTCCTCCTATGCCTCCGTCCATGAACTTACCTGCTGTACTGAACTATCTGCCAGCATTCCCCTCGCTCCTCCCCTGCCTCCTCCCATGATCTTACCTGCTGTACTGAACTACCTGCCAGCATTCCCCTCGCTCCTCCCCTGCCTCCTCCCATGATCTTACCTGCTGTACTGAACTACCTGCCAGCATTCCCCTCGCTCCTCCCCTGCCTCCTCCCATGATCTTACCTGCTGTAGCGAACTACCTGCCAGCATTCCCCTCGCTCCTCCGCTTCCTGCGTCCATGATCTTACCTGCTGTACTGAACTACCTGCCAGCATTCCCCTCGCTCCTCCCCTGCCTCCTCCCATGATCTTACCTGCTGTACTGAACTACCTGCCAGCATTCCCCTCGCTCCTCCTCTGCCTCCTCCCATGATCTTACCTGCTGTACTGAACTACCTGCCAGCATTCACCTCGCTCCTCCTCTGCCTCCTCCCATGATCTAACCAGCTGTACTGAACTACCTGCCAGCATTCCCCTCGCTCCTCCCCTGCCTCCTCCCATGATCTTACCTGCTGTACTGATCTACCTGCCAGCATTCCCCTCGCTCCTCCCCTGCATCCGTCCATGATCTTACCTGCTGTACTGAACTACCTGCCAGCATTCCCATCGCTCCTCCCCTGCCTCCTCCCATGATCTTACCTGCTGTACTGAACTACCTGCCAGCATTCCCCTCGCTCCTCCCCTGCCTCCTCCCATGATCTTACCTGCTGTAGCGAACTACCTGCCAGCATTCCCCTCGCTCCTCCCCTGCCTCCTCCCATGATCTTACCTGCTGTAACGAACTACCTGCCAGCATTCCCCTCGCTCCTCCCCTGCCTCCTCCCATGATCTTACCTGCTGTACCGAACTACCTGCCAGCATTCCCCTCGCTCCTCCCCTGCCTCCTCCCATGATCTTACCTGCTGTACCGAGCTACCTGCCAGCATTCCCCTCGCTCCTCCCCTGCCTCCTCCCATGATCTTACCTGCTGTACCGAGCTACCTGCCAGCATTCCTCTCGCTCCTCCCCTGCCTCCTCCCATGATCTTACCTGTTGTAGCGAACTACCTGCCAGCATTCCCCTCGCTCCTCCCCTGCCTCCTCCCATGATCTTACCTGCTGTAGCGAACTACCTGCCAGCATTCCCCTCGCTCCTCCCCTGCCTCCTCCCATGATCTTACCAGCTGTACTGAACTACCTGCCAGCATTCCCCTCGCTCCTCCCCTGCATCCGTCCATGATCTTACCTGCTGTACTGAACTACCTGCCAGCATTCCCCTCGCTCCTCCCCTGCCTCCTCCCATGATCTTACCTGCTGTACTGAACTACCTGCCAGCATTCCACTCGCTCCTCCCCTGCCTCCTCCCATGATCTTACCTGCTGTAGTGAACTACCTGCCAGCTTTCCCCTCGCTCCTCCTCTGCCTCCTCCCATGATCTTACCTGCTGTACTGAACTATCTGCCAGCATTCCCCTCGCTCCTCCCCTGCCTCCTCCCATGATCTTACCTGCTGTACCGAGCTACCTGCCAGCATTCCCCTCGCTCCTCCCCTGCCTCCTCCCATGATCTTACCTGCTGTACCGAGCTACCTGCCAGCATTCCTCTCGCTCCTCCCCTGCCTCCTCCCATGATCTTACCTGTTGTAGCGAACTACCTGCCAGCATTCCCCTCGCTCCTCCCCTGCCTCCTCCCATGATCTTACCTGCTGTAGCGAACTACCTGCCAGCATTCCCCTCGCTCCTCCCCTGCCTCCTCCCATGATCTTACCTGCTGTACTGAACTACCTGCCAGCATTCCCCTTGCTCCTCCTCTGCCTCCTCCCATGATCTTACCTGCTGTACTGAACTACCTGCCAGCATTCACATCGCTCCTCCCCTGCCTCCTCCCATGATCTTACCTGTTGTAGCGAACTACCTGCCAGCATTCCCCTCGCTCCTCCCCTGCCTCCTCCCATGATCTTACCTGCTGTAGCGAACTACCTGCCAGCATTCCCCTCGCTCCTCCCCTGCCTCCTCCCATGATCTTACCTGTTGTAGCGAACTACCTGCCAGCATTCCCCTCGCTCCTCCCCTGCCTCCTCCCATGATCTTACCTGCTGTAGCGAACTACCTGCCAGCATTCCCCTCGCTCCTCCCCTGCCTCCTCCCATGATCTTACCTGCTGTACTGAACTACCTGCCAGCATTCCCCTTGCTCCTCCTCTGCCTCCTCCCATGATCTTACCTGCTGTACTGAACTACCTGCCAGCTTTCCCCTCGCTCCTCCTCTGCCTCCTCCCATGATCTTACCTGCTGTACTGAACTACCTGCCAGCATTCCCCTCGCTCCTCCCCTGCCTCCTCCCATGATCTTACCTGCTGTACCGAGCTACCTGCCAGCATTCCCCTCGCTCCTCCCCTGCCTCCTCCCATGATCTTACCTGCTGTACCGAGCTACCTGCCAGCATTCCTCTCGCTCCTCCCCTGCCTCCTCCCATGATCTTACCTGTTGTAGCGAACTACCTGCCAGCATTCCCCTCGCTCCTCCCCTGCCTCCTCCCATGATCTTACCTGCTGTAGCGAACTACCTGCCAGCATTCCCCTCGCTCCTCCCCTGCCTCCTCCCATGATCTTACCTGCTGTACTGAACTACCTGCCAGCATTCCCCTTGCTCCTCCTCTGCCTCCTCCCATGATCTTACCTGCTGTACTGAACTACCTGCCAGCATTCACCTCGCTCCTCCTCTGCCTCCTCCCATGATCTAACCAGCTGTACTGAACTACCTGCCAGCATTCCCCTCGCTCCTCCCCTGCCTCCTCCCATGATCTTACCTGCTGTACTGAACTACCTGCCAGCATTCCCCTCACTCCTCCTCTGCCTCCTCCCATGATCTTACCTGCTGTACTGAACTACCTGCCAGCATTCCCCTCGCTCCTCCCCTGCCTCCTCCCATGATCTTACCTGCTGTACTGAACTACCTGCCAGCATTCCCCTCGCTCCTCCTATGCCTCCGTCCATGATCTTACCTGCTGTACTGAACTACCTGCCAGCATTCCCCTCGCTCCTCCCCTGCCTCCTCCCATGATCTTACCTGCTGTACCGAACTACCTGCCAGCATTCCCCTCGCTCCTCCCCTGCCTCCTCCCATGATCTTACCTGCTGTACCGAACTACCTGCCAGCATTCCCCTCGCTCCTCCCCTGCCTCCTCCCATGATCTTACCTGCTGTACCGAACTACCTGCCAGCATTCCCCTCGCTCCTCCCCTGCCTCCTCCCATGATCTTACCTGCTGTACCGAACTACCTGCCAGCATTCCCCTCGCTCCTCCCCTGCCTCCTCCCATGATCTTACCTGCTGTACTGAACTACCTGCCAGCATTCCCCTTGCTCCTCCTCTGCCTCCTCCCATGATCTTACCTGCTGTACCGAGCTACCTGCCAGCATTCCCCTCGCTCCTCCCCTGCCTCCTCCCATGATCTTACCTGCTGTAGCGAACTACCTGCCAGCATTCCCCTCGCTCCTCCCCTGCCTCCTCCCATGATCTTACCTGCTGTACTGAACTACCTGCCAGCATTCCCCTTGCTCCTCCTCTGCCTCCTCCCATGATCTTACCTGCTGTACTGAACTACCTGCCAGCATTCACCTCGCTCCTCCTCTGCCTCCTCCCATGATCTAACCAGCTGTACTGAACTACCTGCCAGCATTCCCCTCGCTCCTCCCCTGCCTCCTCCCATGATCTTACCTGCTGTACTGAACTACCTGCCAGCATTCCCCTCACTCCTCCTCTGCCTCCTCCCATGATCTTACCTGCTGTACTGAACTACCTGCCAGCATTCCCCTCGCTCCTCCCCTGCCTCCTCCCATGATCTTACCTGCTGTACTGAACTACCTGCCAGCATTCCCCTCGCTCCTCCTATGCCTCCGTCCATGATCTTACCTGCTGTACTGAACTACCTGCCAGCATTCCCCTCGCTCCTCCCCTGCCTCCTCCCATGATCTTACCTGCTGTACCGAACTACCTGCCAGCATTCCCCTCGCTCCTCCCCTGCCTCCTCCCATGATCTTACCTGCTGTACCGAACTACCTGCCAGCATTCCCCTCGCTCCTCCCCTGCCTCCTCCCATGATCTTACCTGCTGTACCGAACTACCTGCCAGCATTCCCCTCGCTCCTCCCCTGCCTCCTCCCATGATCTTACCTGCTGTACTGAACTACCTGCCAGCATTCCCCTCGCTCCTCCCCTGCCTCCGTCCATGATCTTACCTGCTGTACTGAACTACCTGCCAGCATTCCCCTCGCTCCTCCCCTGCCTCCTCCCATGATCTTACCTGCTGTACCGAACTAGCTGCCAGCATTCCCCTCACTCCTCCCCTGCCTCCTCCCATGATCTTACCTGCTGTACCGAACTAGCTGCCAGCATTCCCCTCGCTCCTCCCCTGCCTCCTCCCATGATCTTACCTGCTGTACTGAACTACCTGCCAGCATTCCCCTCGCTCCTCCCCTGCCTCCGTCCATGATCTTACCTGCTGTACTGAACTACCTGCCAGCATTCCCCTCGCTCCTCCCCTGCCTCCTCCCATAACTGGAAGAACTCGATTGTCAAGCTTTACTGCCTCTCTCACACTCGCTCAGCTCCGTTCAACTCCATTCAAAGAGGACCTTTGAATGCTCGGAAGCTGAAAGTCAAAGCAGGATAATCGAAGCAAAACAGCATAAAAGCTTTACGACAAGATCAACATTTTTTTCTACAGCTTTCTGCTGTTCAGTCTCGCTTCCTTTGTCCCTATATGGTCAGGTTGTGCATTTAGCTCTTTAAGCATCATGTGAGCTGTTTTGTTGGCATTTCTTGTGTCCAGTTTATCTGGGCCTCTGCGGGTAACTGTAAAGTGTAGTTTGTGTTGACACCTTTTTTCTAAGCCCCTGAATGAGTGTTTTTCCACTGTGCGCATTATAGCACTGTTTCTGTCTTGAGTTTAAATTCCTGCAACAGGGATAAATGTCTTTTTTAAACAGTTATTTTACTTAACCCTTTACAGGGTATAGTTCCTACACACATTAACTGGCAGACACACACACACACACACACACACACACATGTGCACACACACATCCCCCCGCCTACTGACACACCAGTTTAGCAAGTTTATATATATATATATCTAATATATATCTATGTATGTATGTCACATTACATGAGTCACACCCTCTCTTTGTTTTCTCTATCTTGCTCTCTTTCTATCTTGTCCTGATTTACAGTACCCCTCTTCTTCCTTGCCCTATCCTCCCCCTCCCTCTCTCACTAACTATCTCTCCCCTCCTTGCCCTATCCTCCCTCCCCTCCCTGTCTCATTGTCTCTCTCCCCCTACACACCCTCTCCGAAAGAAAAAACACAACACTGATCAATTTAATCATGTTAAAATGGATCATTTTACCATCCTCATTTTCAAAATATTCAACTGATTCAGTGTGTTATCTATCAGTATACAGCTATGGCCAAAAGTTCTGCATCATCTAGAATTTTAGGATTGAGACAATAAAAAAATATATATAAATAACAATGTGAACATAATTGAAATATTCATTTAACATAAAGAAATACAAAATGGTATCACAAAAGTCTACCGGAAGCCATAATAGTAGTACAGTATTTCATGTTAGATTTTCACATTTGTCTGGAAAACTACAAAGCGGTATGTAATTCAATATGTTAGTGTAACATTATTCAGCAGGTTTCATTTGACTTTGTGAAGCACATTTAGTTAACTCTAGTGTAATGCAAGCTTGTGGCCAGAGCTGTGCATTGCTGTTATGGGGCTCACTACATTTTCCAATAAAAACGTCACTTTTCAAGCACTTTTTAAAGCTGAATTGATTTCTGCAGTGAAGTACTTCCAGGGTTTGGCTGTAATCTCTGCCCCTCTGTCACTGTTGCAGAGGGTTCACTTTACAGCTGTACAGCTCTAGTGGTCCTATTAAAACCACTTGGAAATTAATTCAGCTTTTATAAGCGGGTGAAAAAGGACATCTTTGCTGGAATAGTTACTAAACACGGTCAATAATGATTCAAGCAAAATCAACCATATAAACGTCAGAACACGTAGAAAACGTATAAAATATTTGGAAATGAAGATGGTGTAAACCAGTGCTTTAGAGTTCTCAGTTATATACCAGTTACACTAATCAAAGCTTTTTTCTTTTCTTTTTTGTACAGATCCTTAGTTCTGTTTTTCTGCGACATGTCGATACTGCACAGGTAACAAACTCAGTGAGCACCTAGACTGTCCCACACAAACTGACAGACAGATGACCACAAGTTATATTGTTACAATTTTTTCAGGACAAAAAACAAGCAATTGTCTTGGATTTTAAATACATAAACAAAATAAATAAATAAATAAATAAATAAATAAATAAATGACTGAAATTACCAGCAGTGTGGTTGCATCCTTTTTTGCACCCCTGTGTGATGCTGAACTGTGCTTTGCTTTTTGCAAAGGCTGGCTATGTTAAGTTGTGCAGAACAGGAAGTTTTTATTTATCCCCCCTGAGCTTTTAAACTTCCTCAATCCACAGATCATCGTCATTTGAAAGAAACCGTGTCTTGGTCAGTGCTGTGTTAGTTTAGGGTTTTCACACCTATTTTAATATAGCTGACCAATGCTGAATGGGGAAGTGAAACCCTTTACTCCCCAGCAGTTTCAAACAGACTGTGCCTATCCACTATCCAGTACAGATGCATGTGCCATTGTAACCCCTCCGGTACCTCTGTGTGATGTTTGCAATCAGGCTGAATTGTTCACAGCTCTCTTGCTCTAATATTTATATTTTGTTATGAAGTCATGTTTCTGTATTGCTCAGTCTAACTGGCTGCCATCTTGCTTGGAGGCCTTTTTATTTCATCTTGTGGCTCTTGGGTTTGTTATAGAAAGGACAGAGCCTGTCTAACATGTAAATCACACCACAGCTTGTCAATGACTATGCTCGGACATCTAATAATATTTGGAATGTGTTTTTATAACAATCTGCAATGATGTTGCATGGTTCCTTTCACCACATGTTTACACATCAATCCCAGAAGGTGTCACAAGATATGAGTCACAAGCTTTCATTGAAACAAACAAACAAACAACCACACCTATAAAAACATTTTAGGAGCTAAAGACAAAAGTCCATAATATTTAGTGGGAAATGATTTTATGAACAGATTTGTAAATACAAAGGACAATGCAGGGCGGTAGCCAGTCATGATAAATCACAACACTGTTTTCCTTATACTGTCCCTTCCTTTATTCCCAGATTTTGAAGAGCACAGAGGCTATAGATATCGACAGGACTTGGGAATTTATTTACAAAAGGGATGAAATGCATTTTATTTTGCAGCAAAGCAGCATGTAAAAGGGCCTAAATAAATAATTATTAGTATGATTTAGACCAAAGCCCATGCCTCATAGCTGGCCTCGGCCTGGCAATGGAATACATAGAAATGAGCACAGTATATTGAGACAGTGTGGATCATTATACCTGGGCTTAGTGAGACTATCTCCACATGGATTTTTTAGGGTGATAGGAGACACCACATGAACAAGCCTAGGGGCAGCTGTAAAGGCGGTGAAGGGGGGTGGAGGGATGTGGATGCTAGCACAAGCACTGCTGGCTGACTAGAACACTGGGCAGTGACATGGCTCTGGGGCTGTCCCTGTGCATCCTGTGTCTGAATCAACGCTGTGCTGCGCTCTCTCTCTCTCTCTCGCTCTCTCGCTCTCTCTCTCTCTCTCACTCTCTGAGGATTGTGGGATCGTGGGAGGGGCTTGTGTAGAGTGAGTGGTGTGTACTGTGCGTGAGTAAAGCTTTTACTGAAGTTATATTCATTTTGTACACGTTTAGTTTTATTTATTTATTTGTATTATTTAATTTGGTTTTATCTCCTGATTTGGAGCCGCCATGGGTTCCAAATCGGGAGGTTTTGGGTCGCTGACCCGCAGGCACGGATTTAAATGTATTCCAGACAGTTCAGTAACAGTGGAGGAGTGTTTGTTAGCTGTCGGGGAAAAAATAGGGTATGGAAATATAAACTCTGCTGCAAGAATGAATAAAGCCATCGTTGTTTTTCTTAGTAGTGAACTATTAGTGAACAGGATTGTTGAAGGTGGTTTGTATATCAAAGAAAGTTTTGTCAGCGTTTTACCTTTAGCTTCCCCTGTCACTAAAGTTATCCTTTCAGGGAGGCTGTGTGGTCCAGTGGTTAAAGAAAAGGGCTTGTAACCAGGAGAGGTCCCTAGTTCAAATCCCCCTTCAGTAACTGACTCGTTGTGTGACCCTGAGCAAGTCACTTAACCTCCATGTGCTCCGTCTTTTGGGTGAGACGTAGTTGTAATTGACTCTGCAGCTGATGCATAGTTCACACACCCTTGTCTCTGTAAGTCGCCTTGGACAAAGGCATCTGCTAAATAAACATTGTTTTTTTTTTTTCAAATGTCCCGTCTTTCATTGAAGATGAGTTGATTATTAATGAGCTACTAAGATACGGAAAAATAATGTCCCCAATTAAACCTATTTTACTCGGGTGTAAAAACCCAGATGTTAAGCATGTCATGTCTTTTAGGAGACAAGTTTTTGTATTATTGAATGACCCCAACTCGTTTATTGAAGTTGCGTGGACTTTCAATATTGACGGTAGTAATTATGTTATATTTGCCAGCACAGAATCAATGAAATGTTTTCATTGTGGAGGACAAGGACACCTTAGAAGGGCTTGCCCTCAAAAAAATAATGATACTGAGAATAATAAGGCAAGAGAGCCAGGAAGTGGGGAGGACAGAGTCTCTGAGACAGCACCGGGGGCTGAGCAGCAAACGCAGCCGCCAGTGCAGACAGTGAGACCCGAGCCGGCGCCTCGACTGAAGCGGGGGATCTGTGCGGAGGTTAAAGAAAACAATAAAGAAACAGGAGCTGAAACAGTGAAACCCTAGAGGATGCAGATTTTCAGCTTGTTGAAAAAAAGAGGAAAAGACGTGTGGCCACCCCAGGAAAGGTAGCTGAAGAAGGGCAGTCTGTCTGGGACTCTGAGACGCTCTCTCAGGGCAGCGGTGCTGCTGCAGCTCAGAGCTCTGGGACAGGTAAAGCTGGATCTTAGTGTAAACCTGCGATAACCCCGCGTTCAGGGAAGAAGGGTAACAGCGGCGCTGCAGTTCAGTCCAGCGCTGAGACAGCCTCCAGATCAGAGGACCTCTTGCCGGATACAGTAGCTGTGGATGACGCTAAAGAATCCGAAGAGGAGTCGGTGATATCAGAGATGGGTGATGGAGGAGAGCTCTCTGACTCCTTGGTGCTGCTCGATGAGGCTCTGCCCAACCCGTCTGGTAAGAGTAAAATCTATGCAGTTGATACAATATCAGCGTTTTTAGATAAAACCAAAGGGAAAAGGGGAACTGATTTAACACAGTTCTTTCCTAATATCCAGCTGTTTATCTACTCTGCAAAAATAGCCATGAGAAAAGCTACATTAGAGGAGCTAGACCAAAAGAAACGGTATTGTTTAAAAAAAGTAATAGTCTCTGCAAGAAAGTTCTTGAATGATAACAAACCGAAGACATATTAATGGATTACACTATGTAACACAATGTTTGTTCCTGGGTAGTAAGTGTTATTTCCTAATTGCTTATGCCTCAAAAGTATAGAAAATGGCTATTATTCCCCACAAACTTTGCTTTTGTGACCAGGACAGTGATATTTTGAAATTTACCTGTTTCCAATGAGAAAACGGGCGAATTTGTGTCTTCGTTCACATAAAGTCAGAAAAAAAACAACATATGAATCCAAACTAACATGTATTTATACTAAAGTTCACGGGGCGTGAGCTGGGTTGAAGAGTAAGGCAGAAGAAGCAGCAAGGAGCTGTTAGTAGGACAGAAGGTGGTCACTGACTGAGGGCGACGATGCCGACACATCCCAGGGGTAGAGGACCCAGCAACCGAAATGAGATAGACAAGAATATCGCTGACTGAGGGCGACGATGCCGACACATCTCAGGGGCGAAGGACCCAGCAATCGAGGGCAGGATAGACAAGAGGTCGCTGACTGAGGGCAACGATGCTGACACATCCCAGGGGCAGAGGACCCAGCAACCGAAAACACTAATGAGGGTTATGACTCGAAGAGCCGCCCCTCGAGAGGAGATTGGAGAGGTACCCAGCATCTGAGACTTCTGTAAGAGGCGCTCGTAAAACCCCTGATAGGCCAAGACGTCACGCTGCCTGGGACCTGAAATAAGGACAAAGCATTGAAGTTAGTATAGGACTCAGCACGAGAGGCCACTTCCTGAAAGAGAGGCCAGTACAGAGCAGAGCCTCGAGAGGTAAGATAAGCACAGGAGCTGCGATAGAACAGATTTTGGCCGGGGGTCCGCTCTGACTCACATGGTGAGAACCCCCCTGAAGGTAAGGGAGGCAGATGCCTAACCCTGAGGTCGGGGAAGTGAGACTCACTTGCCCCCCAAAGGATGGACCTCCGGCACCTCACGAAAATTCCCACACCGTGAAGAAAACGAGACAGCACATGCCAACGCATAACATAAACAAAAGTACGGAAGGACGAACGAGACAAACAGAGAGATGGTTAGGTTATTAGTAGCTGTGATTATGTGTATACCTGCCGCTCAGTGGAGAGGAAAAAAAAAACCATGAACCTAATGGGGAAAAACCTCTGGTGGCTCCGGCGGACAGGTAGCCCCCACTCCGGGCATGCTAGCGATTTTAGAATGGGCTACAACTATATCGGAGGGAGATGAATGAATGTAAGAATCTACTGCGGAAGAGGACCAGCGGCCCATGGTCTTGATCAGGCTGTGGTTGATGCTGGCCCTTGCAGCGGAGGTAGCTGCGCCTATACGAAATGAATGGGGAGAATAAAGCTGAGGAGGGAGGCCTGCTCTGGAGAGGAGGGTGGAGAGGTGGGCAGAGAACCAGTGACGTGTAATAATAGCGTGGGAGGAATCGATGAATAGAGGGTCCGGGGGGGGGGGGGGGGGGATTTCCTGATGGAGAGATATTTGACATAGCCGAGAAAGGGCAGATAGAAGATTCAATCCTTGAGAGTTGGATGAACTGACCATGCCGGAGTTGATCTGTCTTTGAGGTACGCAGCCAAATTATGAAATAGCAGTTGGAAATGCAAGAGAGGTCACATAGACGAATACCCGCTGCGGGGAAGCTTGAAGCTGAAGGAACTGTGAATTCTGAGCTTCTCAGGAATCCGAAGAAGGCTGTGAGGCAGATGGTCTCCATTAGGAGATCTTCGTAGGGGGAGAAGCAACCTTTCCGAAGAGTAGAGATGAGAGAATGGAGGATGTCTGTTGATATAGGCAGGCGGGAAGATGCAGCAGGGGGGGAGCTTTTGAGGATTCCGCGGAGAGTCAGACGAACGACTGGTATGGAGAGGATGATGGGTGAAGGCACGGACATGATGCGGTAGTGATATTGGATTCCTGAAATGTAAGATTTAATGGATGCTGGGGAAAGATGGAGAGATTCTTTAGCATGAACGATGAAGGCTAGGATCCAGTCTTGATTGAAGGGAATAGGGTGGATACGATTATGAGCACAGAATCTTAAAAATGATGACCAGGCCGTAGAATAAGAGGCTCTTGAAGAAGGGGTGAGGGCTGTAGACATGTAGTTTTGAGCAGATTGAAGGAGGTTGCGAAGGGTAGAGTTCAGTCTAGAAGTAGCTGATGAAACTGTGGGATCTGGAGAGGGCTTGGGGAGGCAGATGGAACCAGCTGACGGAACTTGGATACCTGTAGGCGAGAGAGAGCATCAGCAGCATTATTGTGGATACCAGGCAGATGGCGGGTCTGTATTAGGAAGTTGAGAGATACGGAAGACCATATGAGACGACGGAGCAGGCGCATAATGAGGGGGGATGAAGAACGTCCTTTGTTGATGATGTGCACTGTGGGTTTGTTATCGCTGAAGAAAAGGATTGACTTTCTTGACCATTGGTGACCCCAGAGGACAGCGCCCACTACGATTGGATAAATTTCTAGGAGAGCCGTAGATTTCTCTTGAGGGGGAAGGAACTGAATTTCAGGGGGCCAAGTGCTGGAGAACCATTCGGGAGCGAGGAACCCGCTGAATCCGATGGAGGAGGCGTCGGTGAAGAGGGCAAGGTCATGAGGGGCTGAAATGAAGTCGTCCTAAAATAGAGAGAGGCCATTCCAGTTAGTAAGGAGATTGATCCACATCTTTATGTCTTTTCTGGCGTCGGCTGAGATTTTCACGTGAGAATTCATGTTCCTAACAGTTGATGAGAGGGCTAGGAGACGTGAAATAAAAGTTCTGCCCTGAGGAATGATGCGGATGGCGAAATTAAAATGACCGAGGAGTGACAGGAGGTCCCTCTTCTTAATGAAAGAGGAGATCTGAAAACTGTTAATGAGTGAGAGTAAGCGTTGGAGTTTGGCAGGAGGCAGGCTGGCTTCGAATTTCACGGTATTGAGTGTAATGCCGACGAATTCCAGGTAGTTAACAGGGCCGATGGTTTTCTCTTGAGAGAGAGGGACACCAACTAAGGAGAAGAGGGTCTTAAGCTGATTAATTGCTTGGGCTGGAGGATCCGAAGGGGGTGAAATAAGCAGAAAGTCATCCATTAGATGGAGAAGGAAGGGGACATGATAGGAGTTGAGCAAAATCCAAGAGAGGGCTTCTGACAAGGAATCGAATATTTTTGGGCTACTGCGACAACCAAAGGTGAGCTGAGTGGAGAAATAGAACTTGTCTGCCCAACAGACTCCGAAAAGGTGACGGAGGGAAGGATGAATAGGCATGACCTTGAATGCATCAGAGATATCGGCTTTGGCAAGCCAGGCTCCATGACCTGCAATTTTGATGAAATAAATGGCATCTGAGAGCTTAATGTAGTGAAGAGCGAACTCCTCGCTTGAAATGAGGGAGTTAATGCTGCGTGTGTAGCCGCCCCGAGGAGCGGATAGATCAATGATAAGGCGTTTCTTGCCAGAATACTTGCGGGTAGCGATGCCTATGGGATTAATGCGAAAGGTAGTGAAGGGGGGTGCTGCAAAGGGGCCGACCATGAAGCCTTTGTCGACTTGGGCCTGGAGAAGGGAACTGACGACTTCTGGCTCAGTGATGGCAGAACGGAGGTTCTGACAAATGTGAGACTCGGAAGGAACGTGAGAAATGCCAGTGAAGAAGCCATTTGTAAGTCCACTAATTAGATAGGAGACGAACGCCTTGTCTGGATGATTTAGAAGCGCATTAGCGAGAGCCGGAACGATGATAGGAGTAAAAACCTGAAGTAACTTTGATTGTCACTTAGCTTTAAGAGGACATATGGACCGGGAGTGGGCATCGTTGCAGAAGCTGCAGACATGGAGGTTCTTGCAGGCGCGGTTGAAACAGACAGAAGAATTAAAGTTATTGCATATTTGCCTGCCACCTGAAAACTTAATGGGACGGTGTGGCAAAGTGCCCCGCCCCTGTGTGCATTTGTGTGTTCTGTGTATGTATGTATGGGTGCGTATGTTAATGTTGGTGTATAGATTGGTACACGGGATATAAACAGGTCTGTGTTTCACGTGTGTTTAAAGTGTATAATTGTATTTAGGCACGAGGATGGCACATCACTTCACGTGCAGATAAAATGTGTATAATGTGTGGCACGGGGTTGCACGTAATGAATTCACGTGCTGGGATTCAAGTGAGTAATTAATTAGAAACACAGACCTGTTTATATCCCGTGTACCAATCTATACACCAACATTAACATACGCACCCATACATACATACACAGAACACACAAATGCACACAGGGGCGGGGCACTTTGCCACAGACGGCCATAGACATCTTGAGCTTGAGATCTGGTGGGTGGAGCTGAAGCATGGATGGAAGCAGGGGCAAGATGTCTTGAACTGAGAAGAGAAGGCAAGGGATGAGGAATGGGTTGGGGAGCACTAGCTGCTACCTTAGGACATAGGTAAGAGGAGTGCGCTGTGGAGGCACATGCGCTGCAGGCGTTGGCACGAATTCCGCTGAAGATGCGGGTGAAAAGATCTGGGTCGGAACGGGACCAATCCACGATACGGTTGTCGGCTGAGAGGGTGGCGGCAGCTTTGGCTGAGAAGGCACGGTGGTATTGATAGAACAAGGTGCCTCCATAGCGCACAGACAATTCGACGACCAGAAAAATATACTGATTTAGCTCCTGTAATCTATGTGGATAAACAGAACAGAGAATGTCACAATAGATGGAGAAAGCAAGGACGAATTCTCCCACAGAAAGGCTTTTTTGAAGACGTGGGTCGCGGGACTTTAGAGTGACTGAAACGTCTCCGCAGTCAACCACTCTGTGATCTAAAAACTCAGAAGAAGCAATGAGAATAGAAACGAGATTAACATCCTTGCCTTCAATTATTAGCTTCCTAATATTTGGAGAAATAGAATGGCTGGTGATAGCACGGGGAGAAGAGGAACTTGCTACAGTGGCTGAAGAGAGGTTGAACTCTGGAAGAGCAGCGGGGGGTACTGAAGAGGACGTACCAAAAGTATAAGCAGGAGTGCTGGAACTGAAGGCGGGTGGAGCCGAAGAAGGGTTCTCCAGTTTGTCAAGACGGGCGCTGAGAGTCTATAATGGGCTGGAGCAGAGATTGCAGTTGATTAAACGTGACCTGAGGGGCGCTGCTGGAGGAGGGGACGGGCGGGGTGAGTGACTGCGGCGGCAAATGCTGTGGCTGAGCTGACTGCGCTGGCAGGGGGAGCTGGGCTGCGAGAGCAGGATCTTGCGCATGCGCAGCAGGAACATGAGCTGAGAACGTAGCAGGAGAGGAGGGCCTGACGGCCAAAGCTTGCAAGCGGGGGGGAAAAATCGGCTCAGCTGACAAAGCTTCACAATAAGTAAGAAATAGGGACATGCGATCTCCACCAACGGGAATGGGAATGGACTTTTCGAAGAGTATTTTCAGCAGCTTGGGTGTCGTCCAATCTTTATAGTGGAGCTGCGGTGGAGGCTGGCTAGCGGAACTGCGCTTTGAGCCCCGCTCTTGCCTAGCTGAAAGCCGGGTAGAAGCAAGGTTGACTGGCGGGGCTGGTGCGGTCATGGACCGGGACGAGGAATGGGAGGGGTCGGAGGCAGGAACTCGTCTGAGTCGGAAGGAAAGGCGTAGGCTGAACGCTTTTCCATTTGGAAGCAGGTAAGACTGCGCGTATAAATCTTGTTGAAACGATAGTCTTCGTAATATATATATATATATATATATATATATATATATATATATTTTTGAGTAATGCGTAACACTACCGGTCAGGATTCAAAAACGAAACACTAGACAGAAAAGGTGCAGGTGATCAGGGCTTAAATAGAAAATAGATGCTAATTAACAGGAAATTAGAAAATTGGGAGATTGAAAGATTGGAAGCACCCAGCTCCACGCCCCCTGAACCACGCAAGCTAACATTAATACAAAAATGACTACAAAAGATTTAGAAGTGAGTAGTCTTTTTGGTTGGGGTAGTATGAGTTTCTCTTCTCAGCTCCACCTCTGAAATTGTCATCTGGATCTACAACGTCTTCCTCGCTCTCTGACTTGCTGCTCTCTTCTAAAGACGGCTGCTCTCTCTCCGGAGGAGTGGGTACGGGGAGCTCATGGCAGTGTGGCACTGGGGCGATGGATGAAGGAAGGTCCGGATACGTGATAGCAGGTACATTCTTGCCAGTCCGACGTTTGGAAGGGTCCACCATGCAGAAGTAGCAGTTGCTTGAGTGGTCAGTGGGTTCCCGCCAAATTCTTGGGATAGCGAACTTCATGGCTCTTTTTTCCCCTCTGTACCATCCTACAAAAATACATTTATTTCACCCATGACTAATGTGTAAGAGATTCTCGCAACATTTTTCATATATGATATATTTTTTCAATAACATTGAAAATTGTAAAACATTTTAAAATTAAAAACTTTTACAATTTTAAAAGTTTTAACAAATTTTATAACATAAAATTCAGAGCAACAATTGTCCATCTTACCTTCCAGAGTTTTTTTTGCAGTGCTCGCAGGTGAAATGAGGTGCCCAGGGTTTGTCTTGATCCCCAACAGGCATGCCGAAATATGCCTTGTAGGCCTCACACATCTTAGCAGATGCTTCCACGGAGTACTTTTTCGCTCTTATCTTGATAAATTGGCCGCAGACATAGCAAAATGCGTCTACCGGATGCTTGCAGCCTCTTGATGCCATCTCAGAAAAATGCAGATATGTATCCACTTAGGCAGCTGGAACTAAACTGAACTGGTGGGCTTAAGGCCCCTGTATTTATACTACTATTTATATTACTGGAAAGTTCTAGAAAGTTCTAGAAGTTACTCCAAGTTTACTCAGCGCTGAATCTATCTGGAATGTTCTGGAAAATAGGTATATTTCAAAATATCACTGTCCTGGTCACAAAAGCAAAGTTTGTGGGGAATAATAGCCATTTTCTATACTTTTGAGGCATAAGCAATTAGGAAATAACACTTACTACCCAGGAACCAAAAAAAAAAAAAAAAAAAAAATTGTTACACGGTGAAATCAGAGTAAAATGATTAGAAATGGAACCAGCATAAAAGATTTTTCAGCTAGTTTATCCCCTAGTTTAAGTCTTTATTTCAAATAGGTTTATTTGTAGCTTTTATTGTTGTTGTGGACTACCATATTCCTTCGAATGTAAGATGCAGCCCAAATTTACCACCTTCAATTTGAGGAAAAAATAAAACATCAAATAAATATGCATTTGCAAAAACACAACCACAATTACGCTGTTGTATCATACAAAACTGACACGAAACAGTGTTGTTGTAAATTAACCGCAGAGCTTGTATATTGTGCTGCATACTACAATACACTCGCGCTACCACCATCTGTCTCCCGACAAACACAGCAATGGGAAAACCTGCTGTGACAGAGCCGCCAGGACCCGGGCTGTACAGACAAGGCTCATTTGCATGAGCGGCGGAGTGTTGCATGCTGGGGGCACTGTTGTGATGGTTTGGCACCGCTCTGCAAAACGAGGACACTTTATTTTATGTACAAAGTTGTTTTAATGCCTGTTTTTGACTTGCCCTGTCCCCCTGTACCTGTCCCGTGTGTCTGCAGTTAAATGGTTGCTGCCACCCTAAGTGGCAGTGGAGTGTGTGACCCCCTGTCCTTGTGTTCTCCTGTGTGTCTCTTTGTTTTTTCTGTCCTTTTAAGGATTGTTTGGAATTGCTATTAAAGAGATTTTAAATTGAGATCTGTTTCCTGTCTCTTCACTCTGAACCATGCTGAACAAGAATGCTACAATACTTAAGATGAAGTCTCTGTCGTACACATACCACCACTCGCTTTTATGGCATCACAAATCCTGGCAACAGCAAGCATGACACTCCACGGCATCTGGCAACATGCAACACAGCAAACACAACAGCATTAAACTGTGCTATTGCTTGGCATGTCAAAAAATACAGGGGTCTGATCAGCATTTCCGATCTGTCCAAGCTGGTACTGTTTGTTAGAAATGCTGCAATTGTAAACGTTTCTCTTGGAATTCCTCAGGAAGCTTGGTTTGTTTTTTCTCAGCAGTGTCACTTGATGATTGTGTATTCGGGCAGATGTCTTTGTTGTCTTTTCTCGGCAGTCAGCCACGTTGCTGTTTGTGTACTCGGGATTTTAATACACGCATCACTATATTGTACTCAAATTCAAGACGCAGGCTATTTTTGAGAAGCAAAAAATGGTTAAAAAAAGGGCTTCTTAAATTCAATTAGTTCTGTCACAGCGCAATGTTTACTCAGAAAGGGAAACAGTGATACAATTTGATTGCAGTTTTCTGATGTCACAGTGTAGGTCCTGTGAAACGCAATGCTCTGATTGGCTGAAACACTTTTAGCATGGTGATGCAGAGTCGTTATTGGCATGAGAAGGATGTTGGTGTGGTTTACTTGTGCGTACCATGTGAAAGATGTCTGAGGGTGCTCTTGGCCTGTGTCATATCTACAGTATTCACCAGTGACTATTGATCTGTGTCACAGTAAGACTAGTAACCCTAGGGTTTGTGTGAAGCTGTTTGACAAAAGCTCTCTCCTTTTGCAGTCTCTGACTTCCAAACCAAGAACCTCGAACTCCAATCCCGGTATTCAGAACTGGAAAGGAACTACACGGACATCTCTGCCAGAGGTGAGTGCTGTTTCAGATTCTATTCAAATCACTTACCTGTATTGTGACAGATTTCTGGAGGGATACGTTTCAGAAACAAATACCAAACACTTACTAATGATCATATCACAAAACTCTGTAATACTTGACTGTGCTCAAGCAGCCCTCTGAACAATCCCCTTCAGATGAGGCCCTGTCACCTGCATGACACAAAGGAATCAGGAATTGCAATTAAAACCCTTAAGATAGACAAAATCGTTAATGAACGAGAAAGAGACACTTCCTTTAAAAAACAAAGCCCTGCAGAGTGGGCCAGCAGTGACAGTGGGAACAGTGAGATTTTCAGTTTGTTTGTTATATTGACAGTATGTTTCATAAATAATAACACATGGCTTGTATTGTCTATTATTGAGCTGGTTAAAGAGAGCTGGGGTTTTTTAATGATCTATGATGTCATCCAGTACCCCTCGCTATCTTTTACATTGTGCCTTTCTTCACATCTACAGCTCTTTCTGTTTAACAGATCAGCACTGCTTCTGTCTCTTGTTCTGCCTCAGTTTGTGATGCCTGTCCACAGAACTGGGAGCTGTTCAATGGCAAGTGTTACTACTTCTCCACTGATAGAATGAACTGGCACTCCAGCCGTGATAACTGCACATCACTGGGGGGGCACCTGGTGATTATAGAGAGCAATGGAGAGCAGGTACGACTATCTTCTTTACAATGTTAGATTTTCAATACACATTTCTGTTGCTCACTTCACTGCTAGCTAACACTGGAAATGAAGTAGGATGTATGATAACAATGTGCAGAATAGTTCTTTCACCCTGAAGCAAACATTGTTAATATATAACTGAGCTTTCACATTCAAACACTTGCACTAGATGACAGACCAACGGCAAAGACACAGCTCAACTGATAGAGGTTTGTTTACTGTTCAGAGATTCCTATCTGAGAAGGTCTGGAACATCACACATGAGGCTAAAATAAGCAACGAAGAAGAGCAATCCCACTGGATCGGCCTGACTGACGCTGTTACTGAAGGAACCTGGCTCTGGGTGGACGGCACTCGTCTCAATGACAAGGCAAAGTACGAGCTTCAATCTCATTCTGAAATCACTGCTGAGGATTAATAGGATAAACCGTGTTCTAAAGCAGTGGTTCTCAAACTTTTTTATTCGCACCCATATGAATTTTTTTTTTTTCAATCTTGGCGGACCACACAATAAACAGTATAGCTGACTGAAAAATAAGCACATAAAAACAACCAACAAACTATAATACTAAGAATAACCGTAGACTTCGCTGTATTTGTTTCAATGCGACGGGAGGGCCTGTTTCTGTGAGCAAAGTTATTTTAAAGTTTTAAGAATCGTTCTAGTTTACTTTTCATAACATGAATTTAACGAGAGGGTAAAAAACATTGTTTTATTTTTAAATTGCTAATTACAGCAGATTTGTGTGAATTAATAATCTACACCCATGAGGTACCAGCACAGTTGGAGCTCCGAATCTCCAGCTATAATCTTTATTTATAAAAAGAACGTTTGGATGCTGCACGCTGATTGGCTGTTGAGGATTTTTTGTTTACCGTACAGTTATACTGTACAATACACGGCGAACATATTTTTGCTGAAGCACAGTTCAATTAATAAATTATCAACACACAACATATTCAACTCGCAATAAATACACACATTGTTGTGAGAGGAGTTTTTAAAGTTTTTTTTAAAAAAAGAGTGTCATTCCTTTCGTCATATTTGATCTTTTCGAAGGCTTGACAGTGGACAAGTGGCTAGAATTGTAAGAAAAAATACAAAGCAAGGAGACAAAGATTTAACAAGTCAACAACTTAATGAAATCGAAGAAAGCAAATGCTTGGGCAGCTGGTGTTTTTATTGATTTTAAGAAACATAAAGAAATGGTAAATTGACTTAAAAACTCTCTGCATTGGTTGCCGCTTAAGAGCAGGATTGATTTTAAAATGTTACTGCTAACTTATAAGGCTCTAAATGGTTTGGCCCCAGATTACATTTCTGAATTGTTAACGAGGTACCTTCCCACTAGTAACCTTCGAATCGGGGCTTGTCAAGGATTCCGGAGGCTAAGCTTCGTTCTGTGGGCGACGGGGCTTTTTGCTGTTATGCGTCTAGGCTTTGGAATAAACTTCTGCAGGTGATCAAGGACGCTAATACTGTTGATGCTTTTAAAACACAACTAAAAATGCATTTTTATGTACAGGCATTTCGTCATGGTTAGGCTTCACTGTGCAATGTTTTATTTTATAATACGTTTTATTTTTAACAGTATGCTGTGCATTTGTTGTTTGTACTTGGTTTTGTTGTTTTTAGTGTTATTGTTCTAAACTATACTGCGCTTTGAGATGCTTGCATTTAGGCGCTATACAAAATAATTATTATTATTCTATTATATTAACACAGTGTGCTTCCTTTAATACAACAAATTGCCCTCTTTAGTGTCCCCTAACATGAGAGCGCTAAGATGTACCATAGCAAGTGTAATACAGCACAGGGAAAGCATGGTAAAGCATAGGTAGGCATTGTAAAGACCACAGAGGTATGGTAAAGCATATTAAAATCATGGCAAGCCTTGGTAAAGTATAGTAATGCATAGCATAACCATGGGAAAACTGCAAAATGACAGTGCAGGTTTACTGTGGGGAACTTTTAAAAAGCAAACAGCATTGATTAAGTGCTGCAGTGAAACTGGGTCCTATTCACAAAGCTCTAAGCTTTTTGATTCAATTGTATTTTTATATTTGTTTAAGAACACTTTCACTAGGTGCTAATTAAGTGCGGCAGTGAAACAGTGAGCATGTCCAGTTTAGTGCTGTGATACTGACTGGTATTGCTCCTCATCTCTTTCAGATTCTGGGCCACAAGGACACATGATAAAGGTAAAGAGCCTGATGACTATAAGGGAGACGACCCCGCTGGTGCACAACTACAACCAAAGAGGAATTCCAAAGAGACCTGGTTTGATTCTTCATGCAAAAAACAATATGAAAGGATTTGTGAATCTAAGACAGTGATAGCCTAATAAGAGGATAATCGGGAAACAATGAAACTAAGGTTACTGAAACACAAAGAGAGATGAGAAAGAATAGAAGAAACTCAGTTCAGATAGACAAGCATGCAGGTCATCCCCCAACATTACCAGATTAACCGTTTGATTCCACATTATGAAAAAGCAGAGATAACAATGAGCTGCTGGTGGTTTGTACTGAATGAAGTCTGGAATTGCATTGTTTGTTCAGAAATGAAGTGAAACATTAAGAATGGTCTACTTGACTACTCCCACTGTCTAAATACCACACGATCATCACGTGTGGAAAACAAGATTGTGAATGGCAGCCATGTGGATTCAATGGATGCTGATTGCACATCATTTAGGTCTTCATGATTGGCTATTGAAGTCAGGGATGAAAACCTCTGAAATAAAAATCATCTTCAGAAACAAGCGGTGTGTGTGTTAGTGCTCTCTTCAGTGCACATATACGGGTTGTTTAAGATCTATAAGATGTATCTGTTAACTAGAGTTACTTTTCTTAAATTCACTATAATTCTCATGAAAGGGTTTGTCTGTTTCTTTTGAGTTTGTCTCCCTCTAGTGGCTCACAGAGGGATGACTAACAGTCACACAGGATCCAGACAGTATACGTGCTGTCCAGCTGATCATGTCTAAACTTTATGAGGGCTCTGCTCTGAGCTACAATAGAGCATCCCACTGAAACAACTACTTCAGCAGATTAGTATTATCATTTTATATCCCTGCACTGCACAGCTACCCATTATAAAAGTCATTTTGCCGTTTCCTGTGCTTTAGCAGGCTTGTGCTGGTTAACCATTGTTTTTACAACACTTTACAATACATATCTGTGCTTCACCTGCTCGCCTTTGCTTTACCATGATTGTGCTGTGCTTGAAACATGCTTTATATTGTGCTGTGCTTTTACCCTGGTATACCACACACTTTTACAAGAGAGACAATGATCATTTTATAGATCTTGAATATTATGGCTCACTCCATTGTGACTACAGCTCCCATCATCCCTCACTGGTACTGCTGGGGCAGAGGGTGATGGGAGCTGAAGGCACTGTATTGAATATTAAGCCTTCTGTCTTTTCTCACATTTAAGGTTGTTACCTCACAATCCTGTATTGATAAAATGTGCATTATAGGTTTTCTTGTGAAATGTTATCAGTGTAAAAAACACCAAAGATGTAAACAAATGAGAAGGAGAGCTCCTGTTCCTCTTCCCTTTGTTTCCATTTGTGTTTTTCTTCCCTGAGCTGAAACAGAGCTCCCTGTATATACAGCGTTCCTATCATACCCCCCTGCTGCTGCAGGGAGCAGCAGGTGAATGTCTGGCTGTCTGTTTAGTTCACAAGCCAGAAAGCTTGCATTGTTACTGATAAAGCAGAGTGCACACACAAAAGACCAAACTCTGGAAGAATGTGATAAATACTCAGCCAGATTGTAGAGTCAAATTGAAGAAGATTATGAGATGCAGGTTTCAGTGCAATGTCTTACTTGTACAATATTCTTCAGCAGGTTGATTAAACTCTTGCTTTCTATATTATTTGAGTTGATTATTATTATTTTTTATTCGATTTGTATTTTCATTTAACTCTGTAGACCTATCTGTGCTGTATTTGGGTAGTGATTCTGGGGCGAATAGTCAAGTTTGTATATTATTTGAGTTAATTAATAAACATTTTTTATTGTTAATTAGTGTTTTATTCTATTTGTATTTAACTGTTAACACTACAGATCTGTATAGAGGTCTACAGGAAAGAGAACTCCACTCAACACTGCAGAGCAGTATAGAGGTCTATAGGAAAGAGAACTCCACTCAACACTGCAGAGCTGTATAGAGGTCTATAGGAAAGAGAACTCCACTCTGCACTGCAGAGCTGTATAGAGGTCTATAGCAAAGGTAACTAATGTAAGCAACGTAATCTTACCTCTCAACTGCAGAGCTTGCTCTTTAGTTGAATGGGAAGGCTTCATTTTTTAACCATGAAGTTAGCGGTTCATGTCCAGCTCTTTGCCTCTCTATTCAATTCAATGGGGCTGAGACACCAAACCATTACACCTGCTCCACATGACTAGCTTTTCTTACTGTAATAACTGTGTGGACCACTTGGTCCATTTAATGTGTGCAGGTGCACACAGACAGACCTTTCTCAAACATGGCTTCGAAGGGGTTGCTGGGACCCTGGATCGGCACTTTGCAGTAGGAGGTGAGTCTCTGCAGGTCCTTCGTCATGTACAGGGGCTTATTGGGGACCAATCCTGGGGGCTTGTTACCTGAAACATACAGAGAAGCATACAGGCAGAGACCCCGAGCAGGAGCCATTCATCCCCTGCCACACAATCAGAGCCGTCAGGATCACAAAGAGAAAGTGGATCACCATGAGCACTACATGCACTGTAAGCACTGTGTGACATCAGAGATGGAAATGAGACCCCCAATTCATAGCAGTGTGACCCACTCCTGGTTTTCCTAGTTTAATAAGTCTTATTCCCATCCCTGTGACATACAAAGACAGATGCCTTCAGGTATCCCCAGATTCTGATACTCTCAAAAACTTCTCATAAAGAATGTCCTTACCAAGTTTCTCCCCTGTCCATCTACCTCTACCCCCCACCTCGTCCCATCCACCCTTCATCTCCCCCTTCTCTCTTCTCCATCCCTCTATCATTCCCTCTCTCTGACTCCTTCTCGTCTCACATATCTCCACTTATTTTCTCCCCCTCCTTCTCTCCCTCCCCGATAATCTCTCTTTACCCTCTCCCCCACTCACCAGATCTGTGCATCACTCCCCATAAGAAGGCAGGTCTCAGTTTGAGATCTATGTTCCAGGCTTTTGTGTAGCGACACAACACCTAGAAAGAAGAAACCAAAACAACAACGAAGCCGAATGCAAGAGGAATGGCATATATACACTAAGGTTTGTACACTTGAAGCAATCTGACATGGCCTGACAACGATTCCTTTGTACTGGACAAGTTTGGATATTGAAGAGTGTGTGGTCTGTATCATGAAAATAACCAGAGGTTAAAATATTCTACAATCATAGCTTTCAGTATCACGGAAAAGAAGCAGAGCTCCCTGTATATACAGAGTTCCTATCATACCCCCCTGCTGCTGCAGGACATAGAAGAAGGATGGCTGTCTGTCTGTGTGTCTGTCTGTCTGTTTAGTTCTCATGAGAATGACAGAAAGAGTGACAGAAAGCTTCAAGGAGGGAGGACGCTTGTGTGCCTGCCTGCAGCTAAAACTACCTGAGGGAATGCAAACAAACTGGAGAGCCAGCACTGTCTGCACTGTTTCTGATGAAGCAGAGCTTTGTATCTACAGTGCTGTATAAGACACTGGAACCTTTAAATGAGTTATCAGGGCAGGTAATCTTTCAGTTGAAATATTCGATACAATCATAGGGCCTAACCCATAGGGCAGAGGGGGCACGTGCTCCACCACTTTAAATACAATTTGCTCAGAGTATGCACACTATTATTCTATGTTTTGTTATGGTTTTGCCTTTAAACAGTTTAAAATGAAATATAACATTTGAATGGTATTCAGCCAGAAGGGCCACATTGATAGAAAAACCAACGCACCCGACACAATAACAATCTTTAGCTGCAATACAGACAGTGGCACCACAACAGTGGATCTGTATTATACTGAATAGCAATGCTAACAAGTATAGGGCAGCTACAATGGGATGAGGCTGCTATTGGTAGAATGGGATCACAGTTTGCTAACTATACCCTTCCCATGTGATCTTCAGTAGCAATGCAGACACACAGACAAATAGTGGCACTAAAGCTGCAATGCAATCATTCTGTAATATAGTAGGGGACAATGGTAGCACAATTATAGGGCAGCTGCAATGATAATGCTGATTGTGCTAATAGGAGGTAAGAAAATGTATTGTAAATAGTTGGCTAGCTGCTTTAAAGAGTAAAGAAGCAAGCAGGTCTCAGCAGTGAGGTTAAATAGGTGTCAGGTGTTCTTTTGCCACATGCAGCACAAACCAGCAATGTGGTTGCACCCTTTTTTGCACCCCTGTGTGATGCTGATCTGTGCTTTGCTTTTTGCAAAGGCTGGCTATGTTAAGTTGTGCAGAACAGGAAGTTTTTAAATTAGCCCCCTGAGGTTTTGAACTTCCTCAATTCAGAGTATCATCATTTCAGAGAAACAGCGATTTGGTCAGAGCTGTGTTAGTTTAGGGTTTTCATACCCATTTTAATATAGCTGAGCAATGCTGAATGGGGAAGTGAAACCCTTTACTCCCCAGCAGTTTCAAACACCGTGCCTATCCGCTATCCAGTACAGATGCATGTGCCATTGTAACTCCTCCGGTACCTTTGTGTGATGTTTGCAATCAGGCTGAATTGCTCACAGCTCTCTTGCTCTAATATTTATATTTTGTTATGAAGTCATGTTTCTGTATTGCTCAGTCTAACTGGCTGCCATCTTGCTTGGAGGCCTTTTTATTTCATCTTGTAGCTCTTGGGTTTGTGATAGAAAGGACAGAGCCTGTCTAACATGTAAATCACACCACAGCTTGTCAATGACTATGCTCGGACATCTAATAATGTTTGGAATGTGTTTTTATAACAATCTGCAATGGTGTTGCATGGTTCCTTTCACCACATGTTTACAAATCAATCCAAGAAGGTGTCACAAGATATGAGTCACAAGCTTTCATAGAAACAAACAAACAACCACACCTATAAAAACAGTTTAGGAGGTAAAGACAAAAGTCCATAATATTTAGTGGGAAATGATTTTATGAACAGATTTGTAAATACAAATAAATCACAACACTAAGTTGAATTTTTTTTAACTTTTAAATGTTACTTTAGTCATAAAACACAATTAAGTGTTAAACATGCAAACAAGAGTGAATCAAATCAACAAATACATCTTGACATGCTAAACAGACACACATCTTCCTTCTTTTCATGCTATTAAAATCACCAGACACTTTTTAACCCATCCTCAGCACCACTGATTAAAAAGAAAAAGAAAACCCTCCATTTTTAGTTCCCCCTCCCTCCCCTAAAACATTACAGTTAAAGAGAGCCGGTGTGAGCCCTCCCAACATATAAAACACCAAAACTGCCAATTACATGCAAGCAAATATTTTCTAACAGTCAGATCACATGTAAGTAAATATATGCTTATTAAACATTAGCTGGCATTATGAAACATTTGCAGTAAACAGCATTATATTAATACTTTGCATTTTTTGTGCGATTTTTTTTCAATACAGTTTCCCTAGTTTAATCCATTCTCATACAACTCTTTATTAATGTGTCGTGACCAAGGCTTTGCATGAACTCACCCTCCTGAGCACAACACTCTCCCAAGCCCCTTCTTTTGGTTTCCAGACTTCTTCAGTTTCAAGTTTGAATGTGACTCGCACGCCTTATTGATAATGTCCACTGACTGTCTGGGGTTTGCTTATGTAGTTGAGCTATAGTGGAGCAGACTCATGAGCAGCCAGATGGAAGCCCAGGCCTGAATGTGAGGCTGCTGAACTAGCCCGCTGTCTGTCCATTTGAAAGCACCTGGATACCCTTGTGCTGCAGACAGGCTGCCACTGAAATACAAACACTCACACATTGACAGCCCTGTGATCCCTATTGAAAGTGAATGGCAGAGAGATTCCACTTGTAATACCTTCTAAACCCCTATCTGAGTCCTCTGCAGCTCACTCCTCATACAGCACAATAGCTACAGAGATGGGCAGCAGAAATAGTAACAGATTTAAGTGTGAAGCCCCACTTCCTCTAGCCTCTGTCCAGCCCTGCAGAGTCTGCACTGTTAATATAACAGTCAGAACTTCCTCTCTACCTCACTTCTCTACAGCACTAGCAATGGAGATGGACAGCATTTACACTGGGCTGCAGAATCCCTCGGAGGATTTCTACTCAACAGTAAACCAACCCCAGGGCAAGAGAGCAGGAGCAGAAAAGGGTGGTAAGTACCTCGGGGTCACATGTAAATGTGTCCCACTTCACTTAACTACTGCTAAAAGTTTAGACATTCACTGAAAGGGTGTTTTTTTTTGTATACAAATAACAGAAGTTAATGAGAACTGAACCTCAATCAAATTGATTCACATACTGATAAAATTTTTTATAAAGTCTTCACATTTGCTTTGTTTATTCCATTACTTTCTTCAGCAATTTTATCTGTAGTTGTGTTTAAGGAAGTTAAATGTACCACAAGACAAGTGCAATTCTGTGGTTCCACTTTGTGCAATACAGGACAGAAGAAACAACGTAAGTTGCATACTTCTAAATTAAAACAGCAACCTTGATCAACACTGGCCAATGATTACATGTTTTGAAAAAGAGAAACACTAAAATGATTAGCATGAATAAAATTCAAGCACACCTTACTATGAACACTTTAAAATCTTCTTCTGAAATAAAACTGTCTGAGTAGCAGAAATGAGCTCAGTATATTGAGACAGTGTGGACCTTTATAATACCTGGGCTTAGTGAGACTATCACCACATGAATCTTGTACAAGCACTACTGGATGACTAGAACACTGGGCAGTGATAGGGCTCTGGGGCTGTCCCTGTGCATCCTGTGTGTGAATCAATGCTGTGCTTCTTTCTTTCTTTCTTTCTCTCTCTCTCTCTCTCTCTCTCTCTCTCTCTCTCTCTCTCTCTCTCTCTCTCTCTCTCTCTCTCTCTCTCTCTCTCTCTCTCTCTCTCTCTCTCTCTCTCTCTCTCTCTCTCTCTCTCTCTCTCTCTCTCTCTCTCTCTCTCTCTCTCTCTCTCTCTCTCTCTCTCGTGGAGGATTGTGAGAAGGGCTTGCAGAGAGGTGGAACGCTGGTGCGGTAGGACTGTGAAATTTAAAACTTTATTTATTTATTTATTTTTGTTTTGATAGTCACTTAGTTGTTCTTTTGGGGTGTTTCACATTTGCTTTGTTTATTCCATTACTTTTTTCAGCAATTTACATAGTATAAACATGGAAAAACTGCAAATGCACCATGGGAATTATTTTATAAGGGAATATCCTATTATGTGTGTTAACCATCAAACTAATTAGTTTCTTTAATTAGTATCACACATGTCTCCAATGACTTATAATCAGTCATTCAGCCTATTTAAATGGAGAAAAGTAGTCACTGTGCTGTTTGGTATCATTGTGTGCACCACACTGAACATGGACCAGAGAAAGCAAAGGAGAGAGTTGTCTGAGGAGATCAGAAAGAAAATAGACAAGCATGGTAAAAGTAAAGGATACAAGACCACCTCCAAGCAGCTTGATGTTCCTGTGACAACAGTTGCAAATATTATTTATGCAGTTATCCATATAGGATAACTGCATAAAACATAAAAAAGCCAGACTGGAATTTGCTAAAATGCATATTGACAAGCCACAATCCTTCTGGGAGAATGTCCTTTGGACAGATGAGTCAAAACTGGAGCTTTTTGGCAAGTCACATCAGCTCTATGTTCACAGACGAAAAAATGAAGCTTTCAAAAAAAAGAACACCATACCGACAGTGAAACATGGAGGAGGCTCGGTTATGTTTTGGGGCTGCTTTGCTGTGCCTGGCACAGGGTGCCTTGAATCTGTGCAGGGCACAATGAAATCTCTGATTTCTATTAAATATGGAATAAACAATGGTGGATGCCAATTACTTTTGTCAGTTTCAAGTTATTTCAGAGAAAATTGTGCATTCTTCGTTTTTTGTGGAGGGGTACCAACAAATTTGACCACGTCTGTATATATAAAAATGAAGTACAGTGTGCATTTTTGAGTGTCAAAAAATGAAGTTAAATGTACCACAAGACAAGTGCAATTCTGTGGTGTTCCAGTTACAGGACAGAAGACACACTGAAAAAATGGAACTACTGCCACTGAAACCTCAACCCTGTGTTGTATACTTCTAAATTCAATTAATGTTTTCAAAAAGAGAAAGCTGCAATAAAATGATTAGCATGAAAAGAATTCAAGCACACCTTACTATGAACACTTTAAAATCTTCTTCTGAAATACAACTGAGTAGCAGAAATGAGCTCATTATATTGAGACAGTCTGGACCCTTATTCCTGGGCTTTGTGAGACTGCTCCACATGGATCTTTTAGGCCGATCGGAGACCCCACATGAACAAGCCTAGGGGCAGCTGTAAAGGCAGTGAAGGGGGGTGGAGGGATGTGGATGCTAGCACAAGCACTGCTGGCAGACTAGAACACGGGGCAGTGATACAGCTCTGGGGCTGTCCTTGTGTGCCTGTGCATGTTGTGTGTGAATCAACACCTGTGCTGTTCTCTCCTCTCCTCAGACCCCACTGCTGGTAAAGCTCCTCCATACAGATGGGCTGCATTGGTCCTGGCAGGGCTGTGTGCTCTCTCAGTGGCTGCCATTATATTCCTCGCAGTCTACCGTGAGTATTGCACACAACATACACATGAGGAGGGGGTCTTTGCTGCCTGGGATCCCAATATTAAAACTAATGTGTTTCTGTATTTGTGTCTCAGATATTGGATCATTGGACCAGCTGACGACAGAGATCCAGAACTTGAGCAGAAACTACAGTGATCTACAGGGCAGCTTCAACAATCTCAATGCACAGCAATTTGAATGCATGGCTCAGAACAACAGACTCCAGTCACAGTGTTCAGAATGGGAAGAGAAATACTCAGCGTTGGATCAATTTTGTTCTGTCACAGATACAGCTTCAAAGAGTGAGTTGTGTTCCATGGTGTTATTATTATTAATATTATGATGCATGTCTAGGTGATTTCTTCAGATCTATAACCACTGCTTCTTTCTCATTGTGCAGAGCGGGTTTGTAAAGCCTGTCTACTGAACTGGGTGGAGTTCAATGGAAAGTGCTACTACTTCTCGCCTGATACAATGGACTGGAACTCCAGCCGGGCTAGCTGTGTGTCGATAGGAGCAGACCTGGTGATTATAGAGAGCGAGGCAGAGCAGGTACGATGAATAACTTTACTGTTGCTTTTCAATTGGATATGTTTAATCCATTGTCATACAGTTCTATATTAATGTGTCGTGACCGAGGTTTTACATTAACTCCTGAATACAGCACATTCTCCCAAGTCCCTTCTTGTTTTGCTGATTTTGTGTTTTGGTTTCCAGTCACATTCTAACTATAATGATTCACTCAATACATAGCTGAGAATACAAACTTGTTTATTGATTTGCACACATGTACTATCATTCTTATACTGCCACATGTCTCAATAGACTCCTTCTAATAACACACCCAGCATCCTCTAGGGCAGTGATTACCAACCTGTGGTTTGTGAGTTAACTCAAGGTGGTCTGGAAACAACTCTCAAAATTCACTTCCGCAGTTCTTGCAAAAAAAACATTTCTACACAATCGCATGTTGTGCTTCTACAATATGTATTATTAAGCAACACAACAAACCACACTTTAACCTCATTATATATTATAAGATATGTATGTAGTCTGCTTTTTTCCCCCTTTATCTGTTTTCTTTTATTACGGGTGTGTTACAGAATTACAGCTCCCTTTGATGCAATACCAAGCAACGCCTTCAAAGCTGCCATTAACTGAAACACCTGTGAAACAAATACTGACTAAATAACTATTACACATTATGAAGGCACATTTGTCTCGTCAAAATTAGCCTTTTTGTAGCCAGCATATATATATACAGCTCTGGAAAAAATTAAGAGACCACTGCAAAATGATCAGTTTCTCTGTTTTTACCATTTATAGGTATGTGTTTGGGTAAAATTAACATTTTTTGTTTTATTCTATAAACTACTGACAACATTTCTCCCAAATTCCAAATAAAAATATTGTCATTTAGAGCATTTATTTGCAGAAAATGACAACTGGTCAAAATAACAAAAAAGTTTATATTATAAAGTTTATAAGAAAATAAGTTCATATTCATTTTTAAACAACACAATACTAATGTTTTAACTATAATGTTATAACCCTGATTTTCAAGCACAGCTTTCATGCATCTTGGCATGCTCTCCACCAGTCTTTCACATTGATGTTGGGTGACTTTATGCCACTCCTGGCGCAAAAATTCAAGCAGCTCGGCTTTGTTTGATGGCTTGTGACCATCCATCTTCCTCTTGATCACATTCCAGAGGTTTTCAATGGGGTTCAGGTCTGGAGATTGGGCTGGCCATGACAGGGTCTTGATCTGGTGGTCCTCCATCCTCACCTTGATTGACCTGGCTGTGTGGCATGGAGCATTGTCCTGCTGGAAAAACCAGTCCTCAGAGTTGGGGAACATTGTCAGAGCAGAAGGAAGCAAGTTTTCTTCCAGGACAACCTTGTACTTGGCTTGATTCATGCCAAAGCTGCCCAATTCCAGCCTTGCTGAAGCACCCCCAGATCATCACCGATTCTCCACCACATTTCACAGTGGGTGCGAGACACTGTGGCTTGTAGGCCTCTCCAGGTCTCCGTCTAACCATTAGACGACCAGGTGTTGGGCAAAGCTGAAAATTGGACTCATCTGGGGGTGCTTCAGCAAGGCTGGAATCGGGTAGATTTGTCTTTGTGAAGGACGCATGAATCAAGCCAAGTACAAGGTTGTCCTGGAAGAAAACTTGCTTCCTTCTGCTCTGACAATGTTCCCCAACTCTGAGGATTGGTTTTTTCAGCAGGACAATGCTCCATGCCACACAGCCAGGTCAATCAAGGTGTGGATGGAGGACCACCAGATCAAGACCCTGTCATGGCCAGACCTGAACCCCATTGAAAACCTCTGGAATGTGATCAAGAGGAAGATGGAAGGTCACAAGCCATCAAACAAAGCCGAGCTGCTTGAATTTTTGCGCCAGGAGTGGCATAAAGTCACCCAACATCAATGTGAAAGACTGGTGGAGAGCATGCCAAGACGCATGAAAGCTGTGCTTAAAAATCAGGGTTATTCCACCAAATATTGATTTCTGAACTCTTCCTAAGTTAAAACATTAGTATTGTGTTATTATTATTATTATTATTATTATTATTTATTTCTTAGCAGACGCCCTTATCCAGGGCGACTTACAATCGCAAGCAAATACAAATACATTCAAGTGTTACAATTTTAAACAACAGTATGTGTTGTTTAAAAATGAATATGAACTTATTTTCTTTGCATTATTCGAGGTCTGACAACACTGCATTTTTTTTGTTATTTTGACCAGTTCTCATTTTCTGCAAATAAATGCTCTAAATGACAATATTTTTATTTGGAATTTGGGAGAAATGTTGTCAGTAGTTTATAGAATAAAACAAAAATGTACATTTTACCCAAACACATACCTATAAATAGTAAAAACAGAGAAACTGATAATTTTGCAGTGGTCTCTTAATTTTTTCCAGAGCTGTGTATATATATATATATATATATATATATATATATATATATATATATATATATATATATATATATATAAATATATAAATATATAGTGCCTTGCAAAAGTATTCAGACCCCTGACCAATTCTCTCATATTACTGAATTACAAATGGTACATTGAAATTTCGTTCTGTTTGATATTTTATTTTAAAACACTGAAACTCAAAATCAATTATTGTAAGGTGACATTGGTTTTATGTTGGGAAATATTTTTAAGAAAAATTAAAAACTGAAATATCTTGCTTGCATAAGTATTCAACACCTGTGCTGTGGAAGCTCCCAGTTTACACCGATGAAAGAAATTGCCCTAACGAGGACACAATTACCTTACCATTGGACTCCACCTGTGAACCATTAAAGTTGCTGTCACATTTTCTGGATAAAAACCCCCACTGTTGAAGGATCAATGGTCAGGCTGTGAATCTGAAGGAAATTGAAGACCAAAGAGCATTCTACAGAAGTTAGAGATAAAGTAATACAAATGCATAGATTAGGGAAAGGGTACAACATAATATCCAAGTGTTTGGATATCCCAGTGAGCACAGTTGGATCAATAATCAGGAAGTGGAAGCTGCATCACACCACCCAGGCACTGCCAAGAAAAGGCCGTCCCTCAAAACTCAGCGCTCAAACAAGAAGGAGACTTGTGAGAGAAGCCACAGAGAGGCCAACAATCACTTTGAAGGAGCTACAGAGTTCAGTGGCTGGGAGTGGAGTAATGGTGCACCATTAAAGAGCTCTGCATAACACTGGCCTGTATGGGAGGGTGGCAAGAAAGAAGCCGTTACTCAAAAAGTACCATCTGAAAGCACGTCTGGAGTTTTCCAGAAAGCATGAGAGTGACCCAGCTGCGATGTGGGAAAAGGTTTTGTGGTCAGATGAGACCAAGATAGAGCTTTTTGGCCAAAACTCAAAGCGCTATGTGTGGCGCAAACCTAACACTGCCCATGCCTCAAGACACACCATCCCTACAGTGAAGTCTGGTGGTGGCAATCATGCTGTGGGGATGCTTCTCATCAGCAGGGACTGGGCATCTTGTTAAAATTGAAGGAAGAATGGATGGAGCAAAATACAGGGAAATACTGCAAGAGAACCTGCTTCAGTCCGCTAAAAAACTGAAGCTTGGGAGGAAATTCACCTTTCAGCAGGACAATGATCCCAAGCACAAGGCCAAAGCAACATTGGAGTGGCTCAAGAACAAAAAGGTGAAAGTCCTACAGTGGCCAGTTAAAGTCCTGATCTCAAGCCCATTGAGAATCTGTGGCGCTATTTTTGAAAATTGCGGTCCACAAGCGTCGTCCAACCAACCTGAACAATCTGGAGCAAATCTGCCAAGAAGAATGGGCCAAAATCACTCCGACACTGTGTGCAAAGCTGGTACATACTTACCCCAAAAGACATCCAGCTTCCACTTCCTGATTATTGATCCAACTGTGCTCACTGGGATATCCAAACACTTGGATATTATTTTATACCCTTTCCCTAATCTATGCATTTGTATTACTTTATCTCTACCTTCTGTAGAATGCTCTTTGGTCTTCAATTTCCTTCAGATTCACAGCCTGACCAATGATCCTTCAACAGTGGGGTTTTTATCCAGAAAATGTGACAGCAACTTTAATGGTTCACAGGTGAAGGCCAATGGTAAGGTAATTGTGTCCTTGTTAGGACAATTTCTTTCATTGGTGAAAACTGGGAGCTTCCACAGCACAGGGGTTGAATACTTAAAAATATTTCCCAACATAAAACCAATGTCACCTTACAATAATTGATTTTGAGTTTCAGTGTTTTAAAATAAAATATCAAACAGAACGAAATTTCAATGTAACATTTGTAATTCAGTAATATGAGAGAATTGGTCAGGGGTCTGAATACTTTTGCAAGGCGCTGTATATATATATTATAATCTACATCTAACATTCCCGTAAATGTTTCTAATCTGTGCTCATTCTACTGCTTGTTTTGTTTTCACTGTCCCAGCGTTTTTCACTCTGCATAAAATTAGCACACTGCTTTCAATATTCTGAACTCTGTTGGAACGGCTACATTTAAAAAAAGAAACATTAACACCACAGTTTTAGTACTTTTCATTTTCAACACTATAAAGTACGTGCTACAGTGCTGCCCGGGATATAGGAATATCCCTGTTTTCATACTATATGTCTTTGGAGAGGTTATAGCTGATTATATCAATAGAAGTTAATGGGAAACAATAAGAGGCTGTATTTGTTGCTTGACTTGTGAACTTTACTGTAGTGTGAATGATTGATTTCAGCTCCATTATATGGGTTTATTCAGCCAGGTTTAATATCTCTCAAGAATATATGCTAAAGTGAAATTCTCTTAACACGACTTCTGGAAAGGTGTACAGTCTTTTGTTGGAGCAGTCATATTTAATTAAAATGCTATAAATCCTATCGACTGTACGCCACCAATCCCATTTAATTTACACATCGCAGCCCACCAGAAGTGGTAAGTAACATCCTGTACACTCTCCAATCATTTTTTAATTTTTCAAATTGCTTCCCAGCCACCTCATCTACCAGTGTTTTTTTTTTTATATGTACAGCGAGTAAAGTTGGCGACTGAGTGCAGTACGCTGCATTACAAATGGATAATTAGGGGTCCCAGAGTGGTTCATCCAGTTAAAGTGCTGCCACTGGGAGTGCAGGATGAATCACCCCGAAGGAGGTGTCACATTGGCTCTGACGCTCCCAGGGTGGGGGATGGGAAACCTGCAGGGATTGCTTCTCCTCATCGCGCAACAGCGAACCCTACTGGCCAGACACAGAGCACGTTCAGCGTGGATAAGAGGCAGGGCTGGTCTCTGTTCTCTGGGATCGGCAGCCCGCCCTCCTCTGCTCTGGATTGCTCGTGTAAAAGTGATTCTGGCTTTAGGCTTGTGAGATCGGAGGACGCTCACACACCCTCAGGATGTCTGTGCTGTGAGGGGACTCGCTGTGGTGAGGAGAAAAAAACATAACGAACATTTCAAAACTGGGGGGGGGGGATATTAATTGGTCACTCTAAATTTAAAAAATAATCGATAGATTGATTTGCTACACGAGGCAACGGTTGTGGGGACCAGCACTAGTATTTTACATTTTCAGGATCCAAGAATGATCCAAAGCCCCAGTGCATTGTCTGTTTTTTCAATTGAGACACCATTTTATCTACAAAGCATTTAGAATGTCAAAATAACATTTTTAAACAAAAGAAACAGGAACTTTGCCATCTTTCAATGTGCAAAATTACAACATTCCTTGATGAAATGGCAGTGAAGATTCACCCCCAGGAATCTCATTGTTAGGTATGTTATATAAATACTTTACTTTCTAGATGTACTTAAACATATACACGTAAAAAAAACAGTTTCTGCTGTGGTGAAAAAATGCTTGGCAAGGGTGCATGGGAAAAATCCAAACACCAAGGTGGTCCCTGCATTGAAAAAGGTTGGGAACCACTGCTCTTGGGCATATAGTAATATTGCAATTCCTACTATCCTATAAATGTGACCTGGACACCTTATCGGTTCTACCCTGGAATCTGATTTTGTTTTTAAGCTAAAAATAAAATTGTGTGAGGTATGAGTTCAGCTGACTGTGGTTGTTGTTTGTTTAGGAGTTCATACACAGCCAGACGGGACGAAGCAGAGATTTCTTTTGGATTGGACTCTCTGATGAGGTCACAGAAGGAGAGTTTCTCTGGGTGGACAACACACTTCTGAATATAACGTGAGAACATGACACTCTATACTGTAGTGCACTGCATTAAAACCTGGTGAAAGGAATTGTTTTGTGGCACAGTGTAGAGCAATAACAACCTAATGCACAATCTGCACTGTATTTATGTATTTTTTTATGTATTCATTTAAATGTTTCAATGTGAATTTCTGTTCCACCTCACTCTGAATTGAAGGCTCCAGTCCCAGTGTTCAGAAAGTGAAAAGACTGGAACCCAGGCCTCCTCTAGAGGAAGGTGAAAGGCATGAATGAGAGGCTGCTGAACTAGCCCTCTGTCTGTCCATTTGAAAGAGTCAGAGGCACTGGTCCCAGTTCACTCGATGTATGGTTAATCATGGCAAGCTATTCATTAAATATTCATCTATTTCAGGTACTGGAAAGACAAGGAGCCAGACAACAAAGCTATTGTTAATTCTAAAGTGCATTCTAATGCAGACTGTGCTGTCATCGATTACAAAGTAGCTCCTCTGCAGAGCTGGGGTGATACACTGTGCTCTGTGCCAGTCAGAAGGGTTTGTGAAACTATCTTGGCGATCCCCGCTGGTTAAATATTCTCTACACCTGGTTACCCTCGTGCTGCAGACAGGCTGAAGATGAGCTCACACATTCACAGCCCTGTATGCAGCTGCTGATTGATCCAAACGAACCTGAATGTGTAAGATCTCTTTACACTGATCTGAATTCAAACATTTATAAAACTTAAAACTATAAAACTAGCCTTTCTTCAACAGCTAGAAATAATGTGTACTAATGACAGTCAATTTACAGTATTAAAGAATAAGCAGCTTCAATGTTATTGCACTTTTTATCTGCTGCTTGTATCTTTCTGAATGCTTCTGGCCTCTTTTTTTTCTAAAACGACTAATATTGACGTTCGTTTTAGAAAGAATTTACCATTTTTTCCGATCTTTATTTTTCAATTCAAGCAGAGAATGGGTGAAATTGACCTTTTATGCTTAAAAAAAAGACTATGTCATTGAGAAATATCTCATTTAGCAGAACCCCTTTATTATATTCAACATGCAACAAAACCATGGTTACCAACATGCTTCGTCCTGATGAGGAGACTTCAGCCGCCTGTTACAAGAGTATATTGCTGCAGAACGAAGGCTCTCACAGTGTAGCTCTCGCAGGGAGCTCACATAGGGTAGTGCTGCGTGCGTAACTCGTAATTTAGGTTTAAGGTTAGGTATTGGGTTAGGGTTAGGTTTCAGGGCTGGGGTTGGTCTTTGTACGTTTAGTTAGGTGACTGAGTAAATGATCTGTAATTTATATTTTCTTTTTTAATCTTTCCATCACTTTATTCAGGGAGATAGTTGTTACAGGGGGCATGTTAACACAGCGATTTTTTAAATGCAGGTAACATTAGCGCATAATCTTGCACTGAGATGGCCTAATTATGTATTAATCCATTCATAATTTTTATTACCGTTAGATGAGATATATAAACATGTCCCAGTAAGAACTTCACTTGGTAACAATTGTGCACGCAGCACTACCCTGTGTGAGTTGCCTGTGAGAGCTACGCTGTGGAAGTCTGCGTTCTGCAGCATACCTCTCTCACCAGTCAGGGTATTGGTAACAATCGTCAAGTGTTTTACTCTTGCACCCCATTTTCAAATCAAACTAGTAAATGTCACTGTATATCTATAGCAAAAGCTTACTTACACCTTAACCTGCGCTTAGAATGACAGACACTGTATCTGGCAAATGAAAGTGCGCAGTCGGTGCAGGTCTTGATGATTGACAGTCATTTAAACTGTGAGGGATTGGTTAAAGGAAGGTGAATGACAACGTAAACCAACTGGTTGGTAAACAAAGAAAATTAATAAAAAGTGTTTGGGATCAAAAATGAATGGGTTAAAAAAAAATACACTTTGTAAATAATAACTGTGTGTTAAATAAGGGAAAGTACAAATGGAAAAAAGTATGGTTTAAAACAAATATTTATTATTGGTCAGAGACAATACCTGGGGGACACTAGGACCAGGTGGAAGCTACTGGAGTCAAGGATGGCTCCAGTTCAAATTAATTGTCCAATTTAATGACCTGTCAATTGTTTAATAATATAATTGGTTACCATTTAAAATGTCTGTTTGGTGAATGCTTGAACGAGGGTGATGGTAGGAGCTGAGTTGGAGAGTTGGAGAGTTGGAGAGTTGGAGAGTGGGAGAGTGGGAGAGTGGGAGAGTAAAGACAAGGCAAAAGAATATTCGTATTGTGAGAACTGGTTAACGACATTTTGGAAAGGTATTTGGATTACGATTTTGGTTTTGGAGACGAGGTAACAGGCTTAGCCTGCCCCGTCATTAGTTAGGAAACGATTTGTTTAGTTAGGACCCGAGACTGGGTTAGGTTTTGTTTTCTTTATTTTCTTTATCAGTCTGTAAATAAAAAAACATACGCTACGGCATTTCCTTGCATCTGGTTGTCAAGTGTCTGATTGAAGCAAAGCCTGGGATAGGAACGCAGATCGTCACATTGTGGTACCAGAAGTGGGGCTGTTTTTTCTGACAATAAATTCAGACTCGTACCCTGGCTTTGTACTGTGATAAGAGTGGATCATGGAGGCGGCAGTACAGGCACTGTTGCAGGCTAGTGCTATGCAGCACGAGGCCAATCAGATGATACAGCAACAATTGACTGTAATGCAAGAACAAGTTACTAAACTGTTTGAAGAACGGGCTGTATCCACAACTTCTCTTTTACAAAAGATGACTGACCAGGATGATGTGGAGTCTTTCCTGCTAACCTTTGAGCGGACAGCGAAACGGGAGAAATGGCCGCAGGTTCGTTGGGCAGGGATCTTAGCACCACTCCTGATAGGGGACGCCCAAAAAGCATATTCTGACTTGGAGCCGGACTCGGCTGCTGACTACAGTCAGTTGAAGAAGGAGATATTGGCCCGGGCGGGAGTTACTACAGCTGTACGAGCTCAGCGGTTCCATGACTGGCAGTTCCTAAAGGATAAAGTGCCGCGGTCTCAAGTGTTTGACCTGATACATCTAACCCGAAAATGGTTACAACCGGAGCTCAATTCATCAGCACGGGTCGTGGAATTACTTGTCATGGACCGGTATTTGAGAGCGTTGCCGTTTTTTTTGAGGAAAACGGTTGGACAGGCCAATCCAGCCAACGCCGATGAACTGATATCTCTGGTCGAGAGTCATACAGCCGCCGACAGGTTGGCTCATTGTTCCCCGGAGGGACAACGCCGCTTCAACCCGCGCACCCCGTTCCTGAAGAGGCAGGAACACACCGACGTGGGTAAGACTGTGCTTGGGAAACGGGGTGACAAAGAGCAGCCACGGGCTGTGAAGGGACCTTGGGGTGAAAAATATATGGGACGGGATAACCCTGACATTATGTTTTAATTGTCATCAGAAGGGGCACATTGCTAGACAATGTAGAAAAACCCAAGGGGTAGAAAATATGGAGTGTGATTGGGCTGGTGCATATGGGGCCTGTGACTATACCTGCAATTACGTCACCACTGTTAATAACTTGTTTACCTCACGAATGTTGGAGGGGGATTATTTGTCTACTGTTAAAGTAGCTGGTAGGGAGACGGTAGCACTTTTGGATTCAGGTTGTGGGCAAAGTTTGATCACTGCGTCACTAATTGAACATTTAAATTTACCAGAGTGTAACGAAGTTAGGATTAATTGCATTCATGGGGACATTAAAACCTATCCGGCTAAGTTAGTGGAGATAGAGATTGGCGGAGAACCAGTACGCTATAAATTTTAAGTAGATTCTTCTGGCCTGGGATTTATCAAGAAATTCTTAATCGTTGTAATCAATGCAAAGAATGTCAATTGGTTTCAGAAAGAAAGCCTGCACCCGCTCCTTTGATTCCTTTGCCCATAATTGAAATTCCGTTTTCCCGAATTGGCATGGATTTGGTGGGGCCGTTAGAAAAAACGAGTTCGGGGTACAAACACATTTTGGTTATAGTAGATTACGCAACTAGGTATCCGGAAGCGATTCCCTTAAGAGTTGCCAGTGCCAAGAACATAGCTCGAGCCTTGTTGCAAGTGTTTAGTCGAATGGGTTTTCCAAACGAAATAATTACCGACCAGGGAACTCCCTTTGTGTCTTCAATACTGAAAGAGCTGTGCACGCTATGTAATATTAAAAAGATAGTGACCTCTGTTTACCACCCACAATCAGACGGTTTGGTGGAGAGGTTTAATAAAACACTAAAGCAAATGTTAAAGAAAGTAATGCGCCCTGATGGGAAGGACTGGGACCAGCTGTTGCCCTTTGTGCTTTTTGCTTTTAGGGAAGTACCCCAAAGTTCCACTGGGTTTTCGCCATTTGAGTTGCTGTATGGCAGACAACCCCGGGGGATTTTGGACATAGTTAAAGAAGCTTGGGAGGAGAAATCAAGTTCGGGCCAAAATGTAGTTGAGTATGTCTGTCAAGTGCAAGAAAGAATGGGAAAAGTTGCTGAAATTGTCAAACAGAACATGGAAAGTGCACAAGAGAAACAACAGAGACATTACAATGCAGGTGCTAGGTTAAGGGAGTTTGCAGTAGGAGATAAAGTTTTGGTTTTATTACCCTCACATGTACACAAGTTTTTAGCTAAATGGCAAGGGCCATACCAGGTAGTAGAAAAAATCTCTGATGTTAACTATCGATTGTTTAGGCCAGGTAAGAGGAACCCATATCAGCTGTTTCACATTAATTTGCTGAAGCCATGGAATGAGGGGGATCTGACCGAGAATGATACACAGACAGGAGTGTTGAACGTGAATGTGGAAGAGGTACTGATTGGTGAACAGTTGTCTGAGATGCAGAAGAAAGAAATAAGTAATTTAATACAAACAAATCTAGATGTTTTTTCAGAGGTCCCAGGAAGGACTAATCTGGTGGAACACAGGATTATTACACCCCCAGGGGTAGTGATCAGGAAAAGGCCATACAGAATCCCACAAGCTAAGCGAGAGGGTATGAAAACAGAAATACAGAGTATGTTGAAAATGGGAATAATCGAGGAATCGGACAGTGACTGGTCAAGTCCAGTGGTAATGGTCCCGAAACCCGATGGTACAGTAAGGTTTTGCATTGACTTTAGAAAGGTTAATGAGATATCAAAGTTTGATGCATATCCCATGCCCAGAATAGATGAAATGATTGAGAAACTGGGCAGGGCTAAATATATTACCACGTTAGATCTGACTAAAGTATATTGGCAGGTTCCTTTAGAAGAAAGCTCAAAAGAAAAAACAACGTTTGCTACGCCAGAGGGTCTTTTTAAGTTTACAGTGCTTCCATTTGGCCTTCATGGCGTGCCAGCCACTTTTCAGAGGTTGATGAATAAAGTTTTTCGTCCCCATCAGCAGTACGCTGCTGCATATCTGGATGATGTAGTCATTTTTAGTAAGGATTGGAAATCCCATTTACACCAGGTGAGCGCGGTATTACAGGCGTTGCGGGACGCTAAACTGACCGCAAATAAAAAGAAGTGTGCGTTCGCCTTACAGGAAACCAAGTATTTGGGGTTTATACTAGGGAATGGAGAAATAAAACCCCAGGATAGGAAAGCACATGCAATTCAAGCTTGTAAGCAACCAGCAAATAAGAAACAGCTGAGGGCATTTCTGGGGTTAGTAGGGTATTATAGACGATTCATAAAAGATTTTGCTACTCGAGCAGTTCCCCTGACAGAGCTGACGAAAGGAACAAAGTCAAACAAAATTGTCTGGAACTCGGAAGCGGAAAGGGCTTTTAAAGATTTAAAAACAGCAATTTGTCAGGAGCCAGTGTTGATCAGCCCAGATTTCAAGAAACCCTTCATTTTGCAGACTGATGCTTCTGTTGTAGGTTTAGGGGCTGTATTGTCCCAAGAAAGGAATGGAGAGGAACACCCAGTCTTGTTTTTAAGCAGGAAGTTGTTACCAAGGGAAATCAAATACGCCACTGTAGAGAAGGAGTGTATGGCTATTAAGTGGGCAGTAGAGGCTCTACGCTATTACTTGTGGGGTAGAAAATTTACCTTGGTAACAGACCATGCACCTCTAAAATGGCTTTACCGCAACAAAGACGGGAATGCAAGGGTGACCCGTTGGTTCTTATCTTTGCAACCGTACTGTTTCGAGCTCAAGTACAGAAAGGGCAAAGAGCATATTAATGCAGATTTTTTCACGGTACCCACAAACAGAGATTAGTTTGTTTGCACAACAGGGTGAGGTTAAATGGAGAGGTTGGGTACAGGACGGAATCTATGTGTCCAAACAGCGCTTAAGAGGCCTCGGACATTGGGTGGAAAATTGTTCATTTTTGCAGCTCTGCCAGGTTGGTATGCCCGATCCCACGGGATCGTGCAAAAGGGTGGGTAGTGTGAGGGATTGGTTAAAGGAAGGTGAATGACAACGTAAACCAACTGGTTGGTAAAGAAAATTAATAAAAAGTGTTTGGGATCAAATGAATGGGTTAAAAAAAATACACTTTGTAAATAATAACTGTGTTTAAATAAGGGAAAGTACAAATGGAAAAAGTATGGTTTAAAACAAATATTTATTATTGGTCAGAGACAATACCTGGGGGACACTAGGACCAGGTGGAAGCTACTGGAGTCAAGGATGGCTCCAGTTCAAATTAATTGTCCAATTTAATGACCTGTCAATTGTTTAATAATATAATTGGTTACCATTTAAAATGTCTGTTTGGTGAATGCGTGAACGAGGGTGATGGTAGGAGCTGAGTGGGAGAGTGGGAGAGTGGGAGAGTGGGAGAGTGGGAGAGTAAAGAGTAAAGAGTAAAGAGTAAAGACAAGGCAAAAGAATATTCGTATTGTGAGAACTGGTTAACGACATTTTGGAAAGGTATTTGGATTACGATTTTGATTTTGGAGACGAGGTAACAGGCTTAGCCTGCCCCGTCATTAGTTAGGAAACGATTTGTTTAGTTAGGACCCGAGACTGGGTTAGGTTTTGTTTTCTTTATTTTCTTTGTCAGTCTGTAAATAATAAACATACGCTACGGCGTTTCCTTGCATCTGGTTGTCAAGTGTCTGATTGAAGCAAAGCCTGGGATATGAACGCAGATCGTCACAAAACGATGAGTGTACTCTATCACTGCTTCAGTCAACGAGTCAGAACAGAATGAAATGACTGGCAATGAAACTACAGTAGCCTTCTAAGGGACCACTGAGATGACTAACAACGACCTCTAGCCATTCAGAGAGGAATAGAAACGGAACAGACAGAAAGTATAAAAACTACACAAACTAGAGACGATTTCTAAATGTATTATTTTTGGTAAGCAAATACTGAGTGGTTTTACCGACGTTTATCTTATGTAAATGTATTTGTCAACGTTTAACGAGCTTTACCGATTTAAAATCAGTAAGTACCAAGCCTAGTTATACATGAAAATCAATAGATTTATTTTTCTAACAAATTTTCTCCATATGCAAATGTTGGTGTTAGTTCGGCAAATGAAAGGTTCTTTCCATGCATGAAAAGGGTCATAACATACCTGCATACAGCTACTGGGGTGAGAGATTGAGCTTTCTTTTGGTTAAATTTGGTAGTCAAATCCTCCTTCTACCACCTCTGCAAAATCTTCTAAAGGTCTGTCCCTACCTTTTCCTCCCCGATGCAGAGATACTCTGTCATGCATTCATCTCTCGACTACTGCAACTCTCTCTATGCTGGTCTTCCGTCACGTGCCATAAACCGATTCAAAATGCCGCTGCTAGGTGGATCCTTACCAGATGTAAAAAAAAGCCTGATTACATTACCCTAGGGTTGCCACCTTTTCCGCACACCAAACCCAGACATATTTCTCAGTCAGCCTAGCTCTATCAAAACTGCAGTATATTGTAATACAGTGTAATATGTTCACCTCAGGCCAGGGTTGCGGGTAGCTAACGAACAACGTTTATTGTTTCTAATCCCACAAGTACCGTACAAGCAACAACAAATGTCGTACATTAAAACAGCGACACCCTACGGTACTCCAGGGTACTACATTATTATTATTATTATTATTATTATTTATTTCTTAGCAGACGCCCTTATCCAGGGCGACTTACAATTGTTACAAGATATCACATTATTTTTACATACAATTCCCCATTTATACAGTGGGGTTTTTACTGGAGCAATCTAGGTAAAGTACCTTGCTCAAGGGTACAGCAGCAGTGTCCTCCACCGGGGATTGAACCCACGACCCTCCGGTCAAGAGTCCAGAGCCTTAAACACTACTCCACACTGCTGCCCTACATCACAAACAGTTTAACACAATACCACCACATCTCGGTACAAATCAATAGTCATGCAGTATGCACAGTATTGTGCTCTTGATATTTCTAGCAATCGAACTTGCAAGCCAGAAAAATAGTAGCTATATCATGGTAGGTTAGAGACTAATCTTACCTGAGACAAGCAGCTGTGGTGATGAGTAACGCTGTAGTAAATCAATGCAATTTCTGAAGCGACGATCCTGTACGTGGTGTTTTTATTTTTTACAAATATCTGAGCCTGAAAAGCCCGTTTGATGGTCAGAATTATTTTACAGCCATTGTGTCAAGGCAACCCCCCCCCCCCCCCCCCCAAAATAAATATTAACAAACGTTATTAATAGACATTAAAAACTACGGCACTATTGGTTGTGTGTCGGTAGAGACAAAATGAGTCAAAATGTACTCAAATTTGGATCGGGTTTTTCAATGCTACTAATGGCTACTGCTAAATATGCAATGTTATACATATATGCACGCATATATGTGGTTTAATTATCGTAAGTAGCACATTTTACTGTAAAGGTAATGTATTTACACACAGATCAATGTAATGTAAAACATTCAAATGCTGGGACACAGTGTATAGATCAATGCTAAACAGTACATTTCTAATAAGATAGTGGAAATCCTTTAAGCAACTAATGACCGTATAATTGCAAATTTTGGCTGTTATTAAATTTGCATTTTTGCTACCTTGGTAGATTTTGACGTGAATTGATATGTATCACTTTGCACGTTCACAAAGAAAAATGTCAGTTTTGTATTTTTACTTTTAATTTAAAAAACATTCAAATACATGTTTACTTATTGAAATTTGTCTGCTAAAACAGTATCTAATTTACAGTAACTAGTTATAGCATCTACAATGTCACTGCAGCAACTTGGAGAACAACAAACAAGGCCTTCTAAAAATGAGTTACAATATTTATCATTCTTATATGGCCCTTCAATTTTAAGATATCACTAATTGGAAAGGATTAGTAACTGCAGTACACTTTAACAATAGGCATTTGCTAACTCTCAGTTTCAAAACGTAGCTCTGGTTCACTAACATCACACAGTGGGATGATCACAGTATCATGCAGTAACTGTAGGACAGTATTGCACGTGTGAAAATTAACAATAAAGCCGAAACCAAAAACGCTTTAAATTTAAAACGGGTTAATAGACTAGCAAGCACTGGCAAAAATCAGCTTTTTTTTATACAGTGCACAACTAATTTGTTTTAACATATTGTTTAGGGACTCCAATAAAGCTAAAATAAATTCCACTCCAAAATGTACCATTATATGGTATGTCAAATAAAATATTATACGAAGGTTGGTGTTTCTTATGCGTTTCACTTAAAACCGGACATTAGGGAGTCCGGGTTTGTTAATTCCTGCCACCCAGACACAGATGCCAATTCCCGGACTGTCCGGGTTCCGGACAGGTGGCAACGCTACATACATCTTGCCCAGCTGCACTGGCTACCTGTAGTTAAGGATTACTTTCAAAATTCTCCTGCTTGCCTACAAGGCCCTTCATCACACAGGTCCAGAGTATCTCTCCAGCCTGCTGACCCGCTATGTCCCTGCACGCAAGCTGAGGTCCTCTGACTGGCCTGCTTGTTATATACCCAAGCAAAAGTGCACCACACTCGGAGAGCGCTCTTTTAGCTTCATGGTCCCGACTCTCTGGAACTCTCTCCCAGCTTTATGCGTACAGCTCCCACAGTCGCTCGCTTCAAATCAACTCTCAAGACAATGCTCTTTAAGCCTGATATCTGTTATTAGCTGTTGTCTAAATTGCTATTTCAGGTTTTTCACTCCATATTCATGATTTTGTATGACGCACGCATCCACAGTGTTTAGAATTCACATCCTGTATTTAATGTAACGTGTCTAGTTAATGTATTTGCATTGTAATATTAATAGGCCAGTGTTTCCATTTTTTTTTTTTTTACTGTTTGTAGTCTGGATTCTTGCGAAGATGGCCAGTTATTTTGAACGTGTTAGGCAAATTCGGGGTGCAACGTTAGATATTATGTTGTTCGTGATCGTAGCAATCCTTTTATTGAATTTAGTGACGAAAGTTTTATACAGCGATTCAGAATGAGAAAAGAAAGCATAACGGAATTGGTTAATATATTAAAACCGCAAATAGTTAGACACAAAGACAAAAAAATTATCTTCCTCCACTCGTGTGGAGTGTCACAAAGATGGCGTGAGTGGTATGTGTGGGTGACGTCAGGTTCAGGAAGCAGTAGTTATCACAAAGGCAGGTGCGGGCAAAACGACGCTGCTGTGCGTATATTTATTACATATCTGCACAGCAGTGTGGAGTAGTGGTTAGGGCTCTGGACTCTTGACCGGAGGGTCGTGGGTTCAATCCCAGGTGGGGGACGCTGCTGCTGTACCCTTCAGCAAGGTACTTTACCTAAATTGCTCCAGTAAAAACCCAACTGTATAAATGGGTAATTGTATGTAAAAATAATGTGTAAAAAACAATGTAATTGTATGTAAAAACAATGTGATATCTTGTAACAATTGTAAGTTGCCCTGGATAAGGGCGCCTACTGAGAAAAAATAATAATACTTACTCTGAGATTTTATGCCGCTAGGTCGTTTCAGAAAGTAATTGGGGACCTGTTTCATGTCGACTGTGTGTAGAGTAATTCAGAATGATCTACTTGACTTCTCCCACTGTCTAAATAACACACGATCATCAGGTGTGGAAAACAAGATTGTGAATGGCAGCCATGTGGATTCAATGCATGCTGATTGCACATCATTTAGGTCTTCACGATTGCCTATTGAAGTCAGGGATGAAAACCTCTGAAATAAAAAAAACATATTCAGAAACAACCGGTGTGTGTTAGTGCTCACTTCAGTGCACACGTATGGGTTGTTTAAGATCTGTAAGATATATCTGTTACTTTTCATACATTCAATATAAGTCTCATGCAAGGGTTTGTCTGTTTCTTTTGAGTCTGTGTCCCTCTAGTGGCTCTCAGAGGGATAACTAATAGTCACACAGGATCCAAACAGTATTCCTGCTGTCCAGCTGATCATGTCTAAACTGTATCTGAGGGCTCTGCTCTGAGCTACAAATGAACCAGGGACGTCGCTAGGCCTAATATTCATTAGCCTCCCCTAAATAAATCAATATATCAGTCAATATATTTTCTCTGTGATTTCTTTTTTTTTTGGTCAACCGTTCCATCGCATCTTAAACTTCTTATCGGGCGGGCACTAGGACCTGGGGGAGGATGCTGCTGCAGAGGCTGCTGCACGCGCCTAGTGACTGTTAGGTCTACTTGTAGCTAACATTTTGGTTAACGTTAGCTACTTCTGTGGCTTGAGACTGCTAGCTAACAGTAAACTGACAGGAAAAGGCTCTGACAGGACGGATTCATGCAGATAGGCAACGATGTTAATTTGTGGTAAGTTAGAACAGAGACTTTGGAGTTCAAAGCTTTGTTAACCAATACGTTTTTATGTGAGGCTGCCTGTAAGTTACCGTCTAACAAACGTTGCGAGCTAGCTAACGGTAACGTTGTCTTTTAAATTCGACATAAGTTATGTGGCGATGATATCTAATTAACGTTGTATTTAATGTAGTTTTGCTATCTGTGCCAGGCTATAAATGAGACAGGTGACGTAACATCATGCACATATCTTTTCATACTCAATTGCTTTCATTCAGTAGGCCATTGCAAAACAATTATCAGTAGGTCATGTGTAGAAAAGGTGACATAGTGTTGATCACAATGTCATTGTATTATCCTCAATTTCTCAACTGTAGGCTAGCTAACGACTAACGTTAGATGGATATACGGAAATTCTTCGAGAGGCAGTGCCAGCAGCTCTGCCGAAGGCCAATCCGGTGAGAAATGAAGATTTTACCAGTTCAAACAAACAAATTAAAACTGATCAATCACCTATTAAGCCTTGAGTTATTGTAAATATGAGTTTAATAACAATACATGTCAAAACACAGCAGCATGAAACAAAATAAGCTTGAAAATCACACAAAATACAATTAATACCACATTAAAGCATTACAATGAGAACTAAGGTTTTAAACACCAATTTACCAATGAAATATTAGAACACACCGACACAATAATAAGGGATCGCACAATACCTGAATAGATACTTAAGAGTATTGTTACCTAGCCTGGAAAGCAGACAAGTTTCACCGTTCTGTTACCTTGTGTTTGTCCGAGTGTCAGGGCCCCTGATCTCGATGGATAAATACTGAGAGCCGAGGGCTCCATGTGCAGTCTTGTAGTTTCTTGTTTCTTTGAATCTGAGAGAGCAGGTCGACAGAGATCAGAGCAGGTGGTCAGAAATTAAGGAGCAGAGCAGATAGGCAGAGATCAGGGAGCGGGTAGCCAGAGATCAAGGAGCTAATGTTTACAGTCAGCTTTATACATTCCAAACAAAGGGATCGTTTAATTTTTCCCACCATGCACTCCGATTGGCTAGTTCAGGTCTGGATGGGCTCGCAACCTTGATTGACCCCCCCCCCCCCTTCCTATTGCTTGATTAGTTGATTATCATAATTTAGAAAGGGGAAACTTAAAACGTACATAACTTTTGCTAAATCATTCAGATTTTATTCTAAATTCCTGTTCTTTTTAACATAAGAAATTACATTTCTTTACAGGTTTTAAAAATAAACAGATTCTGTTAGGAATTTAATATTCTGCACTTGTTAGGCGGTTTAAGAATAAAAACGCTGGCATCTTTTACTAGTAGTGATTTTAAATCAATAATTATGTTAAATTGTTTTAAATCTCTTTGTGCTACCCACCCCGCCTTCCCTCACTAGACTGGGTAATTCAGTCACAGAGACGGGTTTGATTAGTTTTTGTTTCCTGAGTGCCTGATGTATTCGAGGTGTTAGATCGATCATTATTGTTTGTCAAAGCTAGACAATTAGGTTACATTTAGTTCAATTTATTTACTTTTCTGTTAAAATATATAATATGCACGACATTTGCAATATATTTGTGATCTGTGTGACATCAAAGATGGAAATGAGACTCCCATTGCATAGCAGTGTGACCCACTCCTGGTTTTCCTATGAGTTCAATAAGACATACCTGAGCTTACCTTTAAACTATGGCTAATCAAACTGCTATGCGACGGGAGTCTTATTCCCATCCCTGTGACATACAGAGACAGATGCCTTCAGGTACCCCCAGATTCTGATACTCTCAAAAACTTCTCATAAAGAATGTCCTTACCAAGTTTCTCCTCTGTCCATCTACCTCTATCCCCCACCTCGTCCCATCCACCCTTCGTCTCCCCCTTCTCTCTTCTCCATCCCTCTATCATTCCCTCTCTCTTACTCCTTCTCATCTCACATCTCTCCACTTATTTTCTCCCCTTCCTTCTCTCCCCGATAATCTCTCTTTACCCTCTCCCCCACTCACCAGATCTGTGCATCACTCTCTCTAAGAAGGTAGGTCTCAGTTTGAGATTTATGTTCCAGGCTTTTGTGTAGCGACACAACACCTAGAAAGAAGAAACCAAAACAACAACGAAGCCGAATGCAAGAGGAATGGCATATATACACTAAGGTTTGAACACTTGAAGCAATCTGACATGGCCTGACAACGATTCCTTTGTACTGGACAAGTTTGGATATTGAAGAGTGTGTGGTCGGTATCATGAAAATAACCAGAGGTTAAAATATTCTACAATCATAGCTTTCAGTACCAGGGAAAAGAAGCAGAGCTCCCTGTATATGCAGCGTTCCTATCATACCCCCCTGCTGCTGCAGGACATAGAAGAAGGATGGCTGTCTGTGTGTCTGTCTGTCTGTTTAGTTCTCATGAGAGTGACAGAAAGAGTGACAGAAAGCTTCAAGGAGGGAGGACGCTTGTGTGCCTGCCTGCAGCTAAAACTACCTGATGGAATGCAAACAAACTGGAGAGCCAGCACTGTCTGCACTGTTTCTGATGAAGCAGAGTTTTGTGTCTACAGTGCTGTATAAGACACTGGAACCTTTAAATGAGTTATCAGGGCAGGTAATCTTTCAGTTGAAATATTCGATACAATCATAGGGCCTAACCCATAGGGCAGAGGGGGCACGTGCTCCACCACTTTAAATACAATTTGCTCAGAGTATGCACGCTATTATTCTATGTTTTGTTACGATTTTGCCTTTAAACAGTTTAAAATGAAATATAACATTTGAATGGTATTCTTTAGCTGCAATACAGACAGTGGCACCACAACAGTGGCTCTGTATTATACTGAATAGCAATGCTAACAAGTGTAGGGCAGCTACAATGGGATGAGGCTGCTATTGGTAGAATGGGATCACAGTTTGCTAACTATACCCTTCCCATATGATCTTCAGTAGCAATGCAGACACACAGACAAACAGTGGCACTACAGCTGCAATGCAATCATTCTGTAATATAGTAGGGGACAATGGTAGCACAATTATAGGGCAGCTGCAATGATAATGCTGATTGTGCTAATAGGAGGTAAGAAAATGTATTGTAAATAGTTGGCTAGCTGCTTTAAAGAGTAAAGAAGCAAGCAGGTCTCAGCAGTGAGGTTAAATAGGTGTCAGGTGTTCTTCTGCCTCATGCAGCACAAACCAGCAGTGTGGTTGCACCCTTTTTTGCACCCCTGTGTGATACTGAACTGTGCTTTGCTTTTTGCAAAGGCTGGCTATGTTAAGTTGTGCAGAACAGGAAGTTTTTATATAGCACCCCCTGAGCTTTTTAACTTCCTGGGGTTGAAGTAAGGATAGGCGTAGTGCAAACAATTGCGCATGCAAAATCCAAATTGCCTAGGTGCCAGGCAATTATTTTGCACTGTAGGCTATGTAAGCTTAAGAGCAATGGAAATTACTCAACACGCACAAATAATGATCCGCAATTATGATAATAAGGGTCTCAATCAGCGCTGCCTGTGCATCAGGCTATTTACAACCCAGAGGTGAGGTGAGGGGAGTTAGGAGCACAGAGAGCAGTAGGCACTGTATGAGATTTGTGGAGCACAGAAATCAATTCAGCTATTAGGTCTAGGATGACCTGCAGAGTGAGACGATAATGCCTTACCACCGCATCAATCCGTCTTGCCCTTCTCCTCCGAACGTTTTCCTGCTTGTCCTCAGTAAGAGCCAAGCGTCGCCACATCAGGAAGTATACCACAGCAGCCATCCTGAGGCCCAAGACAGGTCTATGAAGGTGTGTGGTTTTATACAGCGCTTAATTACTTGCTTCTACAATGGTTTACACCTTGTAAGTGGAGATGCAAAGTTTTTGGAGGGTCAGCAATTGCCTAAGTCAAAGCAAAATCCTTACATCTATTATAATGTTTGTGCCTGCTTAGTATTCCAGATCCCTGCCCAGTTCCATGCTCTTTTCTTCATTTGAATACATTTCAATATCATTTAATTAATGATGGCAAAGTGCTAATTTGATAGCGGGTGCAGAACGCCAGGTGAAAACCATTCTTTACATAAGGCGCATTTTTTGTGGCCGCTAAAGTCCCACTTTTGCAGCTACAGATCACTTTGCACATATCGTTACATCAGCCCCCCCTCAGTCCACAGAACATCGCCATTTCAAAGAAACAGTGTCTTGGTCAGAGCTGTGTTAGTTTAGGGTTTTCACACCCATTTTAATATAGCTGAGCATTGCTGAATGGGGAAGTGAAACCCTTTACTTCCAAGCAGCTTCAAACAGACAGTGCCTATCCGCTATCTACACTACTCGACACACCATACACTCAGGAAGATGTCCGGTGATGTTCTCTACTCCTCTGTGAGGTTTTCTCAAAAGAAGAAAGGAAAGCAAGCAGCTGATGGAACCAGCATAGGTGAGAGTGGACTCTGTGGAAATGCCTGCCATGGTGTCTTTGTTACTTGCACATTTTGTGGCTGCCTTTATAGTTTCATAATATTGGTGCACCTGGGTCCCAATGAGGAAATAAGAAGCCACTGCGGTGGATTGAGGACATCCTTCTTGTGTTGCAGTCATGTCTGATTTATTTTATTTTTCAATTCATACTTTTATTGCAAGTTTCAAACTCTTTCACAGACTATAATGAGGCACAACTGTATTGTGTTGTCACTCTGCTTCTTTGCTATAATTCAATGCAATGGTTCTGTATTATACTGAGGGACAATGGTAGCACATGTATAGAGCAGCTACAAAGGGGGGGGGGGGGGGGCTGACGTAGGTAGAATGGGACCAGTGTATACTGATACCCTTCTCAAATTACATCTTAAATGCCAATGCAGACAGGCAGACAGACACAGACAGGCACTACAGCTTTACTTGACCAGACAAAAAGCACTGCAGTGTTGTTGCTCTTGTTCCTCTTTGCTGTAATACAGATATCTGTACTGCTTGTCAGTTTGTCCTTTTCATTAACAGATACACAATCATCTGTGTTTATCGATGAAGGGCATCTTGTTTCTTCTCCTTTATCATCACAAACAGGAAAGGAAGATGATGTCACCTACGCTACAGTGAAGTTTGGAGAAGCTCCGAGTCGCCAGCAACAGCAAGCAGCCTCCAGCAGCACAGCGGGTGAGATCTCTGAGGAGTTCAAACAGCAAAGCCACCAGAGCTCTGCATTTAAAGCACATACAGATGTATGTGCCATTGTAACCCCTCCGGTACCTTTGTGTGATGTTTGCAATCAGGCTGAATTGCTCACAGTCTTGTTCTAATATTTATATTTTGTTATGAAGTCATGTTTCTGTATTGCTCAGTCTAAATTGCTGCCATCTTGCTTGGAGGCCTTTTTATTTCATCTTGTGGCTCTTGGGTTTGTGATAGAAAGGACAGAGCCTGTCTAGCATGTAAATCACACCACAGCTCGTCAATGACTATGCTCGGACATCTAATAATGTTTGGAATGTGTTTTTAGAACAATCTGCAATGATGCTGCATCGTTCCTTTCACCACATGTTTGCACATCAATCCCAGAAGGTGTAAAAGACAAAAGCCCATAATATTTAGTGGGAAATGATTTTATGAGTAGATTTGTAAATACAAAGGACAATGGAATACACAGAGATGACCACGGTATATTAAGACAGTGTTGACCCTTATATCTGGGTTAGTGTCGATCGGAGACCCCACATGAACAAGCCTAGGGGCAGCTGTAAAGGCAGTGAAGGGGGGTGGAGGGATGTGGATGCTAGCTGTGGATGCACTCTCTCAATGCCTGCCATTATATTTCTCTCAGTCTACCATGAGTATTGCACACAACACACACATGTGAGGAGGGGGTCTTTGCTGACTGGAATGCCTATTTTAAAACCAATGTGTTTCTTCGTGTCTCAGATGTCTAGAATTGTTCAACCACTCCTCCTTTCTCTTATTGTGCAGAGCGAGTTTGTAAAGCCTGTCCACAGAACTGGGTGGAGTCCAATTGAAAACCTTATTGGGTTTACACTGAAATCTAAACTATATCAGGGATGAGTCCAGCTGACTCTGGTTGTGGTTGTGGTTTGTTTAGGAATTCATACAGAGCCAGGTGAGACGAATCAGAGATTTCTTTTGGATTGGACTCTCTGATGAGGTCACATATTCTTTACAGGGGCAGGCCTGCCACATTCATTTAAATGTTTCAATGTGAATTCCTGTGCCACCTCGTTCTGAATTGAAGGCTCCAGTCCCAGTGTTCAGAAAGTGAAAAGACTGGAACCCAGGCCTCCTCCAGAGGAAGGTGAAAGGCATGAATGAGAGGCTGCTGAACTAGCCCGCTGTCTGTCCATTTGAAAACAGTCAAGGGCACTGGTCCCAGTTCACTCGCTGTATGGTATATCATGTCAAGGTATTAATTAAATATTAATCTATTTCAGGTATTGGAAAGAGGGTGAACCAAATGACACTAAGTTTGATTGTCCAGTATATTATTCTAATGCAGACTGTGCTGTCATCGATTACAGAGCAGCTTCCCTGCAGAGCTGGGGTGATACACTGTGCTCTGTGCCAGTCAGAAGGGTTTGTGAAACTATCTCAGCGATCCCCGCTGGTTATCGCTAGACCCCAAACAGGACTGAAACACCCTGATTCTGAATATCAAACCTACAGTGCGGCCCCCGCCACGACTATCAATACACAATCAGAGCTACAGGATCAGAGTCATGAAAGAGAAAGAAAGCAGATCACCACGACCTTCATCCACAGAATACACAGGGACTAATGGAACTGAGGCATATGATGAGAAACAGCAACTCCACACACACCCAGATTGTGATCATCAATAACTTGTGCTAAAGAATGTCCTGACTAAGTTTCATTACTGTTAGAGGAGTTGTTCCCACAATCCTATTCACATATAGTATAATTCCCTGGTGTGTGTTTACTACACTGTTCCACACACACACACTCAGGTGAAATCAGGTCTCATACTGTGAACTTTACATTTTAATACAGAGCTAACCAATGATTTCCAATCCATCTGCTTACTTTGTATTAGCTTTATTAAAAAATTACAAACATAGATGTGCATATTTGTGTTTTAATGCTTGTTTTAATGGTATAAACTCTCTTATTATAACTGCCATCAACATTGCTTCAAACCACCAACTCTCTCTTCCTTTATTTTTGTCTATACTTGTGGGAGGCACAGCAGGCCTCCCACAAGTATGAACCAGCCCCTATTTATATTAGCATCACATTTGATTATTTGGTGTCACCAGTTGCTAGGTTAATGCCCTGGCTCCACACACAATAAAGCTGATCTCACCCCATAGCCACAGACATTGGTCTCAGAAATAAGAGGAAGGAAGTCTTGAGCTATACTTTAACTTTTTCCTGCAAATATCAAAAGTCTGCTTGTTCCATCTCCCTGAGAGTAGGTGAACAGTCACACTATATTAACCCAATATTGTCCTGTTACAATACCTTTAAACCCCTATCTTAGTCCTCTGTAGCTGACTCCTCATACAGCACTATATCTATAGAGATGGACAGCATTTACACTGTGTTGCAGAGTGAAGTGTGAAACCCCACTTCCTCTAGCCCCTGTCCAGCCCTGCAGAGTCTGCACTGTTAATATAGGAGTAAGAACTTCCTGTTCAGTTCAGACGTGTATCTGGCTCTTCTCAGACAGCACTTGCTATGGAGATGGACAGCTATGAATCAGATCAGGTTTATGAAAACGTGGACATCAAGCAGCCGCCAAGCAGGAGAGCAGGAAAGCAACATGGGGGTAAGTAGAGAGACACACAGACACCAATCTTCAAGTTAGCATGGTGTTCGAGGGTAGTGGGAGTTGTCTTTGGGAGGACCAGAAAGGACGTCACACACACAGGAGACTTGTGGGCAAACCTCAGTGCCACCTAGCAACTGAGTAGAAGTTTATTAAAAAAAACAGCAGGGCCAAAACCACAGTCGGTACCCAGGCAGAGTACCAGGTATTGCAAAACAAACACAACAACCCCCGGTAGTACCAACTATGGTAAAACCGGGTTAAAAATAAAAAGAGCAAATAAACCAGTCCCACACAATAATTAAGTAGTGCTCCAAAGGAGAGTAGCTGCCGTTCTCTAGACGGCCACGTTAGTGGTGGTGGCGCTGTGTCTGCAGTTGGCTCCTTCTCACACTAGCTGCAGCGTACTTCAGCACTCAGAATTAGACTTCCGGATACTTCCAAACATACGCTCCAGGAAGGAAGAAGGTAGTCGGGACGCAGGCAGCCGCCTGTTCAGGGGTCTGGAATATGAGCAGAGGTAAGTAGCAACACACACACGCAGCAGCCCAGCGAACTCCTGTTGCTAACCCAGGACAGAGAGCCCGAATGCAGAAACCGCGCAGCCTAAATACTGCCCAACCCCGCCTCCGCAATCAGCTAATGCCCCCGCCTCAGCCAACCGGCGAACACAGCACAGCTGATTGCAGAAAGTGAGCCCGGCGACCGAGCGGTTCCGCGTCAGGGCAAAACGACCCACCACACCAGAACTCCCAGTATGATCGTTTTCAGGTCGTTCGCCCCGACTTCGGGCTGCCCTATGCAACGCCACACGAGATCGGGAGGGCGGATTACAGCGGGACCCTATTACATCCCCGTCACATATCCCCCCCCTCAGAGTGGAGCCGTAGGCCCACTCGGCCTCTTCTAACTTCCCCAATTGGCCCCCCTCCCTCGAGAAAAAGTCAGCATTTTGGTGTTCCTTACCCGCATGATGTTTAACAGTGAAGTTAAAGGGTTGCAGCGCCAGACTCCACCGAGTAATCCGGGCGTTCGTGTCCCAAATGCTTACCAAATGCTCCCTCCAGGTGGAGCTAAACACTACCACGTCATCAATATACGCTGCCGCATACTGACGATGTGGGGCCAACACCTTGTCCATCATTCTCTGGAAAGTCGCCGGGGCTCCATGCAACCCAAAAGGCATGGTCTGGAAATGAAACAAGCCCCCTGGGGTCGCAAATGCGGTTTTCTCCCTAGAGCTGGATGTTAATGGGATCTGCCAATATCCCTTTGTCAAGTCCAGAGTTGACAGGTACCTCGCGTCTCCCAGGCGATCAAGGAGTTCATCCACCCGGGGCATGGGGTACGCATCGAACTTAGAGACTGCGTTGACCTTCCGAAAATCTACACAGAAACGGGTGGTGCCGTCCTTCTTAGGTACCATTACCACTGGACTGCACCACTCGCTCTGGGAAGGTTGCACAACTCCAAGTTCAAGCATACTATCCACCTCCCGTTGCATGACCCCCCGTTGACTTTCCGGGATCCGGTACGGCCGCTGCCGAACAGTGGACACGGAGGAGTGATAATAGCATGTTCGATGACGTTAGTCCTACCGGGCACCTTAGAAAAAAACATCATCGAATTCCTCAATCAATGACCTCAGCTCTACCTTCTGCCGGGGAAGCAACTGTTCCCCCATCGTAATCGAAACGGTCTGACCCAGTGGCCCCACTTCGGGACCAAAATCCTCGCCGGGGCTATCGTGGGTAATAAACAAGGCCTCTCTCTCTCTCCACGGCTTTAACAAATTTATATGGTAAATTTGGAGGGGTCTACGGTGGTCGGGCTGCCTAATCTCATAATTAACTTTTCCTACTGCCCGCACCACCTCATATGGGCCTTGCCACTTAGCAAACAGTTTCGATTCCGAGGTCGGAAGAAGCAACAGTACCTTGTCTCCGGGTCGAAAAGTCCGAATTCTAGCTTTTTTATTGTACTGTTGCTGTTGCAATTGCTGAGCGTTACGTAGGTTCTCTTGTGCCAATCGACCGACCAATTCCAGGCGGTCTCGGAGCAGTAGCACATATTTCACTACATTTTTTGAAGAAGTTGTTTGCTCCTCCCAGCCCTCACGCACCAGATCGAGGATGCCTCGGGGTTGTCTCCCGTACAGCAGCTCAAACGGGGAGAACCCCGTGGAGCTCTGTGGCACTTCTCTCACGGCGAACATAAGGAAAGGAAGGAGCCGCGCCCAATGCTTCTGTTCCTGATCTACAAATCGCTTCAACATCTGCTTTAAAGTCTGATTAAAGCGCTCCACCAGTCCATCGGTCTGAGGATGGTACACCGATGTCCTGATGGGGCGAATTTTTAGAATTTGATACACCTTTTTCAAGGTGGCTGACATAAAGTTGGTTCCCTGGTCCGTCAGAATCTCTTTGGGAATCCCTACCCTGGACATAATCTGTACTAGTTATTTTGCTATAGCGACGGCACTAGTGGACCGGAGCGGCACCGCCTCTGGATATCGCGTAGCATAATCCACCACTACTAGAATGTGCGTATATCCAGAGTCGGCGGGTTGCACCGGCCCCACTATGTCTACCGCTATTCATTCGAAGGGGGTTCCCACAAGGGGCAGTGGGACCAGCGGAGCCGGGCGAACTCGAGCCGGCGCCACCCTCTGGCATTCGGGACACTCCGCCACGTATCTCCTCACATCATCGTGCAGTCCCATCCAATAAAACCGGGCCAGTATCCGTTCCAGGGTCTTTTCCCCGGCCCAGATGGCCTGAAAATGGAATGTCATGTGCTAGTCGCATGACCTCTTGGCGAAAAGACCCCGGAACCAATAATTGTGTTACGGGCTGTCCCGTGCCCGGGGCCTGGGATACCCTATACAGTAGGCGCCCAGCCACGACAAAGTGAGGAAATGTGGGCGGCCCGCAACCGTCAACTTCCTTCCCCTCGACAGACCGGACCCGCCCCCGGATGTGCACCAGAGTGGGGTCGTTAGCTTGCTCCCACTCTAGGTCCACATCCCGGTCCCAGACTCGCGGCATGTCGAGCGGAGGTTCGGTAGCTTCCGCCCTGGGCTCCTCAGTAGCCAGTTCCCGCCGGTCACACTGAACACCCACCCCCTTCAGTTTCCGTTTGGTAAGCTGAGGAGACTCTCCCACAAGCCCCCAGCCTTGCCTTGCTACTGCCCACTCCAGTTTCTCGGCCCTCCGCTCTCGTTTAGTTTTACGGGGCCGGAACTTAGCAGTAAACATATCGGCTTTCAGCGGAAAGATCCGGCCAATTGAATCACCCGCTGAGACCACCCCTTCTCCAGTCGGTGGCCGGGTCGTCCTAACCTTAAGTTCTGAGTAATAAGGCCAGTCTCGACCCAAAATTATAGGGTACGGAACCCACTTCGCGACGGCCACGACTACCTGGCACGTCCGACCATCTATGGTCAATCTAACTTTAGTGGTTGGGTATGGCTTGGTGTCTCCGTGGATACACGAAATTGCCACAGATCCCTGCGGCCGCCCAGCCACCCCCTCCATGAGAGCTTCACGAATTATAGTGTGGTTGCACCCCGAGTCCACTAAAGCGTGGGTGTTCACTTTCCCAATAACCACAGACACAATGCAAGGCCCCTCCCGTCCCTTTCCCCGGTACTCACCCTCCGGTGCAGCTGGATAGCGAGAGGCCACATCACATTCCATGGCAGCGGGACACATCCTGGCAATATGTCCAGCCTCGTGACACCGGAAGCAGATGAGAGGGGGTGGCGCTACCGACGCCGGCTGCTTGTTCCCTACCCCACCACTTGGTGGGTTCCAGGGAGTGGATCTGGCCCAGCTGGGGGCTAACCTCATTCTCCACTTTGGAGGCGAGGCGCCCGATGGGTCGATGGAAGCCACCGGCTTCGGTGGGAAACGAGGGGCTGGAGTCGGGGCCTTCGGTTTCACGGGAGCTGGGCTGGGGTCCTGTCGAAGGGCTGCATCTTCATACGCCTCCGCCAGTTCCACTGCTCGCTCCATGGTGTTTGGGGTGTTCCTGGCCACCCAGTCCCGGGTCCCTGGATCTAGCACAGACAAGAACTGGTCGATAGCCACCGACTCCATCAACTGTTGTTTGGTACGATCCCCTGGTTGCAGCCAGCGAGTAAGGTGGTCCCAGAGCTGTTGAGCGACGATGCGCGGGCGGGCTCCCTTCGGCCGGACATAGTGTCGAAATTTACGGCAGTGAGACTCAGGGGTGATATTCAGCCGTTGTAATATGGCCACCTTCACTTGCTGATAATCCCTGGCGGCTTCATTGCTTAGGGCCCGGTAGGCTGCCTGTGCTTCTCCCGACAGACATGGGGCAAGCTGCGCCGCCCAACACTCGACCGGCCAGGAGGATGCTTCGGCGACCCGTTCGAACGTCGTGAGGAACGCTTCTGGGTCGTCCTCCGACGTCATCTTTTGAAGCCGGATCTTAGGCGGCGGCTGCCCTGTTGGTGGTGCTGCCGCGGGCGCCTGAGTCCGCGCTAGTACCAGAGACTGCACCGCTTGGCACATCGCCGCCATCTTCTCTGTGATCTCCAACATGTGGGCCGTCCTCTCGACATCCCGCTGCGCATCTCGCTCCTCTCGTCGCCGCTCCACACCGTCCCGGTGTCGCTCTTGGTCCTGTAAGAGGACCTGCAGGGTGTGCTGGTCCAGAGACATCCCACTTCTGACACCACGTGTTCGAGGGTAGTGGGAGTTGTCTTTGGGAGGACCAGAAAGGACGTCACACACACAGGAGACTTGTGGGCAAACCTCAGTGCCACCTAGCAACTGAGTAGAAGTTTATTAAAAAAAACAGCAGGGCCAAAACCACAGTCGGTACCCAGGCAGAGTACCAGGTATTGCAAAACAAACACAACAACCCCCGGTAGTACCAACTATGGTAAAACCGGGTTAAAAATAAAAAGAGCAAATAAACCAGTCCCACACAATAATTAAGTAGTGCTCCAAAGGAGAGTAGCTGCCGTTCTCTAGACGGCCACGTTAGTGGTGGTGGCGCTGTGTCTGCAGTTGGCTCCTTCTCACACTAGCTGCAGCGTACTTCAGCACTCAGAATTAGACTTCCGGATACTTCCAAACATACGCTCCAGGAAGGAAGAAGGTAGTCGGGACGCAGGCAGCCGCCTGTTCAGGGGTCTGGAATATGAGCAGAGGTAAGTAGCAACACACACACGCAGCAGCCCAGCGAACTCCTGTTGCTAACCCAGGACAGAGAGCCCGAATGCAGAAACCGCGCAGCCTAAATACTGCCCAACCCCGCCTCCGCAATCAGCTAATGCCCCCGCCTCAGTCAACCGGCGAACACAGCACAGCTGATTGCAGAAAGTGAGCCCGGCGACCGAGCGGTTCCGCGTCAGGGCAAAACGACCCACCACACCAGAACTCCCAGTATGATCGTTTTTCAGGTCGTTCGCCCCGACTTCGGGCTGCCCTATGCAACGCCACACGAGATCGGGAGGGCGGATTACAGCGGGACCCTATTACATCCCCGTCACACATGGGTACCCCCATTTCTCTTTCTCTTGTCTTCTGTTTTCCCATAAGCATTCTCTTATATATTAAACAGAGCTTTGACACATGAGAATAAACAAATAAACCATCTCTAAAGCAGTAGGAAAAGGTTTCATGAACTGCAAAGTTGATTTATTTACTCAAAATGGGCTTTATAAAAGAGTCCTTAACGTTTTGTAAAAAGGGCGGCGGGCTGACGGCAGCAGATTGACAAGAACATTAAATGTCTTATACTAAAAATAAATCAGTATGCAGGAAATATTAGTATGTTGGTTTTGTTACTACTAGAGCACTCTGCAGTTCTGCAAGGGTTAAATTTGACAACAACAACAACAAAAAAAGGAAATATAAAATTTGCAGCCCCTCTTCATTGTCTATACTGGGCACTGCTGCCATGTTCAAACCCACTTCACAGCCCTGTATCAAACACAGAGCTGTTTTATGAGTGCTGTGCTCATACAGTTTGGACTTGATAACACAGTGCAGTGGGTAGGACTGCAAACTGGAAACACCTGCTATGTACAGGACCCACTAATCTAGTGATTCTGCACAATTACCTTCACTTTAGGATTTGAAAAAACTTCTGATTGAAAATATGACTGAGGGTATTTAATGTGTGTGCAAAGGAACCAAAGCTAGGGATACATATTGCTGGAGACAGGAATCTAGTGATTGAGAAGTCTGCTATCACTATGCATCTCCACTAGGGGATAAAAACAAACAAAAGCATTCGGTGTGACGGTGTGCAATATTTACAGTGAAACAGGGCCATGGAGTGTGCGGTGTCTATACACCCCATCACAGCCTCCTTCTCTGAGCAAATCACTGTAAAGTTCAGAGTGAGAGCTACATTGCTTTTTAAACAGTAAACATACATCTCTACCACAGAGACTGAACTACTGCTAGCTACCCAATCTACTGACCACCTGACCACCTCTGAGGCTCACAGTTTACATTAAGTCTGTACTGCACATCTTTTTCATGCATCATCATGCACACTTAAAGACTTTTCCACTGGGGTTGTACTGTCACAGTGCTTTTCATGGGACGAACATGTTTTTCAAAAATGAGATATGGTGACCTGCTCACAAAACTTTAATGACTGTTATAAAGGATTGTCTTTTAAGGGCTGTAAGACAGTTTATGAACATTCCATAATGTGCATATCAAATATTAGTATGTTAAATTACTACTGGTGCAGTCTGCAGTTAATAATTATTCTGCCTCTGATTTCATAGAAAGAAAAAACACACAATGTTCTTTGACCCTTCTCAGGGAATATTACATTGCATCTGTTTCAAACTAAATGTAATGAATGAACTGCTTCTTAAAACTGTTCAGAAATGCAGCTGAATATTGTCAGATTGAGGAGGATGTAATATTGGTTTATCTACTGTAGTTGACTTGCGTTTCTTTGCCGAAGGACAGTTTGTCAAAAACTGACTTAAAATGAAGTTTGTAGCTTCAATGCAGTCTCAAAACGTGTTGACAATTTGTTGCAAGGTAGTGCATTTTTTCAGTCATGAACAGCTTTTGAAAAGCAGTTTGTAGCTTCAATACGGATGGAAAACTAAAAAAATAAAACTGCTCCAGTTTGCAATCTTTCAATGAGATGTCAGCATCCTAACAGCTTTCCAATATTGCATTTCTAGCCACTAACTTACTCACATCTGTGCAATCACAAAAAACATATATATATATATATATATATATATATATATATATATATATATATATACATACAGTGCCTTGCAAAAGTATTCAGACCCCTGACCAATTCTCTCATATTACTGAATTACAAATCGTACATTGAAATTTCATTCTATTTGATATTTTATTTTAAAACACTGAAACTCAAAATCAATTATTGTAAGATGACATTGGTTTTATGTTGGGAAATATTTTTAAGAAGACGACTTACAGAGACTAGGGTGTGTGAACTATGCATTAGATTACAATTACATCTCACCCAGAAGACAGAGCACAAGGAGGTTAAGTGGCTGAGGTAGGATTTGAACCGGGGACTTCCTGATTTCAAGCCCTTTACTTTAACCACTGGACCGCACAGCCTCCTCTCTCTCTATCTGTTGATCTATCTATATATATCTATATATCTATATCTATATATATATATATATATATATATATATATATATATATATATATATATATATATATATATATATATCCTGTACTTCAGAATATTGTAATCTGCCAAGTGTTTAACCATCGTACTACTTTATTACAACTAAAACACCAGAAGCAGCTTTAGATTTCATATACTTCATATCAATGCACCAATTATAAATGTGAACAGCTGAACTTGTTTTTACAAAAAAAGGGTTAAAAAAAGTATTGTTGATTTATAATAGACATGTTTCTGTATATGTTCAATACCTAATATCAGGGATGAAAATAACTCTCTCATTACAAAGCAATTTAAGCTTGTTACCTATACACACTGTAGCTAATCCAGCTCATAGTAAAACCTGGAATGAGTGAAACTGCCATGCAATAGGAGTCTTATTTCCATCCCTGAATATAAATCCTACATAAAAGTTGACCATTTTCTTATAAAGCAATTCATATTTTCCACTGTTATATATCTTCACATATGCAATATATGTAACTATGTAAGGTATGAAATACCGTATTCTAAACACAAATAATCTAAATTATTACATATCCCGAGAGATACAGAGTAAATCAGTCCTGCCTCAAAACATTTAGACCAGGGATGCAGGAGGCCTGTCTGGCAACTTGTATTTTCTGCAGCTACCGTGTTGAAGCAACCAGCTAATGAAGAAGAAGAAAAAAAATCCATATACTGTACTATATACATTGCTTTGATTCCTGTTCCCAGTTAAAAATATTGCCCATCTAATCATTTACAGTAGATTATCACATTTACAAATCAATGCAGATATATTGACATGAGTTGTCTCACTCTTTTCCTCCCTCAACCCACTTTCTTTTTTCCCCACATGTCCTTCCTCAAACCTCTTCTCTCCCCCTTTTCTCTCTCCCTCCTCCTTCCCTCCCTCCCTCCCTCTCCATCTCCCTCCTTCCTCTTTCCTCTTACTCCCTCCCAGAACTGTAACAAGTGAGGTCATGTGGTAATTTCTAACAAGACTGACAGGAAGAGGACTTTAACATTGAATAGAAGGGCTCTCAAAAAGGGATTTTGTAAAGTGTTTCCACAACGGAAACTGCAGTTCACACTTCAGCCCGGTCTCTCTGCTTCAGCTAGAAAACACAATGTGACCTCATCTGTGACAATTTGCATGTTCATACTGTGTCTTCTTTGAAATGCACTTATACATTGCACATAGAAATCCGTAGATAAACTGCTGCATCCCGGTACCTGTGCTGTAGGTCACATGGTCTGACTGCAGTTCGGCCATTGGAGTGATTTTGAACTACAGCACAACAGGAAGTGATCAGGTACCAGGAAGCAGCAGCAGCAGCTTTTAATTTGTTTTGCAGAAATATCTACATATTTCCGACTGAAGTGTCTTTTTTTTTCAGAATCGGCAGCACCTGTGGATTCTTCTGATAGACAAGCAGCTTACTGTGGATGGGATGTGTGGCTTCTTATAGCTCTGAGCTGCCTGCTGCTGGCAGGCAGTGTAGCCCTGGGGGTGCTCTGTGAGTACACTGAACCTGTTAAACGACTGTACTTAGAACTGGAGAAATTACAAACAATCATTTCATACCTTCAGAAACACCCAATCATAGATTTCAAGGTATAACTTGACACCCGTGGTTGAACTTGACCTGGGCAATAAGCGAGTTATGTGCACCGAGTGTGAAGCCAGTATCTCCAAGCGTCAGGTCTTTCAGAAACCCTTTGAAATGGTTTCTACGATATTAGGAACAGCAAGGGTGGCAAGTGCAAAAACTTGAACTACTTTTAACATGAAAATAGTCACAAGATCCTCCTTGGGGTTGAAGTTGAAACTGTATTATATCTACTCATATCGTCAGTGATTATGGATCTGTGTCACAGTAAGCTTGTGTATAGAGACAGTAGGGTTTGTGTGCAGCTGTTTGATAAAAGCACTCTCCATTGCAGTTTATAACCTGCAGACTAAGAACCTCAAACTTCAATCCCAGTATTCAGAACTGGAAAGGAACTACACAGACATCTCTGTCACAGGTGAGTGCTGTTTCAGATTCTATTCAATCACGTACTTTATCGTTTCTTTTTTCATTGATAGATCTTAAGTCATTTATTACGTCAACATGTTTTGTTCAGAGCTGTACCATCCCCATTGGGCCTCTCACTCATTTTCTCGATGAACTTGACTATCTCCTCTCCTCCCTCCCCTCTCTGTCTACTCCTACTGTCCTGTCAGATGATTTCAATATCCATCTCTCCAACCCCACCCACTCTGCCGGATTCCTTCCTCTCCTTCACTCCTTCAACTTCTCTCTCTCCATCCCCTCCATCCCACAAAGCTGGCCGTCAACTGGACCTCATCTTCTCCAGGGCCTGATGCCCCTCCACCTTCTCTGTCACCCCTGAGGACCTCTCTGATCATTATTTCATCTATTTTTCTCTGTCTCTCCCTACTCCACATACCCCCACTGTCACCTCTTACCGTAACCTCCGCTCTCTCTCCCCTTCTCTCTCTTTCTCTCCCCTCTCTCCCTGCTCCTCCTACCTCCACTGTCACCTCTCGCCATAACATCTGCTCTCTCTCCCCTTCTGTTCTTGCCTTCACCGCTCTCTCACCTCCCTGCTATTGACTCCTTCTCCCAACTCTCTGTAGACTCTGCTACCTCCACCCTCTTCTCCTCCCTCACCTCCTCCCTCGACTCCCTCTGTCCCCTCACCTCCCGACCTGCTCGTCCCTCCCCTCCCCAACCCTGGCTCTCCTCTGTGCTCCGCTCAGTAAGAACTGGAAGAGAACCAAACTCTCTGCTGCCCTAGACCTCTATCGCTCCCTCCTCTTCTCCTTCTCCTCTAATCTATCCTCTGCTAAATGCTCCTATTTCAAATCTATTATCCAATCCTCCACTAACAACCCCTGGAATCTAGCCTCTACCTTCGCCTCCCTCCTCAACCCTCCCCCCTCCTCCTCCCTCCTCTGTCTCCTCTGACAACTTTGCCTCTTTCTTCTCCACTAAAATCTCTAATATCCACTCTTTAACACCTCCCCCCCCACCCCTCCCGCTCCAACCCCAACACTCTCTGTCTCCCCTACTAACTCACCCTCCTGCTCTAGTGTGTGGAGGTTGTGTGGTCCAGTGGTTAAAGAAAAGGGCTTGTAACCAAGAGATCCCCGGTTCAAATTCCACCTCAGCCACTGACTCATTGTGTGACCCTGAGCAAGTCTCTTAACCTCCTTGTGCTCCGTCTTTCGGGTGAGACGTAATTGTAAGTGACTCTGCAGCTGATGCATAGTTCACACACCCTAGTCTCTGTAAGTCGCTTTGGATAAAGGCGTCTGCTAAATAAACAAATAATAATAATAATAATACTCCCCTTCATCTCCTCCCTTTTCAACACCTCTCTCCTCCCTGGCCTCTTTCCCTCTGCCTTCAAACAAGCCTGTATCATCCACCTCCTCTGCGCTCCCCTGCCCCCAGAGCCCATTCCTTCTCCACCCTCACCCCGCAGTGGTGGAACGACCTTCCTATGAATGTCAGGACTACCCAGTCCCTAACATCTTTCCGGCACCTTCTCAAGACACACCTCTTCAGATAACACGTGTAAAACTTAACTCTTTCCTTCTGGACTATATAGCACACTGCCTTTAATGCACTTTAACTTGCACTTATCTGCTCCCTATTTTACTGTAATTCTGCACTAAACCCAATCTGTTGTATTTTGTATTTCAGTTGCACTGTTATCTGCTCTTGAACTGCCCCGATATCAAATCATAATGTGTTATTTGCTCTTATTAGGACTGAAGTCATTGTATTTTGTATCTTGCTCTTAATTGTACTGTAATTCTTGATATGTATTTTTTGTATACAACTGTAAGTCACCCTGGGTAAGTGTGTCTGCTAATAACAATAATAATAATAATAATAATAATAATAATAATAATAATAATAATAATAATAATAATAATAATAATAATAATGCGAAAAAACTATGAAAAAAGACAGGACCAGACAAATGTATCTTGTGTCATATCTGCTGTATTCATCAGTGATTATGGATCTGTGTCACAGTAAGCTTGTGTATAGAGACAGTAGGGTTTGTGTGCAGCTGTTTGACAAAAGCACTCTCCATTGCAGTCTCTGACTTCCAGACCAAGAACCTCGAACTCCAATCCCAGTATTCAGAACTGGAAAGGAACTACACAGACATCTCTGCCACAGGTGAGTGCTGTTTCAGATTCTATTCAATCACATACAGTCCATGTCACAGGTGAGTGCTGTTTCAGATTCTATTCAATCACATACAGTCCATGTCACAGGTGAGTGCTGTTTCAGATTCTATTCAATCACATACAGTCCATGTCACAGGTGAGTGCTGTTTCAGATTCTATTCACTCACATACAGTCCATGTCACAGGTGAGTGCTGTTTCAGATTCTATTCAATCACATACAGTCCATGTCACAGGTGAGTGCTGTTTCAGATTCTATTCAATCACGTACCTTATTGTTTCTTTTTTCATTGATAGATCTTAAGTCATTTATTACGTCAACATGCTTTGTTCAGAGCTGTAGGATTACAGAGCATTAGACATAAATAAAGTTGTTTATATTATTGAGATATTCCAACAATAATCAGGGTGGTTCAATTTTCTTTCTAAAATCTATCACAAAATGTGACGGGGGACTGCCCCGTCTTTATGATCATGGTTGGGACTGGCAGGGAGGGGGTTAAAATTCCTCCCTGCCAGGAAAACATGTGATGCCACAGGGGATAAAAGCCAGGGGAGAGGCCCTGGCTAGGGAGGAGAGTTCCAGAAGAGGAGTGTTTTGTTTGTACTGTGCTTTTGTAAGTTGTTGGTTCCAGTGAAGGCAACGCCCAGCCTGGAAGCTTTATTTTGTAAGTTTTGCTTTGTGTTTATTTTATGTTTAAAACCTTTTTGTTGGCCCTTGTGCTGGTTTATTTTGTATTTTTGTTTATTAAAAATCTTTATTTTTGAACTTCAAACTGTCTCTGAGTCTCAAACCTCGGTCAATCCTTTCACATTTGGTGTCAGACGTGGGATAGCGCCACCTGGAGGCTCAGAGCAGTATTTTTTTTTTTTTTCTCTTGAATTTTGGGAGGTTTTTTTTGGTAAATGGGGAAGAAGAGCAGACAGCGGCAAAGGCAGGAGATGCAGCAGCCGAAGAAATGTAGGCTGCTGCAACAACAGCCACCCCAGCTGGAGGACCCAGCCAGTCTTTTCCCCTGGTGCTCATGGTGCGGGATGCTGGATCATCGGTGGAGGTCCTGTCCAGATGGGCCACCAGCTGACTGGTGTGGGCGCTGTGAGGTGGATGGCCACAACTGGGCAGGATGCCCCCACAATCGGGACCGGGAGCAGCTGCAAACCCTGTCCTCGGCAGCCACCCCACCACTTCCAACATCGCCGCCTTCACCACCATCATGGGAGATCTGGGAGTGGCTGGTGCACCCCGAAGCAGACCTCCCCCACGACCTTCCCATAGCCATCCGCACACTGTGGCGTCGAGATGGGGAGAGGTGGGAAGAGTGGGAGAGACGACACCACCCGGTTTCCCTCCAGGATATTGCCAGCATGGTGCTGGATTACCTGGAGTTAGACATGGGAGGGGCTCCCGTCAGTGAAGTAGAGGAGTGGTGCGCTCACTGCTGCCAGTACGGGCATGAAGAGAACGCGTGTCGAGAGCTCAACTGGGAGCCAGACGTGGAGGAGTCTGAAGAGGAGGCAGATGACGACGGGGAGTTGTTTTTAAAAAGTCTCGAGTTGTGCACTGGCTGTGGGGCATATGGGCACACAGTGGCCATCTGCCCCACGCAAACAGAGGGGAGAAGAAGGAGGCAGAGAGGAAGGAAGACATGGGAGGAAGAGGAGTGGTGCACCCAGTGCATGCAGTGTGGGCATGAGGAGCACCACTGCCCGGAAGTGTTATCGGACACAGACCTGGAGTGGGAGGAGCCCGAACATCCTGCGCCTGAGTGGGAGGAGCCCGAACGTCCTGCGCCTGAGTGGGAGGAGCCTGAACGTCCAGAGCCCAAGAGGGGGGAGTCGGTGCGTCCAGAGCCCAAGAGGGGGAAGTCGGTGCGTCCAGAGACCAAGAGGGGGGAGTCGGTGCGTCCAGAGCCCAAGAGGGGGAAGGCCCAACGTCCACGTTCCAGGTGTCCACCAGCAGAGGGAGAGTTCCTGCTGGTTTTGCCTCCATCACCGTCACCAGCAGAAGGAGCATGCCTGCTGGTTCCCCTGCTGCCGCCGTCCCGAGAACCAGAAGGGGAGGAGCTGCCTTCCTGAGAGCCAGAAGGGGAGGAGCTGCCGTCCCGAGAGCCAGAAGTGGAGGAGCTGCCGTCCCGAGAGCCAGAAGGGGAGGAGCTGTCGTCCCGAGAGTCAGAAGGGGAGGAGTCGCCTCCCGAGGGTCCGCCACTAGAGGGAGACGAGTTGCTGTTTCCGCCTCCGCCAGCAGAGGGAGACGAGTTGCTGTTTCCGCCTCCGCCAGCAGAGGGAGGCGAGCTGCTGTTCCCGCCTCCGCCAGCAGAGGGAGACGAGCTGCTGTTCCCGCCTCCGCCAGCAGAGGGAGACGAGCTGCTGTTCCCGCCTTCGCCAGCAGAGGGAGACGAGTTGCTGTTTCCGCCTCCGCCAGCAGAGGGAGACAAGCTGCTGTTCCCGCCTCCGCCAGCAGAGGGAGACGAGCTGCTGTTCCCGCCTCCGCCAGCAGAGGGAGACGAGCTGCTGTTCCCGCCTCCGCCAGCAGAGGGAGACGAGCTGCTGTTCCCGCCTCCGCCAGCAGAGGAAGACGAGTTGCTGTTCCCGCCTCCGCCAGCAGAGGGAGACGAGCTGCTGTTTCCGCCTCCGCCAGCAGAGGGAGACGAGTTGCCGTTCCCGCCTCAGAGGGAGACGAGTTGCCGTTCCCGCCTCCGCCAGCAGAGGGAGACGAGTTGCCGTTCCCGCCTCCGCCAGCAGAGGGAGACGAGTTGCCGTTCCCGCCTCCGCCACCAGAGGGAACCGGGCCGCCGTTCCCGTCTCCGCCACCAGAGGGAGCTGGGCCGCCGTTCCCGTCTCCGCCACCAGAGGGAGCCGGGCCGCCGTTCCCGTCTCCGCCTCCCGAGGGTCCGCTGCTGCTGCTGCCGTCGCCTCCCGAGGGTCCGCTGCTGCTGCCGTCGCCTCCCGAGGGTCCGCTGCTGCTGCCGTCGCCTCCCGAGGGTCCGCTGCTGCTGCCGTCGCCTCCCGAGGGTCCGCTGCTGCTGCCGTCGCCTCCTGAGGGTCCGCTGCTGCTGCCGTCGCCTCCTGAGGGTCCGCTGCTGCTGCCGTCGCTTGGGGTCTTCGGGGATCCTGCTTTGCCTGGGGTTGCTAGGGATCCTGCTTCGCCTGGGGTTGCTACGGATCCTGCTTTGCCTGGGGTCGCTACACTGTGGCCAGAGCCCCACAGAGGGGAGTTGCCGGCCATGAAGAGGGGGAGGGAGGTCAGGAGACCAGCTCCCCCAGCGGCACTTTCGTGGCAAGATAGTGTGTGGCCGGAGCCCCGGAAGAGGGAGCTGCCGGCCACGAAGAATTGGGTGGTGCTGGACGTCCCACCATGGCTACCCCCATGGACACTGTGCTTCCCCCTCTTCCGGGACTGAGACTGAGGGGGGAGGTGGCCATTTAGGCCATGTTGTGCTTGGCACAAGGGGGGGGGATATGTGACGGGGGACTGCCCCGTCTTTATGATCATGGTTGGGACTGGCAGGGAGGGGGTTAAAATTCCTCCCTGCCAGGAAAACATGTGAGAATGTGGCTGGAGCCCTAATTGAATAATTAGCTATTATTGATTAATAGGGCTCCAGCCACAGGGGATAAAAGCCAGGGGAGAGGCCCTGGCTAGGGAGGAGAGTTCCAGAAGAGAAGGAGTGTTTTGTTTGTACTGTGTTTTTGTAAGTTGTTGGTTCCAGTGAAGGCAACGCCCAGCCTGGAAGCTTTATTTTGTAAGTTTTGCTTTGTGTTTATTTTATGTTTAAAACCTTTTTGTTGGCCCTTGTGCTGGTTTATTTTGTATTTTTGTTTATTAAAAATCTTTATTTTTGAACATCAAACTGTCTCTGAGTCTCAAACCTCGGTCAATCCTGTCACACAAACATGCAAAGGATTTGAGTTTTAGTACATGTATGCTACTACATATATGCTACTATATGTTTCTGCAAATGTCATGACAAAGTGTATTACAGAATTGTTTTAATGAAACTATTTTACATTGGGTAAGGATTCACAGACACACTGTACCTGCACCACTGTGTTGATTTATAAATTGCCTATATCCTGCTGTACAGTTAATGTGTTCATGTGAACAAGCAATGAAATAAAGACTTGACCAGACAAGTGTAGCCTGTGTCATTAGCGCTGACAGCCATATGCACATTATGCACTGTGCGTACCTTTGATTTTCAAAATGTCATCTTCATAACTGTGGACTCGCATGTATCTTGTGCGATCAGTTGACGCGAAACAGACATTTTAAGCAAATGGAAGCAGATACGTTTGGTTGAAGCTTCAAAAAGAGCAAAAATCTCTCTTCTGATGATCCAGAATGTTAAAGGGAACAAATCAGTAAAAGCACCAAACCGTCTGTTTCTGGCAAATACGCTGGTGTCATTGAATGTTAGTACAGTACTACTGCATGATCTGAATTCTGCTGCTCTTCCAGGATTGAGCACGGGAAGTGCACATTTACAGATTCATTTGTATTTTAATTTTATCAGTGTCTTATAATAAAATAAATAATACATTTTCCTAATCATTAACACATCATTGCCAAGTTGTATTATTAGCCGTTTACAGCCCTATAAATTATATAAGAACTCCCTTAGTTTACAGTCTTCTTATGTAACGCTGTAAGATTATAAGGTTTGTTATGTACAGGTCGTGTGGGCATCTTAACTGACTTCACCACAGCATACAAACTGGCAGTTTAATGAAAATGACGACCAGAATTTGAAATGTTACTGATGAAAACAGAGACACGTTCATTGAAAATCAGAGTAAAATGATTAGAAATGGAACCAGCATGAAAGATTTTTGAGCTAGTTTTTCCCCTAGTTTAAGTCTTTATTTCAAATAGGTTTATTTGTAGCTTTTATTGTTGTTGTGGACTACCATATTCCTTCGTAAGATTCCATGTAAGATGCAGCCCAAATTTACCACCTTCAATTTGAGGAAAAAATAAAACATCAAATTAATATGCATTTAAAAAGACACACCCTCAATTACACTGTTGTATTATACAAAACTGACACGAAACAGTGTTGTTGTAGATTAACCACAGAGCTTGTATATTGTGCTGCATACTATAATACAATACACTCGCGCTACTGCCACCTGTCTCCCAACAAACACAACAACGGGAAAACCTGCTGTGACAGAGCCGCTAGGACCCAGGCCATACAGACAAGGCTCATTTGCATGAGCGGCGGAGTGGTGCATGCTGGGGGCACTGTTGTGATGGTTTTTTTTATTATTATTATTATTTGTTTATTTAGCAGACGCCTTTATCCAAGGCGACTTACAGAGAGGTGTGTGAACTATGCATCAGCTGCAGAGTCACTTACAATTACGTCTCACCTGAAAGACAGAGCACAAGAAGGTTAAGTGACTTGCTCAGGGTCACACAATGAGTCAGTGGCTGAGGTGGGATTTGAACCGGGGGCCTCTTGGATATAAGCCCTTTTCTTTAACCACTGAGTGTGTGACCCCCTGGCAACATGCAACACAGCAAACACAACAGCATTAAACTGTGCTATTGCTTGGCATGTCAAGAAATACAGGGGTCTGATCAGCATTTCCGATCTGTCCAAGCTGGTACTGTTTGTTAGAAATGCTGCAATTGTAAATGTTTCTCTTGGAATTCCTCAGGAAGCTTGGTTTGTTTTTTCTCAGCAGTGTCACTTGCTGCTTGTGTATTCGGAAAGATGTCTTTGTTGTCTTTTCTCGGCAGTCAGCCACGTTGCTGTTTGTGTACTTGGGATTTTAATACACGCATCACTATACTGTACTCAAATTCAAGACGCAGGCTATTTTTGAGAAGCAAAAAATGGTTACAAAAGGCGTCTTAAATTCAATTAGTTCTGTCACAGCGCAATGTTTATTCAGAAAGGGAAACAGTGATACAATTTGATTGCAGTTTTCTGATGTCACAGTGTAGGTCCTGTGAAACGCAATGCTCTGATTGGCTGAAACACTTTTAGCATGGTGATGCAGAGTCGTTATTGGCATGAGAAGGATGTTGGTGTGGTTTACCTGTGCGTACCATGTGAAAGATGTCTGGGGGCGCTCTTGGCCTGTGTCATATCTACAGTATTCACCAGTGACTATTGATCTGTGTCACAGTAAGACTAGTAAGCCTAGGGTTTGTGTGAAGCTGTTTGACAAAAGCTCTCTCCATTGCAGTCTCTGACTTCCAAACCAAGAACCTCGAACTCCAATCCCGGTATTCAGAACTGGAAAGGAACTACACGGACATCTCTGCCAGAGGTGAGTGCTGTTTCAGATTCTATTCAAATCACTTACCTGTATTGTTACAGATTTCTGAAGGGATACGTTTCAGAAACAAATACCAAACACTTACTAATGATCATATCACAAAACTCTGTAATACTTGACTGTGCTCAAGCAGCCCTCTGAACAATCCCCTTCAGATGAGGCCCTGTCACCTGCATGACACAAAGGAATCAGGAATTGCAATTAAAACCCTTAAGATAGACAAAATCGTTAATGAACGAGAAAGAGACACTTCCTTTAAAAAACAAAGCCCTGCAGAGTGGGGCAGCAGTGACAGTGGGAACAGTGAGATTTTCAGTTTGTTTGTTAAATTGACAGTATGTTTCATAAATAATAACACATAGCTTGTATGGTCTATTAGTGAGCTGGTTAAAGAGAGCTGGGGGTTTTGAATGATCTATGATGTCATCCAGTACCCCTCGCTATCTTTTACATTGTGCCTTTCTTCACATCTACAGCTCTTTCTGTTTAACAGATCAGCACTGCTTCTGTCTCTTGTTCTGCCTCAGTTTGTGAAGCCTGTCCACAGAACTGGGAGCTGTTCAATGGCAAGTGTCACTACTTCTCCACTGATAGAATGAACTGGCACTCCAGCCGTGATAACTGCACATCACTGGGGGGGCACCTGGTGATTATAGAGAGCGAGGCAGAGCAGGTACGACTATCTTCTTTACAATGTTAGATTTTCAATACACATTTCTGTTGCTCACTTCACTGCTAGCTAACACTGGAAATGAAGTAGGATGTATGATAACAATGTGCAGAATAGTTCTTTCACCCTGAAGCAAACATTGTTAATATATAACTGAGCTTTCACTTTCAAACACTTGCCACTAGATGACAGACCACCGGCACAGACACAGCTCAACTGATAGAGGTTTGTTTTCTGTTCAGAGATTCCTATCTGAGAAGGTCTGGAACATCACACATGAGGCTAAAATAAGCAACGAAGAAGAGCAATCCCACTGGATCGGCCTGACTGACTCTGTTACTGAAGGAACCTGGCTCTGGGTGGACGGCACTCCTCTCAATGAGAAGGCAAAGTATGAGCTTCAACCTCATTCTGAAATCACTGCTGAGGATTAATAGGATAAACCGTGTTCTAAAGCAGTGGTTCTCAAACTTTTTTATTCGCACCCATATTAATTTTTTTTTTTTTAATCTTGGCGGACCACACAATAAACAGTATAGCTGACTGAAAAATAAGCACATAAAAACAACCAACAAACTATAATACTAAGAATAACCATAGACTTCGCTGTATTTATTTCAATGCGACGGGAGGGCCTGTTTCTGTGAGCAAAGTTATTTTAAAGTTTTAAGAATCTTCTAGTTTAAGTTCTAGTTTACTTTTCATAACATGAATTTAACGAGAGGGAAAAAACATTGTTTTATTTTTAAATTGCTAATTACAGCAGATTTGTGTGAATTAATAATCTACACCCATGAGGTACCAGCACAGTTGGAGCTCCGAATCTCCAGCTATAATCTTTATTTATAAAAAGAACGTTTGGATGCTGCACGCTGATTGGCTGTTGAGGATTTTTTGTTTACCGTACAGTTATACTGTACAATACACGGCGAACATATTTTTGTTGAAGCACAGTTCAATTAATAAATTATCACAACACAGCATATTAAACTCTCAATAAATACACACATTGTTGTGAGAGGAGTTTTTAAAGTTTGGTTGCCGCTTAAGAGCAGGATTGATTTTAAAATCAAGGGCAGCAGTGTGGAGTAGTGGTCAGGGCTCTGGACTCTTGACCGGAGGGTTGTGGGTTCAGTCCCCAGTGGGGGACACTGCTGTTGTACCCTTGAGCAAGGTACTTTACCTAGATTGCTACAGTAAAAACCCAACTGTATAAATGGGTAATTGTATGTAAAAATAATGTGATATCTGTATAATGTGAAATAATGTATAATGTGATATCTTGTAACAATTGTAAGTCGCCCTGGATAAGGGCGTCTGCTAAGAAATAAATAATAATAATAATAAAATGTTACTGCTAACTTATAAGGCTCTAAATGGTTTGGCCCCAGATTGCATTTCTTTTCTTTCTTTTTTTTTTTTTTTAATTTAGTCGTCGCCAATTATTTTTACCCCGGTTTTCACCCCAATTTAGCATGCCCAATTATTATCTGTATCCCCGGCTCACCGCTCGCAACCCCCCCCGCCGACTCAGGAAACGGAGGCTGAAACACGCGTCCTCCGAAAAGTGCTCCTTCCAAGCCGTCATTTTTCGCACTGCAGATCCACAGCAATGCTACCAGACCTATAGTGCCGGAGGACAACACAGATCTGGCGGCTCCGCTGCAGAGCCACAGGCGCCCTATCGGCCACAGGGGTCGCTGATGCGCGGTGAGCCGTGGATTCCCCTGCCGACCTAAGCCCTCCCTACCCGGGCAGCGCTCAGCGCTCAGCCAATTGTTCGCCGCCCCTAGGAACTCTCGGTCACGGTCAGCTGTGACATAGCCTGGATTCGAACCAGCAATCTCCAGGCTATAGGGCACATCCTGCGAGGAGCGCCTTTACTGGATGCGCCACTCGGGAGCCCCCCCCAGATTGCATTTCTGAATTGTTAACAAGGTACCTTCCCACTCGTAACCTTTGAATCAGGGCCTGTCAAGGATTCCGGAGGCTAAACTTCGTTCTGTGGGTGACGGGGCTTTTTGCTGTTATGCGTCTAGGCTTTGGAATAAACTTCCGCAGGTGATCAAGGACGCTAATACTGTTTATGCTTTTAAAAAATAACTACACGCATATCTATGTACAGGCATTTCATCATGGTTAGGCTTCACTGTGCAATGTTTTATTTTATAATACGTTTTATTTTTAACAGTATGCTGTGCATTTGTTGTTTGTACTTGGTTTTGTTGTTTTTAGTGTTATTGTTCTAAACTATACTGCGCTTTGAGATGCTTGCATTTAGGCGCTATACAAAATAATTATTATTATTCTATTATATTAACACAGTGTGCTTCCTTTAATACAACAAACTGCCCTCCTTAGTGTCCCCTAACATGAGCATATTAAAAATCATGGCAAGCCTTGGTAAAGTATAGTTAATGCATAGCATAACCAGGGGAAAACTGCAAAATGACAGTGCAGGTTTACTGTGGGGAACTTTTAAAAAGCAAACAGCATTGATTAAGTGCTGCAGTGAAACTGGGTCCTATTCACAAAGCTCTAAGCTTTTTGATTCAATTGTATTTTTATATGTGTTTAAGAAACTAGTAACAGTCTAGGGCTGCATCTTTAATGTCAAATATATATAAAAAAACAAAAAAAAAACACTTTCATGAAGTGCTGATTAAGTGTTGCAGTGAAACAGTGAGCATGTCCAGTTTAGTGCTGTGATACTGACTGGCATTGCTCCTCATCTCTTTCAGATTCTGGGCCACAAGGACACATGATAAAGGTAAAGAGCCTGATGACTATAATGGAGAGGACCCCGCTGGTGAAGACTGTGCACAACTACAACCAAAGAGGAATTCCAAAGAGACCTGGTTTGATTCTTCATGCAAAAAACAATATAAAAGGATTTGTGAAACTAAGGCAGTGATAGCCTAATAAGAGGATAATCAGGAGAAAAGGGAGCTAAGGTTACTGTAACACAAAGATAGACTAGAAAGAATAGAAGAAACTCAGTTCAAATAGACAAGCATGCAGGTCATCCCCCAACATTACCATATTAACCGTTTGATTCCACATTATGAAAAAGCAGAGATAACAATGAGCTGGTGGTGGTTTGTACTGAATGAAGTCTGGCCTTGAGTGCAGAATTGCAGCTGAAACATTAAGAATGGTCTACTTGACTACTCCCACTGTCTAAATACCACATGATCATCACGTGTGGAAAACAAGATTGTGAATGGCAGCCATGTGGATTCAATGCACGCTGATTGCACATCATTTAGGTCTTCATGATTGCCTATTGAAGTTAGGAATGAAAACCTCTGAAATAAAAACCATATTCAGAAAAGGTTTGTCTGTTTCTTTTGAGTTTGTCTCCCTCTAGTGGCTCTCAGAGGGATGACTAACAGTCACACAGGATTCATTTTGCTTTTTCCTGTGCTTTAGCAGGCTTGTGCTGGTTAACCATTGTTTTTACAACACTTTACAATACATATCTGTGCTTCACTTGCTCGCCTTTCCTTTACCATGATGTGCTGTGCTTCAAATATGCTTTAATATGATCACTTTTATCTTCAATATTGTGTATCACTCCATTCTTACTAAAGCTCCCATCATCCCTCACTGGTACTGCTGGTGCTGAGGCATGATGGGAGCTGTAGTGTACCTAGAAAGAGGAAACCAAAGAAAGAAAAGTAAAAAAATGACAAAATGTAAGAAACTAACAATATTATTTGTAAATTCATAACAAATATATTAATTTTAAAACAATCCTATTTTGCAGATAACAATGAGTACTCATTTTATTTTCACGAGGACTGTAGCAATTTATTTTCATGGCAATTACTAGTGAAAATATTTATGTACAGTATATGTAGAGCAGCATAACAGGAGTGCCACTTCTGTATGTGTATGTCTGTCCTTTCTTTCAGTGGTTGTTGCTAGTGCTGTGTGTGTGTATGATGTGCAACTTTAAACGAGTTAACTGCTGTGTAAACTTAACACAATGTATTTGCTTTGTTTCGTCATTGAAATAAGTCACTACTATCGGCAGACCTGCAAATAAATAAATAAGTTAGCTGTATTTTTATTCTTTACATGAGAATTAAAGCCCTGGTTATATTGAAACTCTAGTACATTACAAGCTAAGAGAGGAACCTGATGAGGTGCTTCATGTCCCGCTAGAAAATGAATCTGCTGCTGCTAGACAGATCAGGGAGGGTGGGAAGTATTTTACACTTTACATGTAGTAATATCATGAAATAATGTACCTTGCATAATTATTATAAATAATAAATGACTGCCCTACGTGCCTCTACGTCTTCTATTAATATAGCAATCTTCTGTGTCGTGAAGCATAGTTTACGTATTCTCTCGGCGAGTGACCTACTACTTGCTGTTCTGACTTTCAAAAGCAAACAGTATTGATTGAGTGCTTTAGCTCTGTGCTGCTGCTGTTTGACACGCTCGCCACTTCTACATTCAAAACGGACACTTGCGGTAAAGGGATTGAAGCAACGCCCTACAGGGCAGACGTGTTTGACTTTAACCACTGCCTCTGCGATTGCACTTGTTTCGTCAGAATCGAGCCTCTGGTCTCTGAGACTCACGCAAGCAGCTTCCTGCTAATGTACAATATCAAATGCCCCATGCTCTCTACCGCCTGGAAAAGACCTGCACCTAGTCCTACTGCATCAGAAGCATAAGTCTGCAGGATACAATGTATTGTAGGAGATGACATTCTGCATGAAGTATTAATTGTGTATTTGATTATAATTTTCTTTACTTGTATGTTAAAGTTTTATTTTCAGATTTTGATACAGCTTAAAGCACATGTAACTAGCTAAGCAAGACATTTGCAGTCTCTCATATCTTGGCATATCCAGAGCCCAGGTATATCCAGATATGTGGGATCATAACTCTGCAGTGTCCTGGGGACAGACTTGGAGAAATGACTCACTGCCACTTTTACAGTGTGACACACACAGGGCAACACAGGACTACTCCTACTGAGGAACTGCAAAACTGCACCTACTTGATCATGAACTGTGATAATGCCTGACAGCACAGACAGTTTGATGGAATATCTGTGTGAAATTAGTTTAAACATTAGCCTGAGTAATTCAAGAACAACAGTTTGGAGTGTATTAATAATTAAGTCAAGTCTCTTTCTCTGCACAGGATGAGAACAAAACCACAGAGAGAGGACGATTTAGTTTAAAGTTTAAATGTTTAAGTGAATTCATCTACTAGACACCAACGATTTAAAATGCTTTTCAGAATTATTTTGGATAATATAAACATGGTATTGACGTATGCTATTGTCACAGGGTGGCTTTGTGAATGACGTCAGATCAGAAAGGAATACACAGAGACAGTGGTGAGGAATGAAACTGAGTCGCGGCAGCGCTCAGTGTTTAATAAACAAATAAATAAAAAGGTTTTAAACAGAAAACAGGACACGGCACTTGAGGCCAAAATAAATAGACAAACAAAACGGATTACCACTTAAACAAACGGTGGATGAACAGACAAACAAACACAGTAAACTTATATTTACTTTATTTTACTTTCCTTCGTTTCTCCTTCTCAACACCCGTTCTCCACTCACCGAACACACAACCCAGAGTGAGTAAAACGTGCATCTATATATACTGTTGTGCTGGGATTCAATCACTAATTAATTATTCACTTGAATCCCAGCACGTGAATTAATTACGTGCAACCTCATGCTCACATATTAAATACTTTAAATGCACGTGATGTGCAATCCTCGTACTTAAATACAATTATACATTTTTAAACACATGTGAAACACAGACCCGTTTATATCCCGTGTACCAATGCCTATACACCAACATTAACACAGCACATGTAACATACAACACAGAAATGCACACAGGGGCGGGGCACATTGCCACAGCTATGTATAATTCTAATGCCTTAACTGCTATGTCTAATCAACATTGCATACAGTATATTAATATTAAACTGAAAGGGGTAACTTGTGAGTAATTGCGAGCACGGTAGGTCCCTGCCACCTGGCTGTTGTTTCTTTCTAAAAAAAAATATAACATTGGGAAACATGGTACACTGCGAAGCATTTGGTTTTAGCAGACGTTTTATGTGTTGCTCTTTTTGCTCAAGAGAGAAGTGAGACATGAAAGATCAAATGTTGTGTCACTATAAAAGAACGAAAATCTAGGCATTGAGCCAAAAAGAAGACATCTGGTGGGGTGAGTGTGTGTATCCATAGTGATATGATGCGTAAAGCATGTTGTTATGAAAACAATACTCATGTGCTATGTCAATGTTCTGCAATTACTCATATTAATCATAATATCACTACTGAATTGGAAATCTATCCCTTAGAAGAATGGGAAAAAGCAATACAAGTTGGGATATTCCAGTGATGTCCTGATTCCCTGAAAGAGAAAATAACCATCAAGGTATGGGATATTGGCGTCAGGCAGTAGGGATTGGATGAGCTTTTATAGCAAAGCTGCCGTGTAAGTCCGCCCCCCTGGGAGCTTACTATACGCAGCGCGCAGAGACTCATTTCCTCTTTTGTCCTTCAAGCCGAGTAGGCTTCTGGAGCGACCTCGCAGCTTGATGGTTATTTTCTCTTTCAGGGAACCGGGGTTGCATCCGCAACCTATCATTCCCTTTCAAGTCGAAAATAACCATCAAGGTATGGGCACAGTGTACCCAAGCCGTTGCGAGGGAGGATTCTCGGCAGTAGGACAGACTTACGTCATAACGCAACTGCGTAGGCAATACATCTAAACATATGCGGAGCCGCGCCTCAGCGTCTACACTCGCAATGACACCTGTCCTAAGGTGGAAATCAACACCATATTGTGACAATACTCAATATGACCGCCAACTAGGGTGTCATAGAGTGTAACATGGATGCTCCAAATGATGGAGAAGATTCCAGCACATTAAAATGGTAGAACCTCGTAAAAGTATGTGGTGTAACCCAACTGGCTGCAGCGCAAATGTCAGACACCGGCACCCCTCTCAAGAAGGCCCAGGATGTCGCTATACCCCTAGTGGAATGTGCCTTCAACTGCCCTGGTGACGGAAGGCCTGCAGATTCATAAGCTAATTTAATAGCATCCACTATCCAATGGGAAAGGCGTTGTTTAGACAACGGCTGACAAAAAGTCCTACAACCATGGCATATTAACAACCGTTCTGTTTGCTTCACAGTCGTTGTACGGTCAATATAACACCTCAATGCCCGCACGGGGCACAGCATGTGTAACCGTTCTTCCTCTGGGGAAGAAAAGGGAGGAGGATGGAACGCCATCAACTCGACTGGTTGGTTCATATGAAACAGGGATATGACCTTGGGTAAAAAGGCTGGATTTGGACGCATGGAGACCTTAGAACCGTCTCCTGCGGAACGAGTACATGATGAATGCACTGATAGTGCATGTAACTCGCCCACGCGTTTGGCTGATACCACTGATAGCAAAAACGCGGTTTTCATAGAAACGAGCTTCATATCCACACTGTGGAGAGGCTCAAACGGTGCCTTGGTAAGAGCTTCTAGCACCACGTCAAGGCTCCATGATGGTAAACTGGTCGTCCTTGGAGGTTGTAAGCGTCTTGCGCCTTTTAGGAACTGAGATGCCAGAAAATGACAACCTGGTGATAAACCGTCAATGCGTACATGGCAGGCCTATATGGCGGCTAAATACACCTTAAGTGTAGAGGGAGATTTCCCTTCATCTAACAGTTTCTGTAGAAACTGTAATATCACTGCCATAGGGCAGGATATTTGATCATTGCCCTCAGCCAAACACCAACCTTGAAACAACTGCCATTTGTACATATATTGTGACCTAGTAGAGGGCACTCTGGCACTCTGAATAGTCAAAATCACCGCCGTCAAAAGCCCTAAGGCTGACAGGTGCTCCCACTCAGGGGCCAAGCCCATAGCTGCATGAGCTTGGGGTTCGGGTGCCATAGCCCTCCTTGGGCTTGGGACAATAGGTCCGCTCGCAGAGGGAGCTCCCTCGGGCGACCGTGCAGCAACTGCACCAGGCTCGGGAACCATATCCAGTCTACTTGTTGATCGAAGCGTCAAGCACCGAGCATCGAGCACCGAGCGTCGAGCACCAAGCATCGAGCGCTGAAGCGTCGAGCACCAAAGGTGCGTGCGTCGAGCGCCGAAGCATCGAGCACCGAAGTGTCGAGCACCGAGCACCAAGCGCTGAAGCACCAAGTCCCAAACACTGCACCAAAGCGCTGAGGTGCTGACACTAAAAACGCAGAAGCGCCGGAGCGCAAGTACCAAGCGTAGAAACGCTAGCACGAGACGCCTAAGCGTCAGCTGACCCGCAGAGCGGAGACGCTAGTGCTGGTACGGTGTCTGGTGCTGTGCAATACTTACCTTAGGTGCCTAAGGGAGTATGTGCTTGGTGGTCGTCTTCCTCGGTAATGAAAAGGGAAAATCTTTTTTTTTTTTTTGGACGCTGCAGCAACACTATATATTGTGAATGGTGACTGGCACAGTACAGGTACCACGCGGTAGGGAAGAACACACCGCAGTGGTAGTATATGGGAGACTGGAGTGCAGGCTCCACACACGCGGTCTAGCCAGAGGCAAAACCGAGGCTGCAGATACACGCGTGGCCAAAGGCGAACGCAACGCGCATCCTACACAAATATATATATATATATATATATATATATATATATATATACACACACACAATATATGCATTTTTTTTATTTACAAAACCCCAAAACACAATAATATTATAAAATAATTATTAATAATTAAACACAGGAAAGACAAAGACCACGAGAATAAACAAAACGCGATGCCCAAGCAAAGAGTGAAGGAAATACATAAAAAATGTAAAATTACAAATTATATAATCCTTAATAAACGAAAATAATAATTACTCCAAAGAGTGTAACTGAAATGAACTCGGAGAAGGGGCAATAACCAGCTTCTCAAGCCTAAGCTTAGTGAGAACAATCAGTTTTAAGCTCTATTGACCTACCGCTACTGAAGGCAAAAGAGGAAGTGAGTCTCTGCGCGCTTCGTATAAACTCCCAGGGGGGCGGGCTTACACGCCAGCTTGCGCAGAGGCCTATCGGCAGCTTTGCTATAAAAGCTCATCCAATCCCTACTGCCTGACGGCAATGTCCCATACTTGATGGTTATTTTCGACTTGAAAGGGAACGAGTAATTATACTGAAATGAAATTTGGTGAACTTACATGTCAAACTCCCCCTGGATTCTGTTTTGCCCCAACTCAGAGCCCGTATTACGGTGGCCCTGAAGTGCAAAACACAACAACATTAAGGAAAACGCTGCAACATTAAGGAAAACACAACGACATTAAGGAAAATACAACGACGTTAAGGAAAACGCTGCAACATTAAGAAAAACACAACGACATTAAGGAAAACACAACGATATTAAGGAAAACGCTGCAACATTAACTTCAAACCGGAATGGGTAGGTACATAGGAAAAGGGGTTCCACATCACTGATAGGAGGAACAACCTGTCAATCACTGTGCTGTGGAACGCTGGACGCTGGACGAACACAGTCCATATTAATATAATTTCCCTGCGCTTTGTCCTTAGTATCATGTAAGGTATTTATATAGATAGATAGATAGATATTTGTGTGTAAATACTCAGAATGGGTAAAAGCCAGACCAAGTTAAACCCTGCCGACGGGGCATTTAACCTGCTCCGATCATCTTAACCAACATCAATCGATTCCTCCTTGCCATCTTACATAAAAAAAAAAAAAAAAAAAAAAAATCTTTTAGCACTTATAGGCTAGTTTATTATTATCATTATTATTAATTAAAATGGGTAACACAGTCTGTTATATATATATATATATATATATATATATATATATATATATAACATATATAATATATATATATACAGTACTGTGCAAAAGTTTTAGGCAGGTGTGAAAAAATACTGTAAAGTAAGAATGCTTTCAAAAATAGACATGTTAGTAGATCATATTTATCAATTAACTAAATGCAAAGTGAGTGAACAGAGAAAAATCTAAATCAAATCCATATTTGGTGTGACCACCCTTTGCCTTCAAAACAGTATCAATTCTTCTAGGTACACTTGCACAAAGTCAGGGATTTTGTAGGCATATAGTCAGGTGTATGATTAAACAATGATACCAAACAGGTGCTAATGATCATCAATTCAATATGTAGGTTGAAACACAATCATTAACTGAAACAGAAACAGCTGTGTAGGAGGAATAAAACTGGGTGAGGAACAGCCAAACTCAGCTAACAAGGTGAGGTTGCTGAAGACAGTTTACTGTCAAAAGTCATACACCATGGCAAGACTGAGCACAGCAACAAGACACAAGGTATTTATACTGCATCAGCAAGGTCTCTCCCAGGCAGAAATTTCAAGGCAGACAGGGGTTTCCAGATGTGCTGTCCAAGCTCTTTTGAAGAAGCACAAAGAAACGGGCAACGTTGAGGACCGTAGACGCAGTGGTCGGCCAAGGAAACTTACTGCAGCAGATGAAAGACACATCATGCTTACTTCCCTTCACAATCGGAAGATGTCCAGCAGTGCCATCAGCTCAGAATTGGCAGAAAACAGTGGGACCCTGGTACACCCATCTACTGTCCGGAGAAGTCTGGTCAGAAGTGGCCTTCATGGAAGACTTGCGGCCAAAAAGCCATACCTCCGATGTGGAAACAAGGCCAAGCGACTCAACTATGCACGAAAACACAGGAACTGGGGTGCAGAAAAATGGCAGCAGGTGCTCTGGACTGATGAGTCAAAATTTGAAATATTTGGCTGTAGCAGAAGGCAGTTTGTTTGCCGAAGGGCTGGAGAGCGGTACACAAATGAGTGTCTGCAGGCAACAGTGAAGCATGGTGGAGGTTCCTTGCAAGTTTGGGGCTGCATTTCTGCAAATGGAGTTGGGGATTTGGTCAGAATTAATGGTCTCCTCAATGCTGAGAAGTACAGGCAGATACTTATCCATCATGCAATACCATCAGGGAGGCATCTGATTGGCCCCAAATTTATTCTGCAACATGACAACGACCCCAAACATACAGCGAAAGTCATTAAGAACTATCTTCAGCGTAAAGAAGAACAAGGAGTCCTGGAAGTGATGGTATGGCCCCCACAGAGCCCTGATCTCAACATCTTCGAGTCTGTCTGGGATTACATGAAGAGAGAGAAGCAACTGAGGCTGCCTAAATCCACAGAAGAACTGTGGTTAGTTCTCCAAGATGTTTGGGCCAACCTACCTGCCGAGTTCCTTCAAAAACTGTGTGCAAGTGTACCTAGAAGAATTGATGCTGTTTTGAAGGCAAAGGGTGGTCACACCAAATATTGATTTGATGTAGATTTTTCTTCTGTTCACTCACTTTGCATTTTGTTAATTGATAAATCTAAACTATTAACATGTCTATTTTTGAAAGCATTCTTACTTTACAGCATTTTTTCACACCTGCCTAAAACTTTTGCACAGTACTGTATATATATATATATATATATATATATATATATATATACACACACACACACCCTACATGAGAGCAAGGACAAAGTGCTGGGAAATTAAATACAGTTCTGTGGCACCGTGATTGACAAGTTGTTCCTCCTATCAGTGATGTGGAACCCCTTTTCCTATGTACCTACCCATTCTGGTATGAAGTTAATGTTGCAATGTTTTCATTAATGTTGTTGTGTTTTTCTTAATGTTGCAGCGTTTTCTTTAATGTTGTTGTGTTTTGCACTTCAGGGCCACCGTACCAGATAGATGATGTGTATATATACTTGAGGCTGAAGCAGAAGAATTTGAAATGTCAGCTTGGTGGGATGACACGCATTTGGAATCGTACTCTGTCATTTTCTCACAGGTACTTAAACCGGTTAAGCTGGCCTTGCAACAAGCATAAGAGAAATTGCTTAACACTAGAACTAGCGTAGGGCCCCCATGTCCTTTAATCCGGCCCTGTATGTGTATATATAAAAATTTAAAAAACTCATAAAAGGTGGAAAAGACAGTGTAAACAAACTGGATGGTAAACAAATAGTAAAGTGTTTTGGGGATCAAAACTAAAGTGGGGTAAAAAATGCACTTTGTAAATGATAACTTTGTTAAATAAGGGAAACTAAAAAGTAAGTAAGTACGGTTTAAAATAAATGGTTATTATGGTACAAAGACAATACATGGGGGCATTAGGATCATGGGGAAACTACTGGAGTCAGGGACGGCTCCAGTTCAAATTAATTAATCAATTTAATGTCTTGTAAATTGTTTTAACGGTGTAATTGATTACTATTTAAAAGCTCTGTGTTTGTGAATGTTTGGTTGAGGGGGAACGTAGGGAGTTTGGTGAGTGAGTGAGTGAGTGAGTGAGTGAGTGAGTTGATTTGTTCTTGATTTACTGGTAAACAAACACGTTGAAATAGGTATTTGGATTACGACTCTGGATTTTGATTTGGTTTTGATGATGAGGGAACATGCTTAGCCTGCCTCGTATTTAGATACCTGTTTAGGTAGGACCTGAGAACGGGTAGGCTTTTGTTTTATTTCTGTTTCTTTTTTTTAAATTGTAAATGATAAACACACGCTATGGCGTTTCACCACATTCTGGATGTCAAGGCGAGGGCTGCCGAGAGCCGTCATGGGCCCCGGGGAAGGATTGGTATGCCTCTCCACCCCACCCCACCCCACCCCAAACATGATACTACATTCATCCGACTTTGTAGTATAGTCTAAACCAAGCAATGATACTTACAATCTTAGCAGTGTCTGAGGAAAATCATTTCAACTGATACAGTGTTTTGATAATAGGTTTGAAAGAAACTGTCAACGACTTGTAGACGTTTCAACATCTCAGTTAAAATCTGCAACAGGATAGTTTTCTTTTTCTCAAAGTACTTGTGTTTAAGTTATTTAAAGTATTCAAACATTTTCTTAGCCAAGTGAATATATATATATATATATATATATATATATATATATATATATACACACAGACGTGCTCAAATTTGTTGGTACCCTTACAGCTCATTGAAATAATGCTTCATTCCTCCTGAAAAGTGATGAAATTAAAAGCTATTTTATCATGTATACTTGCATGCCTTTGGTATGTCATAGAATAAAGCAAAGAAGCTGTGAAAAGAGATGAATTATTGCTTATTCTACAAAGATATTCTAAAATGGCCTGGACACATTTGTTGGTACCCCTTAGAAAAGATAATAAATAATTGGATTATAGTGATATTTCAAACTAATTAGTTTCTTTAATTAGTATCACACATGTCTACAATGACTTGTAATCAGTCATTCAGCCTATTTAAATGGAGAAAAGTAGTCACTGTGCTGTTTGGTATCATTGTGTGCACCACACTGAACATGGACCAGAGAAAGCAAAGGAGAGAGTTGTCTGAGGAGATCAGAAAGAAAATAATAGACAAGCATGGTAAAGGTAAAGGCTACAAGACCATCTCCAAACAGCTTGATGTTCCTGTGACAACAGTTGCAAATATTATTAAGAAGTTTAAGGTCCATGGAACTGTAGCCAACCTCCCTGGGCGTGGCCGCAAGAGGAAAATCGACCCCAGATTGAACAGAAGGATAGTGCGAATGGTAGAAAAAGAACCAAGGATAACTGCCAAAGAGATACAAGCTGAACTCCAAGGTGAAGGTACGTCAGTTTCTGATCGCACCATCTGTCGCTTTTTGAGCGAAAGTGGGCTCCATGGAAGAAGACCCAGGAGGACTCCACTTTTGACAGAAAAACATAAAAAAGCCAGACTGGAATTTGCTAAAATGCATATTGACAAGCCACAATCCTTCTGGGAGAATGTCCTTTGGCCAGATGAGTCAAAACTGGAGCTTTTTGGCAAGTCACATCAGCTCTATTTTCACAGACGAAAAAATGAAGCTTTCAAAGAAAAGAACACCATACCTACAGTGAAACATGGAGGAGGCTCGGTTATGTTTTGGGGCTGCTTTGCTGCGCCTGGCACAGGGTGCCTTGAATCTGTGCAGGGCACAATGAAATCTCAAGATTATCAAGGCATTCTGGAGCGAAACGTACTGCCCAGTGTCAGAAAGCTCTGTCTCAGTCACAGGTCATGGGTTCTCCAACAGGATAATGACCCAAAACACACAGCTAAAAGCACCCAAGAATGGATAAGAACAAAACATTGGACTATTCTGAAGTGGCCTTCTATGAGTCCTGATCTGAATCCTATCGAACATCTATGGAAAGAGCTGGAACTTGCAGTCTGGAGAAGGCACCCATCAAACCTGAGACAGCTGGAGCAGTTTGCTCAGGAAGAGTGGGCCAAACTACCTGTTAACAGGTGCAGAAGTCTCATTGAGAGCTACAGAAAATGTTTGATTGCAGTGATTGCCTCTAAAGGTTGTGCAACAGAATATTAGGTTAGGGGTCCCATCATTTTTGTCCATGCCATTTTCATTTGTTTTATTATTTACAATATTATGTTGAATAAAAAATCAAAAGCAAAGTCTGATTTCTATTAAATATGGAATAAACAATGGTGGATGCCAATTACTTTTGTCAGTTTCAAGTTATTTCAGAGAAAATTGTACATTCTTCGTTTTTTGTGGAGGGGTACCAACAAATTTGAGCACGTCTGTGTATATATATATATATATATATATATATATATATATATATATATATATAATTTTGTAAAAGCTCCACGTGTAATAGTAATTAATTGGAAGCTTACTTAACATCAAATAAACTACATTTTAATGGTGTTGCTATAACACTACCAACCCCAGTATTGGGCAGGTTGTCTCAGGTGACCAGCACATTTTCATTCCGTCTAAATATCACATATGAAATAAAGTTACGCTGAAATTAAAAACATCCATTTGTACATGAAGAGTTATTCTTCAATATAACGAGGAACAGAACCTCGCAGAATGTCACCAGATTGAGGAAAATAATAAAGAGTAAAAAGTGTGACAACCAACCCCGGTCTCCCCTACTTAGTTTCCTGTACTGCAAACGCACATTTATTTTTATGGGTTGTCAAGTTACTGACCCGCAACGAATACAGCACTGCCCTCACCTGGCGTAAATGGAACTCCCAATCTTCACTAAAGATAACCACATCATCCAGGTATGCAGCTGCATACTGCTGGTGGGGTCCAAGAACCTTATTCATGAGGTTCTGAAAAGTAGCTGGTGCCCCATGAAGACCAAATGGGAGAAGTGTAAACTGAAAAAGACCTTCAGGAGTAGAAAATGCTATTTTCTCTTTAGAACTTTCCTCTAAGGGAACTTGCCAATAACCTTTTGTTAGGTCTAGTGTCGTTGTAAATTTAGCTTGTCCCAATTTTTCAATCATTTCATCTATCCTTGGCATGGGATAAGCATCATATTTTGACACTTTGTTTACAGCTCTAAAATCAATACAAAATCGGATGGTACCATCACAACTGGACTTGACCAATCGCTGTCTGACTCTTCAATTACGTGCATTTTTAACATATGTTGGATCTCTTCTGTCATGACCACTACCCCTGGTGGTGTAACAATTTTGTGTTTTATCAGACTAGTTCTCCCTGGCAAATCTGAAAACACATCCTGATTATCATTATTTCACCCTTTTGACAAATGCTCACCAATTATGATATTCTCTGAATTCAGATTTACTGCATTTGAATGTGCTACATTTGCTATTTGACCTTCTTTCCATGGTTTCAACAGATTAATATGAAACAATTGATATGGTTTTCAATTGTCTGGTCTAAACAGTCGGTAGTTTACGTTGGATTCGCCAAAATAATCGATTCAAAATTCTCTCTCTTGTTTGCACCCAGATGACCACCCAACACAGGACTATGAGATAAATAAAAAATAAAAATTCTCTAAACTTATAGGGAACCACTAACTGTTCCAACCAATCCCCTTTTTCAGTTTTGGTCACGCGGTATAGTAAGTCATGTCTATTAACATAATGTGGAACCGGTAAGATGTCTCTAGTTCTTTTTGTAATTGACATCGACTTCATAGATCTGTTCAAAAGCAGCGCGTAAATTTGGGTCTGCGAGTTGCTCTTTCCTAAAATCCATTTGGGAGACATGTAATTCATTCCACATTTTTACTGACACTTCTCTTTCTGCGATAACAGCTTCTGCTTTTCTAAGCCTTTCCTGCCTCGTTGTTTCAATTTTCTGATGGTACGCTTTGTGGTCTAGGCGGGTCGCTGCTTTTCGGTATACTTTCATAGTACTCTCGGATTCTGTCCTAAAGTCTCCTGAGCTGCTACGTGCACATTACACAAATAGTTGCCTGCTACCATTCGTGAGGTAAACAAGTTGTTACTAGTGGAAACATGATAACACTCATTATCATTCAGTTCAGTCAGTTTCGGTAATACCAGAGTCACTGGTACAACCCGTTCTTTCATTACTTTATTGAGTTGCTCTGGGACTAGAGTCAGCTGTTGTTATACATGATTGGCTTCCTGTTGGGCTGCACTCACCTGCAACAGTGCCTGTACTGCTGCCTCCATCTTGGTGCTTTATTCCCAGGTTTTCACAGGGTGAGTCTGAATTGGCGTTCAGACAGATAACCCCACTTCTGGTACCACAATGTGGTGGATTGCCTTCTGGTCACAGGTTTTTCCTTCTTTAAACAGACTTGACCAGGTCCACTGAGAGGGCGGGGAGGACGGGGACATTTTATATAAAATGTTTTAAAACAACTCGCCCTGCACAAGACCCTTTGTGTTCCCACCACCATATTAAAAAGAAAAACTCCCGTACTGCACACCGAGCCGATGTGCTTCTGTGGTGTAATGTTTGTGTATCCAGGCGCTGTCAAACACTTCCTTTCACACAATGATTTGAACTTTTTCATATTTTAAAAAGTTGAAAAAAAGGCAGAGCAATTTTATGTATTTTTTTAAGACTTTTAAAAACTTTAAAAGAACCCTAAAGTTGCACAATATATAACACAGTATGAATTATTCTATTATTAAGATCTATAATTTGCTCAAAACAACATGGTGCAGCAGTTTGTTAGAAAAATTGTATCGTGTAAAATAACTAAAGTACTTTCTTCAGCAGGTGGTAAACATAATTAGAGAATGATCGGTTGTATTGCTTAAAATACAAATATATTTACCAATACAGGCTATTAGTTAAGAGCAGAGATGAGTGGTTTATTTTTGGCACGGGATATAATATATCTCTGTAGCAAAAACACAGTGGAAATGTGAAAAAACGCCAAGTTAACAAAAGTGCCCAGACATTTGAGGATGCAACATCAACAATGGATAATTGCAAAGCATACGACATGGTTTATTTAGATTTCAGAAAGCTTTTGACAAAGTCCCGCATAACAGATTAATTCTCAAACTCAACGCAGTAGGGATTCAAGGAAATGCATGCACATGGATTAGGGAGTGGTTAACATGTAGAAAACAGAAAGTACTGATTAGAGGAGAAAACTCAAAATGGAGCAAGGTAATCAGTGGTGTACCACAGGGATCAGTATTAGGTCCTCTGCTATTCCTAATCTACATTAATTATTTAGATTCTGGTATAGTAAGCAAACTTGTTAAATTTGTAGATGACACAAAAATAGGAGTGGCAAACACTGTTGCAGCAGCAAAGGTCATTCAAAATGATCTAGACAGCATTCAGAACTGGGCAGACACATGGCAAATGACATTTAATAGAGAAGTCTAAGGTACTGCAGGCAATAAAAAATGTGCATTATAAATATCATATGGGAGATACTGAAATTGAAAAAGGAATCTATGAAAAAGACCTAGGAGTTTATGTTGACTCAGAAACGTCTTCATCTAGACAATGTGGGGAAGCTATAAAAAAAGGCCAACATGATTCTCGGATATATTGTAAAAAGTGTTGAATTTAAATCAAGAGAAGTAATGTTAAAACTTTACAATGCATTAGTAAGACCTCGCCTAGAATATTGTGTTCAGTTCTGGTCACCTCGTTACAAAAAGGATATTGCTGCTCCAGAAAGAGTGCAAAGAAGAGCAACCAGAATTATCCCGGGTTTAAAAGGCATGTCGTATGCAGACAGGCTAAAAGAATTGAATCTATTCAGTCTTGAACAAATAAGACTACGCGGTGATCTGATTGAAGCATTCAAAATCCTAAAAGGGATTGACAGTGTCGACCCAGGGGACTTTTTCGACCTGAAAAAAGAAACAAGGACCAGGGGTCACAAATGGAGATTAGATAAAGGGGCATTCAGAACAGAAAATAGGAGGCACTTTTTTACACAGAGAATTGTGAGGGTCTGGAACCAACTCCCCAGTAATGCTGTTGAAGCTGACGCCCTGGGATCCTTCAAGTAGCTGCTTCATGAGATTCTGGGATCAATAAGCTAATAACAACCAAACGAGCAAGATGGGCCGAATGGCCTCCTCTCGTTTGTAAACTTTATGTTCTTATGTTCTTATTTAAAGTAGAGATATCAAAAACACAAGCCAAGTTTGAAGAAACCATTGGGGCAACCTTGCCCAGCACAAAGCAAACAGGCACAACTGCGGTTGGGGCCAAGGTTGCCCATATTGTTTCTTCTAACTTATATCAAAAATCAGTTCTATTTGTAAAACATTAATCTTTCAAACAATCAAGATTAATTTAACCTCAATATAATGCATACCGCAGTATTATATTTAAATATGTACACAATTGTAGTTATTTTTTATGTACTATTTGTAGGTTTATAACACCAAAAATAAGATAGCAGAAGAACATATAACATATGCTGCAGAATTATGCCTTTTCATAAACATGATTTCCAGTTATATTTACACCAATCTAATTAGTTTAAATCTACAAGTTACCTTTGCACTAAATGCAAGAGCAATACTTCTGTGTCCAGATGCATCCCATTTTGCAAGAACTTTCTCTTTGCCTATGTGCACATTTCTCTGCACTTGCAGCAAAGCAAGTGCAGACAGTCACTCATCAGCCGTGCTTGCTCTAAGCCATGTCTTAAGCCTTCAAAGAGCAGAAAAGGAGCGCTCACAGGAGCAGGCTGTAGCTGGTAAAGAAGCGCTCACAGGAGCAGGCTGTCGCTGGTAAAGTTCGAAACATGCTTCACATGCAATGTATGTTTGGGAAGAATATCCTGTTGGACTGGTTTATGGTTTCCTCCACTGTTGAAGGCAGGGCTGTTCTACTGCCACTGCTTGAAGGGACATTCTGTCTGTGTTGTTGTCTTGAGGTAATGCCCTTCTTTGCTGGCTCCACATCTACAGAGGCTGCAATCTCAACAGCTTTAGAGCAAAGCCATTTTTACTGCGTTGCATGGCAATTACATCCTTTACATTGTTTGCTTCTTTATATGCACGTAGAATTTCAATGCTAGGAGACTGTATATCCCAATTAAGTCATTACGGCTGTAACTGTTACATCAAAGCATTCTATTGAACTCCTTAATCTTGCTGCAGTGATTTGCAGAAGCTTCTGTTTCTATTGAATACAACCCTGAATGCACTGCACGCTGAATTTGCCAAAAATGCTCCCAATGTCTTCACTCTTGACCCCCACCTAGTATGACATGAGAGGGATAGCTGCTTGACAGGAACTTTTAATGTGTACCTGTTCTGCCTCCTTACAGAACTGGTCCAACAGCTGATCACTTGAAGTCTGACCCTGTGTATTAACACACTGTTCCTTCAGTATTCTCTTCCTCATAGCTGATGCTGAGAACAACACAGCAACTTTTTTGAATCGTGCTCATTGTATTTCTAATAAGTGGGATTTCTGAACAACCTGAAGCAGAGTTTTGTACTGCTAATGCATCATCAGGGAGAGATGGGAGGCGTATGCGAGGGAACAGACCGCAAGCACCTGGGAGGAAGGTGTGGGGTTGGTCCTCAGCTACCTGGAGGCAATTATAAGTGGAACAGCAGCCCAGGTAGCAGGTCCACCAGCAGAGGAAGAATGCCTGCTGTCCCCGTCACCACCAGCAGAGGAAGAATGCCTGCTGTCCCCGTCTCCACCAGCAGAGGAAGAATGCCTGCTGTCCCCGTCTCCACCAGCAGAGGAAGAATGCCTGCTGGTTTTGCCTCCACAGCCCGAGCGGGAGGAGCCTGAGCGTCCACAGCCCGAGCGGGAGGAGCCTGAGCGTCCACAGCCCGAGCGGGAGGAGCCTGAGCGTCCACAGCCCGAGCGGGAGGAGCCTGAGCGTCCACAGCCCAAGCGGGAGGAGCCCGAGCGTCCACAGCCCAAGCAGGAGGAGCCCGAGCGTCCACAGCCCAAGTGGGAGGAGTCCGAACGTCCTACGCATGAGTGGGAGGAGCCCGGACGTCCTACGCCTGAGTGGGAGGAGCCCGAACGTCCTACGCCTGAGTGGGAGGAGCCCGAACGTCCTACGCCTGAGTGGGAGGAGCCCGAACGTCCTACGCCTGAGTGGGGGGAGCCCGAACGTCCACAGCCCAAGAGGGGGGAGTCGGTGCGTCCACAGCCCAAAAGGGAGGAGTCGTGCGTCCACAGCCCAAAAGGGAGGAGTCGGTGCGTCCACAGCCCAAAAGGGAGGAGTCGGTGCGTCCACAGCCCAAAAGGGAGGAGTCGGTGCGTCCACAGCCCGAAGAGAGGGAAGTCGGGGCTTCCACAGCCCTAGGACCCAAGCTGCCAGCAGAGGGAGAATGCCTGCTGGTTCCACCTCCACCAGCAGAAGGAGAATGCCTGCTGGTTTCCCCGTCAAAGGCGGAGCAGCACCAGTTCCCTGCAAGAGAGGCAGAGCAGCACCAGTCCCCTGGAAAAGGGGGAGACTACACGCTGCTCCCACCTCCATCGGCAGGAGACTACACGCTGCTCCCACCTACACCGGCAGGAGCAGAGCAGCCGGAGCTGCCTCTGCCTCCGCCACCTCCACCGGCAGGAGCAGAGCAGCAGGAGCTGCCTCTGCCTCCGCCACCTCCACCGGAAGGAGCAGAGGAGCAGGAGCTGCCTCTGCCACTTCCAGGAGCAGAGGAGCAGGAGCTGCCTCTGCCTCCGCCACTGCCAGAAGCAGAACAGCAGGAGCTGTCTCTGCTTTCCGTACCTCCACCACAGGGAGTACGGTGGCCGGAGCCCCAGAAAGGGGAGCTGTCGGCCACGAAGATGGGGGAGGAGGTCTGGAGACCACCAACCCCAGCAGCAGTTTCGCTGCCGGAGATCGTGGGGGAGGTCAGGAGACCTGCTCCCACTGCAGCAGTTTCGCTGCCGGAGAACGTGGGGGAGGTCTGGAGACCTGCTCCCACTGCAGCACTTGTGCTGCAGAAGATACTGTGGCCGGAGCCCCGGAAGAGGGAGCTGCCGGCTACGAAGAAGAGGGGAGGTCAGGAGACCATCCCCCAAGCAGCCTTTCCGCTGCCAGGACTGCCCCGGCTGAAGGAGTCAGTCTGGGAGCTGTCAGCATGTCTGCTGACAGCATGGCCAGTAGCAGCCTGGCTACTGGCAACATTGCCACTGAAGCCTCCCTTCCCAGCCCGAGACTTTGTCCTGGACTGCTGGATTTTTAAGGGGGGAGGTGGCCGTTGAGGCCATGTGTGCTGCGCACAAGGGGGGGTATATGTGGCAATTTGCCCCGCCCCTGTGTGCAATTGTGTGTTATGTGTTGTATGGTGCGTGCGTGTGTTAATGTTGGTGTATAGTCCTTGGTACACGGGATATAAACGGGTCTGTGTTTCAGGTGTATTTAAAAATGTAGATTTGTATTTAGGCACGAGGAGGGCACAAATCACTTCACGTGCATTTAAAGTATAGTATGTGAGCACGGGGTTGCACAGAATTAATTCACGTGCTGGGATTCAAGTGAATAATTAATTAAATAAGTAATTGAATCCCAGCACAACAGTATATATAGATGCACATTTCTTTCACTCAGGGTTGGGTGTTCGAGAGTGGAGAACAGGTGAGAGAGAAGGAGAACGTAAAATAATAATCTATAAGTGTTTGTACTCACCGTGTTTGTTTGTCTCTCCGTGCACCGTTTGTTAAGTGTTTAGTACGTTTTGTTTGTCTATTTATTTTGGCGCAAGTGCCGTGTCCCGTGTTTTGTGTTTAAAACCTTTTATTTTCTGTTCTGTTTATTAAATGCTGAGCGAAAGCATTCGCTCAGCTTCACCAAACCACATCTCTCTGTTTATTTATTTCCTGGCTCTGGTCTGACACCACCCACTCCGGCCGTCTTTGTGACAGATGGCTAAGCACTAGCCGGGAGCTGTCGCTACAAGCCAGCACTAAACCCGAACTACACTGCACAACTGTTTCACAAACTGTTTGTCTTCCACCACACCTGCACAAGAGTGCTCACTATCGGGAGAAGTGACCGTGTCTGTGTTGTGTGTTAATTATTGTTTCGGGACTGAAACCCTTGTTTTGCACAGAGCAATACACATGGCTGTGTAGCGCCTGTGTTTATTATTTGACACACAACCCAGCTAAATAAAGGAGCTGTTTTATTGAACTTTCACTGTCTTGTGTGTGTTATTCCTGAGCACTGCACCAACTACACCTGCGCACTACAAACCATCTCTCTCCCAGCTCTAGTGCGTGTAGCTCCCACAGTCGCGCCCTTCAAATCAACTCTCAAGACCCACTTGTTCTTTCTTGCTTTCAATGCTCTTTAAGTCTGATATCTGTTATTACCTGTTGTCTAAATTGCTATTTCAGTTTTTTCACTCCATCTTATTCGTATGATTCTGTATGACACACACAATGTTTAGAATTCACATCCTAGCCTTGCATTTAATGTAATATGCCTGTATTTAATTGTGGCAATGTGTTCCGCCCCTGTGTGCGTTTCTATGTTGTATGTTGCGTGTGGTGTGTTAATGTTGGTGTATAGGCATTGGTACACGGGATATAAACGGGCCTGTGTTGCACGTGTGATTTAAAATGTATAATTGTATTTAGGCACGAGGATGGCACATCACTTCACGTGCATTTAAAGTATTTAATATGTGAGCACGAGGTTGCACATAATTAAGTCACGTGCTGGGATTCAAGTGAATAATTCATTGGTAATTGAATCCCGGCACAACAGTATATATAGGTGCACGTTTCACTCACTCGGGGTTGTGTGTTCGTGAGTGGAGAAAGGGTGTGGAGAGGAGGTAAAAACTGAAAGATAACAACTGCTATTGTGTGCTGGTAGGACCAGCACGATACTTGTTTATATAGACTCACCGTGTTTGTTTGTGTGTCTGTCCGTGCACCGTTTGTTGCGTGTTAGTCCGTTTTGTTTGTCTATTTATTTTGGTGTAAAGTGCCGTGTCCTGTTTTGTTTTGTTCAAACCTTTTATTTTACAATAAAACAACGCAAGCAAGCGTCTTCTTCATTTCACCTGTCCTGTCTCTGTGTATTAATTTCCTGGTTCTGACATCACCACTCAGCCAGCCGTGTGACATTAATGTATTTGCATTGTTTTTTACTGTTTGTATTTAATGTATTATGCCCTGTATTTCACTGTATTTAATGTATTTGCATTTTTTTACTGTTGTATTTAATGTACTATGCCCTGTATTTAATGTAGGGCCTATTATGCATTGGCTAGAATGGGAACATCTATCACTTTGTCACTGGTTAATAACTTAAACTGGATTTGTACCCACCCTTTGAATGCAATATTTTTGCCATTAGCAGCTGTCAGTGTTAACATTTGGTCAGAGTCTAATAGCTGTGCTAATCTTCTAATGGTGAGACCTAGGAGGTTTTCTTCCAGCCACTTAACTGATTCTATGCATACTTGTGACCCTGTATCCCATAGAACTTTTACTTCCACCCCACTGATACAGCACCAAACCATACATTTTCCACCCATTAAATGAATCAATTCAGCATTTTGTTTTGGAGTCAAAAGACAGTTAGACTTTGTCCCATTTATATTATTTACAGCTGTTTCAGCATTACTCGCAGCAGACATTCTTGTGCAGTCCTGGAACACCAGTGAGCAATCAGTCTTTACCTTGACCATAGGAGTGTAATGTCTCTGGGGGTCGATGGCTTCAGGCTGGGACCTTGGGGTGTTGCTGGTCACTTTTGGTCCCCTCAAAGTGGCCCCTTCCCATTTCCTGTTAAATCTTCCGGATGCTTTGCTTTTTCCTTTTCTATTTCTCTACTCATGGCAATGTTGACTTTTTCAAACAATACTTTTTCGGTAGTTGTAGTGTCTTTTTGTCATTCTGCAGTCCTGTAGAGATGGAGTGGAGGTTCATATTTCAAGCAGGAACTGTCCTCCTGTGATGCAAACAACACCCTCTGTCTTAGATCCATGGTTTGCGCTAGAAACTCATGTCTCTTTTGGCTCTTGAGTCACGTTGATAAAGATCCGTAGCTTCCTTTTCTTGGTAGTACGAACGCAAAATTTGGCTCAGTTTTGGCAGTCAGGTCTATATTGTCTTCTAGATAGCTGCACAAGTTGGTGGTGGGGCGTATTACTTTGATCACAGCTTCCCCAGCTTCAGTCTAAATATACCTTATTAAATCCTGCTTCAATTTGGTGGGCTAAGCTTGTAAAGTTAACATTCTACTGGCGAGAGCCTTGCACTGTATTTGTACTTTTAAATCAAATCTTGCTCTATGAATTAGGTTTTAGTGATTTTACTTCAACTCTATAGGTAGTCGCGCAAGCCTGGTGGTGTAGGCAGCCTGCAGCAATAATACAGCTTTGTGTTAAATAATACATATTTTGGTAGAGATGTTACTTTTTTTTCCCTTGGTATTTTTGTTGTAGACCAGTTGTTGACCTTGCACAACACAAGCACAACTACTTTGAACAAGTAAAAATAAAAATAGCAAAATATAATACTGTATGTGTCCAAACCGTCCTTTCGCTAGCCATCGGCATTAGATAACAAGGCATAAGGAGTTACTAGTAGAGGATGTTTGGAGGTTCAAGCTCCCGAAACAAAGGGAAAACATCCACTGTTCCCAATCCAGACAGCCTGGGAGCATGTGTGGAAGATGTGTGGCACAGAGCTTTACAATCCTAAAGCTCTGTGCAATACCTGTGTTGGTCAGTTTCATTTTATACTTCCCAGTTGATTTTTAAAGAATGAGTCGATAAATTAAATGAGTTGAAACCAGATTCAATACTAACGACATGCCACCATGCCAATGACATTTAAAAACAATTTGGGCAAGAGCAGTAAACATATTATTAACCAACCAGGCATTAGGTATTTTGCTTTCTTACAGCAGGTTAGATTCACTCATTTCTCTGCGCATGGAAACCACATTTTCACAAAATTTCACTAGCAATCTTCAAAAACAGCACAAGCTAATTTACATATCAACCCCCACCTTTCCCCCTTCATTTGCATGACGTCGGGTGAAAAGCCCGGTTTACTCAAGTAAAATAAACTGAGCGAATGGAAACCCAAAAATGCATTTTACACGAGACATTTTTCTCAAGCTAAAAAACACACACATGGAAACTCCACCATTGTCAGCTCACAGTCAATCTGCTGGTCTGTAAAGAGACCGGAGACACTCCAGTGCAGTAAGGAATCATTGTGTAAAATAGCTGCTCTTGGTATTACTGCTCTGAAAAGAACTGAGGAGGGGCGATGCTCAGGAGATAGTGTTACACTGTTTAAACTGGGCACTGTGTTTTCAGATAACATCGGGGTAAGGTGAAGAGACTGCCTGTGTCAGCCTGCCTGCATGCATGCCTGTCTGTAAGCCTGCATGCCTGTCTGTGAGCCTGCATGCCTGCATGCCTGTCTGTAAGCCTGCATGCCTGCCTGTCCCTCCCATTTATCTAAAGATCTAGTCAGGATGAATCTTGCTGAGGGCATTCTTTGGCACAGGCTATTGACAGTATCAGAATCTGTGGGCATATGGAGTCTGTCTGTCTGCCTGCCTGTATGTCTGTCTGTCAGCACACCACACAGCATTTCACCAACCACAATCTGGGCCTCCTAAAAACAATATTCTAGCACTATTGATCAATCAGTTCTACTTGCTTTGTCTCTCCATTTGAGATCCGATCTTCTCTGTGTTTCAGAACCCCATGCATAGAAGACCAAGAAGAGGCCGAACAAAGTATTGTAAATGCAAGCAGTAAGTCGCTGTTACTTCTTTGATTGTTTATTTCTTAATTACAGAGCATATAAACCACTGCAATAGCTGGTAGAAACCTACAGGGAGACAGTACAGTGGTACTACAACGGCAATAATGGTTCTGTATTATACTGAGGGGCAATGGTAGCACAAGCATAGGGCAGCTACAATGGGATGCTGTATCACAGTATGCTAACTACACCCTTCCCAAATGGTCTTCCATGGCGATGCACTCACACAGACAGTGGCACTACTATAGTTCTCTATAATACTGAGGTCAGTGATAGACCAAGTATATCCAGTAGAATAAAGGAGCACAGAACATGATTGAATTTCACAGTTTGTTTTTGTTTTTGTTTTCAGTCCCCAACCAAAAGCGTTCTACCGAGCCTGAATCCCAGGAGGCCGGGACTTCCGACACTGCAGCCAGGAATTCATTATTAACAACATTAACAAGCAGGTCCTCTACTGACAGCTTTTACCTGTCACATTTGGAGTCCTGTTGTCCTGTCCAGACTTTAATGAACTGTTTTAATAATAATTACTCTTCAATCTTCAAAGCTCCTTTTCCTTAACTTGAGAGAAAGAGACAGAGAGAAGGGAGAGAGAGAGATTGAGAGAGAGATAGAGAGACTCTGTATAAATGTGTTACAAACAATTTCTACTTCTCTGTTTGTGAGGCAAATTATATATTAACCATTTCTTACTGTCTATCAGATTTTATCCAGATGTGCAACTGTATCATATAAAATGCATATATAGCTTTGTTATGTGATACATTTTAATACACTGTACTACATTAATTAAAAATAGTATTCAAAGTTTAATTCATGATTATTGATAGTTTGCACAGTTGGAGTGCACTGCCTGTCTGTCTGTCTGTCACAATGGGACTGATTCACCTGTCATAGCACTGTCAATAGGGTGTACACCATGAGACTGATTCACCTGCCATAGCACTGTCAATAGGGCGTACACCATGGGACTGATTCACCTGCCATAGCACTGTCAATAGGGTGTACACCATGAGACTGATTCACCTGCCATAGCACTGTCAATAGGGTGTACACCATGGGACTGATTCTCCTGCCATAGCACTGTCAATAGGGTGTACACCATTGGACTGATTCACCTGCCATAGCACTGTCAATAGGGTGTACACCATGAGACTGGCTCACCTGCCATAGCACTGTCAATGGGGTGTACACCATGGGACTGATTCTCTTGCCATAGCACTGTCAATAGGGTGTACACCATGGGACTGATTCTCCTGCCATAGCACTGTCAATAGGGTGTACACCATGGGACTGATTCTCTTGCAATAGCACTGTCAATAGGGTGTACACCATGGGACTGATTCTCTTGCCATAGCACTGTCAATAGGGTGTACACCATGGGACTGATTCTCTTGCAATAGCACTGTCAATAGGGTGTACACCATTGGACTGATTCACCTGCCATAGCACTGTCAATAGGGTGTACACCATGAGACTGATTCTCTTGCAATAGCACTGTCAATAGGGTGTAGGGACATCTTCCATTTCAGTGTTATTGACATCATGATGATTTCCACTGCTAATACGAGGTAAGAAAATGTATTTTAAAGAGGCCTTGGTTAGAATCTTCAGCTCATTTTGCCTTCATAACAATACAATAATCTGAGCAATGGTTTCCTTGATCAAGGTCATTTATTCAGGAACCAGCCTGAAGCAACACTTAGCAGGATAAGCCTTAACACTGTCACTGAAGAAGTCTTTCCTGTTTTTACCTGATGCTAACTTCACACAAGTCATACAGAAGATTAATACTTATTAAAGGTTACCTAAAAGGAGAGGTGAGCCATGATATACTATAACAAAGGGAAAGCTATGCACTAAACCCAGATCAACAACATTGCACTTTTGTTGTCACTAAAGAACTGTATTCACCACGAACACTAGAGCACGCACTGTGGACTGGTGTTTGTGTTTGTGTTACATATGGATGAACTAAAAATGGGACTTTTATTATTTAGGGACCAACCCGCAAATTACAAATAAGCAATACATGTCGCTGTATTGCTTCATTACCATTGTTATAATTTACTGTTGTTTTGCCACCGGCCATTAGATTTAAAAAACATTAAAACAACATTGCACCTGGATTCAAATTGTTCTGTCTGTTTATTGATCACCTGCACCTGCACACTGCTAACTACTTTGCCACAGTATCAAACACAATCTTCTCTAGTGCACATGATAGTGTAAGGATCATTGTCCACATTGTCAAACAGGTAATACAGCAATAACGATCCATGATGTGGTACGGAACAGAAAAGCCAGAGCACTACTTGTTACGGTTTTGTTTTGTTTTGTTTTTATCGCTCTTCCTGCAGTGATTTAGATGACAGATCTCAACCCCCAGTGCACTAGAGCGACCATTTTGATAAGAGCTTTGAAACAAACTTTCAAATTGGAAGAGTAAAAAGTTGTCAGAATGTTAACAATCAAAAGAAAAATCAGTTGTAGCAACATGTGGAGACGTGTAATGCTATATTTTTCAGAATCTACTTCCTCTTCAAATGCCTCTTCTCCAGTTTTCATGAAACTATTCATTGCTGTCATCAACTGTTTCATCGTACTGATAGCTCTACTGTGACAGAGAGCGAATGAATCCAAGTCAACAATCTCCCTCCCGACCTGTGAGGGCGCTGCGTAAGAGGAACAGTGTGCCTCGTACTGGATGGTTGGGCAATTCATTCCAGGGTCAGTCGGAAGCCGGCCATCCAGGAAGGGGGCGGAGTCATGGTACCAGAAGTCATCGACCTAGTACGATAAGCAATGTGTCAGTCATGGATTGGTGGGGACGTGATTGAACTAGCTATCGGAGGGGGCGTGATTAAGGGTATTCTAGGGGACGCGACGCCATAATCTGTTGCTTTTGATGTGGTTACTGAAAGGACCCGTTAAGGAAACTGATGTAATTCATTATCATGAGTGTTTCGTGTTTTGTTTGTTTGTCATTTGTCTTTGTTAGATGGCTAAGCACTAGCCGGGAGCAGTCGCTACAAGCCAGCACTAAACCCGAACTACACTGCACAACTGTTTCACAAACTGTTTGTCTTCCACCACACCTGCACAAGAGTGCTCACTATCGGGAGAAGTGACCGTGTCTGTGTTGTGTGTTAATTATTGTTTCGGGACTGAAACCCTTGTTTTGCACAGAGCAATACACATGGCTGTGTAGCGGCTGTGTTTATTATTTGACACACAACCCAGCTAAATAAAGGAGCTGTTTTATTGAACTTTCACTGTCTTGTGTGTGTTATTCCTGAGCACTGCACCAACTACACCTGCGCACTACAAACCATCTCTCTCCCAGCTCTAGTGCGTGTAGCTCCCACAGTCGCGCCCTTCAAATCAACTCTCAAGACCCACTTGTTCTTTCTTGCTTTCAATGCTCTTTAAGTCTGATATCTGTTATTACCTGTTGTCTAAATTGCTATTTCAGGTTTTTCACTCCATCTTATTCGTATGTTTCTGTATGACACACACAATGTTTAGAATTCACATCCTAGCCTTGCATTTAATGTAATATGCCTGTATTTAATTGTGGCAATGTGTTCCGCCCATGTGTGCGTTTCTATGTTGTATGTTGCGTGTGGTGTGTTAATGTTGGTGTATAGGCATTGGTACACGGGATATAAACGGGCCTGTGTTGCACGTGTGATTTAAAATGTATAATTGTATTTAGGCACGAGGATGGCACATCACTTCACGTGCATTTAAAGTATTTAATATGTGAGCACGAGGTTGCACATAATTAAGTCACGTGCTGGGATTCAAGTGAATAATTCATTGGTAATTGAATCCCGGCACAACAGTATATATAGGTGCACGTTTCACTCACTCGGGGTTGTGTGTTCGTGAGTGGAGAAAGGGTGTGGAGAGGAGGTAAAAACTGAAAGATAACAACTGCTATTGCGTGCTGGTAGGACCAGCACGATACTTGTTTATATAGACTCACCGTGTTTGTTTGTGTGTCTGTCCGTGCACCGTTTGTTGCGTGTTAGTCCGTTTTGTTTGTCTATTTATTTTGGTGTAAAGTGCCGTGTCCTGTTTTGTTTTGTTCAAACCTTTTATTTTACAATAAAACAACGCAAGCAAGCGTCTTCTTCATTTCACCTGTCCTGTCTCTGTGTATTCATTTCCTGGTTCTGACATCACCACTCAGCCAGCCGTGTGACATTAATGTATTTGCATTGTTTTTTACTGTTTGTATTTAATGTATTATGCCCTGTATTTCACTGTATTTAATGTATTTGCATTTTTTACTGTTGTATTTAATGTACTATGCCCTGTATTTAATGTAGGGCCTATTATGCATTGGCTAGAATGGGAACATCTATCACTTTGTCACTGGTTAATAACTTAAACTGGATTTTTACCCACCCTTTGAATGCAATATTTTTGCCATTAGCAGCTGTCAGTGTTAACATTTGGTCAGAGTCTAATAGCTGTGCTAATCTTCTAATGGTGAGACCTAGGAGGTTTTCTTCCAGCCACTTAACTGATTCTATGCATACTTGTGACCCTGTATCCCATAGAACTTTTACTTCCACCCCACTGATACAGCACCAAACCATACATTTTCCACCCATTAAATGAATCAATTCAGCATTTTGTTTTGGAGTCAAAAGACAGTTAGACTTTGTCCCATTTATATTATTTACAGCTGTTTCAGCATTACTCGCAGCAGACATTCTTGTGCAGTCCTGGAACACCAGTGAGCAATCAGTCTTTACCTTGACCATAGGAGTGTAATGTCTCTGGGGGTCGATGGCTTCAGGCTGGGACCTTGGGGTGTTGCTGGTCACTTTTGGTCCCCTCAAAGTGGCCCCTTCCCATTTCCTGTTAAATCTTCCGGATGCTTTGCTTTTTCCTTTTCTATTTCTCTACTCATGGCAATGTTGACTTTTTCAAACAATACTTTTTCGGTAGTTGTAGTGTCTTTTTGTCATTCTGCAGTCCTGTAGAGATGGAGTGGAGGTTCATATTTCAAGCAGGAACTGTCCTCCTGTGATGCAAACAACACCCTCTGTCTTAGATCCATGGTTTGCGCTAGAAACTCATGTCTCTTTTGGCTCTTGAGTCACGTTGATAAAGATCCGTAGCTTCCTTTTCTTGGTAGTACGAACGCAAAATTTGGCTCAGTTTTGGCAGTCAGGTCTATATTGTCTTCTAGATAGCTGCACAAGTTGGTGGTGGGGCGTATTACTTTGATCACAGCTTCCCCAGCTTCAGTCTAAATATACCTTATTAAATCCTGCTTCAATTTGGTGGGCTAAGCTTGTAAAGTTAACATTCTACTGGCGAGAGCCTTGCACTGTATTTGTACTTTTAAATCAAATCTTGCTCTATGAATTAGGTTTTAGTGATTTTACTTCAACTCTATAGGTAGTCGCGCAAGCCTGGTGTTGTCGGCAGCCTGCAGCAATAATACAGCTTTGTGTTAAATAATACATATTTTGGTAGAGATGTTACTTTTTTTTCCCTTGGTATTTTTGTTGTAGACCAGTTGTTGACCTTGCACAACACAAGCACAACTACTTTGAACAAGTAAAAATAAAAATAGCAAAATATAATACTGTATGTGTCCAAACCGTCCTTTCGCTAGCCATCGGCATTAGATAACAAGGCATAAGGAGTTACTAGTAGAGGATGTTTGGAGGTTCAAGCTCCCGAAACAAAGGGAAAACATCCACTGTTCCCAATCCAGACAGCCTGGGAGCATGTGTGGAAGATGTGTGGCACAGAGCTTTACAATCCTAAAGCTCTGTGCAATACCTGTGTTGGTCAGTTTCATTTTATACTTCCCAGTTGATTTTTAAAGAATGAGTCGATAAATTAAATGAGTTGAAACCAGATTCAATACTAACGACATGCCACCATGCCAATGACATTTAAAAACAATTTGGGCAAGAGCAGTAAACATATTATTAACCAACCAGGCATTAGGTATTTTGCTTTCTTACAGCAGGTTAGATTCACTCATTTCTCTGCGCATGGAAACCACATTTTCACAAAATTTCACTAGCAATCTTCAAAAACAGCACAAGCTAATTTACATATCAACCCCCACCTTTCCCCCTTCATTTGCATGACGTCGGGTGAAAAGCCCGGTTTACTCAAGTAAAATAAACTGAGCGAATGGAAACCCAAAAATGCATTTTACACGAGACATTTTTCTCAAGCTAAAAAACACACACATGGAAACTCCACCATTGTCAGCTCACAGTCAATCTGCTGGTCTGTAAAGAGACCGGAGACACTCCAGTGCAGTAAGGAATCATTGTGTAAAATAGCTGCTCTTGGTATTACTGCTCTGAAAAGAACTGAGGAGGGGCGATGCTCAGGAGATAGTGTTACACTGTTTAAACTGGGCACTGTGTTTTCAGATAACATCGGGGTAAGGTGAAGAGACTGCCTGTGTCAGCCTGCCTGCATGCATGCCTGTCTGTAAGCCTGCATGCCTGTCTGTGAGCCTGCATGCCTGCATGCCTGTCTGTAAGCCTGCATGCCTGCCTGTCCCTCCCATTTATCTAAAGATCTAGTCAGGATGAATCTTGCTGAGGGCATTCTTTGGCACAGGCTATTGACAGTATCAGAATCTGTGGGCATATGGAGTCTGTCTGTCTGCCTGCCTGTATGTCTGTCTGTCAGCACACCACACAGCATTTCACCAACCACAATCTGGGCCTCCTAAAAACAATATTCTAGCACTATTGATCAATCAGTTCTACTTGCTTTGTCTCTCCATTTGAGATCCGATCTTCTCTGTGTTTCAGAACCCCATGCATAGAAGACCAAGAAGAGGCCGAACAAAGTATTGTAAATGCAAGCAGTAAGTCGCTGTTACTTCTTTGATTGTTTATTTCTTAATTACAGAGCATATAAACCACTGCAATAGCTGGTAGAAACCTACAGGGAGACAGTACAGTGGTACTACAACGGCAATAATGGTTCTGTATTATACTGAGGGGCAATGGTAGCACAAGCATAGGGCAGCTACAATGGGATGCTGTATCACAGTATGCTAACTACACCCTTCCCAAATGGTCTTCCATGGCGATGCACTCACACAGACAGTGGCACTACTATAGTTCTCTATAATACTGAGGTCAGTGATAGACCAAGTATATCCAGTAGAATAAAGGAGCACAGAACATGATTGAATTTCACAGTTTGTTTTTGTTTTTGTTTTCAGTCCCCAACCAAAAGCGTTCTACCGAGCCTGAATCCCAGGAGGCCGGGACTTCCGACACTGCAGCCAGGAATTCATTATTAACAACATTAACAAGCAGGTCCTCTACTGACAGCTTTTACCTGTCACATTTGGAGTCCTGTTGTCCTGTCCAGACTTTAATGAACTGTTTTAATAATAATTACTCTTCAATCTTCAAAGCTCCTTTTCCTTAACTTGAGAGAAAGAGACAGAGAGAAGGGAGAGAGAGAGATTGAGAGAGAGATAGAGAGACTCTGTATAAATGTGTTACAAACAATTTCTACTTCTCTGTTTGTGAGGCAAATTATATATTAACCATTTCTTACTGTCTATCAGATTTTATCCAGATGTGCAACTGTATCATATAAAATGCATATATAGCTTTGTTATGTGATACATTTTAATACACTGTACTACATTAATTAAAAATAGTATTCAAAGTTTAATTCATGATTATTGATAGTTTGCACAGTTGGAGTGCACTGCCTGTCTGTCTGTCTGTCACAATGGGACTGATTCACCTGTCATAGCACTGTCAATAGGGTGTACACCATGAGACTGATTCACCTGCCATAGCACTGTCAATAGGGCGTACACCATGGGACTGATTCACCTGCCATAGCACTGTCAATAGGGTGTACACCATGAGACTGATTCACCTGCCATAGCACTGTCAATAGGGTGTACACCATGGGACTGATTCTCCTGCCATAGCACTGTCAATAGGGTGTACACCATTGGACTGATTCACCTGCCATAGCACTGTCAATAGGGTGTACACCATGAGACTGGCTCACCTGCCATAGCACTGTCAATGGGGTGTACACCATGGGACTGATTCTCTTGCCATAGCACTGTCAATAGGGTGTACACCATGGGACTGATTCTCCTGCCATAGCACTGTCAATAGGGTGTACACCATGGGACTGATTCTCTTGCAATAGCACTGTCAATAGGGTGTACACCATGGGACTGATTCTCTTGCCATAGCACTGTCAATAGGGTGTACACCATGGGACTGATTCTCTTGCAATAGCACTGTCAATAGGGTGTACACCATTGGACTGATTCACCTGCCATAGCACTGTCAATAGGGTGTACACCATGAGACTGATTCTCTTGCAATAGCACTGTCAATAGGGTGTAGGGACATCTTCCATTTCAGTGTTATTGACATCATGATGATTTCCACTGCTAATACGAGGTAAGAAAATGTATTTTAAAGAGGCCTTGGTTAGAATCTTCAGCTCATTTTGCCTTCATAACAATACAATAATCTGAACAATGGTTTCCTTGATCAAGGTCATTTATTCAGGAACCAGCCTGAAGCAACACTTAGCAGGATAAGCCTTAACACTGTCACTGAAGAAGTCTTTCCTGTTTTTAATTGATGCTAACTTCACACAAGTCATACAGAAGATTAATACTTATTAAAGGTTACCTAAAAGGAGAGGTGAGCCATGATATACTATAACAAAGGGAAAGCTATGCACTAAACCCAGATCAACAACATTGCACTTTTGTTGTCACTAAAGAACTGTATTCACCACGAACACTAGAGCACGCACTGTGGACTGGTGTTTGTGTTTGTGTTACATATGGATGAACTAAAAATGGGACTTTTATTATTTAGGGACCAACCCGCAAATTACAAATAAGCAATACATGTCGCTGTATTGCTTCATTACCATTGTTATAATTTACTGTTGTTTTGCCACCGGCCATTAGATTTAAAAAACATTAAAACAACATTGCACCTGGATTCAAATTGTTCTGTCTGTTTATTGATCACCTGCACCTGCACACTGCTAACTACTTTGCCACAGTATCAAACACAATCTGCTCTAGTGCACATGATAGTGTAAGGATCATTGTCCACATTGTCAAACAGGTAATACAGCAATAACGATCCATGATGTGGTACGGAACAGAAAAGCCAGAGCACTACTTGTTACGGTTTTGTTTTGTTTTGTTTTTATCGCTCTTCCTGCAGTGATTTAGAGGACAGATCTCAACCCCCAGTGCACTAGAGCGACCATTTTGATAAGAGCTTTGAAACAAACTTTCAAATTGGAAGAGTAAAAAGTTGTCAGAATGTTAACAATCAAAAGAAAAATCAGTTGTAGCAACATGTGGAGACGTGTAATGCTATATTTTTCAGAATCTACTTCCTCTTCAAATGCCTCTTCTCCAGTTTTCATGAAACTATTCATTGCTGTCATCAACTGTTTCATCGTACTGATAGCTCTACTGTGACAGAGAGCGAATGAATCCAAGTCAACAATCTCCCTCCCGACCTGTGAGGGCGCTGCGTAAGAGGAACAGTGTGCCTCGTACTGGATGGTTGGGCAATTCATTCCAGGGTCAGTCGGAAGCTGGCCATCCAGGAAGGGGGCGGAGTCACTGTACCAGAAGTCATCGACCTAGTACGATAAACAATGTGTCAGTCATGGATTGGTGGGGACGTGATTGAACTAGCTATCGGAGGGGGCGTGATTAAGGGTATTCTAGGGGACGCGACGCCATAATCTGTTGCTTTTGATGTGGTTACTGAAAGGACCCGTTAAGGAAACTGATGTAATTCATTATCATGAGTGTTTCGTGTTTTGTTTGTTTGTCATTTGTCTTTGTTAGATGGCTAAGCACTAGCCGGGAGCTGTCGCTACAAGCCAGCACTAAACCCGAACTACACTGCACAACTGTTTCACAAACTGTTTGTCTTCCACCACACCTGCACAAGAGTGCTCACTACCATGTCTGTGTTGTGTGTTAATTATTGTTTCGGGACTGAAACCCTTGTTTTGCACAGAGCAATACACATGGCTGTGTAGCGCCTGTGTTTATTATTTGACACACAACCCAGCTAAATAAAGGAGCTGTTTTATTGAACTTTCACTGTCTTGTGTGTGTTATTCCTGAGCACTGCACCAACTACACCTGCGCACTACAAACCATCTCTCTCCCAGCTCTAGTGCGTGTAGCTCCCACAGTCGCGCCCTTCAAATCAACTCTCAAGACCCACTTGTTCTTTCTTGCTTTCAATGCTCTTTAAGTCTGATATCTGTTATTACCTGTTGTCTAAATTGCTATTTCAGTTTTTTCACTCCATCTTATTCGTATGATTCTGTATGACACACACAATGTTTAGAATTCACATCCTAGCCTTGCATTTAATGTAATATGCCTGTATTTAATTGTGGCAATGTGTTCCGCCCATGTGTGCGTTTCTATGTTGTATGTTGCGTGTGGTGTGTTAATGTTGGTGTATAGGCATTGGTACACGGGATATAAACGGGCCTGTGTTGCACGTGTGATTTAAAATGTATAATTGTATTTAGGCACGAGGATGGCACATCACTTCACGTGCATTTAAAGTATTTAATATGTGAGCACGAGGTTGCACATAATTAAGTCACGTGCTGGAATTCAAGTGAATAATTCATTGGTAATTGAATCCCGGCACAACAGTATATATAGGTGCACGTTTCACTCACTCGGGGTTGTGTGTTCGTGAGTGGAGAAAGGGTGTGGAGAGGAGGTAAAAACTGAAAGACAACAATTGCTATTGCGTGCTGGTAGGACCAGCACGATACTTGTTTATATAGACTCACCGTGTTTGTTTGTGTGTCTGTCCGTGCACCGTTTGTTGCGTGTTAGTCCGTTTTGTTTGTCTATTTATTTTGGTGTAAAGTGCCGTGTCCTGTTTTGTTTTGTTCAAACCTTTTATTTTACAATAAAACAACGCAAGCAAGCGTCTTCTTCATTTCACCTGTCCTGTCTCTGTGTATTCATTTCCTGGTTCTGACATCACCACTCAGTCAGCCGTGTGACATTAATGTATTTGCATTGTTTTTTACTGTTTGTATTTAATGTATTATGCCCTGTATTTCACTGTATTTAATGTATTTGCATTTTTTTACTGTTGTATTTAATGTACTACGCCCTGTATTTAATGTAGGGCCTATTATGCATTGGCTAGAATGGGAACATCTATCACTTTGTCACTGGTTAATAACTTAAACTGGATTTTTACCCACCCTTTGAATGCAATATTTTTGCCATTAGCAGCTGTCAGTGTTAACATTTGGTCAGAGTCTAATAGCTGTGCTAATCTTCTAATGGTGAGACCTAGGAGGTTTTCTTCCAGCCACTTAACTGATTCTATGCATACTTGTGACCCTGTATCCCATAGAACTTTTACTTCCACCCCACTGATACAGCACCAAACCATACATTTTCCACCCATTAAATGAATCAATTCAGCATTTTGTTTTGGAGTCAAAAGACAGTTAGACTTTGTCCCATTTATATTATTTACAGCTGTTTCAGCATTACTCGCAGCAGACATTCTTGTGCAGTCCTGGAACACCAGTGAGCAATCAGTCTTTACCTTGACCATAGGAGTGTAATGTCTCTGGGGGTCGATGGCTTCAGGCTGGGACCTTGGGGTGTTGCTGGTCACTTTTGGTCCCCTCAAAGTGGCCCCTTCCCATTTCCTGTTAAATCTTCCGGATGCTTTGCTTTTTCCTTTTCTATTTCTCTACTCATGGCAATGATGACTTTTTCAAACAATACTTTTTCGGTAGTTGTAGTGTCTTTTTGTCATTCTGCAGTCCTGTAGAGATGGAGTGGAGGTTCATATTTCAAGCAGGAACTGTCCTCCTGTGATGCAAACAACACCCTCTGTCTTAGATCCATGGTTTGCGCTAGAAACTCATGTCTCTTTTGGCTCTTGAGTCACGTTGATAAAGATCCGTAGCTTCCTTTTCTTGGTATTACGAACGCAAAATCTGGCTCAGTTTTGGCAGTCAGGTCTATATTGTCTTCTAGATAGCTGCGCAAGTTGGTGGTGGGGCGTATTACTTTGATCACAGCTTCCCCAGCTTCAGTCTAAATATACCTTATTAAATCCTGCTTCAATTTGGTGGGCTAAGCTTGTAAAGTTAACATTCTACTGGCGAGAGCCTTGCACTGTATTTGTACTTTTAAATCAAATCTTGCTCTATGAATTAGGTTTTAGTGATTTTACTTCAACTCTATAGGTAGTCGCGCAAGCCTGGTGGTGTCGGCAGCCTGCAGCAATAATACAGCTTTGTGTTAAATAATACATATTTTGGTACAGATGTTACTTTTTTTTCCTTTGGTAGGTACCCATGATAGATGCTACTTAAGACTAGTGTACAATGAACGGCATCATATTGCTAAGGGACTGTGAACAGGATGGCTTGTGGGTGACTTCAGATCCAGAAGAAACACCAGTACTGGGGGATGAAATGCTGCTGCAAAGTGTTTATTAAATAAAAATTGTAAAAAAAAAAAACAAATCAGCTTTCTGATGACCAATCAGCGTCATTATTTATTTATTTAGTTATTTATTTATTTTATTTTATTCATTTATAGCAAAGGGTCTTTTTTGTTTGTAGTAGTTTCAGTATTTTTTATAACCTTGCTTATAAAATAACTATACAGCACTTTTTATGAGCAACAATTTGAAACGTTCAATACATGGTGTCACACAATGAAGAGGTCTCTAAACCCCTCGTACTGTTTGCTTATTTTTTCCTCTTTGGTCAAAGAAGCTTGGTAAGGCTACTTTCAGCAGATCTCACATAATAAAGGATTGCTTGGTACGGCCTTTATAGTTATAGTAGAAACAGGCGCGAGGTTTCTGTACGTCAGCAGTATCTAATTACGATTGTCTCGTTAGCATAATGTACGGCTTCCGGACATGTTTCTATGTTTCTTTTTAACACGAAAACCAGATTTCCCCCCCTTTAAAGTGGTACAATGTTTTAGACACACACTTCCTATAGCATGTGGAATATGCGTGGTATGTGCTGCTACATCACATAAATCATGACGGCAGAGACAGAGTGACGACTTTCTAAGCTGAATGGAAACCTGGCTTTCTATCCCCATAGTTTATACAGCAGCTGCACCAACAATGATTCAGACAGCTCCCCTGAGTTTCAATCTCCATATAGTACTGCGGCCATTACCATAAAGTGGTCGGGTAACCCTCCCCACGGTAGAACAAGCCACAACCTATTTTTTATTGAAGATTTATATGTAAGAAGTTTGAAATGGATGTTTGTGGTGAGTGGAAATGGTGGCAGAGCAGTTTTTTCACACATTTTCAGGATGACTCCCCTTTTGAAAAAGAACGCTCAGAGACCACATTCCAATCATGTGTAATCTTGTGTACAGGACCCATTTGTATGCGTTTTTTTTTTTTACATTTTACATTTTAGTCCCGCTAATAAACCGTAAGAAATTATGCCTCTTTTTAAAATTAAATTCAGTGTTAAAATTATATATATAAAAAATATATTGTCCTCATTTTATGCTTATTTTTTTAAACATTTCATTTACATTTTAAACAAATTAAATATTAACTAAAGCATCTCGCACATCAATTTATTCCTGCATAAACTACTCTTCAAAGAGTGTTAACATCAATTTCATAATAAAAAAAAAACTTTGGTTCATTAACTCCTTGTTCAAGCTGCCTGCACATTACTAATCTTTGTCACTTTCACTATCAATTACTTTGGTGTCATTGTAGGGATTGAAACAGGCCTTGCAAGCAGACAACTCTATATATGACAAGCCATTTTTCCAGAATGTCCAGCATGCATATATACCTCTTGTGCGAGCAGACCTTGACAGGAATAAGAGATCAGGATGACCAAAACATCTGTGTCATCACACTGCACAATAACCCTGTAGTGGTCTTTGCTCAGGCTAATGGCATGTAGCACCATTCTGGTGTCGGCCTCCTCTTGCATAGAAAACATATTCTCCAGAGCAGCTCCACCGGAATATGTCAGGTGCATCACACGTTTTCCATCAGCAAATCCACCAGCAATCACAACGGATTTACCTTGTGGAAGATGTGCAGGAGCCTGGGAAGATACTTAATTACAAACTCAGCAAGTGCAGTTTTGTTGGCAGAGCCCTTCAGGAACAACTTGTAGTTAGGCACAATTCTTGCCCCGAAGATTTGGTGGCTAGTTGTTGTCTCATCAGCTCCCCAACGCTTGCGTTCCATTCTTTTTATTGAATTCTCCTGGTCATACCTATCAAACACAACAGTGACAACATCATAGCAGCAATTTGCTGTGTCAAGGATCTGTAGTAGCCTATTGAGGACTTTCTTTCCAATGTCATCAATGTTTTGATGTAAGCCTCATTCATGGACTGCAATACTGCCATTCCATCAATGATATATGCACTAGAGCTGGTCTTATCCGTTGACATTGAAGGTAGCTGATGCAACTCCTCCCAGACTGATTCAAGCTCTTTGGCCATATCCAATTTAGTTGTCTTTCTCATTGAACCATCATCATTGAACAGTGATGGAGGTACTGCAGCAAGCTCATATGACAGCACTGAATTCAAATTAATATTCCTTTGTTTGGACACTGCAAACAGACTACGAAAAAGCACTTCAGAGTTTATCAGAAGCTTTTTCTGTTTGTCTGCAGGTAATGTTTTCCTCATGTCACTGAAAGTTTTCATCTTTAATCGGGGCAGAATATCCCAGAAGCTTGCCGTTTTGCTGTCTTTTGTTAATCTTTTTTTAATGAAGGTCTCCATTTGACGCTTTCCTTCTGCCAGTGAAGCTAGCAGACTTTTTTAAACTTCCTTTGTTGCAACCAGTCCTGTTACAATGTTGATTAGCTCAATGGACACTGTATCCAGGTCAAATGGGTTTTGATACTGGCTCTGTATGGTGGTAATAATTTTTGCAACATCACACTGATCTCTTGCCTTCCTAGAGCTATCATGGCCCCATTTTACTTCTGTGGAGGTGCTACACATTGATTTAATTGCCTCTGCATATTCTCCTGTTATGTGTCTTGTAAGCATCCATCGTGTAAGTGCTCCTTTTCTTAAGGTGAAGTCAATCACTCCTCCCTGACTTTTAGCCTCACGATTAATTGTTTGCTCCAGTGCTTGGTCAGTAGCAACACAGCTGAAGTTTTGCTTTTCAGATCGGCAAACAACAAAACCACCTGATTTCATCTGCTTGTAGACATTTGGCTGTTTAGCCTCTAGTTGTTTCATCTCTGCTACATACACGGTTGTATATTTTGCATAGTTGTTTCTTCCTCCTGCAAAGAAGAATGGTATTGTTTCAACAACTGCATTGAGATGTAGGTCAAAGTCTGCATCTCGTTCTGCTCTTAGCAATCTCAACATATAGTTTTATTTGTTATACAGCAGTGGCACCAACAATGATTCAGACAGCTCCCCTGAGTTGCAAATATATCAGATGCTGCACTATAGACAAATATCTAAAGAAGTATAAAATACAAACAAACAAAAGATCTTCAACAGAGGAAAAGGGGCCCAGTGGTAATGTTGCTTGTCTAAGAAGAGCTAAAAGAAAAAAAAAGAAAATAAATCTTGGTTAGCTCTCCCTTAAAGTGAAACTAATGATAATGTTGCTTGTGTTAATAAGAGGTAAGGAAATGAACTTGAGAGAAGCCTTGGTCAGCACTCCTTTAAAGGGTGGCAGTGATAATGTTAATAAGAGGTAAGATAGTGTGTTTTAAAGATGGTTAGCCTGAATTTAAAAGGGGACCAGTGATAATGCTAATAGTTAATAAGAAGTAAGAGAATGAATTTTAAAGATTGTTAGCACTCCTCTAAAGGGTGGTCCAGTGATAATGAATGGCACTCATTAGATGCAATGTTAAGAAATTATGTAGATACCTCATTTGCTGGAAGTAGCAACTATATCGTGAGAAGTGGGTGTGGCTGTGTGAAGTAGGTGGGTCCCTCTTTGTTGATGGATTTAAAGGTGTCTGTCTTCCTGTTGCACTACACGCTGAAGAAAACACAGAGACACACACAGGTGAGACAGCACAGGTAAGTTAACTTGTATTATTATTATTATTATTATTATTATTATTATTATTATTATTATTATTATTATGAATAATGTACACCCAGCTGTGTATAATGAGGCTGTAATTCTATCAAGGGTTTCTGGTGACATTGATAAATGATTCAAGCTAGTTCTCTCGTGGTTTATATGTAGGCAGAAGCATTGGATTGAATTGAAGCCTTATATGCACAGATTTTTTTTTTTATAATACATTGTGACATGACAGACAGAAATTGTTAAAGAGTAGTGTTTATTTTGAACAATTGAAGGAATGTTGCGAATAACATCGGAAAACAGAATAAACAAAATGTTTCTTTTTAACAATTTATTTAACAATTTTATTTTATGAACTTTAAAATAGGAGTGAATTAAACTAAAATTTGAGGGGTATTTGCCAAACTGCATAGAAACTCAAGATGACTGTCTGAACCCTTGCTGTTATAAAATCCTACTAAACCGTCATAAAACCAGTTAGACTCGGTGTCTGTCCTTGAGTTCCTTTGAAGGTGAATATGCAGGAACACAATGTTTTTCAAAACCACTGCAGCGATCTCAGACTGGTATTTGTAGACTTGACTTTTGTTTGACACAATTATACCTCCTTTGCTTACCGCTAAGTCTACAATACCATGTACTATTCTGTACATACTGTTGCTATGCGTCGCTTCATCATCACACTGTACAGCCGTGTCGATGGGGGTGGATGATACTGACAGGCCTATTTATACAGCAGGTTATTCTACATGATGCACTCTTGTGTTCTCAGGAGAATTGGCCCATTTGGATAAGGTAGCAGTTAAGGACTCCACACACGCTCAGTAGATGATGTTTGTGGCTGGTTTGTGCAGCGCCCTGCTCCTCTGCACTGGCCTGGCCAGTGTCTTGGGTCAGGACTCGGGAGACATGCCCTTCAATGAGACCTTGGACTCGGCAGGCAATGTGTCCCTGCGCTGGGGCTTCGATAGCAAGCAGGAGACCATCACCTTCCAGCTAGCCTGCAAGACCAGCGGCTGGGTGGGGTTCGGCCTCAGCCCCAGCGGGGAAATGGACGGCTCGGATATCGTCATCGGGGGGGTGAATCCCAACGGCACCACCTACTTCACGGTACACAATGTTGTTCGTCTGTGAACTGGCTATTGTCAAGGGACCGAGTTTGAATATTATACTGTATATATTAATAAAAAACATTCTGGAGCCACAGGGGTGCTGAACCAGAAAATCATATAACGTGAATCTAAGCAACAGACAGAAGAATTTATTAGTCGTGCTCTTTAAGAGGTTTGCTCTCCCCATGTTTCTCTCCAACTCCGCATGTGATTGGTTGCCTTCTTTACAGGACAGACACGCAGTTGGTGACCAGCTCCCCCTGGTGGATGGCAGCCAGGATTACACCCTCCTCTCCCTGAAAGAAGACGCTACCGGAACCACAATGAAATTCTCGCGCAAAGTCCAGACCTGCGACAAAGACGACATGGAGATTTCAGTGAGTCAAATCATCACAACTCAAAGAGTCAGTTCTAATGGTTTTTATAGCAGTTACTCAAGCGCTGTGTTTTTTGTAATATTCTGACGAGTCTGTGTTGCTTTCAAGTTCAAGAGCTACTCTTTATTTCTCTCTGTCAGCTACAGATCCGTTTATTGTAGTAAGAGTCAGCCTGGGAAGAGTCAGCACCCACTATTAGCACAAGTAACAATATCACAGCCCCCCTTTAAATGAGTGCTAACGTTCTTTAAAATCAATTTTCTTACCCTTATTAGTACAAGCAACGTTATCACTGCCCCCCCCCCCCCCACACACACACACAATCATTTCTTGTGTTGAAGATATTTATAATTGATACATCAGTTTGGAAACTGCAGATATATATATAAAGTATTGCAATGGTTGTGCATCTCAGGCATTGAATTGAATGGAAAGGGTTAGGGTTAGGGTAAGAGCAAGTCCTGTAGTCTAGAGGTAAGTGTCTTATGCTGATGTCAGTAACTCATCAGCCGCAAGGAGTGCGATCCATTACAGACGCTAGGAGGAGATTCATTACAATATCTCATTTCTAAGTTAATAAGTCGTGTGTAGGGTGTATCTTATTGTATAAGAAATGTCATCTGTACACAGGATGAGATGTGCTGGAATTTTGGCAAATACTTCACTGTGATTGGTTGCTTTCCGACATGTGACATGTCATTTTTTCAGACAAGTGCAATGAAGCTGATTTACGCGTACGGAGCGGATGACAGCATTGCCTACCATAACAATGCCAGAGGAACGAAGAGCGTGAACCTGCTACAGAGCACACAGAGATCCACGCCCTCCCAGGACTCTGTGGGGCAGCTTGAGATGACGGTCAATTCAGTAAGGCCTGGAGAGAGACCTCATTCATATATAACAAAATCAGAAGAGACACAGTGAAGCAGACAAACATTTCAGCACTTCAGTGCCTTCATTATGCCATTGTGAGATCCGCTCGGCAAACACGAGAAGAAACAGATACTTACTGTTACAATAACACCGATGAAGGCACTACACCCCAACACTTGTCTACATGACTCTGTTTCTTCTAGTTTCAATGACACTGATGAAGACACTAGCCAAAACATGTGTCTCCTACTTGACTTTGTAGGAGAATTTGTGACTAATGTTTTAAGTTAGGGATGTACTGTTTCTCCCCCTCTCTCTCAACTTCTTTCATTCCCTCCCCTTCTCTCTCCAACTTTCTTTCCTTCTCCCCCTTCACCTTCCTCCTCTCTCTACATTCCCCTTACTTTCTCCCTCGCTCTATTCTTATTCCCCTTCTCTCACCCCCACTCTCTTCCTCACCCTGTCCTCATTCCCCTCCCTCTCACCCTTCTGCCTCTCTACCTCCTCTTCTCCCTCACCTTGTCCACATTCCCCCTCCCTCTCACCCTTCTGCCTCTCTACCTCCCCTTCTCCCTCACCTTGTCCACATTCCCCCTCCCTCTCACCCCTCTGCCTCTCTACCCCCTCCCATCCTTATTACCCCTCTTTCACCCCTGTGTATCTCTAGCTCCCCTTACCTCCTCCCTCTCACCCTCTGCCTTTCTCTACCTCCCCTCCCTCTGCCTCTCTTACCTACCCCTCCCTCTCCCTCCCCCTGTCCTCATTCCTTCTCTCACCCTTATGCCTCTCTCTCCCTGACCCTGTCCTCATTCCCCTATCACTCCTCTGCCTCTCTACCTCCCCTCCCTTTCTCCCTCACCTTGTCCACACTCCCCCTCCCTCTCACCCCTCTGCCTCTCTCTCCCTGACCCTGTCCTTTTTCCTCCTTGTTGTGAATGGATGCTCACCAGGTATTTCATTCTGTTTTCTCCCAGTTTGCAGTTCCAGAGAGAGATACGTACTACCACTGCAGAATTATTAAATCTCCCAACTTCCCTGGGAAGCGGCATGTTTATCGGGTAAGAGATCTGGCTCACCCCCAGGGACTGACCTGTCCTGAGTGTGGAGGGGGTGAAGGAGCCCTCCCTTTCCAGTTACTCTGTCAGGACTCCCCAGGCAGTGTCTCCCCCAGTAGAGGCACAGAGTGCAATCTAGAGCTCACTGGTTTGAATCCTGCTGGCACAGAGCTGTCAGTCTTGCCCCGGGGCTGGCAGGGAGTGTGCCATACCGGACTGCACTAGAGATAAACTTGCCCTAGAAGTGCTGGTCCAGCACTAGGACTTCCTCTTCTAGAAGTTCCCCACAGTAAAAGCAAAGCAAAGTGTAATAAAGCATGATGGTAAAGAACAGGGCACAGGTGAGCACTGTAAAGTCCAGAGAGGTATAGTAGTATATTAAAATAAATACTGTAGGTTTAACCGTACAGTACCCTTCAGCACAGTAAGGTGAGCTTGATGAAAGAGGTAAAGAGTACTTAAAATACAGAGGTTAAGTAGCCAGCAAAATCAGACCCCCTCCTTCCCCCAGCTGAAGGCCGACACCTTGTCTATGGGAACCTGTCTCTGACGGGCGTGATCGTGTTTTTAACACCTATGCCCAAATCCGCTCTATATAGGGGAAACAGCACCTTGAAAACCAGACCCTTCCACCCGAGTTCAAAGGGTACTCTGAACTTCAAAGTAACCAGATCTTATCCTGTTTCCCCAGACAGACAGGGCCTTCGACAGTGTGTGAGATTACAGGGAGTGAGATAATTAAGGATTTATTCCTTCTTACTGTAACAAGAGAATTGCAAAATGGTTAATGCAATACTTAAAATCTTACAGACTATAACATTTTGTTTGTGGTGTGTTATTCGTTAATACATTGATTGTTTGAGGGACTGATTATTTTATTTTTATTTCTTCTTAGATGGAGCCCAAGATCCAGTCTGGAAATGTGGACCTGGTTCATCACATTCTGGTGTACGCCTGCCCTGCGTCAGTGAGCGTGGAGCTTGAGGGGGAGTGCTACTCAGGTCAAAGCATGTATGTGTTTTCCAGCTGTCAGCAGGTGGTGATAGGCTGGGCAGTAGGAGGGCAAGTGAGTATTCATCTCGTCTGTCACATGGTAGATTCACTCTCCCTGTGCAGCAGGTATGAGGACCCCACATCCTGACACCCCCACACTGTAGACTCACTCTCCCCGTGCAGCAGGTATGATGACCCCACATCCTGACACCCCCACACTGTAGACTCACTCTGCCCGTTCAGCACTCCCTACACACCTTCCTATTGTCCACTCTGGAGATGAACCCCCCTGTGAAGGGGTACAGTGGAGGCGGTCGTACCTACACCTATTCAACTGCCATGACGCAAACGTCACATTTACATTTCCCATACATCTGGAGAACCACTTATCCAGTTGTCATTAAACTTGGTATTAATATTATTCAGCATAAGTCATTGAGAATCTCAGATATGGAGGTGTCTGTCTGTCTGTACATCCGTCCATCTATGTGTCACATGAGAACAGCTTGTCCAGTTGTCATTAAACTTGGTATTAACAATATTCAGCTTCAGTTATTGAAAGTAGCAGATTTTGGGGATATTTAGAGGTATCTGACTGCTTAAGTGTGCCTGTCACACATTTTTGCATATATCTGGAGAATTGCTTATCAAATAGTGATTAAACATTGCATTGCTAATTCTTATTCTGTAACAGGGATGCAAATAAGACTCCCACTGCATATCAGTTTGAGCCACTCCTGGTTTTTCTATCAGTTTAATAGACTTCAGCTTGTCACAGATACACTGTGGCTAATCAAGCATGTATTAAACCTGGAATGGATTAAACTGCTATGCAGTAAGAGTCTTATTTCTATCCCTCTATAGTATTCTGTACATACTGTTGATATAAGTCAAGGTCACCCAGTTTTTCCTCACACTGATCGCTATGATTTTGAATTCCCAGCCTGTGGCAATGGGGGATTGTTGTTATAACTGGTTTCTCCGTGTTATTACAGGACATTTGGATGCCTCCAAATGCAGGGATTTCGATTGGGACAAGTGACGATCCCGTCTTCTACAGACTGGAAATGCATTACAGCAACAGCAAACTGAGCAAGGGTGAGAATCCACAGTGACACAGAGGACCCTGCTAAACACGTCCCATAGTAAAAGCACAGCTCGCAGTGTGGTAAAGCACAGTGAAAGCACAGCACACAGTGTGATAAAGCACAGTGAAAGCACAGCACACAGTGTGATCAAGCACAGTGAAAGCACAGCACACAGTGTGATAAAGCACAGTGAAAGCACAGCACACAGTGTGATCAAGCACAGTGAAAGCACAGCCCAGTGTAAAAATATGTTGTTTTTTTTTGTTTGTTTTTTTTACATATTTTCAGAATTTATTTGTTCTCATTATTAATTGTACTATTGTTCTTTACTGTATATTTTTTGTACTATTATTATAATACATTTCTTTATATATTTTCAGATATCGTTATTTTTTTCTTTATTAAACTGTATTATTATTGTGTGTATTTTTTTCTAATTTTTCTTGATATATTTTTGGAATTCTGTTTGAATGGTTCTGTGTTCACGTTCCTGTATTCATTCTTCCAGGTCGGGTGGACAGCTCAGGGCTGGTTTTTCACTACACCTCAGAGCTGCGTGCTAACGATGTGGGGATATTGGAGGTGGGTCTGATCGTGGATACCTCGTATGTGATCCCCCCGAACGCCAAGGATTTCAAAGCCTACGGGCTGTGCAACACGTCCACCTTCTCTCAGGTGAGTGCAGCTGCCTTCCTCATTCTTCTGTGTGCTTCTGTATCTGTCTCAGTGTGTGTGTGTTTCTGTATCTGTCTCAGTGTGTGTGTGTTTCTGTGTCTGTCTCAGTGTGTGTGTGTTTCAGTGTCTGTCTCAGTGTGTGTGTGTTTCTGTATCTGTCTCAGTGTGTGTGTGTTTCTGTATCTGTCTCAGTGTGTGTGTGTTTCTGTGTCTGTCTCAGTGTGTGTGTGTTTTGGTGTCTGTCTCAGTGTGTGTGTGTTTCGGTGTCTGTCTCAGTGTGTGTGTGTTTCGGTGTCTGTCTCAGTGTGTGTGTGTTTCGGTGTCTGTCTCAGTGTGTGTGTGTTTCGGTGTCTGTCTCAGTGTGTGTGTGTTTCGGTGTCTGTCTCAGTGTGTGTGTGTGTGTTGCCGTATCTGTGTCTCAGTGTCAGTTGTAATAGTGTGACTGAGGTACACCTTATAAACAGGCTGGAGACAGGATATGCAGTTGTACTTCAGGTCTTTGTTTTATTAATTTCCCACACAGTTTCACACAAACAAAATAAACAAAACAAACCTAGATCGTACTTGAGCGCCACTTCACAATCATTTCTGGTCCTTTCTACAGTGACAGGCAGCTAAGCTGTTTCCCTGATAATGAAAAAACTACACTGTAATAGTTTAAGTGCACACACAGTGTCCATGACAGATGGAACTATGTAGTGTAAACACTGGCCTTCAGAACAGTGATGGTTGCTAGTTTATTGTATTTTATAACTCACGCACATTTGGCTTCAGCAATCTATAAACAAGCTTCCACTTCTCCTTACAACCCTCAATGAAGCACACAGACAAGATTCCTCTTATAAGGCGTCAATTAGGTTAACAGCACTTTAAAGACAACTAGGTTCCATCAACACATGATCAGACCCATTAGCACCTTAGCCACCCATATCAGTTACACAAGTACCCTTAAACACATGCAGATCGATGGACAACAGTGGCCTCTAGTGGGGAAAACCGGAGATTACATAAACCCAGGAAATACAGCTCTCTATTCTCTGGCTCACAATGATTTTTAATCACTTTGCCACACAGTGTATGTGTGTCTCTGTCTCAGAGTGTGTTGCTGTATTTCAATGTTAGTGTGTGTGTGTTGCTGTGTCTCTGTCTCAGTGTGTGTGTTTCTGTATCTCAGAATCAGTGTGTGTGTGTTGCTGTGTCTGTCTCAGTGTCTCTGGCTGTGTCCGTGCAGGTCCTCTCAGGAGAACCTCCTGTATTGAACGTGTTTGCTTCTTTACTGCACACTCACCTGGCTGGGAGAGGGGTGCGAGTCGGACACTACAGGTGAGGAACCACTTGAGCATATCTCTCTCTCTCTCTCTACATATATCTTTACATAGAGACTGATGTGATCTTAAATGTCTTTATGCCAGCTGGTGTGTATCAGATGGTAACTTGTATCACTGTTTAATTGTTCTTATTTAATAAAGTATTATTAAATGTAGTGCAGGGTTGTATCTTGGCTTGTATCGGACAGCGCCCTCTTCCCTGCATCATTCTATTGATTTCCACAGAAATGGAGAGCAGATCGGCTTCTTGGGGAAAAATGAACATTATGACTTCAACCTGCAAGAGACTATGTTCCTGGGGAGCCTGGTCCAGGTGAAAGCGGTGAGTGACTGCAGAGGACACGGCCCAGCAGAGCAAGAGTCACAATCACTCCACTCCAGCTATTATTTAAGTGTTTCCTTTTGTATTGTGCTACCCTTCTAAAAGTCTCCCACTTTAAAAGCACAAAGTAATATAATACAGCCCAGTGAAAGCATGGTAAATCACGCAGGGGTATGGTAAACTAACCCGTATAATGTTAGCCATAGTAAAAGCATAGCAAAGTGTAATAAAGTAAAGCGAAAGCATGGTAAAGTATAGGCATGCATTGTAAAGACCAGAGAGGTATGCTAAAGCATATACAAAAACACAAATACATTTGTAATGTGCATGATTCTAATGTTCTCGCATATTTGTTACAGGGTGATGAAATATTGGTGGAATGTACTTACAATACAGAAAGTCGCAAGACAGCCACTCAGGTAAGAACAAGACTACTGTCTCTCTTCTCACTAATATAAACTAACAGAAGTGACTCTGTCCAGTCAAGCCTCTTTGTGACTTTTTGTCTCTCATGGTGAGTGTGAGTGTCAGGTAGTGTGTGTTGTTCGCAGGGTGGTCTGGGCACTACGAATGAGATGTGTCTGGCGTTCCTGTTGTATTACCCTCGGACGAAGCTGGCAAGTTGCTGGAGTCTTCCTGAGCCCACAGCTATGAGCGCTGCTCTTGGGGTGAAAGGCACAAGGTGAGCCTTAAAAAAAAAAAAAAAAATAGAATTCAGCCAAACTCCACGCAAACATTAATTTTACATAAAACAATATTAGGAAATTAACCCTTAGAAAAGTTTCCCCAAAGTAAAAGCATTGCAATGTGTAGTAAAGCACAGTGAATGCATGGTGAAGTATAGGTAAGCATTGTAAAGAATAGCGAGTTATGGTAACGCATATTAATAAACATGGCAAACTATGGTAAACGCCCTGGGAAAAGCATGGGGGAAAACTACAGAAATACTGTGCAAAAATACGGTGCTGAAGGGAAGGATCTTTGTATTACTGGCGGCTCTGCTTTTGTATTGACTGCCACGTTGATGGGGTGATCGTCACTAACAGGCTCATTGATTTATTGTTTGATTGTTGTTCTGTTTCAGCGAGCTGGTCGCGCTGATGAACTCCTCCGTCTGGAATGATACTGCTGTCGGTCGCTTCGAGAGAACAGTGCGCGATCTGCCTCAGCTCATGGCAGTGTCCGTGTCCAATGTGAGAACAAACACAGGAACAGGACTGGGGGAGGGACTCCATCGACTCTCCCCGTGCTGAAGCTCACACATCACCTGGTTAATGAACTCTGAGTGACATCACCGAGTGATGCAATGCTGAGTGAATGACCTGAAGACTCCTTCACACAGCTTCAGAACTGCTCACAGTTCATAAACCAGATATTAACATGAGGGCTTCAACAGGCAGTGCCCTCTATGGGCATTGCTTAGGTTTTATTATTGCACCCATGGCCTGTTCTGTGCCAGGGCCCGTATTCAGCACTCTACATCAGTTAGATAAGCCCCAGCTTGTGTGGCTCTACACCCTGAGCAACTCTGCAAAGATAAACATGGTAAAAAAAAAACATAGCAAGTCAGGGTAAATGCATAGTATAACCATGGGGAAAAGCAGAGGGGAAAACTGCACATGTACTATTTTAAAATGTTAGAACGGTTGTGTGATTATCAACGTCTCATGTTTTTTCTTTTTGTTTTCCAGGGTACACGTATAGTTGACCTCAGTTTCATCCGGGAGTTCAAATCCAGCCCGGCGACTGCCTGCACTACCCTTCCCCTCAGTGGTGGGGGTGAGAGCTGTGCACTGGTCACTGCAGGGCTGGGGCTCTACATCGCTCTGCTCACCAGTCTTATCAGTCTCACCGGGGCCCTTTGAACTGGGAGGGGACACTGGGGGGGGATCGAGAGACGCCTCTCCCCTGCCCAGTGCTGCCTTTCTCAGGGGCATGCTGACATGAGTGCCTCTTGAGACTATTAATCGTTTCCACCCTTATAAAAGCTTCCCACAGTCAAAGCACAGAATTGTAATAAAGCACAGTGAAAGTATGGTAAAGCACAGGTGAGCATTGTAAAGAATAGCGAGGTATGGTAAAGCATATGAATAAACATGCAGGGTAACCTGTGGTATATACACAATATAATCACAGGAAAAACAGAGGAAAGACTGCAAAAATACTGTAGCAAAACTTTTATAAAGGCATGGGCGTTTGGCTCAAACTGGATTACTATTATGATAATTAGTATGTTTATTATTGTTGTTATTATTTTACTGACACATAAGGCATCAGTGATATACATTTTTTTAAATCTAATATTAATAAAAAATAATTAAGTCTTCTCTATTTTTTGGGGGGGCTCTTCTGTCACTCACTAAGATCCATGTATTACTTCTCAGCTCAATAGAAGTTTAGGATTTTCACCCTCATCTGTTCTGTTTCTTCTCGTGTTTGTTGCATGGATCTTGCAATCCCGTGCTGGCAGTTCATCTGCAACTTCAAAACACTTGACCTGAAACTCTGCACACAGAACATTAGAGGAAACATTTGACTTACAGATTTCCTCAGAAAAGTTTATGATCGAATGTTTAGACATGAACTACCCGTATAGCATTGTTAGCACTGCCAGTCAACAAAGACAGGAAGGATACTTACTGTGGAACTCATTAAACTGTCTGATGAGGGCACTAGAGCCCAAACATCTGTGTTTGACTCAGTTTTAGTTTCAATAACCCTGATGAAGGCACTAGCCCAAACGCTTGTCTGCTTGACTCAGTCTCTTCTAGTTTCACCTCAACAACACTGATGACGGCACTAGCCTTGTAACACTACTTACAATGACTAAAAACAAAAATAGAAATGGGAGTGAACAGCTTACTCTCAGGGGTATGTCAGGACAAGGACAGGGTTATTGCTTCTTGTGTGACACCCACACTCAAACCTGACCTGGAGACTCCCAGAACACAGTATGAAGGCAGTATCTCAAAGCGTTTTTTATCATCTGGAAACCAAAAAGTCACATGACCCCAATGTGGTAGCCATCTTGGTCAAAGGGCCTGGAAATATGAAGTTGCAGCTGCAATTGTTTATGAGATATTAGCTGTAGTAGGTGCAGCGATGACGGGTTGACTAACTCATACTATAATACAGGCTCCCCTTACAGGGATGCTTCAAAAGATACTAAATCACAGAGGGGTACAGCTCATAAAATTGAAAATTTAAGAAGTGCTGAATTTGCATTTTTGCTAGTTTGTAGCTTTCTCAAAGATTTAAAAAATAAAAGATGTGTTGTTGATTTTGAGTTGTTCAGTATACAGGAAGACTACATAGCCACTGAGTTTCAAATAGTCGCTCTAGATCTTGTAGGTTCTTCCTGTGTTAGCTTCATGCTGGTCACCCTCCATTCTGCTACAATCTTATGACAATATAACAAGATGTCTGGTGAAGGTCTCTACTCCAGTGTCACGTTCACTCGGAAACCAGGCGACCAAGCAGCTGCTAAACTGTGTGCAGGTGAGCATTGTCTCTGTAAACTTGGTGCTTTATTACATGAAGAACGGGCTCCCTTTAAAATTGTTGCGTACATTTTTCTGTGCTTTCCTGACACACTTGACTGGGTCTCAGACTCCGCTGTGTAACTCTCTTTGCCAGTTTGCAGTGGTAAAGAGCTGCTTTGCTGTAACCAGACTCAGGTTTCTAATGTTGGGGAGGTGGGAAGGAGATTTCTGCTCATCCATAACTATTAAACACTCAATAATGCTACATTTAGAAATAAAGAAACTTCATAAATTCAATGACACACGTTTTGACTAGAAGTTTTTCTCAATTTCTTCAATGGTTTTCTGCTCAAGAAAGTTAAACAGTTTGCTGGAATGAGAGAAAAACTGAAGCCAACAGCAGAACAGCCTTGCTGTATTTATCCACACACCCTGCTGAAAAACCTGTTAACTAGCTCCTGAGCTGCAGCTTTGTGAACAGGGCTCGCAGTGCTGGACTGTTTTAAAGAGCTCCTCAAGTTTGACATTGCTTTTGCAGAAGCTCTGAGCTCCCAGCAGCAGCTCCCAGCCTCTAACAGCACAGTGGGTGGGACGATGTTATTAAAATAGCAATGCTGCCCATGTCATCTCACTTCTTTAGTGACAATTGTATGGGCACCTCAATCTGAAACAATCTTTTTCATACAAAAACAAACATGGATTTCTGCTGTGAGACTGGCAAGGATTTCATGAAGCAAGGACAGCGAATAACACTGCATTTCAGTCAGGCACAGTATAGGAAAAATTCAAGTTTAAAAATACTTTTGCAGAAAACTTTTTTTTTTTTTTTTTTTTTTAAATCGCTGTTCACGTTTTTCTTAATTACCTTTCCTTTAAGAAGGGTCTCTCTTTAAAAAAACACTTTCTTTTACAATACTTATCATTTATTCCTTGATAATTTGCTATTTCCTGTATTACAGTATTCTGTGATGCCTGTGTATATAATGTAGTTTAAGGATATTCAGATATAGAACTCCCCTTATACATTTTAATTTTATTTATATATATAAAAAAAAATAACTTAATTCCTCATACAAATTCTCACTGTTTTGGATTTTTTTTTTATTAAGTTATAATAAAAATGGGCAAATAAGAATTGAATACCAGAAAATGAATTCTACCCAGCATGATGTCAAATAAATTGTAAATCTCAAAGTTGAACTAACTAGTGACTGATAAAGCAATCGATTTGACACAGTATTCATAAGGGCTCCCCAGTAAGTGTCAGGGTGCAGCTGTTAAAAGGGGTCTGATTCTCTTCATTTGTAATCTCTTGCATGAGTGAGCTGGATAGGGAACTGTGGCAATGTGCCCCGCCCCTGTGTGCATATTATGTGTTGTATGTATGGTGCGTATGTTAATGTTGGTGTATAGATTGGTACACGGGATATAAACGGGTCTGTGTTTCACGTGTATTTAAAAAGTGTAGATTTGTATTTAGGCACGAGGAGGGCACAAATCACTTCACGTGCTGGTTAAATGTAATATGTGAGCACGGGGTTGCACAGAATTAATTCACGTGCTGGGATTCAAGTGAATAATTAATTAGTAATTGAATCCCAGCACAACAGTATAAATAGGCACATTTTTAGTCACTTGTGGTTGGGTGTTCGGAAGAGGAGAACGGGTGAGAGAGAAAGGAGTAATTAGAAGTAAAGATCGTAAATATAAGTGTTTGTTCTCACCGTGTCTGTTTGTCTGTCCGTGCACCGTTTGTTTAGTGTTAGTCGTTTTGTATGTCTGTTTATTTTGGCGCAAGTGCCGTGTCCTGTTTTTTGCTGTTTTCAAACCTTTTATTTGTTAATAAACGCTGAGTGCAGCCATTGCACTCAGCTCATCACAACCACTGTCTGTGTCTGTGTTTGAATTCCTTTCTGGTCTGACGCAACCCACTATCCAAGCGTCAGACCAGGAGGGGTCTGGATTAAAAAAAAAAAAAAAGAAAAAAAAAAAAATAAAGGATTACAAATATTGTTTTGGGGGAAAAAAAAAAAAAAAAAAAAGTCAATGGCAGAAGACGCCATCAAACTGCGGGGCTGGTTCCTGGAGAATGCTGGGCTGGAGGCCCAGTCTCTGCCCATAGTCGTCCGGGCCCTGTGGATGATGGACAGTGAGAGATGGGAGGCATATAGGGAGGAACACACCCCAAACACCTTGGAGGAAGGTGTGGAGTTTGCCCTCAGCTACCTGGAGGCAACCATAAACGGAAAAGCAGCCCAGGTAGCAGGACCACCAGCAGAGGAGTACCTGCTGGCCCCATCTCCACCAGCAGAGGGTGAGTACCTGCTGTCCCCATCTCCACCAGCAGAGGGTGAATGTCTGCTGGTTTTGCCTCCACAGCCCAAGCGGGTGGAGCCTGAGCGTCCACAGCCCAAGTGGGAGGAGCCTGAGCGTCCACAGCCCAAGCGGGAGGAGCCTGAGCGTCCACAGCCCGAGCGGGAGGAGCCTGAGCGTCCACAGCCCGAGCGGGAGGAGCCTGAGTGTCCACAGCCCGAGCGGGAGGAGCCCGAACGTCCTACGCCTGAGCGGGAGGAGCCCGAACGTCCTACGCCTGAGCGGGAGGAGCCCGAACGTCCTACGCCTGAGCGGGGGGAGCCCGAACGTCCACAGCCCAAGAGGGGGGAGTCGGTGCGTCCACAGCCCAAAAGGGAGGAGTCGGTGCGTCCACAGCCCAAAAGGGAGGAGTCGGTGCGTCCACAGCCCAAAGGGAGGCAAGTCGGGGCTTCCACAGCCCTGGGCCACCAGCAGAGGGAAAATGCCTGCTGGTTCAGCCCCAAGAGCCGGAAGGGGAGGAGTTACCGGCTCAACCCCCTGAAAATTTTTGGGGGGGAGAGGGGCAGGAGGCTGGTGTCCCCCAGCAGCCTCTATTCATGCTGCTGAGGGCAGCGCAGCGCGCACCAGCCCAACCGCCAGGAGCAGAGGAGCTGGAGCTGCCTCTGCCTCCACCACCGCCAGGAGCAGAGGAGCTGGAGCTGCCTCTGCCTCCACCACCGCCAGGAGCAGAGGAGCTGGAGCTGCCTCTGCCTCCACCACCGCCAGGAGCAGAGGAGCTGGAGCTGCCTCTGCCTCCACCACCACCAGGAGCAGAGGAGCTGGAGCTGCCTCTGCTTCCGCCACCGCCCGGAGCAGAGGAGCAGGAGCTGCCTCTGCTGCCCGTACCTCCACAGGGAGTACGGTGGCCGGAGCCCCAGAAAGGGGAGCTGCCGGCCACGAAGAAGGGGGACGAGGTCTGGAGACCACTTTCCCCAGCAGCAGTTTCGCTGCAGGAGTTCTTGTGGCCGGAGCCCCACAGGAGGGAGCTGCCGGCTACGAAGAAGGGGGAGGTCGGGGGACCACCTGCCCCCGCAGCTTTTTCGCTGCAGGACGGGACCAGCATGCTGTCAGCCGTGCCACTACCGGCAGGGGAGCTGACAGCATTTCCAGCCATGGGCCCACTGAAGCCTCCCTTCCCAGCCCGAGACTTTGGCCTGGACTGCTGGGTATTTAAGGGGGGAGGTGGCCGTTGAGGCCATGTGTGCTTTGCACAGGGGGGGGTATATGTGGCAATGTGCCCCGCCCCTGTGTGCATATTATGTGTTGTATGTATGGTGCGTATGTTAATGTTGGTGTATAGATTGGTACACGGGATATAAACGGGTCTGTGTTTCACGTGTATTTAAAAAGTGTAGATTTGTATTTAGGCACGAGGAGGGCACAAATCACTTCACGTGTTGGTTAAATGTAATATGTGAGCACGGGGTTGCACAGAATTAATTCACGTGCTGGGATTCAAGTGAATAATTAATTAGTAATTGAATCCCAGCACAACAGTATAAATAGGCACATTTTTAGTCACTCGTGGTTGGGTGTTCGGAAGAGAACGGGTGAGAGAGAAAGGAGTAATTAGAAGTAAAAATCGTAAATATAAGTGTTTGTTCTCACCGTGTCTGTTTGTCTGTCCGTGCACCGTTTGTTTAGTGTTAGTCGTTTTGTATGTCTGTTTATTTTGGCGCAAGGGCCGTGTCCTGTTTTTTGCTGTTTTCAAACCTTTTATTTGTTAATAAACACTGAGTGCAGCCATTGCACTCAGCTCATCACAACCACTGTCTGTGTCTGTGTTTGAATTCCTTTCTGGTCTGACGCAACCCACTCTGGCCGTCTTTGTGACAGGAACATAAAAATAAGACACTTAAAGAGGTGCCCTTTTTACACAAAACAAACAAATACAGTCACTGTACTTCATCCAGGGCTCAGTTTATTTGTACTTTGTGCTTAAAGGCTCTGCAAATGTGCAGCCATAACTTTAATTAATGTAACCTGGAAATATTACAAATCTAGCAGTATAAAGTTGTGATTTATATTCTTATTCTACACAGCTATTGCAGAATTGTCAGGCATTCTGTGCACCAATTGGCAGAAACAACTTTGAACATTGCATGAATATAGGCCTGCATAGTTATAAATCTATACAGAGTATTACTACCGATTATATATATATGTACTGTATATATATATATATATATATATATATATATATATTGTAAAAGATTTCACCTTTCTCGGTTCGTTGCCCCTTTAAGAATTGACCCAGGACACAGAAATGGCGTTTTTCAAGCGCGGTTGCGCTACTTTTAATAAACACAAAATCAAAACACAAAACAAACACCTAGCTCTTATCGAGCGCTAACTACACACGCAGGAACCTAACTAACGCAGGACGGCTAAGCCGTTTCCCTGCCATACACAAAACAAACCACACAGTTTTCACAAAACCCTTACTTTTTCCCTTGACTGCTTGGACACAGAACACACTACCTGTCTCCTTCTATACAGCAGCCTCGAGCAGACTGTCTGGTCTCCTTTTAAACTGCCCAATCACGCCCAGGTGCGGATAATCATTAATAAAACAATTAACAAAAAGGTGCATTCTCACACGTTTTTTTCTCTCGCAGGGAGGTTTTAACCCGCTCCCTGCTGTCTCACTCCACCTGCTTCCTCACACATCCCCCCCTCTTGTCTTTTCAAGACACAGGCCACGAGACGGCCACCTCCTCCCCTAAAACACAACCACCCAGCCTCAAGTCCAGCAATGTCCATTGCCGCCCTCTTCCACGGGCGGGCTTGAGGATGGGTCGGTCCTTCCGGCGCTGCCAGGGAGGGACCGCGAACCGGCGACACGGGACCCCACCGGGCTAACAGGGCCGACCGAAGCGTAGGCCGGGGCACTGGAGGATGCCGCAGTGGACACAGGTCTTCCCCTGGGAACTGGCGCAGTGATGTCCGATCACCCAGGGGGAGCGAAGCAGCGAACAGGGGGAGCGACAGCGACGTCTGGCAGCAGCCCAGCGACGTCTGGGTGCTCGGGGAGAGCGGAGCAGGTAACCAGGGGCAGAGCTGTGGCCAGTGCTGCAGACCCCTGGGCTCCAGGTCCAGCACAGGGAGGTCCAGGAAGACCGGCAGGGTGTCCCGGAGCAAGGGGTGAGGGACTGGACGCAGCGGCGCCGAACTGGACTGTAGGGGTGGTGGTCGGGGCTGTGGTGGAGGTATGTTTTCCACCTCCTCCCTGGGCTCCGGAAGCAGCGGCTCCTCCCCTCTGGGCTCTGACAGCGGCGGCTCCTCCCCTCTGGACTCCGACAGCGGCGGCTCCTCCCCTCTGGGCTCCGACAACGGCGGCTCTTCCCCTCTGGGCTCCGACAACGGCGGCTCTTCCCCTCTGGGCTCCGACAGCGGCAGCTCTTCCCCCTCTGGCTTGGGAGCTTGCGGAGTTACCCATACCTGCTCCCACTTCTGGAGCAGCAGGTCTATCTCTGTGGGCTCCGGATCAGGTAGCCCCAACTCCTGTCTCCACCTCTCGTTCTGCTCCACTTGAGCAGCGGTGTTTCTTTTGATCTCCTCGATCAATTCCTTAAAATCCATTTTTTCTTTTACTGGGTCGTAGGGGCACCCACACTTCTGGTACTAAATGTAAATGATTTCACCTTTCTCGGTTCGTTGCCCCTTTAAGAATTGACCCAGGACACAGAAATGGCGTTTTTCAAGCGCGGTTGCGCTACTTTTAATAAACACAAAATCAAAACACAAAACAAACACCTAGCTCTTATCGAGCGCTAACTACACACGCAGGAACCTAACTAACGCAGGACGGCTAAGCCGTTTCCCTGCCATACACAAAACAAACCACACAGTTTTCACAAAACCCTTACTTTTTCCCTTGACTGCTTGGACACAGAACACACTACCTGTCTCCTTCTATACAGCAGCCTCGAGCACACTGCCTGGTCTCCTTTCAAACTGCCCAATCACGCCCAGGTGCGGATAATCATTAATAAAACAATTAACAAAAAGGTGCATTCTCACACGTTTTTTTCTCTCGCAGGGAGGTTTTAACCCCCTCCCTGCTGTCTCACTCCACCTGCTTCCTCACAATATATATATATAGTTTTAGAAAACAAAGTACCCTTTTCTCCAATCTCAAAGATAGAATATAGTAGAAGCATTTCTCTTTGTTCAGCCCTGATGTAAATCCACAGCAAGGCCAGGTTCTCTACACTCTGTTTTAAAGCATGCAAATGCAAAATCATTTATATTTTACATGTTCTTATACTTGAATATATATGTTTGAATGCAATCCTGGTTAAATAAAGGTATATTAAGAAAAAGGGAAATTGTCAAGCCATGTGTTTCAAACTATTAAATAAAAAACTAAACCCAGTTACCTCAAGTTATAGTAAAACCTGAACATATATCCTTCAAATTCAGAAGATAACACAAAAAGGTAGATCAAATGTGACGGACAGACAGTCTCCATGTACCCTCAGATGAAGATGCTTAGCTAGTTTTGTCACAACTAGACATGAGGTCCTTTAGACATATGCAAGTAATTTGAAAGCCTTCTCAGAACTCTTTAAAGTGTGAAAACAGCCCCCTAGCCTCAATTAATATAACTGTCAGAACTTCCTCTCTAGCTCACAGCACTATCTATAGAGATGGGCAGAATTTCCACTGCTACACAGACTGAAGTGTGAAACCCCACTTCCTCTAGCCCCTGTCCAGCCCTGCAGAGTCTGCACTGTTAATATAGGAGTGAGAACTTCCTCTTCAGTTCAGACGTGTATCTGGCTCTTCTCAGATAGCACTTGCTATGGAGATGGACAGCTATGAATCAGATCAGGTTTATGAAAACGTGGACATCAAGCAGCCGCCAAGCAGGAGAGCAGGAAAGCAACATGGGGGTAAGTAGATAGACACACAGATACCAATCTTAAAGTTTATCATCTTCTGTTTTACCATATGTATTCTCTTTTATATTAAACAGAACTTTGAAACGTGATAATATGCTAGTAAACTATCTCTAAAACAGTAGGAAAAGGCTTCATGAACTGCAAAGTTGATTTATTTATTCAAAATGGGCTTTATAAAAGAGTCCTTAACGTTTTGTAAAGTTCTTGTGTTGAAGATCTTTTGAAGAAAGAAACGCTGATGTACAGGTAAGTAAGCTGGGCTGAGTTGAGTGGGGGACGGAGGGCGGTGATGCTGGGACGCCAGATTCACCGTCAAGCCCTCTTGAGGTGTCTTGGGCTAGTCGACGAAACACCGAGGATGGAAGGTGCCCACTTGAAGACCCCAGAGATGTACCCTACTTAGCTCAATCCAGACGGTTGTCATGCTGATGCGCTGGGGAGACCGCACTGTGGTTGATCCCCGGAGCCAGCATCGCAGCCGTTGAGTGTGCTGATGTGCTAGGGAGGCAATAAGCTGATCCCTGGAGCCAGCATTACACTTCAGCCATCAACACCAGGCAGAAGGATATCTACATCATCATTTGGAAGGAAACGCAAATGGATGGAGACACATATGGATCACATTAGTTTACTGTAAAGCTACGTCTTAGTTGGTGCTTATCTTGGCGAGAGCCGAGTTCAATTCAGCATGAAGTTTTAACATCTACTCTCGTGTAATGGAAATAATCTTCGGTCTTTGCTTGTATTTTACACTTCAGTTTTCAGAGGTGACAGAACTCACAGCTAAACTTTGCAGTGTACTATATTTAGCAGTGTTCAGCTCCACCCACCCCAAGTGTGAAAATACAGTTCCTGCAGCCCCCTGAGCCTGCACTTTGTGGCAGAGATGACGGAAGATGTCTGTTAGAGTAGAAAATGTGTAGTCCACAAGGGAGCTGCAGGAATACATTTCCCAGAGGGCCACAGGGTTACCAGGAGCTAGAGGGAAGTCACCTGGCTCCTTTCTAATGTGAAGCACCTGATGAAGCTGTGGATAAAGGCAAGGGAAACCCTGCAGTCAAGGCTGATGGAGGAACAGCTATGTGCAGCCAGGCTGACAGAGAAAAAGCCAGCTGCAGAAGAGACCTGTGTGGTCGAGGAGAGCACTGTGTGAGCCTGTGTGTTTTGGGATGGTAAGCGGCTTAGCCGTCCAAGTGTAGTTAGACCAAAGAAAGGTTTAGACAGTGCTCCAAAGTGGAGTTGGGTTTTTGTTTGTTTATTTGTTTTTTGTGTTTAATAAAAGTGCTAAACTTTCAGCTCTGTGTCTTGGTCGGTTACTTTTTAAGGGTGCTGTGACAGGGTGCTCGTGTCACGTGTGTGGGCAACCACTGCTTAGGCAATACAGAGAGACATGGGAGGTGGAGTTGAAACTCCAGCACAGGCACGCAGGATTTATTAATACAAAACAAAGTAAATAAAGGGGTCATGTGACGTTACCAGCGATGGTAACGCACAAAGGACGCATACAGCAGACTGTACAAAAGGCAAAATAAAACAAATAAAAATACAAAAACTACAAATAAAAGGTGCCACACAGGGCGAGCACTAGCCTTACTGAAAGAGGCGTCCCGCTCCAGGACCTGGCTACACTACATAACCCTCGCTATACATTACTTAGGATCACTATCCCCTAAACTAACCTACTTATGAGCCGGTATTCATACAACGACTCCTGCTGCTTCATACGGCCTTGGCTGGGAATTGCCTTCATAAGCACCGCTTGCAGTTTCAGGGTTGCGTGGCGGTCGTTCCTGCAGAGCAGACCCTCTCCTCCCGAATAGACGCAGCTCCCCTCTGTAGCATGGCGTTGCAGTCGCCCCCAGCCATCTCCACAGGATGCTTTTAAACTGATGGACACTGGGTCAAGACCTGCCCACCTGCTGATTGAGGACCGGTACAGCCAATCATCCACTGCCCCTCCTCTCAACCAAACACCGCAGGCAGCAAATGAGCGCCCATCTATAAACAATCAATTAATCACACAAATCAACTCCAAAAAGACACACAATAAACCTATTTCCACATACAAATTATACCAACACTAAATCCCACCTGTACAGGTGCAAACAAACATTGGCCGAAGGCTGTATTACAGCTGTTAATACAAGAGTCAGATCTGCTCTGTAGACCGAAGACAGTTCTGTCTCTTCTCAGCACTAGCTCTGGAGATGAACAACTATACATCAGATTCTATCTATGCAAACACAGACAGCAAGCAGCTCTGATGCATAAGACCAGGAGAGCAACATTGGAGTAAGTAGCATCTTCAGCAGAGTCTGTGCCACAGGACAGCTGACAAACCAGCCAGCTCCAGCACTGTTCAGGATACCTAGGGGTTCTGATATATATTGGTATTTACATGCAGTAAAAACACTGAGCATGTCCAGTTTAGTGCTGTGAGACTCACTGGCACTGATCCTCATCTCTTTCAGATTCTGGGCCACAAGGACACATGATTATTATTTGTTTATTTAGCAGACGCCTTTATCCAAGGCAACTTACAGAGACAGGGTGTGTGAACTATGCATCAGCTGCAGAGTCACTTACAACTATGTCTTAACCGAAAGACGGAGCACAAGGAGGTTAAGTGACTTGCTCAGGGTCACACAATGAGTCAGTGGTTGAGGTGGGATTTGAACTGGGGACCTCCTGGTTACAAGCCCTTTTCTTTAACCACTGGACCACACAGCCTCCATACCACTGGACCAAACAGCCTGATGATTATAACAGAGAGGACCCATCTGGTGAAGACTGCACAACTACAACCAAAGAGGAATTCCAAAGAGACCTGGTTTGATGACTCGTGCAAACAACAATATAAAAGGATTTGTTAAACTAAGACAGTGATAGCCTAATAAGAGGATAATCAGGACAAAGGGAAGCTAAGGTTACTGAAGCACAAAGAGAGACTAGAAAGAACAGAACATATTAGCCATTTGATTCAAACATTATGAAAAAGCAGAGATAAAATCAGCAGTCTGGATCAGCACACTGATGAAGGCACCAGCTGAAACGATGGTCTAATTGACTACTCCCACCGTCTAAATAACACACGATCATCACATGTTGAAAACAAGATTGTGAATGGCAGCCATGTGGATTCAATGCATGCTGATTGCACATCATTTAGGTCTTCGTGATTGCCTATTGAAATCAGGGTTGAAAACCTCTGAAATAAAAACCATCTTCAGAAACAACCTGTGTGTGTTAGTGCTCACTTCAAACAGAAAAGGTTTGTCTGTTTCTTTTGAGTTTGTCTCCCTCTAGTGGCTCTCAGAGGGATAACTAATAGTCACACAGGATCCAGACAGTATTCCTGCTGTCCAGCTGATCCTGTCTAAACTGTATCTGAGGGCTCTGCTCTGAGCTACAATGGAGCAACCCACTAAAACAACTATTTCAGCAGATTAATATTATCATTTTATATCCCAGCACTGCACAGCTACCCATTATAAAAGTTCACCCTGGTAAATGTACAGTCATTTTGCAGTTTCCTGTGCTTTAGCAGGCTTTTGCCTGTTAGCCATTGCTTTTACAACACTTTACAATACATATCTGTGCTTCACCTGCTCGCCTTTGCTTTACCATGATTGTGCTGTGCTTTAAATATGCTTTTAATATATTTTGCTGTGCTTTTACCCTGGTATACCACAAACTTTTACAAGGGAGACAATTATCATTTTTATAGTCCTTCAATATTGTGGCTCACTCCATTCTGACTACATCCCTCACTGGTACTGCTGGGGCAGAGGATGATGGGAGCTGTAGGCACTGTATTGAATATGCAGCCTTCTGTCTTTCCCCATATTTAAGATTGTTACCTCACAAGCCTATATTGATAAAATGTGCATTATAGGGTTTTTATCAATGTAAACACATGAGAAAAAGGAGAGCTCCTGTTCCTCTTCCCTTTGTTTCCATTTGTGTTTTTCTTCCCTGAGCTGAAGCAGAGCTCCCTGTATATACAGCGTTCCTATCATACCCCCCTGCTGCTGCAGGGAGCAGCAGGTGAATAGCTGGCTGTCTGTTTAGTTCACAAGCCAGAAAGCTTGCATTGTTACTGATAAAGCAGAGTGCACACACAAAGGGCAAAACTCTGGAAGAATGTGATAAATATTCAACCAGATTGTAGTGTCAAATTGAACAAGATTATGAGATGCAGGTTTCAGTGTAATGTCTTACAAGTACAATATTCTTCAGCAGTTTTATTTAAAGTATTGCCTTGTATATTATTTGAGTTAATTACTATTATTTTGTATTTTATTTGTTTTTATTTAACTCTGTAGACCTATCTGCACTGTATTTGGTAGTAATTCTGGGGGACTATATATTATTATTAATTATTAATTTTTTAGCAGACGCCCTTATCCAGGGCGACCTACAATTGTTACAAGATATCACATTTTTACATACAATTGAACCCTGGATAACAGTAATCGTAATTAATTTAAAATACTTGTTGTAGCCGGCTAAGCCATTTGGGATTAAATCCCAACATTTATATATAAAATAATTGAAGACAAATATTATGCTTAGCACACAGGTTCTTTTAATTTTGTATTTTCAATATGAGTCCTTCCCTTGTCACAAATACCAGAGAGGCAAGTTAAAAATCAACAAATATTTTATTACAGAAGAGAATAACTATAGACAAGAGGAGAAATTCAGCAAATAATATTAACAAATTCAAAAGACAGACAATTTAACCCTTTCACAATTCCAGACAACCCAGAGAGGGGGCAGAGGCAGGTCAGTTTCAACTGATAATACAATAGAACAAAATAATGAAAACCAAAACAAGGCAAAACACTCTGAAAATCAATTAAGATAAAACCCAACAATAATTAAATAAACACAGCAATCACAATAAAGAAGTATCAATTAGAAATGTGCAATCACACAAATAATAAGTGTTTCTAATCTAAAACAAAAACTACAGCAAAACTAAGCTACACAAGCCCCATATAAAACAACCTGACGTACAGTATTTGAAGGAGGTATATATAGGTTTGAAGGAGGTATAACTGCAGGGTACAAAAATGAACAGGTGTTTTTGGATGTTATTATTATTATTATTTATTTCTTAGCAGACGCCCTTATCCAGGGCGACTTACAATCGCAAGCAAATACAAATACATTCAAGTGTTACAATATAAGTCATACAATAAAAACAAGAAATACAATAATTCTCAAGTGTGACAAACCACAATTCAATAATACAGCAGATAATAGTGAAAGTTACATCAGGATATGATTAAATAGTGATAGTTACATCAGGATATGATTAAGTACAAAATACTACAGATTAAACACTTGGCAGATTACAATAATCTGAGGTACAGGATTAAATGCAGTAAAATAGGGGGCAGATAAGAGCAAAATAAAGCATATTTAAATGAAGGGTGATAGTGTCCCAGGATACAACAGAGGAGTTCTACAGGTGCTGTTTGAAGAGGTGAGTCTTAAGGAGGCGCCGGAATGTGGTCAGGGACTGGGCAGTCCTGACATCTGTAGGAAGGTCGTTCCACCACTGCGGAGCAAGGGTGGAGAAGGAGCGGGCTCGGGAGGCAGGGGAGCGTAGCGGAGGTGGAGCCAGTCTTCTAGTGCAGGCGGAGCGGAGAGGTCGAGTGGGGGTGTAGGGAGAGATGAGGGTCTGGAGGTAGCTGGGTGCAGTCTGATCAAGGCATCTGTAGGCTAGTACAAGAGTCTTGAACTGGATGCGAGCGGTGATCGGGAGCCAGTGGAGCGAGCGGAGTAGTGGAGTAGCGTGGGCGAAGCGAGGTAGAGAGAACACCAGGCGAGCGGCAGAGTTCTGGATGAGCTGGAGCGGACGGGTGGCGGACGCAGGGAGGCCAGCCAGGAGGGAGTTGCAGTAGTCTAGGCGGGAGAGTACCAGGGCCTGGACCAGGAGCTGGGTAGCATAGTTGGTGAGGAAGGGTCGGATTCTTCGGATGTTGCTCAGGAAGAATCTGCAAGTGCGTGCCAGAGTGGAGATGTGCTGGGAATAAGAGAGGCAGGGGTCCAGGGTGACTCCAAGGTTCTTAGCTGAGGAAGAGGGAGAGAGTGTGGTAGATTCCAGAGGAACAGAGATAGAGAGATCAGAGGAGGGGGAGGAGGAGGGAAAGAAAAGGAGGTCAGATTTAGAGAGGTTGAGTTTGAGGTGATGCGAGTGCATCCAGGAGGAAATAGCAGACAGACAGGTAGAGATACGGGAGGAGATGGTGGAGTCAGAGGTGGGGAAGGAGAGGAAAATCTGAGCATCATCAGCATAGAAATGGTATGAGAAACCATAGGATGCGATGAGGGGGCCCAGGGAGCGGGTGTAGAGAGAGAACAGGAGAGGACCCAAGACTGACCCTTGGGGGACTCCAGTTAAGAGAGGGTGAGGTGTGGAGGTTGCTCCACGCCAGGTTACCTGGTAAGTGCGGTTGGAGAGGTAGGAGGAGAACCAGGCCAGAGCAGTGCCAGAGATCCCCAGGTCAGCAAGAGATGATAGTAGAATAGAGTGATCAACAGTGTCAAAGGCAGCAGAGAGGTCGAGGAGAATTAGGACAGAGGAGAGAGAGGCAGCTCGGGCACACTTAAGGGAGTTGGTGACAGACAGGAGGGCGGTTTCAGTGGAGTGAGCAGAGCGGAAGCCAGATTGGAGAGGGTCAAGCAGAGAGTGGTTGGACAGGAAAGCAGAGAGCTGGCGGTGTACAGTCCGCTCGAGGGTTTTGGAGAGGAAGGGTAGGAGGGAGACAGGACGGTAGCTCTGGAGGGAGGTGGGGTCGAGGGTAGGTTTTTTGAGGAGGGGAGTGATAGAGGCTTTTTTGAAGGCAGAGGGGAAGATGCCAGAAAGTAGACAGGTGTTGAGGAGGGAGGAGATGAAGGGGAGTAGAGCAGGAGCAGCAGCTTGAAAGAGGTGAGTGGGGAGGGGGTCCAAGGCACACGTGGTGGGTTTGTGACCCTGGAGCAGGGAGGAGAGGTCAGAGTCTGAGAGGGGCAAGAAGGTGGAGAGGGAGGGCGAGTTAGTAGGGGATGTAGTGGGTGTAGGGGTTGGAGCAGGAGGGGGTGCGGGGGAGGGAGAGGTGTTAAAGAGTTTGCGGATATCTGAGATTTTAGAAGAGAAGAAGGAGGCAAAGTCGTCAGGGGAGATAGAGGAGGGAGGAGGAGGGGGGAGGGTTTAGGAGGGAGGAGAAGGTAGAGAATAGTTTACGTGGGTTGTTAGTGGAGGCTTGGATTACAGATTGGAAATAAGCACATTTAGCAGAGGAGAGAGTAGAGGAGAAGGAGGAGAGGAGAGTGCGGTAAAGGTCTAGGGCAGCAGGGAGTTTGGTTCTCTTCCATTTCTTTTCAGCAGATCGCAGTGTGATTCTTGCCGAGCGGAGCACAGAGGAGAGCCAGGGATGGGGAGGGGAGGGGCGAGCAGGTCGGGAGGTGAGGGGACAGAGGGAGTCGAGGGAGGAGGTGAGCGAGGAGAAGAGGGTGGAGGTAGCAGAGTCTACGGAGAGTTGTGAAAAGGAGTCGATAGGAGGGAGGTGAGAGAGAGCAGTGGAGGCAAGGACAGAGGGGGAGAGAGAGCGGAGGTTACGGCGAGAGGTGACAGTGGGGGTAGGAGGAGCAGGGAGAGGGGGGAGAGACAGAGAAAAAGAGATGAAATAGTGATCAGAGAGGTCCAGGGGGGTGACAGAGAGGTTGGAGGGGCAGCAGGCCCTGGAGAAGGTGAGGTCCAGTTCACGGCCAACTTTGTGGGTAGGAGGGGACGGAGAGAGACAGAAGTCGAAGGAGTGAAGGAGAGGGAGGAATCCAGCAGAGTGGCTGGGGTTGGAGAGATGGATGTTGAAGTCACCCAACAGGACAGTCGGGGTAGACAGAGAGGGGAGGGAGGAGAGTAGATAGTCGAGTTCATCCAGAAAGTGAGTGAGAGGCCCAGGGGGGCGGTACAGAACAATGAGCAGGAGTTGACATGGAGAGGTTAGTTGGACTGCATGAAATTCAAAGGTAGTGACAGAGAGGGAGGTGAGATCGGAGGGGACAGAAAAGAGTAAGGAGGGAGAGAGGAGAAGACCCGTCCCACCTCCCCGTCCGGTGAGACGCGGGGTATGGGACAGGACGTAGAGAGAGGACAGGGCAGCAGGAGTAACAGTGTTACCAGGGGACAGCCAGGTTTCAGTGAGAGCAAGGAAATCGAGCGAGAGGTGGGAGGCAAAGGCAGATATGAAATCAGCTTTGTTAGCAGAAGAGTGACAGTTCCAGAGTGCACCAGAGAGTGTGCGGGAGGGGGGGAGAGGCAGAGAAATTAGGTTAGAGGGGTTGGAGGAGCAACAGCGGAGGGAGGGCAGAGGACGAGGACGGGAGGACAGAACAGGGATGTGAGAGACAGTCATAGCAGGTCAAGCAAGACAAAAGGCACAGTAGGAGCAGTGGGGTGGAGGATACAGACCTGACTAGTAGATGGCTTCTTCCAGAGCGCTGTTAGGTGTGGATCTATTCGACCAGTGTCTTAGCGCAGGCCTCCCCTTGCTGGACTCCCACAGCTAGACTCCCGGCTCTTTTGTTGAGGCTCTTCGGTTTGCTGGCGCTTCTTGCTGGCGCTAAAATAAGCTGCTTGAATAAATGTTGTTACACCTGCTTGGCAAAAGAACCAACTAAACTGTGTGGAAACCAATCAAATAGCAAAATCAACTGCTAATCAATTTAGCCACTCACCTGGTACTAATCACACACAAACTCAGCCAATTCAAACACCACCTTACAATGTCACCAAATGTAGTAGTTACAATTACAAAAAGCAGGAACTTATCTATCTGCCTCTCTCCCTGGTTACACAAAAGGTTTAAATGACTCATCAGTGCAATGTTACTGTACTCTGACTAGTGAAAAGCTCAGGAGAGTAAGTACATACACATAGTTTTCGAGTTAAGGTGTAAGCGACTGCCTGCAGGAGCAAACACAATTCCGCTAGTTTTAAGTGGAACTAGGAACCCTGTGGCTCAGTGCTTCCTGGGTCACCTGTTTCAGCTTCTTTTTCACTTCCTATGAACCAGCCAATCCTACAAGCCTCTGCAACTGATCTGCGGAAAGTCCCACCTTCTCTCCAACCTGGGAAACGTTTGGGCTCGTGTCTGCATCAGAGCTACTGGGGTAAACTGGGGTGGTGATGTCTTGGTCTTTGCTCCAGATACTCCTCCACAGCTCCCTGGAGACCTGCTCTGTGTGTTTGGGTCTGTGCAGCTCCACTGTCATCACAAACCGCATCTCAGACAGACTTTCTGCTGGCACAGGAAGTGAGGTCAGCGCTGGTGAACGACACTGTCTGCACTTCCCACTGTCAGCTCCAGGACTGCGCGAGGCATGGAACACTCTTTTTAACAAATCTGTTACTTTAAAAAGCCTTCTATCTCCTAACTTCAACATATTGAATTACTTCCTGTGACAGTGAGGGCTGTAGTGGTGACGTCAGACCAGGAAATGAAAACTAAAACAAAATTAACTACGGGGCTAAATTTATTAATTAAACAAACAAACACTGTAAACCAAACACAAAGAAATGGGCACATTGGCTAAAGTAAAAATAACACAAACAATAATTCTTCCTATAAAACGAGCACCTTTGTTTGCTTATTGGTAGCATTCACTCTCGCTCTTACTCCTCTCTCTCTCCTCCACTCTGAGCCTGAAGTGGGCCTTTTATACTGTGGCTGGAGCCATAATTACCTATTAAACAATTACCTTATTAAGGCTCCAGCCACATTCCCATGAGCTACTCAGGATGGGGATTCAACCTCATCCATGCAAACCACATTTTACGAGACCGGCTTTTTGCCGGTCTCAAACAATGACGGACAAAACCAATACATACAATACTACTACTACTAATAATAATAATAATAATATTACAATACAAATAATATAAATGAACACATACATAAATATCCCCAAGGGGAGGGCACCCCATCACACTTCCCTGTTTAATATCCTAGAATGTGTGTCCTCAATGGTTCTGTATTGCTGTTTCCACTTTGATCATTATTTACAAGGGTTACTAAACTAAAGCCCTTTTCTTTTTTAACCACTGCTTCTGAAAAGACTCCTAATACAAGCTGAATTCATTTCACAACGAGGGAGTGGGTGGTGACCACTAGAGGATGTGCATCTGTTAATTCTGCAACGGTGAATTTGTAAGCAGAACATCTAGAAACACAAACCCTAGTTTCAGAGGGGACAGCAATTACAGCTGCACACCCCCTTGTGGTCATTTATCCTTACAAGGTACACAGCCAGACACACACACATGTTCTATTCTAAACTCCAGAGGGGAATGGATCAGCACAATCATGAACACTGAGGATGAAGCTCATACTTCTGCATTCAAAGTGTTCTTTAAACCATGTGGAATTAATAGAAAAAACTAAATAAACATACCCTACACAAACAGTTTCTAGCCGTAACTGTCAATAACAATCTTTAACAGCAATACAGGCAGTGGCACCACAACAGTGGCTCTGTATTATACTGAGGAGTAATGCTAACAAGTATAGGGCAGCTACAATGGGATGAGGCTGTTATTGGTAGAATGGGATCACAGTTTGCTAACTATACCCTTCCCATATGATCTTCAGTAGCAATACAGACACACAGACAAACAGTGGCACTACAGCGGCAATACAATCATTCTGTAATATAATAGGGGACAATGGTAGCACAATTATAGGGCAGATGCAATGATAATGCTGATTGTGCTAATAGGAGGTAAGAAAATGTATTGTAAATAGTTGGCTAGATGCTTTAAAGAGTAAAGAAGCAAGCAGGTCTCAGCAGTGAGGTTAAATAGGTGTCAGGTGTTCTTCTGCCTCATGCAGCACAAACCAGCAGTGTAGTTACACCCTTTTTTGCACCCCTGTGTGATGCTGAACTGTGTGATGCTGAACTTTGCTTTTTGCAAAAGCTGGCTGGCTGTGTTAAGTTTTGCAGAACAGGAAGTTTTTATTTAGCACCCCTGAGTTTTTGAACTTCCTCAATTCACAGAGCATTGGCATTTCAGAGAAACAGCGATTTGGTCAGAGCTGTGTTAGTTTAGGTTTTTCACACCCATTTTAATATAGCTGAGCAATGCTGAATGGGGAAGTGAAACCTTTACTTCCCCGCAGTTTCAAACAGACTGTGCCTATCCACTATCTAGTATAGCTTTCATAGAAACAAACAAACATCCAAACCTATAAAAAGAGTTTAGGGGGTAAAGACAAAAGCACATAATATTTAGTGGGAAATTATTTTATAAGCAGATTTTTAAATATATAGAAATGAGCTCAGTATATTGAGACAGTGTGGATCCTTATACCTAGGCTTAGTGAGACTATCACCACATGGATCTTTTTGGCTGATCAGAGAGCCCAATTGAACAAGTCTAGGGGCAGCTGTGAAGGTGGGTGGAGGGATGTGGATGCTAGCACAAGTGTAACTAGGCAGGGGATTTCTTACCAAATAGATAGAAGAACAGGGATGGTACAATCTTAACCAGTTAGGAGACCCTGCTGTAGTTGTGCTACGCCATCCTAATTTTAATGAGTATAGGGACTCATTAGTAAAGGTAACTTGGATGGGGAGCAGCAACACTAGGGCTAACAACATACACAGAGACCACACCACGAATAAAATGCAACTAGAGTTTATTAATGTTGCACAGATTGCGCAAAGATACAGCACTTTAGTTGTGCAAAACAGACAAATAAACAGAGCATACACTCTGAGGCATATAAAAACAACACAAACCCCATACCGTCTATGCCCAGTACCCTGCGTTGCAGACCACACCTGGCTTGCGTAGCAAGCGTTCGGCACCTTCCTCCAATTTAGCTTTGTCAATGCCCCCCTAAAGGCGCCCGCAAGTGGTCACACCCAACACAGGTCTTACCCAAATTTAAATGAATAAAAGCGATAACAGGTCACAAATAACACTATTTAAATAATAATCAGTGGCGGCTGGTGAGGTCTTTGGTAGGGGAGGTGGGAGAGCGAGTGGAGAATTAGTGAGTTTGAGTCGTGGCTGAACCCAACTGTACTTATATGCAGACTGGGTGGATGGCTGTTTGAGGTCTACTCTGTCTTTTTCAATCTCTCTCTCTCGCTCTCTCTCTCTCTCTTGCTCTCTCTCTCTCTGGTCTGTCTCCCTGTCTTTACTGTTTCACTGCTGATAATCTACTGTAATAAACAAAATAATAATGTAATATAATCTACTGTATTAATAACTAAATTCCATGTTTGCTTTTTTGTATTAAATAGTTTTTTTTAGAGAATTATAGTTAATTAAATATAATGAAATGATATATTAATATTATATGAGCTACACCATAGCTAGTGCTTCCTTGTTCTGCATTTAACCACCAATGTAATTAGAAAAAAAAAAAGAGAATCCCCCAGCTATAAATGTATTTTAACTATAATGTAGATCACATACAAATGTCCAGAAATAAGCATACAACTGTTTAATTGATCATCTCAGTAGAACTGTAATAATTTCATAATAAATAATAACAATAATAAACATAACAATTAAGCACAAATGTTATGACAATATTGAAAACTAATTGACTTACACAAACTAACTTTATTAAGAATTTAATAGTAAAAATGACAATTTTAAATTTATAATAGTTAAGTTGTTGAAAAAAAAAGGAGCTCCTTTCCTACCTCTCTAATTACTAAGGCTTCCTCCAAATATATTAATATTTCCTAATTGGTGTAACGGCGATAATTAAAATTGTCAAGTTCAAAATTCCAATTGCATGTAGCTCACTCTGTCTGTATCTCTCGCTCTCTCTCACGCTCTGTCACTATTCCGCACTCTCTCGCACTCTCTCTCTCACTGTTCTCAAACTGTTCTCACTGATAGCCTCCCCTGAGAAACCTCCTCTGATAATAATCAAGTTCGGTTCTCCAAGTTCAGTCCCCACTTCCTCTAGCCCCTGCCCAGCCTTGAGAGTCTGCACTGTTAATATAGCAGTCAGAACTTCCTCTTCAGTTCAGACATGTATCTGGCTCTTCTCAGACAGCACTTGCTATGGAGATGGACAGCTATGAATCAGATCAGGTTTATGAAAACGTGGACATCAAGCAGCCGCCAAGCAGGAGAGCAGGAGCGCAACATGGGGGTAAGTAGAGAGACACACAGACACCAATCTTAAAGTTAGCATGGGTACCCCCATTTCTCTTTCTCTTGTCTTCTGTTTTACCCTAAGTATTCTCGTATATATTAAACAGAGCTTTGAAACAGAATAATAAGCTAATAAACCAGCTCCAAAAAAGAGTCCTTAACATTTTGTAAAAAGGGCGGCGGGCCGACGGCAGCAGATTGACAAGAACATTAAACAGCGTCAGTGTCTTATACTAAAAATAAACAGATAGACAGATCTAGATCAGTATGTAGGAAATATTAGTATGTTGGTTTAGTTACTACTGGAGCACTCTGCAGTTCTGCACGGGTTAAATTTGACAACAACAACAACAACAAAAAGTAAATATAAAATTTGCAGCCCCTCTTCATTGTCTATATTGGGCACTGCTGCCATGTTCAAACCCACTTCACAGCCCTGTATCAAACACAGAGCTGTTTTATGAGTGCTGTGCTCATATAGTTTGGACTTGATAACACAGTGCAGTGGGTAGGACTGCAAACTGGAAACACCTGCTATGTACAGGACCCACTAATCTAGTGATTCTGCACAATTACCTTCACTTTAGGACATATGCAGTGCACAGGGGTTTGATCATTTCTGCAGAGAGTCAAAGGCTCCCAAAAGACTACTGATTGAAAATATGAATGAGGGTATTTAATGTGTGTGCAAAGGAACCAAAGCTAGGGATACATATTGCTGGAGACAGGGATCTAGTGATTGAGAAGTCTGCTATCACTATGCATCTCCACTAGGGGATAAAAACAAACAAAAGCACTCAGTGACGGTGTGCAATATTTACAGTGAAACAGGGCCATGGAGTGTGCGTTGTCTATACACCCCATCACAGCCTCCTTCTCTGAGCAAATCACTGTAGCCTATATCAACGTAAGATGTAATAGTGTACTACAAAATGCAAGAGACTGAGCTTGTACTTGCATAACGTTCAGTGGTTGCTTTACAATAGATAGCATTACAATCATGTAAAAACTAACAATTTCATTTAAAAAAAACATGTAAGCAGTATTTCTACAGATAAGTAAATGCAGGTTATATATTTATAGTTTACTTAAAGCAACAACAATACTACTACACTACTAACTACGATGAATACGACGAATAATAATAATAATAATAATGAGCTTGTTATCTGAATGTTGGGTAGTGAGTCGTATCCCACAAACATCGTTTCATTTACTTCAAAAAAAATTCAATGTTTTTTTTGTAAATCAAACAAAAAAGAAAATGACCACATATAACATTTACATTAATAAAGAATATATTGATAACGAATATTAAACAGCTGTCTACAAAGTATTTGTTTAGCTTTATAGCCTATCTAAAAGCTATCTTCTTTATTTACTGCTTTGGACACAAATTACATGAAATGGTAACAAAAGTTTCAACATTTTTCAACAGTCTTCTATAGTGTTACAAGATGACAAATGTAGAAACATTCGCTGTCACACCTAAAGTCGGCTTCTCTGAACTCATTCTTTGCCATATGATTTGTTAAAAGCTTCAATCTGTAGAAACTGGCCACACAGCTAGTGAAACGTTAGGATTATTTTCTATCAACACGGTTCCGGTTGTCTTAATTTGTGAATTTATTTCACGTATCTGTGTCACAATATACAGTGCCTATAGTAAGTATTCACCCCCCCCCCCCCCCCCCACCCTTGAAAGTTTCCACAGTTTGTTGTGTTACAACCTGAAATCTTGATGCATTTAAATTGGATTTTTTTCCCTTTGATTTACACAACCTACTCAACACTTTGAAGAGGCAAGAGAATTTTTATTGTGAAACAACATTTCATGTAAAATAAAAAAAACCCTGAAATCTCTTGGTTAGATAAGTATTCACCCCCCTGAATCAATACTTGGTAGAACCACCTTTGGCAGCAATTACAGCTGTGAGTCTTTTGGGGTAAGTCTCTACCAGGTTTGCACATCTGGATCATGCAATATTCGCCCATTCTTCTTGGCAAAATTGTTCAAGCTCTGTCGAGTTGGATGGGGATCATTGGTGGACAGCAATCTTCACGTCTTGTCACAGATTTTCAATCGGATTCAAGTCGAGGCTTTGACTGGGCCACTCTAAGACATTTACTTTCTTGTTTTTAAGCCACTCCAGTGCCACTTTGGATGTGTGCTTGGGGTCATTGTCCTACTGAAAGGTGAATCTCCATCTCAGTCTTAGGTCTTTTGCAGACTGAAGCAGGTTTTCCTCAAGGATTTGCCTGTATTTAGCTCCATCCATTTTGCCCTCTACCCTGACAAGCTTCACAGTCCCTGCCAATGAAAAGCATCCCCATAGTATGATGCTGCCAGCACCATGCTTCACAGTAGGGATGGTGTTACCTGGGTGATGTGCTGTGTTGGGTTTGCGCCAGACATAACGCTTTGCATTTAGGCCAAATAGTTCAATTTTTGTTTCATCGGACCACAGAATCTTTTGCCACATCTTTTCAGAGTCTCCCACATGCCTTTTTACAAATTCCAAGCAGGATTTTACATGGGCTTTTTTCAGAAACTGCTTCCTTCTTGCCACTCTTCCATACAGGCCAGATTTGTGGAGTACCTGAGCTATTGTTGACACATGGACAGTTTCTTCCATTTCAGCCATGGAACGCTGTAGGTCTTTCAGAGTCGTCAGTGGCCTCTTGCTGGCTTCTCTGACCAATGCCCTTCTTATCCGACTGCTCAGTTTGGAAGGATGGCCTGCTCTAAGCAGATTCTGGGTGGTGCCATATACCTTCCACTTCTTAATGATTGACTTGACTGTGCTCCAAGGGATATTCAATGCTCTTGAAATCTTTTTATACCCCTCCCCTGATCTATGCCTTTCCACAACTTTATCCCAGAGTTGTTTTCAAAGCTCCTTGGTCTTCATGGTAGTATCTTTGCTTTGCACTACCCAGCTCTGGGACCTTACAGAAATAGGTGTATTTAATCTGAAATCATGTGAACCACTTTTATTGCACACAGATGGACTCCATTTAACTTATTGTGTGAATTCTGAAGGCAATTGGTTGCACCTGAGCTTATTTAGGGGTGTCACAGCAAAGGGGGTGAATACTTATCTAATGAAGACTTTTCAGGTTTTTATTTTTAATTGATCCCCCCCCCCCCCCCTTTTTCACACATTGAACGTGTTGAGTAGGTTGTGTAAATCAAAGGAAAAACAAATCACATTTAAATGCATCAAGATTTCAGGTTGTAACACAACAAACTGTGAAAACATCCAAGGGGGGTGAATACTTACTATAGGTACATATATATAAGTTTTTTTTCTTGTCCTTGCTGTTAAAAGTGTGTACCACCCGTCTCCGGTGCCTATGGTGACAGTGCTATTTGAGTACAATCAATCGCACCCATCACATTGGGGAAGCCAGCAACCTGTCAGAAGCCCATTTTCACATCTGGTAAACCACCACCAGGAAGCTGGTTACTTATTCCTGGTTTCTTATTCGTGGTATAGCTGACAAAGCAGCGTGTTTTTTTTTCTGTGTGTTTTAACTCACTTACACATCTTGCGCAATTAATATATTGCTACCATTTAAAGAATAATCGCTTCCTCTTTCAAGAAAAACGAAAATATCAGCAGCAAACATCTTTTGAGATCTGAAAGGGTGAAAATGGACTTGAAGATGCAGCTTCAGCAGCTTGAAGATGCAGCTTCAGCAGCTTTTCCCCTTACTTCCTTAGTGTCATTTGAAACTCTGCCCATCATCAGCGTGTGTTCAGTCATCTAGTTTCTAGTGAGATGCCACTTTTGATGCTGAAATTCACAATAAACGGACATCTAAAATTTATTTTTAATAAGCGAACAATAAATTAAATTAACTTTTGGACTACATTACACTGTGGATATATACACAATGAAAGTTTCTGGTTTGTAGCCTCAATACAGTTTCAAAGCTTGTTGACAATTTGTTGCAAGGTAGTACATTTTTGTCATGAACAGCTTTTGAAAAACTGCTCCAGTTTGCGATCTTTCAGTGAGATGTCAGCATCCTAACAGCTTTCCAATATTGCATTTGAAGCCACCAACATACTCACATCTGAGCAAATAACAACATATTATATATATATATATATATATATATATATATATATATATATATATATATATATATATATATATATATATATATTATGAAGTGAATCCTCTCTATTGAGGCGACTGAGTCAAAACATTTGTCAAAACATTTCAAATATGCAAATGAGTTACACAACATTGCATCCAAGTTCTCAGTGGGATTGGTAGTTCACAGCATGTTGGTCTTATTGGAGGTAATATAACAATGGCTCATTAGGATTGCAATATTATCACACCCCTTGCCCCCCCCCCCCCAACTCCCAACTCCCATGCCTTGTGTTGAAAATCTTTTGGGTCTTTGCTTGTATTTTACACTTCAGTTTTCAGAGGTGACAGATTTCACAGCTAAACTTTGCAGTGTACTGTATTTAGCAGTGTTCAGCTCAACCACGGCAAGTGTGAAAACACATTTCCTGCAGCCCCCTGAGCCTGCACTGTGAATACGAGAGTCAGGGCTGTTCTGTAGACCGAAGGATAACTAAGGGTTATGGTATGTATTGGTATTTCCATGCAGTAAAACCTCTATTATGTCTCTTCTCAGCACTAGCTCTGGAGATGAACGACTATGCATCAGATTATATCTATGCAAACACAGACAGCAAGCAGCCCCCATGCATAAGACCAGGAGAGCAACAGTGGAGTAAGTAGCATCTTCAGCAGAGACTGTGTCATGTTCAATTGTTGATTTATAATAGACATGTTTCTATATATGCTCAATACCTAATATCAGGGATGAAAATAATTTTCCCATTGCATAGCAATTTCATCCATTCCTGGTTTTACTGAGTTTAATAAGACACATCTAAGCTTGTTACCTATACACACTGTGGCTAATCAAACTCATAGCAAAACCTGGAATGAGTGAAACGGCTATGCAATAGGATTCTTATTCCCATCCCTGAATATGAATCTTGCATACAAGATGGCAATTTTCTTTTTAGTAGGCTTGCTATTCAGTTTTTATTTTTGAAAGACTAACATTTTTATTTTAATCTTTATTTTTCAGAAATTGACTTTTATGCTTAAAAAAAACCCCAGACTTTTTATGCCATTGAGAAACGTCTCATTTAGAAAAAACCCTTTTATCATATTCGACATGCAACAAAATCATGGTTACCAACATTCTAATTGAAATAACGTTTGGTCACAGCAAAGTTATACCTTGTACAGACTTTTATCGCTCAAAGTCACTGGTGGTAAGACAGACAGTCCCGCTTCGTCCTGCCACGGAGACTTCAGCCGTCGATCAGGGTATTGTGCACAATACTCATTTCAGTAGTTCGGGACAAACACCAATCACAAAATGTTTTAGTACAAATATTTATTGTAGAGAATGCGGAGTATGCGATTTAACAGAAAGTATGCTGTATATACACATTCATTTGGCATCAAACCTAACTTGGTTTGAGGGTTCGCTGCCTGGCCGACTGGACGAGGCTGAGACCCCCATTTGATAAAACATAAAAACTGTTATTAAGAAAGGTGGAGATGGGGAGGTGGTGGGTTACGATGAAATCAAAACACAACTGAGAGATAAGTGAAGCGGGTACTTATAGTGCTAACAATTTAAATTAGCTAATGTGTAAATTGAATGATTCAATTTGGTGATGCGGAGATTGGTGTCTGACCCTCCTCCCGAACTTTAATTATAAATTTCATTAAGTGTTTTCCTCTTGTGACCCATTTTCAAATCAAACTAATAAATGTCACCATATACATATAATAGCAAAAGCTTATGTACACCTTAACCCGCTAATTTCAAAGTTGGCACTTTGAATGACAAGCGTTGTAGCTGGCAAATGAAAGTGCAGTCGGTCTTACTGACTGACAGTCATTTATTAACCAATGAGAGCATTCTAGCGCTGCTTCAGCCAATGAGATCTGTCAGAACAGGATGAAATGACTGATGGTGAAAAAACTACACTAGCCTACTAAGGGACCACTGAGTTGACTGACAGCGCCCCCTAGCCATTCAGAGCTGAACGGAGACGGGACAGACAGCAAGTATAAAAACTGCCCAGACTAGAGATGATTTCTAAATGATTATTTTTGGTAAAAAAAAAAAAAATAGCGAGTGGTTTTACCGACGTTTATCCTATATAAATTTATTTCAGTCAAACTCATATTTTTTGGGAATTCAACGTTTAACGAGCTTTACCAATTAAAAACGAAAAGTAGCAATTGGTCATTTGGTCATTTCTACCAATAGCGACAGGAAGGGAACTTTAACGTTGAATACAAGGGCTCTCAAAAAATAACTTTAAAAAGTGAGTTCCAACAACAGAAACTGCAATTCACACTTCAGCCTGGTCTCTGCTTCAGCTAGAAAACACTGTGTGACCTCATCTGTGACAAATTTGCATGTTCACACTGTGTTTCTGAAGCCCAGATATCGGAAATTACATTTTAAAATGTTAATACCCCGCCCCCTCTCAAAGAAGTGCTAATCAAGGCTTCTTTTAAATGCACTTATACATTGCATATAGAAATGGTAGATAAACTGCTGCATCCTGGTACCTGTGCTGTAGGTCACATGGTCTGACTGCAGCTCACGCCTTTATTTCTCTTGTTTTCAGAATCGGCAGCACCTGTGGATTCTTCTGATAGACAAGCAGCTTCCTGTGGAGGGGCTGTGTGGTTGCTTATAGCTCTGAGCTGCCTGCTGTTGGCAGCCGGTGTAGCCCTGGGGGTGCTCTGTGAGTATGCTGAACCAATCACCCATAACTTACAGGACATGGAGCGGAGCTAATTGCCATTTATAGTATTGCTTACCGCTCACTTGCCTTTCTGTGATGTTTGCAGTCATTCTGCAAGGATCCCAGTACTGTTAGTGTAGGGACCAACATGGGTTTTTAATTATTGAATATTATTTCAAAATGAATATATATATATATATATATATATATATATATATATATATATATATATATATATATATATATATATATAATTTTGTTCAGTGCGTTTTCAGTGGGGTTTTTTTATGATTGACATTGGTAGCATTTTACAATACACCTCTCACATTAGAGCATGAAAAACAGACCATAGGAGCATGTAAAGATGAGCTCATGGGAGCTGTTGGACAATTTACAGTTTTACTTGACAGTGATGGCAAGTATAGGAAAGAAACAGCTGCACATGCAGATGCTGACAGGGACAAAGTACATGTTTTAAGAGCTTTATCTGAAGCAAGATTTGAACCTCTAGAACCTCATGCAATCAGTTTCTGATGTTTGATCCTTCAACTTGGCCAAAGGACAAGCAAGGCATCCACATATTTGGCAAACGTTGCTCAGTGACATGATTCAGAAATATGAAGCCATCGTGTCAGTTGATACAGACTGTGTTTTGAGGGACTGGTTGTGTTTGAAAGCAAACAGGAAAAAGTCTGGCAGTTTCTTCAGTGTATGATTAGGTAAAGATTGTGATCCAGATTCTTACTTAAACATTCATCAGCTATTGTTGTTGTCTCTTACACTGCCATTAAGCAGTGCTGCTTGTGAGCAAGGTTTTGCACATGTCAACATTTTAAAAAACAAATATAAATCCTGCCTATCAGCCTCACGCCTTTCTGCCCTGATGCACATTCATATGTGTAAGATGACCACTGAAACATTTGAACCCAAGCCTGCAACTGAACTATGGATGCAGTCAGCACACCGCAGGTTCAATCAGAAGACCAGAGCACAGCAAGCTCGGAATCTCAATTGTTCGAACCGACAGAGGAGGAGGTAGAGCTAGATAGAAAAAAATTATGTGAACCCCATGTACCAGACAAATAGCATACCAGGTCCACAGCTTGCAAAGGCCTCTCAACTTGCAGGGCTCACAGCTTGTGTCCAACAACAACAAGCTGTATTGGACAAATTAGTCAAGTCTGTATCTGAGCTACACCTCACTCAGAATCCTTCTCCAAGCACAGTAAATGCCATGCAACCAGCTCCCAGTCAAGATAACACAGTTTTCTGACAGTTTTGTGGTTACAGAGGTCATGCTGCACCTACATAGTCCATCTGTTACATTATGTATAGCCTACAGTTTAAACTATCAGGAATAGATAAGGACAATTTGACCAATACAATACAATAATATTCATGTTAAAACCCATATGTGAAAGAGCTGATATATTATTATTATTATTATTATTATTATTATTATTTATTAACAGATGCCCTTATCCAGGGCGACTTACAGTCGTAAACAAAAATATATTTCAAGAATCACAGTACAAGTAATAATACAATTAAGAGCAAGATAAATACAATGACTTTGGTTCAAGCAAGTACAAGTATGTCAAAATAAGATTCAATAACGGAGCAGATAAGTGTCAGTGATAGTTACATCAGGATATGATTAAATACAAAATACTACAGATTAAATAGCACTTGACAGATTACAGTACTCTAAAGTACAGGATTAAATGCAGTAAGATAGGGGCCAGATAAGAGCAAGTAAAGCACATTTAAGGAAGAGTGATAAGTGTCCAGAGGGAAAGAAAGAGTTCTACAGGTGCTGTCTGAAGAGGTGAGTCTTGAGGAGGCGCCGGAAGGTGGTCAGGGACTGGGCAGTACTGACATCTGTAGGGAGGTCATTCCACCACTGCGGGGCAAGGGTGGATACAGACCTTTATTGTATTTTAATTTTTTGCATGTGATAGGTCAATAAAATAGTGTTGAATTCCACCATTCTATTCATGTTGAGGTCTGATAAACTCCTACACATGACTATATATTAATGGACATTACATAAGCAAATGAGATGTCATTTTTTTGGAATACCATGTTCCTTCTCAAAAATGTGTTTTAATATTAACCTTCAAATAAAAGAAAACATCTGTATTTTGATGTATCTATTTAAGTGCAATGAAGTTTCTTCATTGTAATAAAGAAATAAACTTTTTTAAAAACTTCGACTCCTTTGATTGGACAACACATGTGCATGTACTGTTGAAACCGATGTGTGATGAAACGTCCACGTCAAAGATTAATATAGAAATGATGGCCTTGGGGACGGGCGAAATTACAAAACATAATTGGAGACTCTTAAAAATTAAATGCTTTTAACGGTGCATTTGAAGATATGTAAGGAAATACATATCACTCAAAAGGACAAAACGATTATTCTAGCCTTTGGAAAAGAAAGTACAACGAAATTAATTATATAAACCCGGTGTAGTGTTTTTTTCAGGTACGCGGGTAGAAAGTGGTACACAGCACACTGCGCTTGCTCGCACATTCCTAAACATCTTCCCGCAGCAGAAACAAACAAAAGGCAGGCAGCCTTCCCAGCGACAGCATGTGGAAGCGACATTGTGGGAGAAGTAGGAGTGGACAAGTACAACGCAGTTAGAAGCAGTCTGAAAGCAGGCTGACAGCTGCAGAAGCTAAACTAAACTTCCAAAAAAAATGGTCTTCAAGCCAGCAATCTGTGACAACTGCATGATGTGGGAAATCCGAGAAAACCCAACAGAGCTCAACCAAGTTTGTGTAAAGTGCCGCACGATCCAGGACTTGCTTCAATGAGTAAGTTTGCTAGAAAAGGAGCTGGAGGAAATGTGACAGCAACAGGAGCTTGAGGAGCTGACACACCCACAATTCATAGAAGTCTGCACCCCTAGCAGACTGAAAGCCATCAGGGAGATGGAAGAGAGTCGAAACAGCTGGGTTCAGATAGGCAGAAGCAGGAAAAAAAAGAAACTTTGTCAAACACAACCACCAGAAATCCAAACAGCCAACAAATTTGAGCCACTTCAACATTTAGATGACCAAAACCAACATCAAGAGAATGAAAGAAACAACATCCAGGACCCTATATACAGTGCTGGCCAGGCAGCAAAAAGAACGGAGGTCATGATTGTTGGGGACTCCATATTGAGAAACACAGCAAGTTCAGTTCGCAGTTTGGACCCCCTTACTACAACCGTGTGCTGCTTTCCAGGAGCCTCTGTCAAGCACATCACTGAGAACGTAGACAGGCTCCTAGAACGAACAGGAGACGACCCGGTAACTAGTCATCCACATCGGTACAAACAACATTGGAAGAGACAGACCAAGATCCCTGCAAAACAAATTCAGAGAGCTAGGAAGGAAATTAAAAGACAAGACCAAAACTGTGGTATTTTGTGGGATACTGCCGGCACCTTGCAAAGGACCATATGGACAGCTGGAAATACAAAATCAAAATGCATGGCTGAAATCATGGTGCACACAGGAAGGCTTCACCTTTCTTTAACACTGGAGCACATTCTACAACAAGGACCATCTATATAGGTGGGACGGACTGCACTTAAACAGAAAGAGAACCAATCTACTCAGAGAAAGGATCCTAGAGGAGGTCCAGAAGCATTTAAACTAGAAAGGAAGGGGGGAGAAAACAAAAAAAAAACAGAAAGGAGACCTCATCAAAACAAGGGCAACAACTCTGGTAAGACAACTATTAAATGTATTTATCTTAATGCTAGAAGTCTCAGAAACAAAATATTAGAACTTGAAGCTACTGCACTAACAAGTAACTATGATGTGATAGGTGTTACAGAAACTTGGTTGTCTGAGAGTGATGGAGACGAATATAATATTAGTGGGTACACACTGTATAGGAAAGACAGGCTGGACTGAAGAGGCAGAGGGGTACCGTAGCGCTATACATAAGAAATAGTCTTGAAGCCCAGGTGTTAAATCAGGACAAAGAAAACAATGCAGAATCAATATGGGTCAGAATAATGGACACAAATTCAAAGGGCATAATAATAGGAGCATGCTATAGACCACCAAATTCAGACACTGAGCAAAATAATCTGTTATACAATGGCATTCAAAATGTGTGTAGAAAAGGAGATGCCATACTAATGGGGGATTTCAACTTCCCCCATATAAAATGGGAAAACCCAATGGGGGGCACGATGGACGAAATTGAAATGGTGGAAATGACAAATGACTGCTTCCTAACGCAATTTGTCAAGGCACCGACTAGAGGGGAGGCATGCCTTGATTTAGTCTTTTCAAATAACGAAGACAGAATAACTAAAACAGAGGTCAGAGAGCCATTGGCAAACTCAGACCACAACATGGTCTCATTTGAAGTATTTTTTAAAACCCCAAAAGTAATGACTAAAGCTAAGGTTTACAATTTTAGAAAAGCAAACTATGAAGGTATGAAACAGAGACTAACAGAAGTAGATTGGAGTAAAATAGAGAAAACATCCACAGAAAAAGGATGGCTGTTTTTTAAAAAATGTAGTACTAGAGGTGCAAAACAATTACATCCCAAAAGTAGACAAATCTAAATCTAAAACAAAATGGCCAAAATGGTTTAATAGATCAATTAAAAAAATATTCAGTGAAAAAAGGCACTTTACAGAGTGTTTAAAAGGGACCAAAAACAAAGTACACAGAAAGAGTACTTGGAACTGCAAACACAGGTCAAAAAGGAAGTTAGAAAGGCCAAGACAGAGATAGAAATCAATATTGCTAAGGGGGCTAAAACCAATTCCAAAATGTTTTTCCAATATTATAACAGCAAGAGAACATTCAAAGAGGAGGTTAAATGACTAAGAGACACAAATGGCAAAATCATAGATGAAGAAAAAAAGTAGCAAATTTTTCAGAGGTTTTTACAAAGGAGGACACGGACAACATGCCCGACATGTCGACCTGTTCCTATCCAATTTTAAATAACTGTAGCATAACAGAGGCAGAAGTGTTAAAGGGACTAGGAGCTCTTAAAATAAACAAATCCCCTGGGCCGGATGAGATCCTCCCAATAGTACTCAAAGAAATGAAAGAAGTTATTTACAAACCGCTAACCAAGATCATGCAACAGTGTCTTGACACCAGGGGTTGTACCGACAGACTGGCAAATAGCAAACGTAATACCGATCCACAAAAAGGGAGACTAAACCGAACCAGGTAACTACAGAACAATAAGCCTGACTTCTATTATATGTAAACTTATGGAAACTATAATAAGATCCAAAATGGAAAATTACCTGTCTAACTAACCTACTTGACTTTTTTGAGGATGCAACATTGAAGATGGATAATTGCAAAGCATACAACATGGTTTATTTAGATTTCCAGAAAGCTTTTGATAAAGTCCCACATAAAAGATTAATTCTCAAACTGAACGCAGTAGGGATTCAAGGAAATGCCCACATGGATTAGGGAGTGGTTAACAGGTAGAAAACAGAAAGTACTGATTAAAGGAGAAACCTCAAAATGGAGCGAGGTAACCAGTGGTGTACCACAGGGATCAGTATTAGGTCCTCTGCTATTCCTAATCTACATTTATGATTTAGTAAGCAAATTGCTTAAATTTGCAGATGACACAAAAATAGGAGGAGTGACAAACACTGTTGCAGCAGCAAAGGTCATTCAAAATGATCTAGAAAGCATTCAGAACTGGGCAGACACATGGCAAATGAAATTTAGCAGAGAAAAAGTATTGCATGCAGGAAATAAAAATGTGCATTATAAATATCATATGGGAGATACTGAAATTGATGAAAAAGACCTAGGAGTTTATGTTGACTCAGAAATGTCTTCATCTAGACAATGTGGGGAAGCTATAAAAAAGGCCAACAAGATGCTCGGATACATTGTGAGAAGTGTTGAATTTAAATCAAGGGAAGTAAAGTTAAAACTTTACAATGCATTAGTAAGACCTCTGGTCACCTCATTACAAAAAGGATATTGCTGCTCTAGAAAGAGTGCAAAGAATTATCCCGGATTTAAAAGGCATGTCGTAAGCAGACAGGCTAAAAAAATTGAATCTATCCAGTCTTGAACAAAGAAGACTACGCGGCTATCTGATTCAAACATTCAAAATTCTAAAAGGTATAGGCAATGTCCACCCAGGGGACTTTTTTGACCTGAAAAAAGAAACAAGTACCAGGGGTCACAAATGGAGATCAGATAAAGGGGCATTCAGAACAGAAAATAGGAGGCACTTTTTTACACAGAGAATTGTGAGGGTCTGGAACCAACTTTCCAGTAATGTTGTTGAAGCTGACACCCTGGGATCCTTCAAGAAGCTGCTTGATGAGATTCTGGGATCAATAAGCTACTAACAACCAAACAAGCAAGATGGGCTGAATGCCTCCTCTCGTTTGTAAACTTTCTTATGTTCTTATGTTCTTAAACAACTTCCTTTTAGAAAGCACGGAAGTGCCTGTTCAAATCTGGTATGTTTTGGTGTCTTTTTCATCTTTTTTAATAGAATTTTTCGTAATGTTCCAATTTTAAGAAAATAGCATGCAAATATTTATCATATGCTATACATTGGGTCTGGTACATTATTTTACTTTTAAAACTTTGCAGTGGACTTCTCATTTTGTCTTGTTTGTCATGAAGAATTTTTTTTCTTTTTAGAAAAATTGATTGTCTGTTTCCAGTTTAAGTTTGCAAAAAAAAAAAAGTATAATTAATGATTTGCAAAAAATAACGTATCATTAATGGTAAATGTACCTCTGTATGACAATAGGAAAACACATCACATCACAATTGATTGCACCTGTACCAAAATCTGACAGTGTACCACTTTCTAACATTACACGGGTCAAGTTTTGATACCACATTGTGATGATGTACCACTTTATAACACTACAGCGGTTCATTGATTTCAAATCATGCACAAATGCGTCTTCTCTGTCCACAACATCGCATTTCATTTTACAGACTTTCGTTGATAAAAACTAATCCACGTCTGGGAGGTTACTAGACTAACCCTCTAATTTTGACCAACCTGAGGACACCTGGTTTTTAGTCCTCTGTGAATCATGCTTTAAATGGCTTTTGCAAAACCGAGACCTATAAGTACTTAACAAGTTTGCAATGAAAAACATGAGGATGGACTTGGGGATCTAAACATCAGGTAAGGTAGGTTAGTCTTTCTGTTATTTAATGTGTGTGTTTGATAACAGCATATGAGTGGTTCTAAATGTGATTGTGAGGAGAAACATCACAGTTCTTAAGAGGGTGATTGCGAGTACATTGCAAGCTTGGAGTGTAGTTAATTTTTACTGAGAAATATTTTCATAAACAAAATCCTGGCTATGCCCCTGCTACTGATGATAATAATAATAATAATAATAATAATAATAATAATAATAATAATAATAATAATAATAATAATAATAACCAACTTGGCAATGATGTGTTAATGATTATGATTATAATTTATTATTAATTATATTATAAGACACTGATAAAATTAAAATACAAATTAATCTGTAAATATGCACTTCCTGTGCTTGATCCTGGAAGAGCAGAATTCAGATCATGCAGTAGTACTGTACTAACATTCGATGACACCAGCGTATTTGCCAGAAACAGACGGTTGTTTTTACTGATTTGTTCCCTTTGACATTCTGGATCATCAGAAGAGAGATTTTTGCTCTTTTTGAAGCTTCAACCAAACATATCTGCTTCCATTTGTTCATTACTACCACTAAATAAACAGCATGATTCTATAGGCTTAAAAATGTTTCGTTTCAAGCAATTGCACAACATGCATGCGAGTCCACGCTTATGAAGACGAAATTTTGCAAATCAGAGGTACACACAGTGCATAACATGCTGTGGCAATGTGGCCACGCCCTTGTGCATAGTTTGTTTATATGTTACGTGTTGTGTGTAAATGTTGGTGTATAGTCATTGGTACACGGGATATAAATGGGTCTCTGTAACACGAGTGATTTAAAAATGTAGATTTGTATTTAGGCACGAGGATGGCACAAATCACTTCACGTGCAGATAAAATGTGTATAATGTGTGTCACAGGATTGCACTTAATTAATTCATGTGCAGTTGTACCGAGATTCCAATTGAATGATTGACTAGCAATCGAGTCTCGGTACAACTGCATAAAACAGCATTTTTTCACTCACTCAGGGTTGGGTGTTCGGGGAGTGGAGAACGGGTGTGGAGAAGGAGAATAAAAAGTAAACCAAGGGAAAAGTAAATATATGTTTTCACTCACCGTGTCTGTTCGTACACTGTCTGTTTACTGTTTAGTCCGTTTTGTTTATATATTTATTTTGGCGTAAGTGGCGTGTCCTGTTTTGTGTTCAAACCTTTTATTTTCTGTTCTATTTTGTTTATTAAATGCTTAGCACAACCAAGTGCTCAGCTTCACCAACCTCACAGTCTCTGTCAGTTCTGTGTTTCTTCCGGTTTCTGGTCTGACGTCACCCACTACAGCCGTCTTTGTGACACGTAGTGTCCTGCGTGGGATCTACAGCACCTCCAGGACTCAGGCTAGAGCGGGAACCACAGTTTTTTTTTGAAAAAACAAAAGGAAAAGAAATGTGGAGAAGAGGCTGGAGAGGAGCACAGGAGGGCAAAGGGAGAAAGGCTGAAGCAGGGCTCTGTGGTGTTTCGACTGTGGCCAAACTACAAACTAGCCACACCACCATACCCTGCTCCGTCCACAGGACCCTTCAGGCAATGGCCCAAAGACTGGGATGGGGGGAGTGGTGTCCTGGCTGTGGGGCATATGGGAACACGTTGGCCCTATGCCCCATGTAGGATGAAGAAGAGGAGCCCTTGCTGCCACATCCTATGCCTGAATGGGAGGAGCCTGAGTGTCTACAGCCCAAGCGGAAGGAGCCTGAGTGTCCACAGCCCAAGCGGGATGAGCCTGAGTGTCCACAGCCCAAGCGGGAGGAGCCTGAGCGTCCACATCCCAAGTGGGAGGAGCCCGAACGTCCTATGCCTGAGTGGGAGGAGCCCGAACGTCCTACGCCTGAGTGGGAGGATCCCGAACATCCTACGCCCGTGCGTCCACAGCCCAAAAGGGAGGAGTCGGTGTGTCCACAGCCCAAAAGGGAGGAGTCGGTGCGTCCACAGCCCAAAGAGGGGGAAGTCGGTGCTTCCACAGCCCTAGGACCCAAGCTGCCAGCAGAGGGAGAATGCCTGCTGGTTCCTCCTCCACCAGCAGAGGAACAATGCCTGCTGTCCCCATGTCCACCAGCAGAGGAAGAATGTCTGCTGTCCCCGTGTCCACCAGCAGAGGAAGAATACCTGCTGTCCCCGTGTCCACCAGCAGAGTGTGAATGTCTGCTGGTATCACTTCCCCCACTGTCACCACCCAGAGGAAAGGAGCAGGAGCTGCCTCTGCCTCCATCACCTACCCCTGCAAGTGAGGCAGAGCCACACCAGTCCCCTGCAAGTGAGGCAGTGCCGCACCAGTCCCCTGCAAGTGAGGCAGAGCCGCACCAGTCCCCTGCAAGAGAGGGAGAACCGCACCAGTCCCCTGCAAGAGAGGGAGAGCCGCACCAGTCCCCTGCAACATCAGGAGACTACACGCTGCTCCCACCTCCGTCGTCAGGAGACTACACGCTGCTCCCACCTCCACTGCCAGGAGCGGAGCAGCAGGAGCTGCCTCTGCCTCCGCCACCGCCCGGAGCAGAGCAGCAGGAGCTGCCTCTGCCTCCGCCACCTCCAGGAGTAGAGCAGCAGGAGCTGCCTCTGCCTCCACCGCAAGGAGCAGAGCAGCAGGAACTGCCTGTGCCGCCGCCACCTCCACCAGCAGAGGGTGAATACCTGCTGGTTCTGCCTTCATTGTTGTGGGAGGACTGCTTGCCCCTCCCACCTCCACCAGCAGAGGGTGAATACCTGCTGGTTCCGCCTTCATTGTCGTGGGAGGACTGCTTGCCCCTCCCACCTCCACCAGCAGAGGGTGAAAACCTGCTGGTTCCGGCTCCACCACAAGAGGAGCTGCAGCTGAGTTTCGCTTTGCCCAAGGATGCTAGCCTCGCTTTGCTCAAGGATGCCAGCCTCGCTTTGCCCAAGGATACCAGCCTCGCTTTGCCCAAGGATGCCAGCCTCGTTCTGCCCAAGGATGCCAGCCTCGCTTTGCCCAAGGATGCCAGCCTTGCATCTCCTGGGGCTGCCTGGTGCTCCGCATCATCTGGGGCTGCCTGGTGCTCCACATCGCCTGGGGCTGTTTGTTGCTCCGCATCGCTGCTGGAAGTACTGTGGCCGGAACCCCAGCAAGGGGAGCTGTTGGCTTTGAAGAAGGGGGAGGAGGTCCGGAGACCACCAACCCCAGCAGCAGTTTCGCTGCCGGAGATCGTGGTGGAGGTCAGGAGACCTGCTCCCAGTGCAGCACTTGCGCTGCAGGAAGTTCTGTGGCCAGAGCCCCACCAAGGGGAGCTACCGGCTACAAAGAAAGAGGTCAGGAGACCAGCATCCCCCGCAGCAATTTCGCTGCAGGAGTGGACCAGCATGCTGTCAGCCGTGTCACTACTGGCAGGGGTGCTGACAGCATTGCCAGCCATGGGCCCACTGAAGCCTCCCATCCCAGCCCGAGACTTTGTCCTGGACTGCTGGGTTTTTAAGGGGGGAGGTGGCTGTTGAAGCCATGTGTGCTGCGCACAAGGGAGGGTATATGTGGCAATGTGGTCACGCCCTTGTGCGTAGTTTGTTTATATGTTGCGTGTTGTGTGTAAATGTTGGTGTATAGTCATTGGTACACGGGATATAAATGGGTCTGTGTAACACAAGTGATTTAAAAATGTAGATTTGTATTTAGGTACGAGGATGGCACAAATCACTTCACGTGCAGATAAAATGTGTATAATGTGTGTCACAGGATTGCACTTAATTAATTCACGTGCAGTTGTACCGAGATTCCAATTGAATGATTGACTAGCAATCGAGTCTCGGTACAACTGAATAAAAACAGCATTTTTTCACTCACTCAGGGTTGGGTGTTCCGTGAGTGGAGAACGGGTGTGGAGAAGGAGAATAAAAAGTAAACCAAGGGAAAAGTAAATATATGTTTTCACTCACCGTGTCTGTTTGTACACTGTCTGTTTACTGTTTAGTCCATTTTGTTTATAAATTTATTTTGGCGTAAGTGCCTGTGATAGAGAGAGAAAGGATCGATGCTGCAAATCTCCCTCCCGATTAGAAAGGGCGCCGTGTAAGGGGGAAGGTAAGCTGCCTCCTAGATCTACCACCTCGGTGGTAGGTGGAAACCGGAAGGTGACCATATTAGGAGGGGCCCATAGCTGCAAGTACTCAGGATGATTCCATTGCTGTCAGCTGCGGGGCAGCCCTCTATTGGAGAAATCATGGCGACGCGTTGGCTGCAGGGAGGAGTTTGCTGGGTACAAAGGGGAAGCAGCTATGTCAAAACCTCCGCTTGCGCTGAGAATGTAAACAGACGGCCGGAGACTGTATTATTGTATTGTTTTGGATTACGTGTGTTTTGTGTTGCAGAGGAGGAGTGAGCCGCGGACCGGCAATATATATATATAGAGTACGTCCCTGCACTGCACAGCACAGCACCGCACCACACCACTCACGGCACCACGCGTCTCAGGACCGAGAGCACTGCATGCACGGAGAACGTGGGGACGGACAAAGTCCCGTTTTTGTTTACTTTTTGTTGAGAGCTGCCGTGTACCCCCCATTACCATCGCTGGTAAAGGGGTGGACTTATTGGTGTTATTATTATTATTTTGGGTTATTATTAAAACACGCAGACTGTTTTGGGAGAAAGATTGTGTGGACCTGATTCATTCACTGCACCACTACACCTGACCACACTGCCGTGTCCTGTTTTGTGTTCAAACCTTTAATTTTCTGTTTATTTTGTTTATTAAATGCTGAGCACAACCAAGTGCTCAGCTTCACCAACCTCACTGTCTCAGTCAGTTCTGTGTTTCTCCCGGTTTCTGGTCTGACGTCACTCACTACAGCCGTCTTTGTGACACATGCGTACAGCCAATGATTATGAGGAACCTCTCTATAAGCCTGCACAGGGTATCATGAAAGGTAATGGCTGCAGATACAGGAATACATTATTCTAGGTGATTAATTTTGGACAATTTTGTTTACATTTAGTTATTTTATATACTTATTTATTTTGTTCATTCAAATGTTTGAAATGATTAATTCAGGAAGGAATTTTTTTAAATGTGAAATATAGTGGAGGTGCTCTGGAACCTCAGCTCTGGGCTCCAAACACGACTCCAGCTCCAGTGGTCCGGAGCCAGAGCACGGCCAACACTAATACATTTCAAGCAGCTTTTGTTTGAATATTCGGATATTGTCCCAGCACTAGGTCCTTTAGCTTTGAAAACTGGGTGAAGATGATATTGAATACTGATTTCCTGTGATTTTATAATAAGTTTTACAGTAAGAGTTCTGTTTCTCATCAATCTCTTTACTTCTTTCTCCTCAGATTTCAAGCTCAGTGAAAGTCATTCAGGGCTGCTGGGTGAGAGTAGCAGGCTCAGTGAAAGTCATTCAGGGCTGCTTGGTGGCTATAGCAGGCTCAATGACACGCTCTCTGAACTGCAGAGAAACTACAGCAGGCTCTCTGAATATCATTCACAACTGCAGAGTAACTACAGCAGGCTCTCTGAATCTCATTCACAACTGCAGAGAAACTACGGCAGGGTCCAAGATGAAAATTCAGACATGAAAAAGAAGATTGCTGCTGTTTGTGTCAAATCCTCTTCAAAGGGTGAGTCCTGTACAGTCCCGTTGGCATTATCAATGCATCTTGAGCTAGCGCTGGGCTTTCTTAAATGCAAATTATATACAACATGTTTAATTAAGAGCAGAATGTATAGGAAATGCTGTTTTAGTATTTTTGTCAGTTGATAGTCTACCGTGGAAAGAGATGAGTAAGATTCACATGAATGTTCTGAAATCTGGTATTTTGAGTGAGTGGCTTCATTATTTATAATAAATACAGCTCCTTGCACTGCCTAATAAAACATCCCTGTAGAGTGGACTTATAAATAGGAGCCACATTGTCAAAATTATTTTTATTTATATATATGCTCTGAACACACTCTTAAACTCTTGGGAGATGTTCAGGGAGGACAAAGATGTTTTAAACTCCTGTAAGTGGTTTTGTTCGTGCACTGGGCTTGCTATATGTCCAGACAACTTCATAATAATCAAGAAAATCACAAAGACTCATTTAATTTAAACATTTAATGAATCAGAGCAGTAGTAGTGCGCTTTTCAGTTTATTAGATGCTTTAAAAAATGGATTGGTTGCTTGTGCAGACCACCATATAAGTAATAAGCAATCTGGGCGATCCAGTGCCTTTACAGGTTTAACAGCATTAGTACTTCAATACAGTAATACAAATATGGTTATTATATATTTAGCCTATAAAATGCAAAAAGCTAAAGCACCCAGAGCTATGTTCTAGAACATTCAATATACCAATCTCTTAAGACTAAAACATAATTTCTATACCTTATAGCAATGCATCCAATATAAATGAGATATAAATTCAAATACATGCTTTCCAGTATATGGTGCAGGATATATTGACAAATAAGAACCGTCTTCAAAAGGCAGAGACTGAATACGACCAAACAACAATCAGTTTTTCCGATGGACCACGTCAGCTTGCAAGATCAAGTTCAATGGTATCAAATGGGGTCTTGCTCTGGGCTTATATAGGATTTTCCCACCATTGAATACATCAGGAGTCCCAATTAAATGTGATCATCAATCTGCCTTGACAGTTCTTATCTTTGAGTTAATGATATATTCTAGAAGGATCCGGTCAAGGAGTTATAAAAAAACATTCAAAATTAATTGGATAAAACTAATTTCCAAAATACTGGAACATTATCTCATAGTTCTTATTTTCAACTCTCCTTTCTCTAAAAAGTCAGGTGAACCAAAGTTCACAGGATCCTTGCTATAATACAATACAATACGATACAAATTTATACAGACGTGCTCAAATTTGTTGGTACCCTTACAGCTCATTGAAATAATGCTTCATTCCTCCTGAAAAGTAATGAAATTAAAAGCTATTTTATCATGTATACTTGCATGCCTTTGGTATGTCATAGAATAAAGCAAAGAAGCTGTGAAAAGAGATGAAGTATTGCTTATTCTACAAAGATATTCTAAAATGGCCTGGACACATTTGTTGGTACCCCTTAGAAAAGATAATAAATAATTGGATTATAGTGATATTTCAAAATAATTAGTTTCTTTAATTAGTGTCACACATGTCTCCAATCTTGTAATCAGTCATTCAGCCTATTTAAATGGAGAAAAGTAGTCACTGTGCTGTTTGGTATCATTGTGTGCACCACACTGAACATGGACCAGAGAAAGCAAAGGAGAGAGTTGTCTGAGGAGATCAGAAAGAAAATAATAGACAAGCATGGTAAAGGTAAAGGCTACAAGACCATCTCCAAGCAGCTTGATGTTCCTGTGACAACAGTTGCAAATATTATTAAGAAGTTTAAGGTCCATGGAACTGTAGCCAACCTCCCTGGGCGCGGCCGCAAGAGGAAAATCGACACCAGAGTGAACAGAAGGATAGTGCGAATGGTAGAAAAAGAACCAAGGATAACTGCTAAAGAGATACAAGCTGAACTCCAAGGTGAAGGTACGTCAGTTTGTGATCGCACCATCCGTCGCTTTTTGAGCAAAAGTGGGCTCCATGGAAGAAGACCCAGGAGGGCTCCACTTTTGAAAGAAAAACATAAAAAAGCCAGACTGGAATTTGCTAAAATGCATATTGACAAGCCACAATCCTTCTGGGAGACTGTCCTTTGGACAGATGAGTCAAAACTGGAGCTTTTTGGCAAGTCACATCAGCTCTATGTTCACAGACAAAAAATGAAGCTTTCAAAGAAAAAAACACCATACCTACAGTGAAACATGGAGGAGGCTCAGTTATGTCTTGGGGCTGCTTTGCTGCGCCTGGCACAGGGTGCCTTGAATCTGTGCAGGGCACAATGAAATCTCAAGACTATCAAGGCATTCTGGAGCGAAACGTACTGCCCAGTGTCAGAAAGCTCTGTCTCAGTCGCAGGTCATGGGTCCTCCAACAGGATAATGACCCAAAACACACAGCTAAAAGCACACAAGAATGGATAAGAACAAAACATTGGACTATTCTGAAGTGGCCTTCTATGAGTCCAGATCTGAATCCTATCAAACATTTATGGAAAGAGCTGAAACTTGCAGTCTGGAGAAGGCACCCATCAAACCTGAGACAGCTGGAGCAGTTTGCTCAGGAAGAGTGGGCCAAACTACCTGTTAACAGGTGCAGAAGTCTCATTGAGAGCTACAGAAAACGTTTGATTGCAGTGATTGCCTCTAAAGGTTGTGCAACAAAATATTAGGTTAGCGGTCCCATCATTTTTGTCCATGCCATTTTCATTTATTTTATTATTTACAATATTATGTTGCATAAAAAATCAAAAGCAAAGTCTGATTTCTATTAAATATGGAGTAAACAATGGTGGATGCCAATTACTTTTGTGAGTTTCAAGTTATTTCAGAGAAAATTGTGCATTCTTCATTTTTTGTGGAGGGGTACCAACACATTTGAGCATGTCTGTATGTGTATTAAAAGACATGCTGTTTTATATATAACATCAACTTTTTGTGTGATTATGTTAATGTCGGACCAGGTCCGACATTACAATTTTCCCTTTCTGGGCCGATGTCGGACCCTGTCCAACATCATTAAAAAGACAGGTCTCTAGTCGTTTTTTCTCCAATATAATTCTCATTCCCATCATCACTGGGAAAGCCTCAAATAAATGAAGCTGTTTCTATCAAAGAGCCAGACATCTCTGTCGCATCCACCTTTCACTCAAAAAAGATGCTTGGACCTTGTACAAGGGAAGACAGGTTTTAGGGTCAGTCCGTGACAACGTGGTGACCCTTGCTGGGGGTGTATGCAGGCCACTAGTTCAGATCCTTATTAACCAGACTTAGTAATTCCTGAACAGGCAGAAATTTAAGTTACACCCCCACCTAGTGGTCATTTTCAAACTGCAAGTCTTTTTAAAAGCAACCGTGCATGGCTTAAAAATGACATTAGTTTCCTTCTCAGAAAATCGTGGTAATTCTCAGAATCTAACCCTGTGTTGTAGGTGCAGCCCCCTTCTTCAGATCTCCAGGCGTTTCTATTTAACATGCACTGCTTCTTTCTCTCATTGTGCAGAGCGGGTTTGTAAAGCCTGTCCAGTGAACTGGGTGGAGTCCAATGGAAAGTGCTACTACTTCTCACCTGATAAAATGGACTGGCACTCCAGCCGGTCTAGCTGTGTGTCAATGGGAGCAGACCTGGTGATTATAGAGAGCGAGGCAGAGCAGGTACAGTATTGCAAACATTCAAGTTTAAGAATACTTTTGCAGAAAAAAATAATTAAATAAAAAATATAAATCGCTGTTCATGTATTTCTTAATTTCCTTTCCTTGAAGTACAGTAAGGGTCTCTCTTTCTTTAAAAAGACACCCCTCTTTGCCTCAAGATCTTACAGCTCCATTGTAACTAATAGTAAACTGTTGTTTTCTGTGCAGAAATTCTTACATGAGAATGCTAAAAAGAATTACCACTGGATTGGCCTGACAGACGCTGTTACTGAAGGAGTCTGGCTCTGGGTGGACGGCACTCCTCTCAATGACAAGGCAAAGTAAGAGCTTCAATCTCATTCTGAAATCACTGCTGAGGATTAAAAGGATACAGCAGCAAACAACCTTTTCTACTGACATTGTGTGATACTGACTGGCATTGCACCTCATCTCCTTCAGATTCTGGTACGGTAATGAGCCTGATGACTGGAAGGAAGTGGACTCATCCGGAGAGGATTGTGCACATCTGAAGTTCTTGGAAGATCCCCTTAAGGACTGGTTTGATGGAACGTGCAGACTGGGACAATATAATAGGATTTGTGAAACCATGGCAGTGATAATCAATATATAAAACCAATGTGGGTCTGTTTCACTTTCTCTCTCTATTTAGAAAGCAAACAAGCGAAAAAATGAACCACAAGTTACTTACATTTTAAGTTTATTGAACAATAAGTATTTTATATATATATATATATATATATATATATATATATATATATATATATATATATATATATATTATATATTATATATATATATATATATATAAATATAATATAATATATATATATATATATATATATATATATATATATATATATATATATATATATATATATATATATATATATTAAAAAATAAAACCAGAGCTTTCATAAAGAATCTGTAAATTCAAATGCCATTTTGATAGATTTTTTTTACATTTATCCACTAAGACCCCTTGCTTGTGTAACGGGGTGACCATGTCACTTTATTTAGGCACGTTTGATTTTGTTTTTGCAATATATTCATGTTTTGATTTATTCACATTTGATTTAATGTTCATTTGTTTTATTTTAACACATTTATAAAGCATGTTTATTTTGGCACGTTACTTTGTTGTAGATTTGCACAGATCTCACTGGCACGTTGATGTTCTCAGCCCCCATAGGTGCTAATTGAATAATTTGAAGAAGTTGAGCGCCTGGTATAAAAGATTCTGATTTCATTCCTTCGAGAGATTGTTTTTGGTCCAGTGTGACGTGAACCCGGGTTTGCTGCAGTGTAGGTTGGATGCACAGCCAGTAGGAGCAGAGAAGGAATTAGACTCGTTTGTGTTCGGCGGTGGGTTGGGGAGAAAAATGAAAGAAACAGCCGCCGACATTTAGAGCGAGGCTCCTGCTGTGCTTCCTGTCTCCCTCCGTGTGTGTGTGTGTTTTTAATGGTTTTTGAAATTAGTATTTTAAAGGCATTGGGGTTTTAGAGGAGTGCGGGAGACAGGGATACATTGTTGTTTTTAGTAAGCCCCGTCTCTGTGATTGTATTGAGCAGCACTGCACTTTGTTTTTAATTATAATTGACCATGTATTGTTTTAAATGAACAGTGCAAACCCCATGCCGTGACTGTGTATTCTAGACCTGTCCTATTTGTTAAATATAGTTAACCACCTGTATTTAATAAGATGTTCATTGCCTTGCATATTGTTGTGGTCTTAGTTTATTTCCTCCTGGTGTTCTGCTTGACTGATCCCACCTCGATCGAATAAAAACAGTGCCCCTCCCGGGTGCTACACTCATTGCTTTCTCATTAAATATATTGCTATCCCTGATTAGATAACTGCTACAGCATGTTTAATCTGATATTCAAGAGGGACTCCAGCCACTGACTGGACTGGGAATGATCTAGTGGTGACTGGCTCCCTCTTGTGGCTGGTAGTGTCACGGCTATAGTAACAGAGGCACCAGACAGTAAGGGCCTCTTTCACTAAACGGAGGTAAATGATCAGAATTATAACGTGCCAGAGGGAAGCCACATCGCACACAAAAATGAAACAGCAGGGATGGTAAAACTCGTCATGCCTTCAGTGGTCGTTATGACGTCACCGAGCACATATTGTAATTTTAGATGGTATGTGTGCGCATTCGGACCTAAGCCGGCTCAGAGCACAACCGCATTGTAAATGCTACGTTAAAAAGTATAAGAATCTCTGCGATGAGTCAGACCTTAGGGCCGAGGTGGCAGTTTAAACACAGTACAGTATCACTTTTTTCATGTATTCGAAGGGGAAAAATATCTGTGTCAGTCTGAAATAAGAATATATATATATATATATATATATATATATATATATATATATATATATATATATATATATATATATATATATACACATTAAATAAACCTAAGTAGACGGTGTTTCAGAAAACTATAAATATCATGGTATAAAGCCTAAAAATAATGGTACTTGCTTCCTTACTAAAACAGAGTGCTGGCATTTGTTAAAGGCAGGCATGCAGCATCCCCCTGCAGTTGACTTGCCCATACATTGAGACTGCACGTCTGCATCCACTGAATTGGTTGGAAGTTAAGGCAAAGCTTTGTCAAGTTATACAGATGTGGAAATTGATTAGAAACAACTCCAAACCACGGTTACACAAGGGTATCGGAAATACTTTAATAAAGGCAATGTATGCAGCACGTTCGTTGTCATATCATTTGTCCCATCCAACAATTTATTTTATTAGTACCGAGTCAAAACATAGAGAACTTGGCTATTCAGGTCTAAAATTCCAACTGCGTTTAAAGCAAGCAGCAGGTTGAAGCGAGGTGGCTGTGCGGGATCGTTTTAGTACTGATTTAACTTGCAGACAGGAATACTTTTGGTCTGGCCTGACTTTCCAGTTTGGTTTCTGAAAGCTGTTTTATTTTACTTTCTGTTCAGCAGCCTCTGTAGTAGCTGATGTAACTTAAAAAAAGGATGGTGAGTAAGTAGATTCAAGAAAATGCACAGAGTCCTTTTCTTCACTCAGTTGTTAGGTTTATTGAAATATGCAGGGAGTCTGGTCCCAGGTACAGGACAAACAGAATACTCGTTCTTACAATTGTTGCATGACATTAAATACCCTTCTGCATAGGTGTCTCTCTCCTCCTCTTTCTCTGACACTTAACCAATAGAAAAGGTACAACTCATGATCCTGTTACCATATATTTCATTTAGTGTGAGTGTGTGTGTGTGATGTGTGTGTGTCTGTGTGTGTAGTCTAGTGTGACGACCTCTGAACTCAGTGCATTCTTCAGACCCCTGGTGCCCCAAAAAGGTCCATACATCTGGTTTTTGTCATCTTCCTTGTTCCTATCTCTCAGTTTTGCCTTAGACCCTTTGAGTCCAGTGGCATTATCTCTTACTCTCCCTGTGAACCTTTGGGTCCAACAGCAGTCCCTGGGATCCTTTTAGCTCCTTTATGCTTTGTATTCCCAAAAGTCTTAGAGCCTGGCCCCTTTTGGTCCATAGCACTGTTATTATTATTATTATTATTATTTATTTCTTAGCAGACGCCCTTATCCAGGGCGACTTACAATTGTTACAAGATATCACATTATACATTATTTCACATTATACAGATATAACATTATTTTACATACAATTACCCATTTATACAGTTGGGTTTTTACTGGAGCAATCTAGGTAAAGTACCTTGCTCAAGGGTACAACAGCAGTGTCCCCCACTGGGGATTGAACCCACAACCCTCCGGTCAAGAGTCCAGAGCCCTAACCACTACTCCACACTGCTGCCCTATATCTTGTTAGCTTGCAGTCAATGTTGGACAAGAAGCTTGTAGACACAAGGTCTCTTATCAATTGTTAGCAGTACATGCAATTTGAACCAAACAGTCTGCTATCTGCAATATTAGTTTCTTTTCAGAAAAGAACACCAGTATAGCTCTGCCAGTCCACATGCGTAGCAAACTGCTAATCAATTCTCGATCCATGTTTTCCAACAGTAGCCTTTTGTTTAATGTGTGATTCTGAAGCTAACGATTGTATTTTCTTTGGGAAATATCTTGAAACGATCATCAGCCAAATATGCTTTGCTTTTTTTGTCGTCCATTTCTACTATTTTACTTCCAATGCTGAAAACTAGATTTAGCAACCTAAATCAAAACAATACAGCACCAACTTTGTCCCAACCCCTACTGCACAGTACAGGTCACATAGAAGCAGTAAAGACGCACTGATAGGCTGATTAAAACTTTGTAATTTGAATAGTAAACAAGAACGTTAACTGCTTCTGAGAATCTATTTTGTAAATGTTATTTGTGGATGTTTTTTGTTTGTTTTTTGCTTAAGTGCAATCCACAGGACGGAAATCAAAAATGGCTATCTACAGAAGGAAGATATCCATCAAAAATGGCTATCTACAGAAGGAAGATACGTAGTTTGTGTCGCTTGTTCATTTAAATGATTGTTTTCCCTCTCCGTACTTGTTTATATGCATTGACCCCTAAGAGGTGAATTTCGCGGTGACCCCTCAATTTCACGATTTCCGCAAAATCCCCGAAATCGCGATTTAGGTAGACCTCTACTTGTTGCTACTCAGAATTTCTGGATCACATGGTAGTTGACTGTGGAGATCTGTCTCTTACTCTAAAATCTTGTGATCCTCAGCTGTGTAGAAAACTCACTCTTGGAGAATTTGTGCTTGCATTTTCTGTTTCTCACGATTTATTTTGAACTTTATGCACACCTACAACAAGAACTAGATGGCCGACTTCCACCTAACTCTGGGAATAAACTCTCGTGCCATTTAGTCCAGGGCACTCTGTTCCCTTTACACAGCACCGTCACAGGTCGGGAGGGAGATTTAACATCAAGATTCATTCGATTGCTGTCACAGTGTCCCAAATGTTTTTACAGTTAAACCCTGATAAGACAGAAGTTCTGTTATTAGGTTCTCAGCCGCAACTAGAAGCCACACAATCTTTAAATACAGATCAGGACAATTCAACCACGAACATAAAAAAAATGTCAAAAATCTAGGGATCTTATTTAAATCTGATTTATCTTTATCATATTAGCAGTCACCAAAGTCTGTTTTTACAATCTGAAAAACATTCCTCATTGTCTGATGCTGAGAAACTAATTCATGCTTTTGTGTATTCCTAACTTGACTACTATAGTGCTGTATTTACTAAGCTCCCAGATGACACCACAATTCATTTGCAGCTGATACAGAACAAAAGATAGAGACCATAGAACTCCTGTGCTGGCCTCACTATACTGGCTCCCTGGGAAGTTTAAATTTGGTTTAAAAATTGAATTTCTGACCTATAAAGCACTTAATGATATCACACCAGATTATATAAAGGAGCTTTTATTCACATATATACCTCCATGTGATTTATGATCAGCTGATGTGTGCCTTCCACAAGTGTACACACAAAGGAAGGGAGAGAGAGTTGATGGTTTTAAGTCAAAATTAAAAATATACTTTTATAGTTTAGCTTTTTTAAAGTTAACTTTTAAACCATGTTTTAAAATCTGATCACATCATATTATACCAAACTGTTTTTATATTTGATCTTGCTTTCTATACAAATGTGTTTTATTTTGACTTTTTTGTTTTGTTCAGCGCTTTGAGATTCTTGTATGAAAGGCGCTATATAAATCCAATTTGACTTGCTATCCTGTAATTCTAACAGGACACACTACAGTTTAGATAAACACACATAATTTAACATTAATATAATTGAGAAACAATCCACACACTCACACATTGAGGAAGGACTGCAATAAAACAAGCACGAGACCTTTAAAGAGATCCACACTTTATTATAATATAAAACACAGCAATGTTGATGGCAGTTACAATGGGAGAGAGTTTATATATATATATATATATATATATATATGTATATATATATATATATATATATATATATATATATATATATATTGTGAGGAAGCAGGTGGAGTGAGACAGCAGGGAGGGGGTTAAAACCTCCCTGCAAGAGAGAAAACATGTGAGAATGCACTTGTTGTGTAATTGTTTTATTAGTAATGATTATCCGCACCTGAGCGTTATGGGGCAGTTTAAAAGGAGAGCAGTCAGTCTGCTCAGGGCTGCTGAGGAGAAGGAGGCAGACGAGGTGCTCTGCTTCCCAGCAGTCAGAGAGAGCGAGAAAGTTGAAAAGTAAGTGTGTTACTAAACTGTTTTGTGGGGCAGGGAAACGGCTTAGCCGTCCTGCGTTAGTTAGGTTCCTGCGTGTGTAGTTAGTGCTCGATAAGAGCTAGGTGTTTGTTTTGTGTTTTTGTTTGTTTTATTAAAAGTGCGCGGAAGCGCTGAACCGCCTATTTCTGTGTCTGGGTCAATTTTTAAAGGGGCAACGAACCCGAGAAGGTGAAGTCTTTCACTATATATATATATATATATATATATATATATATATATATATATATATATAATTAAACAGGTCCGCGAAATCCTCATTTTATTCCGCAACATACCCGTGAAAAATACGTAAATTTATCGCGATTTAAGTAGACCCCTAGCAATAAGAATAGAGACCAAATTAACGTCTTTAACTTCATTAATATTGCATCTCAGTTGAGGAGAGAGAGAATGCCGATGCACAACTGAAGCAGAGGAGGTTCCTAAACCAGAAGCGGTCGCTAGAGTGAAAATTGGCAACTCGGGAGTAGGTGTGGGCGTGACTGAAGCAGTGGCAGAGAGAACACTGTTGCTGTTGCCATTGTGATGATGAGGAAGTAATGGCTTCTGGTTCCAAGCGAGTGATCCTGCTATCTAGTGCATCCAGGCGATCAGATACTGTAGAAATTGTGATGGAAAGAGGATGAATGAGTTGCTTGATATCGTTAAAAATCTGATGATGCAAATCAAAGAAAAGATCAGATGAAATTGAAAACTGAAGGTCGCTGAATCGGAGGTGAGTGAAGCTTACAATGCAGCAGGGGCAGCGCGTGAACTGATTAGTTTGGATCTCTGCTGAGACTCAGACCAATCGCTCCATGCGTCAAGGGGCAATGCTTTTTTGAAAAGAGCTTTCACAAGTTTGTCGGTGGGCCAGCGATGGGCCAGTCTTTGTAAAAAAATTGCGCTGGAGAATCACCCTGAGGTCTAAAGCGTTTAGAGCGACGAAGAGGAATGGCAGCGGGCACAGCTGTATAAGCAGAGGTTGAAGCAGCAGCATTGTCAGATGGAGGAGAAGCGGGACGGGAGGATTTCTTTGAAAGTTTTTCTGGTGGATTGTTGAAGGAAGATAGCCAGAAGGAGAGAGAAATTCTTCATCTGAGTCAGATGAAAATGAAAGGTGTGTTTTAAGATTGGGTTTGCAAGTCTGCGTGTTAACAGCAAACTGAAAAGCAAGACGAGAATCGGGAAGCAGGCTACGGTTTAAATAGGGTGACTGGCAGGTAATTAAAGGTTGACTGACAGATATTTTAGCGGGGTGACACAGGGGAGGAGTCCTGGCTCCAGCCCCCCAAAATACACAAAGGTTCTACTTATAAATTGCAGATAGAATTCGTATATAAACTGCTGCATCCTGGTACCTGTGCTGTAGGTCACATGGTCTGATTGCAGCTCAGCCATTGGATTGATTCTGAACAACAGCACAACAGGAAGTGATCAGGTACCAGGAAGCAGCAACGTTTTTTAATCTGTTGATTTCCCCAATAAAGAAAGCGGAGTACAGTAAAACGTGTGTTATTTATTTTAGATCAATTCCATGTAAACATAATAATGTTTACTACTGAATATATTTCGATAAGCTTTGTTTAAAAACTATTATATAGCCCTGTAGCTTTGAAAACTGGCAGAAGATGAAATTGAATACTGGTTTCCTGTGATGCTATTATTAGAGTCTTCACTGATGAATCAGATCTGTTTCTCATCAATCTCTTTACTTCTTTCCCCTCAGATTTCAGGCTCAGTGAAAGTCATTCAGGGCTGCTGGGTGAGAGTAGCAGGCTCAGTGAAAGTCATTCAGGGCTGCTTGGTGGCTATAGCAGGCTCAATGACACGCTCTCTGAACTGCAGAGAAACTACAGCAGGGTCCAAGATGAAAATTCAGACTTGAAAAAGAAGATTGCTTCTGTTTGTGTCAAATCCTCAATGGAGAATATTGAATATCTGAAGCATAATCAACAAGTACAGAGAAACATCATCTGTAATTGACAAAGCCAGGACTGGAAGACCTGAAAAGCTGTCTAACAAGGATGAGCAATACTTGAAGATAATATCCTTAAGGAATAGAAAGAAGACAAGCGTTGAATTGACAACAGAACTGGTAGAAGGCACAGGTGTCGTTGTCCATCCATCAACAGTCCAAAGCACTTTTGACCATTGTTCCATAGTCCAATTTCTGTGTTCTTGTGCATATTTTAGCCTTTTAGTCTTCTTCCCCTTTCCTAACAGAGGTATTCTTACTGCAACACATCCTTTAAGTCCTGATTTCAAGAGTGACCTTCGTACTGTTGATTTGATGGACAACGACACCTGTGCCTTCTGCCAGTTCTGTTGTCAATTCAATGCTTGTCTTCTTTCTATTCCTCAAGGATATTATCTTCAAGTATGGCTCATCCCTGTTAGAAAGCTTTTTGGGTCTTCCAGTCCTGGGTTTGTCAATTACAGATGATATTTCTCTCTACTTGTTGATTATGCTTCGGCTACCACACCTTGAAAATCGAGAGATGCAAGCTATTTCACTCAATGTTTTTTCTTTAGTGGAGGCTTTGAGTAAATTGTTAATTGTTAAGTAGAAACATGTGTAATGTGCATGGGGTAGGGCAGCAATAGGGCTGGTAGGTGACGTAATCACACACAGAGACATAAGCCCGATATACGCTCCTTGCAAGGGAGCCGGCTCTTTTGTACAACGGTATCGGCGCTATGCTTTAGTGTGAGATGTCCCGGGTTCGCGCCCGTCCTCCGCCTGTGTGTGGTTTGCCTCATCCTGTGAGATGCGCCTGCCTGTGGGAACCAGGATTGTTACACATGCAACATGTCTAAGACTTTTGCACAGCAGTTATATATAAAGTGGGTTTGTTTCATGTGACGTGACAGTGATGTAAAAGTGAAAATGAATTCCAAACACACCATCTTTTCTTTATCTCCATTTGAATCCATTGTGTCCTGCTAAGAGCTGAATGTACTGTTTTAGACCCACAATGAAACGTGCATCGATCAGTTTCCATCTGTACCGTTCAGCTGGTCACAAGCCAGAGGTCCATCAGTTAATAGAGGGTATGGGATCTTACAGGATCAGATATGACAGCTTCAACTGTATCAAGTTTCATAAGAATTGGAGAAGCAGTTTTCCAGACATATGGAGATATCAGAGGCAAATACAATAAAACAAACAAGTTAGCAATAAAACAGTTCAGACTTCAGTTGAATGTTTTATTCAACTTTCAGCAGGACAACAAGACAGGATAACCATTTTACACCCAACACACAGAGAGAACAGCTTTTACAAAGAGACAGAAAATACACCAAAACAGGATCGCCATGCAGGCATGATGCACGAGAAAAGACAATGAAAACTGTGGTGAATAAAATCAAGGTTAGGAAACGGTTATTTGCTGTTGATAACAAAACCATCAGTAGCCCAGAACAATTTCAGAAATAAAAACAAATTAAAAATATGATTTTTGTTTTACATAATAAAAGATTTTAAAAATACATTCTTAAAAAAAAAACCTCATGGGTCTTTGGGAATAGAGCCAGTAACAGCTAAGAAATACTTTGGTTAGTGCTCCTTGAAAGAGGGAGCAGTGCTCATATTGCTGGTGCTACTGAGAGGTAAGAAAGTGGATTTTAAAGATGCCCTGGTTCTCTCTCCAGGTGAGATGCTGAACTCGAGGACAGTGCAGATGGTTTGCAGGGTCCCTGTCAGTTAGTTTGTGTCGGTGCTGTAGGTCACAGGTGGATGGTGACAGCGCGGGATTGGCAGATCCACTTGTACCGGTATCCACACGGCACGTCGAACCAAGAGCGCGAGTTGGAGTTGAGCACCGCACAGTCCTCCCCCTCCAGAGAGCCCTCAGCATGGTTATTGGGCTCGTTCAGGTCAGTGTTCCAATACCTGAGACAGAGGGAACAGGGAGACGGGGGGGACAGGGAGAGAGACATGGAGAAAGAGGGAGAGAAATACATTGTCAGCCAAAAAGTTGAAATTCACCCCACCAAGCACTTCTTTTCTCTCTTTCTCTCCTCCCTACCACTCTTTCCCTCCCCCTCTCCCCCTCACGTTTTGTTGATTGCAGTTCCATCGACCCATCTCCAGTCTCCCTCCTCTTCCTTGTCACTCAGTCCAATCCAGTAGTGAAAGTCCCAGGTCCCTGTGATCTCTTTCGCTGCCTTCTCCAGGAAATCCTGAGGCAGACACGCACACGCAGGGACGTACAGGGGCAGGCAGGGACACACGCACACGCAGAGACACACGGGATACACAGGGACACACACATACAAAGAAAGAAAGACAAAACATCAGAATTGTATATTCTAAGATGACCGAAGCGTATTAACTTACTATAAATCACACGAAGGAAGATAGCAGTCAGGAATAGCTTTAAAAAGAAAACAAATATACCCCCCTACGGTAGTGACATGGTTCAGTCCAGAATCAACTGCCTTGAGTAATGCCTGTAGGCTTACAGGTGCTGCATCGTGGGTGAGACCATTAATTAAATCAAAAACTCAGTCGAAGAAAAGTATGGTTTTGATAGTTTGTAGCGTTTTCGGTAATATTTTATTTGGAGAAACTAGTGTCAAGTTTATGAAAATGTAAAGAAAGAGTGAAGTTAATAAGACGATCCATTTTACAAAAGGTACCGAGTATGCGTGTGTTTTTGTTTCGCTTTCATTTCTGAACATTGGAATTAGGTGTGGTGTTCTGTGCATGGGATGACATCTGTATACAGGGTAAGAGGTGCAGGAATTCTGGCAAATACTGCACTGTGATTGGCTGATTTCTGATTGGTCCTGTTACTGCAATAGAGCCTTTCCAAAGGGTCTGTGTTTGATACGTTATATAGTCAGATTCAAACAACTGTCTTCGTAGTCTCTGAAGATGGGGATGCTGCAATAGCGACCCCTGCTGTATGTAAGAGACTTCTCACTTCTGATGGGGTTTTAGTGTTGAGTGAGCTTTTAAAATAAGTGAAAGTGTCCTAGGATGTCGGTACCCGTTTGAATTTATTTAAAGTAGAACCTCAGAGTTACGGACACCTTGGGAATGGAGGTCCTTCGTAAATCAGAAAATGAGTTTAATAAATGTGTCCACCTGCTATCTACACCCTCAATCTAGTGAATAATACAAGGATACAGCACAACAATACAATACTCGTATTGTTACGGTTCTGGAGTCTTTAAAACTGTCTTATTAATAGAAAAGAGGCTACATTTAAGTTACCATTGAAATTGTAACTAGCTAAAACACAGGAAAAACTGGGTTAACCTAGTGCTTGCTTTTATTTTATTTTAAACAAAATGAATTTGCGCAGCTTGCTCGTTCATTCAGCCTCCTTTGCTTGTTTAAAACTAAAATTGCTTTGCAATCTGCCTCACCTCTGTCTGGATTCATCTGTTGATACAGTAATTTTGCCTCATGGCCAGCATGCCGCTTATAGCAGTGCCTGTCTAGTACGAGTGATTGCATGCTGAAAGTGTGGTGTTGGGCTGAGCGGTCAGTTGGTAACTGTGAGGTTCTACTGTAAACACTACAGGTTGTGACTCTGCGGCTGTGTGTCTCACATGCTCCTCCTGTGTGTGCAGCACAGCCAGCTGACCCCCCAGCGCTGTGCAGTTCTCCCTGCTCTCCTCCCAGTCCAGACGGTCCGATGAGAAAAAGAAGCATGTCTTCTGGTGCTGGATCCACTTCTCAGGGCAGGGGAGGCACACCTTACCTGCACAGAGAGAGAGAGAGAGAGAGAGAGAGAGAGAGAGAGAGACGTCATTATTAATGTTAGATTTATTAAAACAAATGTATGTCACTGATCATTTATATCTTTTAGTAAACTTTTGACCCATCAGCCTAATAAGTGATCCAGTTTGATCCAGTTTGAGACTCAAATTCAAGTTTCAAATATACTTTATTTAACCAGGGTAGAACCCTTGAGATATACATCTCAATTCAAGGTGGTCCTGAATCAACACATCATTCAAACAGGACAGAGTTCAAACAATAATGCAAAATAAAAGCATAGAACAGACAAACACGCAGACAGACAGAGAGGGGGTGGTATTTAAAGTTCCTTTTAAATGACCTATTTTTATTTAATGAGTCGTAAACAAAAAATAAAAACAAAATCTGTATCTTCCCCTCTCCCATCTTCTCTCGTCTTCCCCCTTTCTGTCCCCTTCTCTCCCCATTTCTTACCTGCTTCCTCTAACCCCGGACACTGTGAGTTCAAAGATGTGTAGAGTGTGCACAGTTTGCTGTAGTGCCCCAGGAGGTCGGAGTAATTCTGCTGCGGCTGACTCTTTTCGCTGGTGCAATCCGAGAATTTTCTCAGCTCAGTGTTGGCATTACCCAGCCGCACAGACTTACAGCTCTGACCAGCGTTCCTGTACACTGGAGGGGGAGGGGGAGGGGGAGAGGGGAGGGGAGGGGAGGGGAGAGGGGAGGGGAGGGGAGGGGAGGGGGGAGAGGAGTTGGAGGAGGTGGAGGAGGGGGGAGGGGGGGGGAGGGGGGAGAGGAGTGGGAGGAGGTGGAGGAGGGGGGAGGGGAGGTTGGGAGAGGAAAAGGGAGAGAGAGGGGGAGGGGAGATGGAGAGAGATGTTTCCACTGGGATCTTTTGTTTGCCAGGCTTATTGACTAGTCAAGAAAAAATCCTTCAGAACACACTCAGCAGGACAGGTAAGACTAGGGGTTAGTCTGTGACGCAGGAGAATTATACAGTTTCCAAATGACAAACTGTACAAAAAAGAACACTATATGCATAACATGTACAATAAAAAAAAAAATAATAAAAAATGCTTTCCTGTTCCAGGAATTGCATGACCAAAGTGTTTTGTAACAATATATTTTAGGATGCGACATTTATGAGTAAGAAAAGTTTTTTTTTTTTTTTACAACCCAAAAAAATACGGTCCCACTTCCTTAATGATAAGATCTGATACCTTTCTGTTTACAAATGAAGCCTTAGCTAAGACACTAAACCATGACACTCTCAGTGATACTGTTAGTAAAGATAATAAGGGGTAAGAGAATTGATTTTAAACATGCGTGCTTACAGATCACTCCCAGTGCGATGTTGATGGCCAGCGACAGGCAGCCCAGGATTGTGAGCAGCAGGATAGTGTATCTGGAACAGCCTGCCCGGGAAGACTTCAGATAGGGCAGAACTGCAACGACAGGAAGCCAGACACTTCAGTATCAGAGCAACACAAGCACTATATCCATACATCTATAATAGAACAGCTCATTTCAGGAGTAAAGCGTTTACTCACTCCTGCTCACCTGTGATAAGCACATCCTGGCTATACCAAGCATGTTCCAGGTTATTATATTATAAAGAGACTCGTGCATTTAATGAAGGGCAGATCTCTTCTGATTAATCTTATACCCACAATTCTGCATGACCACCAAGACTGGCACGCGTGTAATCTACTAAAGGTGTCTGTGCCCCATTAGTGCTGAGCATGCCACTGCCCGGCCTGGAGCACCACCAAGGTTAGTTTACCCACTTCTTTACTTACCGCTACACCACTGCCAGGGTGCTGTAGGATACAATCTGAGGAGAGAGTGGCTACCCTGCTGACTGGGGGAAAATCTTCACTGTACCCTGGACTAGATTATTATAGAAAGTTACATGAGAATAATGAAACAGTACCCTTATAACAATGTACCCTGGTATTTTTGCAGTTTTACCATGATTTTCCCATAGTTATGCTGTGCATTGGTCTATAAAATGCTTTACCATGCTTTCACTGTGCTTTATTACACATTGCTGTGCTTTTACTGGGGGAATGTTAGTGTACCATGTGTTTTTTTTTTAAATATGCATTACCACACATGGTTATTCTTTACAGTGCTTGTCAATGCTTTACCATGCTGTCACTGTGCTTTATTACACTTTTATAAGGGTATACTGTAGCTCATTTTACTGTTTTCTCTTTCATCTGATACAACCAGTGTAATTCCAGTACAGTCTAATCTAGTGATCTCAAACTACAGTTACAATGTAATTCCAGTGCAGTCTAGTCTAGTGAAGGCAAAACATGCAGTCTGGTTGGCTGAAAGATCCTGAGCAGAAGTAATATTCATTCAGAACTTAGAAAGGTTCAATCATAATTCAAAGGAAACATTTAACAGAAACTACATCAAAGAGAGAAAGAAAGAAAGGAAGTCCAGTTTTGAATCTAGTTATTTTAATGAACTTGTTATTTCACAACACAGCACCATACCTTACCACACTGAATCTCTACAGGAATGTTGTGAAATGTGAGATGATGATTCAGTGCTCTAATCTGGGTTCTTACTGAAAGTTAGTATTTGTTTATTCATTCAGTTCAGTGACTAACTGGATGTCCCCCTATTTCCTAATCTGTTGAGCAGTGTTTGTTCTGTGAGTGAGACACAGCACTGGCAGAAATACAACAACACATGGGGACACAACTGTGGACATATTGTACAATACATCAGCTTAGTGACGTCCCCATTAGAATGTATGAGCAGCAGCTACACTTATAATGTCACTGAGTGTAGATCTCAATTTCACTTATAATGTCACTGAGACTGTAGATCTCACACTCAGTGTCAATGACAAAGCATTCAAAACGGTTAAAACACAACAGCCCCGACACAGCAAAGAGCGCGTGTGAATGAAATGATCTTTCCAACATGGTTCGAGGTAGCCACCGAACACTTGGAAATGTACATTAATATCCTATAGCACACTCTTGTTCTGTGTTGCTGTTTCTGCTTGGTTCATTATTCACCAGGCTTACAAACTATGCCAGCTTCTGAAAAGACTCATTAAGGCAGATTTCATTTTTCCTAATGAGGGGAAGCATATCAAGGTTGCACATGCCTTAGCATGCAATGCTTCACCTGTGGGTTTCAGCACACAGCGCAACACTAATATGCTTCCCCACCTCAGAATGATCAGCCTTGAGGAGGTTATTCAGAGGCAGGTTTTTGCTGCAATAGTCAATGCGCCAGATAAACAACGATCTGAGCAGGAACTGCAACAGAGAATCATACAGGACACACGTGACGGGAGTGCTAACCACAGCTTCTTTAAAACACATTCTCTTACATCTAATCAGCTTTATTAACATTTATCACTGCCTCCCTTTAAATGAGTGTGTGATGAGTCAAAGGGGTCTCGGTTTGCAATTCAGCCTCCTGACAGCAGATGGTAGCGCATCAACCTCATGTGTCATGTCATGTCCTTTGAAGGGATTGGTGTTCCACTGGCTACAGGGGCGGGGCTTGGCATACAAAAGAGGACAAACTGTTATGCTCAGGGTTAGTCCTTGAAGCACAGGAGGAGTCTGTGATGGAGGAGGGAGGGGGGGGAGGAGGAGGAGGGAGAAGGAGAGGGGAGAAGGGAGAGGGAGGGGAATTATTGTTTGTAAGTGCTGACTTTGTTTTTGTTCTTGTTTTACTCTGTACAACCTGACCTGCTTGCAGAGTAATGAAGCTACGAATGCTGCCTCCTTCTCCTGCCTGTTTTCAGCACCGTCAGCTAAAGAACAAACCAGCGCTCCACTTTTTGTATGTATGTAATCCCCTCACAGCTTCCTTTTACTTTTAAATAAACCTTCTTTGTTTTTTTCACATTTAATACTGCCTGGGCTGTATTTGTTATTTACACTCCCCATCATATCACAGAGTGCTAACCATCTTTAAAATCCATTCTCTTACCTCTTAGAAGCACAGGACACACAAGCCAGGGAATTAAACAGGGAAGTAACTGAATGTTAGGAAAATGGAAGTAGTTTGAACATCTATTTAGGAATTAAAATCACGAGATTGGATAGGCTGACATGTTAGCAAGCTGCTGTGTGGAGTGTCTGTGCAGAACTGAATTGTATTGAATTATCGAGAGGCTTTCCAAAGCAGTACACTGATGAAAGCACTTCAAAAACAATCAGAACTGAAAGGCAAAACTTATGTAAGTTTCTACATAGACAGATTAATTGACACATAGACAAATGGATATATTCATGTAGATAGACACTGTAGATTTATTTAAAATGTACACTGACAGTCTCTACATTTCACATTTAGATAGATAGATAGACACAAGTAATGTAAACAGATATACTGAATAGCAGATAGACAGACACTATATAGCTGTCTCGATAGATTGATAGATATATTGATAGACATATAAATACAAATAAAGAGACAGATAGACTGCCAGACACATGTTAAAGTCAAAAAGATAGACACACAGTCAGACAGACACACACACAGAAAGACAGGTATACACACACACAGTATCTCTCCCCTCACCTGGCTCGCTGAGTGCTTCAGAGCTCCCCATTGCAGACTCCTGCTGCCCCCTGGCCTTGGCCTCCTCAGTGAAATCCTGCAGGTTGGTGTAGTTTTCCCCCTTATCCAGCACCATGATTGGAGAGAAAGCAGCTCCTGTCCGAGGATTCAAACGCAGTATGTGAGAGATGTGTGGGCTTTGAGCTGAGACAACAACACAAAGGCACTGACCGTCTGGACCTGTACACAGCCACTAAAATACAACAGGATTGAGCAAGATCCCAAAACAGTGCCAACGAACTCCACCACCCGTCCCGAGAGCCAGAGGGGGTGGAGCTGCCGTCCCGAGAGCCAGAGGGGGGGTGGAGCTGCCATCCCGAGAGCCAGAGGGGGTGGAGCTGCCGTCCCGAGAGCCAGAGGGGGTGGAGCTGCCGTCCCGAGAGCCAGAGGGGGTGGAGGTGCCGCTTCCAGAACAACCAACCATGCAAGTGAGTCCGGCGTTGCCGAGGGAGGTTCCCGGTCCCGTCATCGTGGACACCTGGCCGGAATGCCCAGACCTCCCTGCGCTGGACCTTGCTCCCAGGTCGCAGCACTGCCAGGCACAGTTGCTTGCCTGGTCCCTTACTCCACTCCCCCTGGAATCCCAGATGTCGCTACGCAAGGGGGAGAGGTCACTAGCGTTCCCCCTGCTTATTGCTCCGCTCCCCTTGCCTAGTGCTACACTCCACCTGGGATTCCATAGGTCACTGTGCAAGTCCATAGGTGCACGTCTCTGCCTGTCAGTCCTGGCTCCCGGTCACAGTCCGCGCTATGGTCGCCCTGGACAAGCCGTCTGGGTCCCTCCTCGTCGGTCCTGGGTCCCTCCCTGGAAACGCCGGAGGGACCAACCCACCCTCAAGCCCGTCCGTGGAAGAAGGCGAAAATTGACATTTGTGGACTTGAGGGTGGGTGGTCTTTTAAGGGTGGAGGGAGGTGGCCGTTGTATGGCCAGTGTCTTGAAAAGATATGGGGGGGGGGGATGTGTGAGACAGTAGGGAGGGGGTTAAAACCTCCCTGCAAAAAAACATGTGCGTAATGCACATTTTGGTTTGTTTTGTTTAATTGTTTTATTGTTAATCATTACCTGCACCTGCTACTATTGAAAATTGGAGCCAGGTGCAGGGTATTTAAGGAGAGCAGTCAGTCTGCTCAGGGCGGCTGCTGAAGAGGGCAGAAACCAGACTGTGGTGTGTGGGTACAGCCGTAATTTAAAAGAAAAAGGCAGAGTGAGTACTTTTTGTGTGTGCTGTTGTGTGTGTTTTTGATGCAGGTAAACAGCTTAGCTGTCCTGTTTAGTTTAGGTTCCTGTTTTGTTTTAGTTAGTGCTCAAAGAGAGCTAGGTGTTTGTTTGTTTGTTTATTTTTGTTTTGTGTTTATTAAAAATTGTGCAACCGCGCTTTCAAAAATCCATTTGCGTGTGTTGGGTCAGTGCTTTTAAAGGGGCAACAAACGTGAGAGGTGCGATTCTTTCACAATACCTAGAGTTCAAAAGGAATCAATGAAATAGAACTATTGAATGAAACTGTACCAATTCCAGCACTAAGTAATTTTACAGAAAGATAATGGTTTCAGTGTAAAAATAGAATGGATATATTTTTCCTAAATTGCAATATTGGTTTGCAGTGCTGAGTGACGTTCTCTTTCCTACAGACCTCTATACAGCTCTGCAGTGTTGAGTGGCGTTCTCTTTCCTATAGACCTCTATACAGCTCTGCAGTGTTGAGTGGAGTTCTCATTCCTGTAGACCTCTATACAGCTCTGCAGTGTTGAGTGGCGTTCTCTTTCCTATAGACCTCTATACAGCTCTGCAGTGTTGAGTGGAGTTCTCCTTCCTATAGACCTCTATACAGCTGTGCAGTGTTGAGTGGAGTTCTCTTGCTTTATAACTCTAGTTATATTAACAGAGTTAAATACAAGCAGAATAAAAACAAATTCATAATATGTTTATTAATTAACTCAAATATACAAACTTGAATACTCCTTGCCAGAATCACTACCAAATACAGTGCAGATGGGTCTACAGAGTTCAATAAAAATGCAAATAGAATAAAATTAGAATGACAAATAATAGTAATTGTTAACTCAAATAATATACAAAGCAATAGTTTACTCAAACTGCTGAACATCTCATAATCTTACTCAATTTGACACTACAATCTGGCTGAATATTTATCACATTCTTCCAGCGTTTGGCCTTTTGTGTGTGTGTCACAAGGTGATCAAGTTATTTAGGAAAATGGGTTCTGTTTATATACTGCAAGAATAAATATATTGTTTTTATGAATTATACTTATGAGAGTAGCACTTTCCCTTTTTTGTGTGGGTTTTATTTTCTTTATTTATATTTTTTGTGATCATTATTATTATGGCAAGGTTTGATTAATTAAACTAGATTGTTTGTTTTGTTGTTACACAAGGGTATTAGTAACTGGCACACCTTGCTGGACTGTATTATTCCTTTCAGCTGAAACCCATTGTAAAATAAAGGGATTAGATTGAACATGACCAGGGATTGGACTAACGTGGTCAGTTGGGCACAGTATTTTAAGTATTTTTAGGAAGCAGCAGTGGACAACAAGATAGAGGAAGAAAGGACAGGGATAACGGATAACGGATAGTTGATAGCAGAAAACAGATAGCGAATAGCGGATAACAGATAACAGGTTGTGGATAATGGATTGCAATATTGGTTTGCAGTGCTGAGTGGAGTTCTCAGCGGGACAAGAGAGCACACGTACACATTTGGCTGGGCCAAAGAGTTCATTTGTTAATTGTATGTTTGGCATAAAGGGGCTTACAACTCCTTATAGTCTAGTTAAATCTTGTTTGTGTGCATTTTAAGTATATGTGTTTGGCACACAATGTCCAGGTGATTTGCACAAAGGTTCATAACAGAGAAGTACGATAAGAGTGTAAATGCAGCAATGTGTTTTACAAGTAGTGGTTCATAATTCTGATTTCTTAGAGTCCAGCAAAGATTGTGTGTGGGAGGGGTTAGCGAGGAATGCCCTGGGGGGATTTTATGCTTAAGTATTGTATAAAGTAGTGCAATATAATAATTTCAATGGTGACTGGCTGTTGTTACATAGTTCTAAAGTATACTATTTTGTGAGGGGCATAGGATGCAGTTTATATATTTTCTTTATAGTGTATTATACATTTATGAGCACAAGTAACATGCTAGTTGAAAGACTTATGTACATAAGACAGCAATTGCTGCGACTGAAGTAGGTGGCCTCGTGTTACTGTTAAAGGAAGACTGACTGTGTCTTTTTTCTTTTATCTTCCCTATATCTGTTTTGTTAGCAGCACTACATTGAAGGGGCTGTCTAAAACACTGGACACTGACCAGTGATATGCTTCCATGCCTTCTATTGGAGGGACCGAACTGTGTTGTGGACTATCTTTACAACTGGGATCCTTGTGTTGTGTTATATTCCAAGCTGTTAAATATCTCTACTGCTCTGTCATCTTACAACACCCTGTATTGATATTTATACAGATTTTAACTGAATATTTGAGTATGCTTTTAGTATAGCGGGTCTGTTTTTATTGTATTACTGTAGAGCGACTGTAGGGTAGGTAAGGGCTGAGGTCCACCAGGGTTCTTCCAAGTTGCGTCTCCTGGAGGGGGGGGGGAGGGTACGATTTGGTCATGTTCTGTTCTCGCGTTTGAGAATAATTTCTAAATTGTGGGAACAGGAAGCACTGTGACTCGGATACTGGTGGTTCCCAGACGGTAAAGTAAGCAGTAGCATATTTTAGAGGTGCGTTACTGTATAAGCTGAACATATGTTAGTGTATAGTGTTAAGTGTGACTGAAAACAAATGTGGAGGGCAGGGGTTTTCTGGATAAAATATAAAAATGTGTTCTTATCCTTGTCCTGGGTGTGTGGTGTATTGAAGTGTGAGCTCCATTGCATGATAATTAGTGATCCTGTGTAGCTTATATCCTGATTACAAATTGGTATACCTTGAAATTCAGAAGTATTCAAGAACCAAGTCTATGGTAAGCTCTTTTTTGTTTTGTATGGCCTTGTGCACTCTGCTTTATCAGTAACAATGCAAGCTTTCTTGCTTCTGTGAACTAAACAGACAGCCAGCCATCCACCTGCTGCTCCCTGCAGCAGCAGGGGGGTATGATAGGAACGCTGTATATACAGGGAGCTCTGCTTCAGCTCAGGGAAGAAAAACACAAATGGAATCAAAGGAAAGAGGAACAGGAGCTCTCCTTCTCATTTGTTGACATCTTTGGTGTTTTTTACACTGATAACATTTTACAAGAAAACCTATAATGCACATTTTATCAATACAGGATTGTGAGGTAACAACCTTAAATATGGGGAAAGACAGAAGGCTTAATATTCAATACAGTGCCTACAGCTCCCATCATGCTCTGCACCAGCAGTACCAGTGAGGGATGATGGGAGCTGCAGTCAGAATGGAGTGAGCCACAATATTGAAGGTCTATAAAAATGATCATTGTCTCCCTTGTAAAGGTTTTTGGTATACCAGGGTAAAAGCACAGCAAAATAAAAAGCATGTTTAAAGCACAGCAAAATCATGGTAAACCTACCCTTGACCCCACCTTCCTCCAGAGCTACCGTCCTGTCTCCCTCCTACCCTTCCTCTCCAAAACCCTCAAGCAGGCTGTACACCACCAGCTCTCTGCTTTCCTGTCTAATCACTCTCTGCTCGACCCTCTCCAATCTGGCTTCCGCTTTGCTCACTCCACTGAAACCACCCTCCTGTCTGTCACTTACTCACTAAATTCTGCCCGAGCTGCCTCTCTCTCCTCTGTCCTAATTCTCCTCGACCTCTCTGCTGCCTTTGACACTGTCGATCACTCTATTCTACTATCCTCTCTCGCTGACCTGGGAATCTCTGGCACTGCTCTGGCCTGGTTCTCCTCCTACCTCTCCAACCACACTTACCAGTTAACCTGACATGGAGCAACCTCCACACCTCGACCTCTCTCAACAGGAGTCCCACAAGGGTCAGTCTTGGGTCCTGTCCTGTTCTCTCTCTACACCCGCTCCCTGGGCCCCCTCATCGCATCCTATGGTTTCTTATACCATTTCTATGCTGATGACTCCACCATCTCCTCCCGTATCTCTGTCTGTCTGCTATCACCTCCTGGATGCACTTGCATCACCTCAAACTCAACCTCTCTAAATCTGGCCTCCTTTTCTTTCCCTCTTCATCCTCCCCCTCCTCTGATCTCTCTATCTCCATTCCTCTGGAATCAATCACACTCTCTCCCTCCTTCTCAGCTAAGAACCTCTGAGTTACCCTGGACTCCTGCCTCTCTTATTCCCAGCACATCTCCACTCTGGCACGCACTTGCCGATTCTTCCTGAGCAACATCCGAAGAATCCGACCCTTCCTCACCAACTACGCCACACAGCTCCTGGTCCAGGCCCTGGTATTCTCCCGCCTAGACCACTGCAACTCCCTCCTGGCTGGCCTCCCTGCGTCCGCCACCCGTCCGCTCCAGCTCATCCAGAATTCCGCTGCTCGCCTGGTGTTCTCTCTGCCTCGCTTCTCCCACACAACTCCACTGCTCCGCTCAATCCACTGGCTCCCGATCACCGCTCGCATCCAGTTCAAGACTCTTGTACTCACCTACAAATGCCTTGACCAGACTTCACCCAGCTACATCCAGACCCTCATCTCTCCCTACACCCCTACTCGACCTCTCTGCTCCTCCTGCACTAGAAGACTGGCTGTACCTCCTCTGCTCTCCCCTGCCTCCAGAGCCCGCTCCTTCTCCACCCTGACCCCGCAGTGGTGGAATGACCTTCCTACAGATGTCAGGATTGCCCAGTCCCTGACTCACCTCTTCAGACAGCACCTGTAGAACTCCTCTTTTCCCTCTGGACACTATGTCACTCTTCCTTAATGCGCTTTACTTGCTCTTATCTGCTTCCTATTTTACTGCATTTAATCCTGTACTTTAGAGTACTGTAATCTGTCACAAGTGTTATTTAATCTCTAGTATTTTGTATTTAATTATATCCTGATGTAACTATCACTGACACTGTTATCTGCTCCGTTATTGAATCGTATTTTGGCATATACTTGTACTTGCTAGAACTGAAGTCATTGTATTTTATCTTGCTCTTAATTGTATTAATAATTGTACTGTGATTCTTGAAATGTATTTTTGTTTACAACCGTAAGTCGTCCTGGATAAGGGCATCTGTTAAGAAATAAATAAATAATAATAATAATACTAATAATAATAATAAAGCAAAGACGAGCAGATGAAGCACAGATATGTATTGTAAAGTGTTGTAAAAACAATGGCTAACCAGCACAAGCCTGCTAAAGCACAGGAAACTGCAAAATGACGGTACATTTACCAGGGTGAACTTTTATAATGACTACACCGTGTAACTTTTTTTTTTTTGGTTCCTGGGTAGTAAGTGTTATTTCCTAATTGCTTATGCCTCAAAAGTAGAGAAAATGGCTATTATTCCCCACAAACTTTGCTTTTGTGACCAGGACAGTGATATTTTGAAATATACCTATTTTCCAGAACATTCCAGATAGATTCAGTGCTGAGTAAACTTGGAGTAACTTCTAGAACGTTCTAGAACTTTCCAGTAATATAAATAGTAGTATAAATACAGGGGCCTTAAGCCCACCAGTTCAGTTTAGTTCCAGCTGCCTAAGTGGAAACATATCTGCATTTTTCTGAGATGGCGTCAAGAGGCTGCAAGCATCCGGCAGACGCATTTTGCTATGTCTGTGGCCAATTTATCAAGACAAGAGCGAAAAAGTACTCCGTGGAAGCATCTGCTAAGATGTGTGAGGCCTACAAGGCATATTTCGGCATGCCTGTCGGGGATCAAGACAAACCCTGGGCACCTCATTTCACCTGCGAGCACTGCAAAAAAAACTCTGGAAGGTAAGATGGACAATTGTTGCTCGGAATTTTATGTTATAAAATTTGTTAAAATTTTTAAAATTGTAAAAGTTTTTAATTTTAAAATGTTTTACAATTTTCAATGTTATTGAAAAAATATATCATATATGAAAAATGTTGCGAGAATCTCTTACACATTAGTCATGGGTGAAATAAATGTATTTTTGTAGGATGGTACAGAGGGGAAAAGAGAGCCACGAAGTTCGCTATCCCAAGAATTTGGCGGGAACCCACTGACCACTCAAGCAACTGCTACTTCTGCATGGTGGACCCTTCCAAACGTCGGACTGGCAAGAATGCATCTGCTATCACGTATCCAGACCTTCCTTCATCCATCGCATTTTTTATTATTTTTTTTTATTGTACATGTTATGTATATAGTGTTCTTTTTTGTACAGTTTGTCATTTGGAAACTGTATAATTCTCCTGCGTCACAGACTAACCCCTAGTCTTACCTGTCCTGCTGAGTGTGTTCTGAAGGATTTTTTCTTGACTAGTCAATAAGCCTGGCAAACAAAAGATCCCAGTGGAAACATCTCTCTCCATCTCCCCTCCCCCCTCTCTCTCCCTCTCCTGCTCTCACCCCTCCCCTCTCTCTCCCTTTTCCTCTCCCAACCTCCCCTCCCCCCCTTCTCCCTCCCTCTCCCCCCCTCCCCCTCTCCCCCTCTCCCCCTCTCCCCCTCTCTCCCTCTCCCTCTCTCCCCCTCCCCCTCCAGTGTACAGGAACGCTGGTCAGAGCTGTAAGTCTGTGCGGCTGGGTAATGCCAACACTGAGCTGACAAAATTCTCGGATTGCACCAGCGAAAAGAGTCAGCCGCAGCAGAATTACTCCGACCTCCTGGGGCACTACAGCAAACTGTGCACACTCTACACATCTTTGAACTCACAGTGTCCGGGGTTAGAGGAAGCAGGTAAGAAATGGGGAGAGAAGGGGACAGAAAGGGGGAAGACGAGAGAAGATGGGAGAGGGGAAGATACAGATTTTGTTTTTATTTTTTGTTTACGACTCATTAAATAAAAATAGGTCATTTAAAAGGAACTTTAAATACCACCCCCTCTCTGTCTGTCTGCGTGTTTGTCTGTTCTATGCTTTTATTTTGCATTATTGTTTGAACTCTGTCCTGTTTGAATGATGTGTTGATTCAGGACCACCTTGAATTGAGATGTATATCTCAAGGGTTCTACCCTGGTTAAATAAAGTATATTTGAAACTTGAATTTGAGTCTCAAACTGGATCACTCATTAGGCTGATGGGTCAAAAGTTAATATATTATTATTATTATTATTATTATTATTATTATTATTATTATTATTATTATTATTATTTTACTAAAAGATATAAAGGATCAGTGACATACATTTGTTTTAATAAATCTAACATTAATAATGATGTCTCTCTCTCTCTCTCTCTCTCTCTGGTCTGTCTCCCTGTCTTTACTGTTTCACTGCTGGTAATCTACTGTAATAAACAAAATAATAATGTAATATAATCTACTGTATTAATAACCAAATTCCATGTTTGCTTTTTTGTATTAAATAGTTTTTTTTAGAGAATTATAGTTAATTAAATATAATGAAATGATATATTAATATTATATGAGCTACACCATAGCTGGTGGTTAAATGCAGAACAAGGAAGCACTAATGTAATTAGAAGGAAAAAAAGAGAATCCCCCAGCAATAAATGTATTTTAACTATAATGTAGATCACATACAAATGTCCAGAAATAAGCATACAACTGTTTAATTGATCATCTCAGTAGAACTGTAATAATTTCATAATAAATAATAACAATAATAAACATAACAATTAAGCACAAATGTTATGACAACATTGAAAACTAACTGACTTACACAAACTAACTTTATTAAGAATTTAATAGTAAAAATGACAATTTTAAATTTATAATAGTTAAGTTGTTGAAAAAAAAAAAAGGAGCTCCTTTCCTACCTCTCTAATTACTAAGGCTTCCTCCAAATATATTAATATTTCCAAATTGGTGTAACTGCGATAATTAAAATTGTCAAGTTCAAAATTCCAATTGCATGTAGCTCACTCTGTCTGTATCTCTCGCTCTCTCTCACGCTCTGTCACTATTCCGCACTCTCTCGCACTCTCTCTCTCACTGTTCTCAAACTGTTCTCACTGATAGCCTCCCCTGAGAAACCTCCTCTGATAATAATCAAGTTCGGTTCTCCAAGTTCAGTCCCCACTTCCTCTAGCCCCTGCCCAGCCTTGAGAGTCTGCACTGTTAATATAGCAGTCAGAACTTCCTCTTCAGTTCAGACGTGTATCTGGCTCTTCTCAGACAGCACTTGCTATGGAGATGGACAGCTATGAATCAGATCAGGTTTATGAAAACGTGGACATCAAGAAGCCGCCAAGCAGGAGAGCAGGAAAGCAACATGGGGGTAAGTAGAGAGACACACAGACACCAATCTTCAAGTTAGCATGGGTACCCCCATTTCTCTTTCTCTTGTCTACTGTTTTACCATAAGTATTCTCATATATATAAAACAGAGCTTTGAAACAGAATAATAAGCTAATAAACCAGCTCCAAAAAAGAGTCCTTAACATTTTGTAAAAAGGGCGGCGGGCCGACGGCAGCAGATTGACAAGAACATTAAATGTCTTATACTAAAAATAAACAGATAGACAGATCTAGATCAGTATGTAGGAAATATTAGTATGTTGGTTTAGTTACTACTGGAGCACTCTGCAGTTCTGCAAGGGTTAAATTTGACAACAACAACAACAACAAAAGTAAATATAAAATTTGCAGCCCCTCTTCATTGTCTATACTGGGCACTGCTGCCATGTTCAAACCCACTTCACAGCCCTGTATCAAACGCAGAGCTGTTTTATGAGTGCTGTGCTCATACAGTTTGGACTTGATAACACAGTGCAGTGGGTAGGACTGCAAACTGGAAACACCTGCTATGTACAGGACCCACTAATCTAGTCATTCTGCACAATTACCTTCACTTTAGGATATATGCAGTGCACAGGGGTTTGATCATTTCTGCAGAGACTCAATAGGCTCCCAAAAGACTACTGCTTGGAAATATGAATGTAGGGTATTTAATGTATGTGCAAAGGAACCAAAGCTAGGGATACATATTGCTGGAGACAGGGATCTAGTGATTGAGAAGTCTGCTATCATTATGCATCTCCACCAGGGGATAAAAACAAACAAAAGCACTCCGTGACGGTGTGCCATATTTAGAGTGAAACAGGGCCATGGAGTGTGCGTTGTCTATACACCCCATCACAGCCTCCTTCTCTGAGCAAATCACTGTAGCCTATATCAACGTAAGATGTAATAGTGTACTACAAAATGCAAGAGACTGAGCTTGTACTTGCATAACATTCAGTGGTTGCTTTACAATAGATAGCATTACAATCATGTAAAAACTAACAATTTCATTTAAAAAAAACATGTAAGCAGTATTTCTACAGATAAGTAAATGCAATAAATGCAGGTTATATATTTATAGTTTACTTAAAGCAACAACAATACTACTACACTACTAACTACGATGAATACGACGAATAATAATAATAATAATTAATAATGAGCTTGTTATCTGAATGTTGGGTAGTGAGTCGTATCCCACAAACATCGTTTCATTTACTTCAAAAGAAATTCAATGTTTTTTTTTGTAAAACAAACAAAAAAGAAAATGACCACATATAACATTTACATTGATAAAGAATATATTGATAATGAATATTAAACAGCTGTCTACAAAGTATTTGTTTAGCTTTATAGCCTATCTAAAAGCTATCTTCTTTATTTACTGCTTTGGACACAAATTACATGAAATGGTAACAAAAGTTTCAACATGTTTCAACAGTCTTCTATAGTGTTACAAGATGACGAATGTAGAAACATTCGCTGTCACACCTAAAGTCGGCTTCTCTGAACTCATTCTTTGCCATATGATTTGTTAAAAGGGGGTGAATAATTATCTAATGAAGACTTTTCAGGTTTTTATTTTTAATTGATTTGTCCCCCCCCCCCCCTCTTTTCACACATTGAAAGTGTTGAGTAGGTTGTATAAATCAAAGGAAAAACAAATCACATTTAAATGCATCAAGATTTCAGGTTGTAACACAACAAAATGTGAAAACGTCCAAGGGGGGTGAATACTTACTATAGGCACATATATATAAGTTTTTCCTTGCTGTTAAAAGTGTGTACCACCCGTCTCCGGTGCCTATGGTGACAGTGCTATTTGAGTACAATCAATCGCACCCATCACATTGGGGAAGCCAGCAACCTGTCAGAAGCCCATTTTCACATCTGGTAAACCACCACCAGGAAGCTAGTTACTTATTCCTGGTTTCTTATTCGTGGTATAGATGACAAAGCGGCGTGTTTTTTTTTCTGTGTGTTTTAACTCACTTACACATCTTGCGCAATTAATATATTGCTACCATTTAAAGAATAATCGCTTCCTCTTTCAAGAAAAATGAAAATATCAGCAGCAAACATCTTTTGAGATCTGAAAGGGTGAAAATGGACTTGAAGATGCAGCTTCAGCAGCTTTTCCCCTTACTTCCTTAGTGTCATTTGAAACTCTGCCCATCATCAGCGTGTGTTCAGTCATCTAGTTTCTAGTGAGATGCCACTTTCGATGCTGAAATTCACAATAAACAGACATGTAAAATTTATTTTTAATAAGCGAACAATAAATTAAATTAAATTTTGGACTACATTACACTGTGGATATATACACAATGAAAGTTTCTGGTTTGTAGCCTCAATACAGTTTCAAAGCTTGTTGACAGTTTGTTGCAAGGTAGTACATTTTTGTCATGAACAGCTTTTGAAAAACTGCTCCAGTTTGCGATCTTTCAGTGAGATGTCAGCATCCTAACAGCTGTCCAATATTGCATTTGAAGCCACCAACATACTCACATCTGAGCAAATAACAAAAGATTATATATATATATAATGAAGTGAATCCTCTCTATTGAGGCGAAATAGTCAAAACATTTGTCAAAACATTTTAATTATATTGCATTAATATGTTAAAATATAATGTTGGACATACTTGTTTTTCAAATATGCAAATGAGTTACACAGCATTGCATCCAAGTTCTCAGTGGGATTGGTAGTTCACAGCATGTTGGTCTTATTGGAGGTAATATAACAATGGCTCATTAGGATTGCAATATTATCCCCCCCCCCCCCCCCCCAACTCCCATGTCTTGTGTTGAAGATCTTTTGGGTCTTTGCTTGTATTTACACTTCAGTTTTCAGAGGTGACAGATTTCACAGCTAAACTTTGCAGTGTACTGTATTTAGCAGTGTTCAGCTCAAGCACGGCAAGTGTGAAACCACATTTCCTGCAGCCCCCTGAGCCTGCACTGTGAATACGAGAGTCAAGGCTGTTCTGTAGACTGAAGGATAACTAAGGGTTATGGTATGTATTGGTATTTCCATGCAGTAAAACCTCAATTATGTCTCTTCTCAGCACTAGCTCTGGAGATGAACGACTATGCATCAGATTCTATCTATGCAAACACAGACAGCAAGCAGCCCCCATGCATAAGACCAGGAGAGCAACAGTGGAGTAAGTAGCATCTTCAGCAGAGACTGTGTCATGTTCAATTGTTGATTTATAATAGACATGTTTCTACATATGCTCAATACCTAATATCAGGGATGAAAATAATTTTCCCATTGCATAGCAATTTTATCCATTCCTGGTTTTACTGAGTTTAATAAGACACATCTAAGCTTGTTACCTATACACACCGTGGCTAATCAAACTCATAGCAAAACCTGGAATGAGTGAAACGGCTATGCAATAGGAGTCTTATTCACATCCCTGAATATGAATCTTGCATACAAGATGGCAATTTTCTTTTTAGTAGGCTTGCTATTGGATTTTTATTTTTGAAAGACTTTTTTTTAATCTTTATTTTTCAGAAATCGACTTTTATGCTTAAAAAAAACCCCAGACTTTTTATGCAATTGAGAAACGTCTCATTTAGAAAAAACCCTTTTATCATATTCGACATGCAACAAAATCATGGTTACCAACATTCTAACTGAAATAATGTTTGGTCACAGCGAAGCTATACCTTGTACAGACTTGTATCGCTCAAAGTCACTGGTGGTAAGACAGACAGGCCCGCTTCGTCCTGCCGCGGAGACTTCAGCCGTCGATCAGGGTATTGTGCACAATACTCATTAAGTGTTTTCCTCTTGTGACCCATTTTCAAATCAAACGAATAAATGTCACCATATACATATAATAGCAAAAGCTTATGTACACCTTAACCCGCTAATTTCAAAGTTGGCACTTGGAATGACAGGCGTTGTAGCTGGCAAATGAAAGTGCAGTCGGTCTTACTGAGAGCCAATGAGATCTGTCAGAACAGGATGAAATGACTGATGGTGAAAAAACTACACTAGCCTACTAAGGGACCACTGAGTTGACTGACAGCGCCCCCTAGCCATTCAGAGCTGAACGGAGACGGGACAGACAGCAAGTATAAAAACTGCCCAGACTAGAGATGATTTCTAAATGATTATTTTTGGTAAAAAAAAAAAAAAAAAAAAAATAGTGAGTGGTTTTACCGACATTTATCCTATATAAATTTATTTCAGTCAAACTCATATTTTTTGGGAATTCAACGTTTAACGAGCTTTACCAATTAAAAACGAAAAGTAGCAATTGGTCATTTGGTCGTTTCTACCAATATCGACAGGAAGGGAACTTTAACGTTGAATACAAGGGCTCTCAAAAAACAACTTTGAAAAGTGAGTTCCAACAACAGAAACTGCAATTCACACTTCAGCCTGGTCTCTGCTTCAGCTAGAAAACACCGTGTGACCTCATCTGTGACAAATTTGCATGTTCACACTGTGTTTCTGAAGCCCAGATATCGGAAATTACATTTTAAAATGTTAATACCCCGCCCCCTCTCAAAGAAGTGCTAATCAAGGCTTCTTTTAAATGCACTTATACATTGCATATAGAAATGGTAGATAAACTGCTGCATCCTACCTGTGCTGTAGGTCACATGGTCTGACTGCAGCTCACGCCTTTATTTCTCTTGTTTTCAGAATTGGCAGCACCTGTGGATTCTTCTGATAGACAAGCAGCTTCCTGTGGATGGGCTGTGTGGCTGCTTATAGCTCTGAGCTGCCTGCTGCTGGCAGCCGGTGTAGCCCTGGGGGTGCTCTGTGAGTACGCTGAACCAATCACCCATTACTTACAGGACATGGAGCGGAGCTAATTGCCATTTATAGTATTGCTTTCCGCTCGCTTGCCTTTCTGTGATGTTTGCAGTCATTCTGCAAGGATCCCAGTACTGTTAGTGTAGGGACCAACATGGGTTTTTAATTATTGAATATTATTTCAAAATGAATATATATATATATATATATATATATATATATATATATATATATATATAATTTTGTTCAGTGCGTTTTCAGTGGTTTTTTTTACACATTAGAGCATGAAAAACAGACCATAGGAGCATGTAAAGATGAGCTCATGGGAGCTGTTGGACAATTTACACTTTTACTTGACAGTGATGGCAAGTATAGGAAAGAAACAGCTGCACATGCAGATGCTGACAGGGACAAAGTACATGTTTTAAGAGCTTTATCTGAAGCAAGATTTGAACCTCTAGAACCTCATGCAATCAGTTTCTAGTGTTTGATCCTTCAACCTGGCCAAAGGACAAGCAAGGCATCCACATATTTGGCAAACATTGCTCAGTGACATGATTCAGAAATATGAAGCCACTGTGTCAGTTGATACAGACTGTGTTTTGAGGGACTGGTTGTGTTTAAAGCAAACAGGAAAAAGTCTGGCAGTTTCTTCAGTGCATGATTAGGTAAAGATTGTGATCCAGATTCTTACTTAAACATTCATCAGCTATTGTTGTTGTCTCTTACACTGCCATTAAGCAGTGCTGCTTGTGAGCAAGGTTTTGCACATGTCAACATTTTAAAAAACAAATATAGATCCTGCCTATCAGCCTCACGCCTTTCTGCCCTGATGCACATTCATATGTGTAAGATGACCACTGAAACATTTGAACCCAAGCCTGCAACTGAACTATGGATGCAGTCAGCACACCGCAGGTTCAATCAGAAGACCAGAGCACAGCAAGCTCGGAATCTCAATTGTTCGAACCGACAGAGGAGGAGGTGGAGCTAGATAGAAAAAAATTATGTGAACCCCATGTACCAGACAAATAGCATACCAGGTCCACAGCTTGCAAAGGCCCCTCAACTTGCAGGGCTCACAGCTTGTGTCCAACAACAACAAGCTGTATTGGACAAATTAGTCAAGTCTGTATCTGAGCTACACCTCACTCAGAATCCTTCTCCAAGCACAGTAAATGCCATGCAACCAGCTCCCAGTCAAGATAACACAGTTTTCTGACAGTTTTGTGGTTACAGAGGTCATGCTGCACCTACATAGTCCATCTGTTACATTATGTATAGCCTACAGTTTAAACTATCAGGAATAGATAAGGACAATTTGACCAATACAATACAATAATATTCATGTTAAAACCCATATGTGAAAGAGCTGATTTATTATTATTATTATTATTATTATTATTATTATTATTATTTATTAACAGATGCCCTTATCCAGGGCGACTTACAGTCGTAAACAAAAATATATTTCAAGAATCACAGTACAAGTAATAATACAATTAAGAGCAAGATAAATACAATGACTTTGGTTCAAGCAAGTACAAGTATGCCAAAATAAGATTCAATAACGGAGCAGATAAGTGTCAGTGATAGTTACATCAGGATATAATTCAATACAAAATACTACAGATTAAATAGCACTTGACAGATTACAGTACTCTAAAGTACAGGATTAAATGCAGTAAGATAGGGGCCAGATAAGAGCAAGTAAAGCGCATTTAAGGAAGAGTGATAAGTGTCCAGAGGGAAAGAAAGAGTTCTACAGGTTCTGTCTGAAGAGGTGAGTCTTGAGGAGGCGCCGGAAGGTGGTCAGGGACTGGGCAGTACTGACATCTGTAGGAAGGTCATTCCACCACTGCGGGGCGAGGGTGGATTCAGACCTTTATTGTATTTAAATTTTTTGCATGTGATAGGTGAATAAAATAGCGTTGCATTCCACCATTCAATTCATGTTGAGGTCTGATAAACCCCTCCACATGACTATATATTAATGGACATTACATAAGCAAATGAGATGTCATTTTTTTGGAATACCATGTTCCTTCTCAAAAAAGTGTTTTAATATTAACCTTCAAATAAAAGAAAACACCTGTATTTTGATGTATCTATTTAAGTGCAATGAAGTTTCTTCATTGTAATAAAGCAATAAACTTTTTAAAAAACTTCGACTCCTTTGATTGGACAACACATGTGCACGTACTGTTGAAACCGATGTGCGATGAAACGTCCACGTCAAAGATTAATATAGAAATGATGGCCTTGGGGACGGGCGAAATTACAAAACATAATTGGAGACTCTTAAAAATTAAATGCTTTTAACAGTGCATTTGAAGATATGTGAGGAAATACATATCACTCAAAAGGACAAAACGGTTATTCTAGCCTTTGGAAAAGAAAGTACAACGAAATTAATTATTTAAACCCGGTGTAGTGTTTTTTTCAGGTACGCGGGTAAAAAGTGGTACACAGCACACTGCGCTTGCCCGCACATTCCTAAACATCTTCCCGCAGTAGAAACAAACAAAAGGCAGGCAGCCTTCCCAGCGACAGCATGTGGAAGCGACATCGTGGGAGAAGTACGAGTGGACAAGTACAACGCAGTTAGAAGCAGTCTGAAAGCAGGTTGACAGCTGCAGAAGCTAAACTAAACTTCCAAAAAAAAATGGTCTTCAAGCCAGCAATCTGTGACAACTGCATGATGTGGGAAATCCGAGAAAACCCAACAGAGCTCAACCAAGTTTGTGTAAAGTGCCGCACGATCCAGGACTTGCTTCAATGAGTAAGTTTGCTAGAAAAGGAGCTGGAGGAAATGTGACAGCAACAGGAGCTTGAGGAGCTGACACACCCACAATTCATGGAAGTCTGCACCCCTAGCAGACTGAAAGCCACCAGGGAGATGGAAGAGAGTCGAAACAGCTGGGTTCAGATAGGCAGAAGCAGGAAAAAAAAGAAACTTCATCAAACACAACCACCAGAAATCCAAACAGCCAACAAATTTGAGTCACTTCAACATTTAGATGACCAAAACCAACATCAAGAGAATGAAAGAAACAACATCCAGGACCCTATATACAGTGCTGGCCAGGCAGCAAAAAGAAGGGAGGTCATGATTGTTGGGGACTCCATATTGAGAAACACAGCAAGTTCAGTTCGCAGTTTGGACCCCCTTACTACAACCGTGTGCTGCCTTCCAGGAGCCTCTGTCAAGCACATCACTGAGAATGTGGACAGGCTCCTAGAACGAACAGGAGACGACCCGGTAGTAGTCATCCACATCGGTACAAACAACATTGGAAGAGACAGACCAAGATCCCTGCAAAACAAATTCAGAGAGCTAGAAAGGAAATTAAAAGACAAGACCAAAACTGTGGTATTTTCTGGGATACTGCCGGCACCTTGCAAAGGACCATATGGACAGCTGGAAATACAAAATCAAAATGCATGGCTGAAATCATGGTGCACACAGGAAGGCTTCACCTTTCTTTAACACTGGAGCACATTCTACAACAAGGACCATCTATATAGGTGGGACGGACTGCACTTAAACAGAAAGGGAACCAATCTACTCGGAGAAAGGATCCTAGAGGAGGTCCAGAAGCATTTAAACTAGAAAGGAAGGGGGGAGAAAACAAAAAAAAACAGAAAGGAGACCTCATCAAAACAAGGGCAACAACTCAGGTAAGACAACTATTAAATGTATTTATCTTAATGCTAGAAGTCTCAGAAACAAAATATTAGAACTTGAAGCTACTGCACTAACAAGTAACTATGATGTGATAGGTGTTACAGAAACTTGGTTGTCTGAGAGTGATGGAGACAAATATAATATTAGTGGATACACACTGTATAGGAAAGACAGGCTGGACAGAAGAGGCAGAGGGGTACCGTAGCGCTATACATAAGAAATAGTCTTGAAGCCCAGGTGTTAAATCAGGACAAAGAAAACAATGCAGAATCAATATGGGTCAGAATAATGGACACAAATTCAAAGGGCATAATAACAGGAGCATGCTATAGACCGCCTGTGACAGGATGGACCGAGGTTTGAGACTCAGAGACAGTTTTAAATTCAAAAATAAAGTTTTTAATAAACAAAAAATACAAAATAAATAGGCACAAGGGCCAAACAAAACGGTTTTAAACACAAAATACAAACACAAAACAAAAACTTACAAAATAAAGTTTCCAGGCTGGGCGTTGCCTTCACTGGAACCAAAAACTTACAAAGACACAGCACAAACAAAACACTCCTCTTCTGGAACTCTCTTTCTCCAACTCTCTCTCCTAGCCAGGGCCTCTCCCCTGGCTTTTATCCCCTGTGGCTGGAGCCCACTTAATCAATAATTGCTAATTAGTCAATTAGGGCTCCAGCCACATTCTCACATGTTTTCCTGGCAGGGAGGAATTTTAACCCCCTCCCTGCCAGTCCCAACATTGATCATAAAGACGGGGCAGTACCCCGTCACACCGCCAAATTCAGACACTGAGCAAAATAATCTGTTATACAATGACATTCAAAATGTGTGTAGAAAAGGAGACGCCATACTAATGGGGGATTTCAACTTCCCCCATATAAAATGGGAAAACCCAATGGGGGGCACGACGGACGAAATTGAAATGGTGGAAATGACAAATGACTGCTTCCTAACGCAATTTGTCAAAGCACCGAGGGGAGGCATGCCTTGATTTAGTCTTTTCAAATAACGAAGACAGAATAACTAAAACAGAGGTCAAAGAGCCATCGGCAAACTCAGACCACAACATGGTCTCATTTGAAGTATTTTTTAAAACCCCAAAAGTAATGACTAAAGCTAAGGTTTACAATTTTAGAAAAGCAAACTATGAAGGTATGAAACAGACACTAACAGAAGTAAATTGGAGTAAAATAGAGTAAAATAGCGAAAACATCCACAGAAAAAGGATGGCTGTTTTTTTAAAAATGTAGTACTAGAGGTGCAAAACAATTACATCCCAAAAGTAGACAAATCTAAATCTAAAACAAAATGGCCAAAATGGTTTAATAGATGAATTAAAAAAATATTCGGTGAAAAAAGGCACTTTACAGAGCGTTTAAAAGGGACCAAAAACAAAGTACACAGAAAGAGTACTTGGAACTGCAAACACAAGTCAAAAAGGAAGTCAGAAAGGCCAAGAGAGAGATAGAACTCAATATTGCTAAGGGGGCTAAAACCAATTCCAAAATGTTTTTCCAATATTATAACAGCAAGAGAACATTCAAAGAGGAGGTTAAATGTCTAAGAGACACAAATGGCAAAATCATAGATGAAGAAAAAAAAGTAGCAAATATATTAAATGATTACTTTTCACAGGTTTTTACAAAGGACACAGACAACATGCCCGACATGTCGACCTGTTCCTATCCAATTTTAAATAACTTTAGCATAACAGAGGCAGAAGTGTTAAAGGGACTAGGAGCTCTTAAAATAAACAAATCCCCTGGGCCGGATGAGATCCTCCCAATAGTACTCAAAGAAATGAAAGAAGTTATTTACAAACCGCTAACCAAGATCATGCAACAGTCTCTTGACACAGGGGTTGTACCGACAGACTGGAAAATAGCAAACGTAATACCGATCCACAAAAAGGGAGACAAAACCGAACCAGGTAACTACAGACCAATAAGCCTGACTTCTATTATATGTAAACTTATGGAAACTATAATAAGATCCAAAATAGAAAATTACCTATCTAACTAACCTACCTGACTTTTTTGAGGATGCAACATTGAAGATGGATAATTGCAAAGCATACAACATGGTTTATTTAGATTTCCAGAAAGCTTTTAACAAAGTCCCGCATAAAAGATTAATTCTCAAACTGAACGCAGTAGGGATTCAAGGAAATGCATGCACATGGATTAGGGAGTGGTTAACAGGTAGAAAACAGAAAGTACTGATTAAAGGAGAAACCTCAAGTTTGGTGGTGTACCACAGGGATCAGTATTAGGTCCTCTGCTATTCCTAATCTACATTCATGATTTAGTAAGCAAACTCTTTAAATTTGCAGACGACACAAAAATAGGAGGAGTGACAAACACTGTTGCAGCAGCAGAGGTCATTCAAAATGATCTAGACAGCATTCAGAACTGGGCAGACACATGGCAAATTAAATTTAGCAGAGAAAAGTGTAAAGTATTGCATGCAGGAAATAAAAATGTGCATTATAAATATCATATGGGAGATACTGAAATTGAAGAAGGTAACTATGAAAAAGACCTAGGAGTTTATGTTGACTCAGGAATGTCTTCATCTAGACAATGTGGGGAAGCTATAAAAAAGGCCAACAAGATGCTCTGATACATTGTGAGAAGTGTTGAATTTAAATCAAGGGAAGTAATGTTAAAACTTTACAATGCATTAGTAAGACCTCTGGTCACCTGTGGCAAAGTGGTAATGACGTGCAGGTGAGTGCAGTGCAGAATAATTACACAGACAGACGTTGGTACAGGTGCAAGGGTGTTTATTTATTTTAGTAAATGTCCAGAGCCTCAAGGCAAAACCTGTAAATAATACTAGTGCTGGAAGTGATACAGCGGCGTGTATCACTTCTAATTTATAATCCCGCGGGTTTGACCCGCAACCCCAAAGTCCCGTTCCGACACCCACACTAAACAAGTGCTAAAAGATGCAAACACAAAGACAGTTGGTAGTGAAAGGTGAGTGGTGAAGTCCGGGTTTTTCGCTGGCCTGCGGCTGCAGCTCCGGATCGTGCTCAGTAATCTTCTGTGACAAATAACACACAAGACACACAGTGTTAATACACAGACACAGAACACTCACGGTTTATTCACGGTACGGGCTCCTTCTCGGTTAGTTAACTTAACCATATGCAAAGGAACAGATCACTCAAGCCATGCCCCCTATTTATACCCTCGCCCATGACCCCGAGGTTAACGAGCGCATCCGCTCCTCCAGTCCTCGGATGCCACGCCCCTTACCGTCTGGGTCACTGAGCTCGGGTGCCATGGCTCCGCCCCCTTCCGAACTGACCGACTTCCATCTACCCTACGGAATAAATTGTCGTGCCATTTCATTAAGGGTACTCTGTTCCTCGTATACCGTGCTCTCACAGGTCGAGAGGGAGATCTCACACTAAGACTCATTCGATCTTTGTCACATATCCCACCGCTCAGAGTGGAGCCGAAGGAACACTCGGCTAAACCTACCTTTCCCATTACTCCCCCCTCCCGGGAAAAATAATCCGCATTTTGGTGGTCTTTCCCTGCACGGTGTACCATATGGTACATGAAGGGCTGCAATGCCAGATACCACCGAGTTATCCGGGCATTGCTGTCCTTCATTGTGCTTAACCACTTGAGTGGGGCGTGGTCAGTGACAAGATCAAATGAGTGTCCCAGCAGGTAGCATCTTAAAGAGTGAGTAGCCCATTTAATGGCCAAACACTCTTTTTCGACGACGGAGTAGTTGCGCTCCCGAGGGAGCATTTTTTTTACTTATATACAGAACAGGGTGTTCTACTCCGCCTACCATTTGAGACAGGACTGCACCCAAACCGACATCCGAAGCATCGGTGTGGAGGATGAATCTCTTAGTGAAGTCTGGAGTGATGAGAGCAGGGGCCTGGCAAAGTCTCTGCTTAACAGTATTAAACGCCCCCTGACATTCTTCTGACCATTTAATTAAATTTGGTGCGCTCTTTTTGGTGAGGTCAACTAAGGGATTAACCACTGTGGCATACTCGGGGATAAAGCGGCGGTAATAACCGGCTAACCCCAGTAGCGACCGCACTTGAGCCTTGGTTTTGGGGATTGCCGCGTCTACCAAGGCCTGGACCTTGGAGACAACGGGTTTCACCCTGCCATTCCCCATTACAAATCCCAAATATTGTGTTTCTCTTTTGGCAAACGCACATTTTCGCAAGTTAGCTGTCAGTCGGGCTGCCCTTAGAGACTGAAGGACGGCTGTGATCCTAGCCAAATGCTCTCGCCAGGTGGAGCTGTAAATGACCACATCATCAATATACGCTGCCGCATATTCACGATGTGGGTGTAAAACCTGGTCCATCAGTCTCTGGAAGGCAGCAGGCGCACCATGTAACCCAAACGGCATGGTTGTAAAATGAAACAGCCCCTCTGGTGTTGAAAATGCGGTTTTCTCTCTAGAACTACGAGTTAACGGGATCTGCCAATATCCTTTCGTCAGATCCAGAGTGGAGATGAACCTCGCCGTCCCCAGTCTATCTAGGAGTTCGTCGACCCGAGGCATGGGATACGCATCAAACTTGGCAATAGCGTTTACCTTGCGGAAATCAACGCAGAAGCGGTTGGTGCCGTCCTTTTTGGCCACTATCACAATTGGACTGCACCACTCGCTCCTGGAAGGCTCAATCACCCCAAGTTCGAGCATGTCCCATACCTCTTTGCGAACGCCACTCCGTCGACTTTCCGGGATCCGGTAAGGTCTCTCTCGCACTGTGACACCTGGGGGAGAGATAATGTCATATTCAGCGAGGTTAGTTCTACCGGGCGTGTTAGAAAAAACATCGCTAAATTCCTCAATTAACCTACGTAGTTCACGTTGCTGATCAGGAAGTAACTGTTCCCCCATCGAAATGTTCTTTGTGCTAGAGGGTTCTAGCTCGGGCCCTAAATCATCCTCTATATTGCCTGGGGCTATAAATAACACCTCTCTTGCCTGCCAGGGCTTTAATAAATTTATGTGATAAATTTCTTTTTTGTTACGGCGATCGGGCTGTTTAATTTCGTAATTCACCTTTCCTATAGCCCGAATCACCTCATATGGCCCTTGCCATTTAGCACATAGTTTGGATTCCGCTGAGGGAAGTAGCAGCATTACCTTGTCTCCAGGTCGAAAAGTTCGGATTAATGCATTTTGATTGTAATGCTGCTGTTGTCGATGCTGAGCCGATCTGAGATTGTCTTGGGCCAAACGACCGACCAAATCTAGGCGATCTCTCAGTAGGAGCACATGCTGCACTACATTTTTGGACGAGCCTTTGTGCTCCTCCCACCCCTCTCTCAACAGATCGAGAATGCCGCGAGGCTGTCGGCCGTACAAGAGCTCGAAGGGGGAGAACCCTGTCGAACTCTGCGGCACCTTTCTCACTGCAAAAAGGAGGTAGGGAAGAAGCGATGTCCAATGTTTTTGCTCCTGATTCACAAATCGTCTCAGCATCGCCTTTAGAGTCTGATTAAAACGTTCCACCAAACCGTCCGTCTGTGGATGGTAAACCGACGTTCTGATGGGACGTATTTTTAGTAATTTATATACCTGCTGTAGCGTATTTGACAAGAAATTAGTTCCATGATCAGTCAATATCTCGTTGGGGATCCCTACTCTTGCCATAATCTGCACTAGTTCTTTGGCTATCGCAGCAGCACTAGTGGACCTCAATGGAACTGCCTCTGGGTATCGCGTTGCGTAATCTACCACCACTAATATATGCGTATACCCGGAGTCAGAAGGTAGCAAAGGGCCGACTATGTCCACTGCGATGCGTTCAAAGGGGGTAGAAATAATCGGCAGTGGGACCAAAGGGGCGGGGCGCACTCGACCCGGCGCTACTCTCTGGCAGTCTGGGCATGTGGCTACATATTTCGACACTTCTTTATAAACACCTGGCCAAAAGAATCGAGCCAATATCCGTTCCCTTGTCTTGTCAACTCCGAGGTGCCCCACAAAAGGGATATCATGCGCCAGCCTCATGACCTCCAGCCGACAAGACGGGGGGACCAATAATTGTGTTACAGGATGTCCTGTGCCCGCGGCCAGGTTTACCCTATATAGTAATTGCCCCTTGATAATGAAGTGTGGAAATACTAGTGCCCCAGCGCCTTCAACATCCTTACCTTCAATGGACCGGACCTGTCCCCGAATGTGCACCAGTGATGGGTCATTGTCCTGCTCCCACACTAGGTTCACATTCGAGTGCCACATGTCCGGTATATTGAGCGGGGCGGGAGTAACATCTGCCCTTGATGGCCCAGTAACCTCGCCCTCTCGGTCACACTGCGTTCCGACCCCCTTCGACTGACGTTTTTCACCGTTATAACAGGCTCCCACCAGCCCCCAGCCTTGTCTCATTAACGCTCCCTCCCATTTCCGCAGCCTTCTCTCTTTGTTTGTTTTTTTCGGCCGGAACAGGGAAGAGAACATTTCCGCTTGAAAGGGAAAAACATTACCAATTATTTCCCCTTCTACTTTTTCTGCCACATTTGCGTGTATGGCCGGGACTTCCCTTAATTTCAATAAATCTTTATAGTTGGGCCAGTCCCGACCCAGAATAATGGGATGTGGTAACTTTTCCGCTACCCCAACTACCAGGGAACGTTTCATCGGACCGACCGATAAATATGCTTTTACTGTGGGGTATGTTGCCGTGTCTCCATGGATACAGGAGATTGCCACCTGACCTTGTGGCTGCCACACCATACCGCCCAAGAGAGATGCTCTAATTAAGGTCTGACCACACCCTGTGTCCACTAATGCATGGGTCTTCACATTTCCAAAAATCACCTTAACAATACAAGGCCCCTCCCGACCATTTTTCCCTCGCTTACCCGCTTCAGATGCCAGATTACAGACGGCCACGTCACACTCCATCGCAGATGGGCATGACCTAGCCTGATGTCCCGGCTGGCGGCACCTAAAACAGGTAGGGGAAAAGGAGGGCACAGTATTAAATGGTCTGTCCCGCTGCTGGTATGGCAACGGGGCAGGGGCAGCACCTCTACCCCAGCTGGGGGCCAACCTTGGTCTCCATGAAGAGGAGGCAAGGTCGCCCATTGGTGTTGGTGCTCTCGGAGGTCGTTGACCCGGTCCTGGTGGTGGGGCTGATGGAGCAGAGAGAGGAGGTGGGGCTCGGCTGCTCCGTTGAGGTAGCGGGGTGAGTAGCCCGGTCTGGGCGGATACCAGGGAGTCCTCGAAGTCCTCAGCGAGCTTGACTGCCTGTTCCAGGGTGTCGGGGTTGTGGCGCCGTATCCATCCTTGGGTCTCGGCGCCGACCACATGACAAAACTGCTCAATAACGATGGCCTCCCCCATGTGGGCAGTTGTTTTTAGCGCCGGGGTGAGCCAGTGTATCATGTGGTCACAGAGCTTCTGCGCGACCACCCTGGGGCGTACGTTCGGGGACCTCCTGTACTCCCTGAACCTCACTCTGTGCGTTTCCTCCGTAATATTCAGACGGCGGAGAATAGCCAGCTTTACCAGGTCATATTGAGCGGCGTCGTCATCCCCCATTGCCTGGTATGCTGCCTGCGCTTCCCCAATCAGGCAGGGTCCCAGCTGGCTTGCCCAGAACTGTCGGGGCCATGACGCGGTGGTAGCCAGCCGCTCAAATGCCACCAGGTATGCCTCTGGATCATCATCCGCCGTCATTTTATGCGTCCTGGCTTTGGGCGCTATGTAGCCGCGTTCCGCTGATGCTGTGGGAGGTATTGCCAGCCCGACCCTCTCGATCAGCGCAGTGTACCTCTCCTCTCTCCGTCTTTCCTCCCCCTCCCGTCTGCTGTCCAGCTGCTCCAGCAGCGCCGACAGTGTTGCGTAGTCCATCTCCTACTTCTGACGACCACATGTGGCAAAGTGGTAATGACGTGCAGGTGAGTGCAGTGCAGAATAATTACACAGACAGACGTTGGTACAGGTGCAAGGGTGTTTATTTATTTTAGTAAATGTCCAGAGCCTCAAGGCAAAACCTGTAAATAATACTAGTGCTGGAAGTGATACAGCGGCGTGTATCACTTCTAATTTATAATCCCGCGGGTTTGACCCGCAACCCCAAAGTCCCGTTCCGACACCCACACTAAACACGAACACAAAAGACAGTGCGTGATTCAAGTGCTAAAAGGTGCAAACACAAAGACAGTTGGTAGTGAAAGGTGAGTGGTGAAGTCCAGGTTTTTCGGTGGCCTGCGGCTGCAGCTCCGGATCGTGCTCAGTAATCTGCTGTGACAAATAACACACAAGACACACAGTGTTAATACACAGACACAGAACACTCACGGTTTATTCACGGTACGGGCTCCTTCTCGGTTAGTTAACTTAACCATATGCAAAGGAACAGATCACTCAAGCCATGCCCCCTATTTATACCCTCGCCCATGACCCCGAGGTTAACGAGCGCATCCGCTCCTCCAGTCCTCGGATGCCACGCCGCTTACCGTCTGGGTCACTGAGCTCGGGTGCCATGGCTCCGCCCCCTTCCGAACTGACCGACTTCCATCTACCCTACGGAATAAATTGTCGTGCCATTTCATTAAGGGTACTCTGTTCCTCGTATACCGTGCTCTCACAGGTCGAGAGGGAGATCTAACACTAAGACTCATTCGATCTTTGTCACATCACCTCGTTACAAAAAGGATATTGCTGCTCTAGAAAGAGTGCAAAGAAAAGCAACCAGAATTATCCCGGGTTTAAAAGGCATGTTGTATGCAGACAAGCTAAAAGAATTGAATCTATTCAGTCTTGAACAAAGAAGACTACGCGGCTATCTGATTCAAACATTCAAAATCCTAAAAGGTATAGGCAATGTCCACCCAGGGGACTTTTTTGACCTGAAAAAAGAAACAAGTACCAGGGGTCACAAATGGAGATCAGATAAAGGGGCATTCAGAACAGAAAATAGGAGGCACTTTTTTACACAGAGAATTGTGAGGGTCTGGAACCAACTTTCCAGTACTGTTGTTGAAGCTGATGCCCTGGGATCCTTCAAGAAGCTGCTTGATGAGATTCTGGGATCAATAAGCTACTAACAACCAAACAAGCAAGATGGGCTGAATGCCTCCTCTCGTTTGTAAACTTTCTTATGTTCTTATGTTCTTAAACAACTTCCTCTTAGAAAGCACGGAAGTGCCCATTCAAATCTGGTATGTTATGCTGTCTTTTTCATCTTTTTTAATAGAATTTTTCGTAATGTTCCAATTTTAAGAAAATAGCATGCACATATTTATCATATGCTATACATTGGGTCTGGTACATTGTTTTACTTTTAAAACTTTGCAGTGGACTTCTCATTTTGTCTTGTTTGTCATGAAGAATTTTTTTTCTTTTTAGAAAAATTGATTGTCTGTTTCCAGTTTAAGTTTGCAAAAAAAAAAAAGTATAATTAATGGTTTGCAAAAAATAATGTATCATTAATGGTAAATGTACCTCTGTATGACAATAGGAAAACACATCACATCACAATTGATTGCACCTGTACCAAAATCTGACAGCGTACCACTTTCTAACATTACGGGTCAAGTTTTGATACCACATTGTGATGATGTACCACTTTATAACACTACAGCGGTTCATTGATTTCAAATCATGCACAAATGCGTCTTTTCTGTCCACAACATCGCATTTCGTTTTACAGACTTTCGTTGATAAAAACTAATCCATGTCTGGGAGGTTACTAGACTAACCCTCTAATTTTGACCAACCTGAGGACACCTGGTTTTTAGTCCTCTGTGAATCATGCTTTAAATGGCTGTTGCAAAACCGAGACCTATAAGTACTTAACAAGTTTGCAATGAAAAACATGAGGATGGACTTGGGGATCTAAACATCAGGTAAGGTAGGTTAGTCTTTCTGTTATTTAATGTGTGTGTTTGATAACAGCATATGAGTGGTTCTAAATGTGATTGTGAGGTGAAACATCACAGTTCTTAAGAGGGTGATTGCGAGTACATTGCAAGCTTGGAGTGTAGTTAATTTTTACTGAGAAATATTTTCATAAACAAAATCCTTGCTATGCCCCTGCTACTGATGATAATAATAATAATAATAATAATAATAATAATAATAATAATAATAATAATAATAATAATAATAACACAACTTGGCAATGATGTGTTAATGATTATTATTAATTTTATTATAAGACACTGATAAAATTAAAATACAAATGAATCTGTAAATGTGCACTTCCTGTGCTCGATCCTGGAAGAGCAGCAGAATTCAGATCATGCAGTAGTACTGTACTAAAATTCGATGACGCCAGCGTATTTGCCAGAAACAGACGGCTTGGTGCATTTACTGATTTTTGCTCTTTTTGAAGCTTCAACCAAACGTATCTGCTTCCATTTGCTAATTACTACCACTAAATAAACAGCATGATTCTATAGGCTTAAAAATGTTTCGTTTCAAGCAATTGCACAACATGCATGCGAGTCCACGCTTATGAAGATGAAATTTTGCAAATCAGAGGTACACACAGTGCATAACATGCGTACAGCCAATGATTATGAGGAGTCTCTCTATAAGCCTGCACAGGGTATCATGAAAGGTAATGGCTGCAGATACCGGAATACATTATTCTAGGTGATAATTTGGGACAATTTTGTTTACATTTAGTTATTTTATATACTTATTTATTTTGTTCATTCAAATGTTTGAAATGATTAATTCAGGAAGGATTTTTTTTAAATGTGAAATATAGTGGAGGTGCTCTGGAACCTCAGCTCCGGGCTCCAAACACGACTCCAGCTCCAGTGGTCCGGAGCCAGAGCACGACCAACACTAATACATTTCAAGCAGCTTTTGTTTGAATATTCTGATATTGTCCCAGCACTAAGTCCTTTAGCTTTGAAAACTGGGTGAAGATGATATTGAATACTGATTTCGTGTGATTTTATAATAAGTTTTACAGTAAGAGATCTGTTTCTCATCAATCTCTTTACTTCTTTCTCCTCAGATTTCAAGCTCAGTGAAAGTCATTCAGGGCTGCTGGGTGAGAGTAGCAGGCTCAGTGAAAGTCATTCAGGGCTGCTGGGTGGCTATAGCAGGCTCAATGACACGCTCTCTGAACTGCAGAGAAACTACAGCAGGCTCTCTGAATCTCATTCACAACTGCAGAGAAACTACGGCAGGGTCCAAGATGAAAATTCAGACATGAAAAAGAAGAATGCTGCTGTTTGTGTCAAATCCTCAACCTTGGATTTACAATGTCCTCTCAAAGAATCCTCTTCAAAGGGTGAGTCCTGTACAGTCCCATTGGCATTATCAATGCATCCTGAGCTAGCGCTGGGCTTTCTTAAATGCAAATTATATACAACATGTTTAATTAAGAGCAGAATGTATAGGAAATGCTGTTTTAGTATTTTTGTCAGTTGATAGTCTACCGTGCACGAGATGAGTAAGATTCACATGAATGTTCTGAAATCTGGTATTTTGAGTGAGTGGCTTCATTATTTATAATAAATACAGCTCCTTGCACTGCCTAATAAAACACCCCTGTAGAGTGGACTTATAAATAGGAGCCACATTGTCAAAATTATTTTTATTTATATATATGCTCTGAGCACACTCTTAAACTCTGGGGAGATGTTCAGGGAGGACAGAGATGTTTTAAACTCCTGTAAGTAGTTTTGTTCATGCACTGGGCATGCCATATTATTATTATTATTATTATTTATTTCTTAGCTGACGCCCTTATCCAGGGCGACTTACAATTGTTACAAGATATCACATTATTTTTACATACAATTACCCATTTATACAGTTGTTTTTTTTTTTTTTTTTTACTGGAGCAATCTAGGTAAAGTACCTTGCTCAAGGGTACAGCAGCAGTGCCCCCACCGGGATTTGAACCCACGACCCTCCGGTCAAGAGTCCAGAGCCCTAACCACTACTCCACACTGCTGCCCCATATGTCCAGACAACTTCATAATAATCAAGAAAATCACACAGACTCATTTAATTTGAACATTTAATGAATCAGAGCAGTAGTAGTACACTTTTCAGTTTATTAGATGCTTTAAAAAATGGATTGGTTGCTAGTGCAGACCACCATTTAAGTAATAAGCAATCTGGGCGATCCAGTGCTTTACAGGTTTAACAGCATTAGTACTTCAATACAGTAATACAAATATGGTTATTATATATTTAGCCTATAAAATACAAAAAGCCAAAGCACCCAGAGCTATGTTCTCGAACATTCAATATACCAATCTCTTAAGACTAAAACATAATTTCTATACCTTATAGCAATGCATCCAATATAAATGAGATATGCTTACTTTCCAGTATATGGTGCAGGATATATTGACAAATAAGAACCGTCTTCAAAAGGCAGAGACTGAATACGACCAAACAGCAATCAGTTTTTCCGATGGACCACGTCAGCTTGCAAGATCAAGTTCAATGGTATCAAATGGGGTCTTGCTCTGGGCTTATATAGGATTTTCCCACCATTGAATACATCAGGAGTCCCAATTAAATCTGATCATCAATCTGCCTTGACAGTTCTTATCTTTGAGTTAATGATATATTCTAGAAGGATCCGGTCAAGGAGTTATAAAAAACATTCAAAATTAATTGGATATAACTAATTTCCAAAATACTGGAACATGATCTCATAGTTCTTATTTTCAACTCTCCTTTCTCTAAAAAGTCAGGTGAACCAAAGTTCACAGGATCCTTGCTATAATACAATACAATACGATACAAATTTATACAGACGTGCTCAAATTTGTTGGTACCCTTACATCTCATTGAAATAATGCTTCATTCCTCTTGAAAAGTGATGAAATTAAAAGCTATTTTATCATGTATACTTGCATGCCTTTGGTATGTCATAGAATAAAGCAAAGAAGCTGTGAAAAGAGATGAATTATTGCTTATTCTACAAAGATATTCTAAAATGGCCTGGACACATTTGTTGGTACCCCTTAGAAAAGATAATAAATAATTGGATTATAGTGATATTTCAAACTAATTCGTTTCTTTAATTAGTATCACACATGTCTCCAATGACTTGTAATCAGTCATTCAGCCTATTTAAATGGAGAAAAGTAGTCACTGTGCTGTTTGGTATCATTGTGTGCACCACACTGAACATGGACCAGAGAAAGCAAAGGAGAGAGTTGTCTGAGGAGACAAGCATGGTAAAGGTAATGGCTACAAGACCATCTCCAAGCAGCTTGATGTTCCTGTGACAACAGTTGCAAATATTATTAAGAAGTTTAAGGTCCATGGAACTGTAGCCAACCTCCCTGGGCGCGGCCGCAAGAGGAAAATCGACCCCAGATTGAACAGAAGGATATTGCGAATGGTAGAAAAAGAACCAAGGATAACTGCCAAAGAGATACAAGCTGAACTCCAAGGTGAAGGTACGTCAGTTTCTGATCGCACCATCCGTCGCTTTTTGAGCAAAAGTGGGCTCCATGGAAGAAGACCCAGGAGGACTCCACTTTTGAAAGAAAAACATAAAAAAGCCAGACTGGAATTTGCTAAAATGCATATTGACAAGCCACAATCCTTCTGGGAGAATGTCCTTTGGACAGATGAGTCAAAACTGGAGCTTTTTGGCAAGTCACACCAGCTCTATGTTCACAGATGAAAAAATGAAGCTTTCAAAGAAAAGAACACCATACCTACAGTGAAACATGGAGGAGGCTCGGTTATGTCTTGGGGCTGCTTTGCTGTGCCTGGCACAGGGTGCCTTGAATCTGTGCAGGGCACAATGAAATTTCAAGACTATCAAGGCATTCTGGAGCGAAACGTACTGCCCAGTGTCAGAAAGCTCTGTCTCAGTCGCAGGTCATGGGTCTTCCAACAGGATAATGACCCAAAACACACAGCTAAAAGCACCCAAGAATGGATAAGAACAAAACATTGGACTATTCTGAAGTGGCCTTCTATGAGTCTTGATCTGAATCCTATCAAACATCTATGGAAAGAGCTGAAACTTGCAGTCTGGAGAAGGCACCCATCAAACCTGAGACAGCTGGAGCAGTTTGCTCAGGAAGAGTGGGCCAAACTACCTGTTAACAGGTGCAGAAGTCTCATTGAGAGCTACAGAAAACGTTTGATTGCAGTGATTGCCTCTAAAGGTTGTGCAACAAAATATTAGGTTAGCGGTCCCATCATTTTTGTCCATGCCATTTTCATTTGTTTTATTATTTACAATATTATGTCGCATAAAAAATCAAAAGCAAAGTCTGATTTCTATTGAATATGGAATAAACAATGGTGGATGCCAATTACTTTTGTCAGTTTCAAGTTATTTCAGAGAAAATTGTGCATTCTTCGTTTTTTGTGGAGGGGTACCAACAAATGTGAGCACGTCTGTATGTGTATTAAAAGAGATGCTGTTTTATATATAACATCAACTTTTTGTTGATGTTTTGTCTGGGCCGATGGCGGACCCTGTCCAACATCATTAAAAAGACATAAAAAACAGGTCTCTAGTCGTTTTTTCTCCAATATAATTCTCATTCCCATCATCACTGGGAAAACCTCAAATAAATTAAGCTGTTTCTATCAAAGAGCCAGACATCTCTGCCGCATCCACCTTTCACTCAAAAAAGATGCTTGGACCTTGTACAAGGGAAGACAGGTTTTAGGGTCAGTCCGTGACAACGTGGTGACCCTTGCTGGGGGTGCATGCAGGCCACTAGTTCAGATCCTTATTAACCAGACTTAGTAATTCCTGAACAGGCAGAAATTTAAGTTACACCCCCACCTAGTGGTCATTTTTCAAACTGCAAATCTTTTTAAAAGCAACCCTGCATGGCTTAAAAATGACATTCGTTTCCTTCTCAGAAAATCGTGGTAATGCTGAGAATCTAGCCCTGTGTTGTAGGTGCAGCCCCCTTCTTCAGATCTTCAGGCGTTTCTGTTTAACATGCACTGCTTCTTTCTCTCATTGTGCAGAGCGGGTTTGTAAAGCCTGTCCAGTGAACTGGGTGGAGTCCAATGGAAAGTGCTACTACTTCTCACCTGAAAAAATGGACTGGAACTCCAGCCGGGCTAGCTGTGTGTCAATGGGAGCAGACCTGGTGATTATAGAGAACGAGGCAGAGCAGGTACATTATTGAAAACATTCAAGTTTAAGAATACTTTTGCAGAAAAAAATAAATAAATAAAAAATATAAATCGCTGTTCATGTATTTCTTAATTTCCTTTCCTTGAAGTACAGTAAGGGTCTCTCTTTCTTTAAAAAGACACCCCTCTTTGCCTCAAGATCTTACAGCTCCATTGTAACTAATAGTAAACTGTTGTTTTCTGTGCAGAAATTCTTATATGAGAATGCTAAAAAGAATTACTACTTGATTGGCCTGACAGACGCTGTTACTGAAGGAGTCTGGCTCTGGGTGGACGGCACTCCTCTCAATGACAAGGCAAAGTAAGAGCTTCAATCTCATTCTGAAATCACAACCTTTTCTACTGACATTGTGTGATACTGACTGGCATTGCTCCTCATCTCTTTCAGATTCTGGTACGGTAATGAGCCTGATGACTGGAAGGAAGTGGACTCATCCGGAGAGGATTGTGCACATCTGAAGCTCTTGGAAGATCCCCTTAAGGACTGGTTTGATGGAACGTGCAGACTGGGACAATATAATAGGATTTGTGAAACCATGGCAGTGATAATCAATATATAAAACCAATGTGGGTCTGTTTCACTTTCTCTCTCTATTTAGAAAGCAAACAAGCGAAAAAATGAACCACAAGTTTCTTACATTTAAAGTTTATTGAACAATAAGTATTTTTAGGAAATATATATATATATATATATATATATATATATATATATATATATATATATTAAAAAATAAAACCAGAGCTTTCATAAAGAATCTGTAAATTCAAATGCCATTTTGATAGATTTTTTTTACATTTATCCACTAAGACACCTTGCTTGTGTAACGGGGTGACCACGTCACTTCATTTAAGTTTGATTTTGTTTTTGCAATATATTCATGTTTTGATTTATTCACATTTGATTTAATGTTCATTTGTTTTATTTTAACACATTTATAAAGCATGTTTATTTTGGCACGTTACTTTGTTGTAGATTTGCACAGATCTCACTGGCACGTTGATGTTCCCAGCCCCCAAAGGTGCTAATTGAATAATTTGAAGAAGCTGAGCGCCTGGTATAAAAGATTCTGATTTCATTCCTTCGAGAGATTGTTTTTGGTCCAGTGTGACGTGAACCCGGGTTTGCTGCAGTGTAGGTTGGATGCACAGCCAGTAAGAGAAGAGAAGGAAGTAGACTCGTTTGTGTTCGGCGGTGGGTTGGGGAGAAAATTTAAAGAACCAGCCGCCGACATTCAGAGCGAGGCTCCTGCTGTGCTTCCTGTCTCCCGCCGTGTGTGTGTGTGTGTTTAATGGTTTTAGAAATTAGTATTTTAAAGGCATTGGGGTTTTAGAGGAGTGCGGGAGACAGGGATACATTATTGTTTTTAGTAAGCCCCTACTCTGTGATTGTATTGAGCAGCACTGCACTTTGTTTTTAATTATAATTGACCATGTATTGTTTTAAATGAACAGTGCAAACCCCATGCCGTGACTGTGTATTCTAGACCTGTCCTATTTGTTAAATATAGTTAACCACCTGTATTTAATAAGATGTTCATTGCCTTGCATATTGTTGTGGTCTTTGTTTCTTTCCTCCTGGTGTTCTGTTTGACTGATCCCACCTCGATCGAATAAAAACAGTGCCCCTCCCGGGTGCTACACTCATTGCTTTCTCATTAAATATATTGCTATCCCTGATTAGATAACTGCTACAGCATGTTTAATCTGATATTCAAGAGGGACTCCAGCCACTGACTGGACTGGGAATGAGCTAGTGGTGACTGGCTCCCTCTTGTGGCTGGTAGTGGCACGGCTATAGTAACAGAGGCACCAGACAGTAAGGGCCTCTTTCACTAAACGTAGGTAAATGATCAGAATTATAACGTGCCAGAGGGAAGCCACATCGCACACAAAAATGAAACAGCAGGGATGGTAAAACTCGTCATGCCTTCAGTGGTCGTTATGACGTCACCGAGCACGTATTGTAATTTAGATGGTATGTGTGCGCATTCGGACCTAAGCCGGCACAGAGCACAACCGCATTGTAAATGCTACGTTAAAAAGTATAAGAATCTCTGCGATGAGTCAGACCTTAGGGCCGAGGTGGCAGTTTAAACACAGTACAGTATCACTTTTTTCATGTATTCGAAGGGGAAAAATATCTGTGTCAGTCTGAAATAAGAATATATATATATATATATATATATATATATATATATATATATATATATATATATATATATATATATATATATATATATATATATATATATATATATATATATACACATTAAATAAACCTAAGTAGACGGTGTTTCAGAAAACTATAAATATCATGGTATAAAGCCTAATGTTGGAAAACATGGAACAAGTATTGAATAGCAGTTTGCTATGCATGAGGAATGACGGCTGTATTCATGTTATTTTTCTGAAAAGTGATTTAACATTGGATAGAAAAAACTGTTAGTTCCAAAAATGCAAGCACTGCTGTGATAGATGAAAGCTGCAATATGGTAGAGAAGTTAAGATTCATTTGTGTCAAAGCAAATGGCTGGCCAGCAGCACACGGCTGTACAAACAAGTCCTTTGATCTCCAGCCCTGACATGAAAGAAGTTTGCCTTTCGGGAGTCCACTGGGTTATAAAACTAGTTAACAGGTTTTTGCTTAGAAAATACAGCTGGTTTATGACGGGGTCATAAAGCTAGTTTTCAAGGGGGACCGAAGAGCCAAAAAGAGATAATGAAACTGGGATCAAAGTGTCTTAGGCAAATCGGAGAGATAGGAACAAGGAAGATGACAAAAACCAGATGTATGGACCTTTGTGACACCAGGGTCTGAAGAAAGCACTGAGTTCAGAGATCTTCACACTAGAACACACACACACACACACACACACACACACACACACACACACACACATAATGATAATGAGTTGTACCTTTTCTATTGGTTAAGTGTCAGAGAAAGAGGAGGAGAGAGACACCTATGCAGAAGGGTATTTAATGTCATGCAACAATTGTAAGAACGAGTATTCTGTGTCCTGTACCTGGGACCAGACTCCCTGCATATTTCAATAAACCTAACAACTGACTGAAGAAAAGGACTCTGTGCAGTTTCTTGAATCTACTTACTCACCATCCTCTTTTTTAAGTTACATCATTTGGCGAGCCAGCCGTGGACTGTTTCCTGAAACTTTTTTTTTTTTCAAAAAACCGGGGAGGGTTTGATACCTGACTGCAGAGAAACCCATTTGCCCAGCCTGAATCCTGTGCACAGGACCAGGACAAAGCGAATGGACAGAGACTGCTTCTAACTTCTGACCAGACGGTGTGGAGAATCTTTGAATCAGGACTTCAGCTCGAACATATAACCACGTACATTGGTGAGTAGTTACTGGTTTATTGTTTTATATGCAGTGTTTAGAATGTAGTGAGAATCAAGGGTAGAATATGAAAGAGGACTTCTTGATAATTCATGTACATTGAGGACACAATTAGTTAAGTCAAGAGAGATTGACCGCTGAACTAAAAGTGTATTGACTATTAGGACTTTAGGTATGAAAGAGGACCTCTGGATTCCTAAAAAAGTCGGAGTAAATCGTGTAGTGTTATGACGTGCCAGTAGAGTCTATTGGACTAGTTACGCGGACTTGTATAGCTCAACAGGTACGGGCATACTCGGATTTATGTTTTATGTTTGTTTTTGAGAGGGTTTTGTACACCTGTTTTGTCTTTGTTTTTACTGTTTGGTTTATAAATCACGATAAGGGGGCCACAGGATAAGCCTCTTATTTAACTGTTCACATTAGGTGGTACAGATAAGGAACAATCAGACAATAAGTTCCAGTTAAGCCCAAATAGCACATACAAAAGTGTAAATTAAATGTGCAATAAACCAAAATAAAAGTTTATGCTTCGTTAAGCATAGCTTTAAACACAGAATATTGGTAAAAACAAGACAAAACTAAAAACAAGTTGTTTTGTTAGTTTTGTGTTTTGTTGGGAGTCTGATCAACTCCAAATATGTTAGAAGCTGACCCTCAATGTCATCAAATGGATGGCTGGAGAATATGGAACATAGACTATGTGTTAAAACATGGCAAAAAGGGAAGCTATGTACAGAACAGTAATGTACATGTTCATGTGACAGGTCAGGAGTGTGTGTCTCGTAAGAAGAAAAAGACAAAGGAAATTCAAAACTCGTAGCCCACAAAAAAACAAAACAAAAAAAACTGTAAAATTAAAAGGTCACATTAAAATGTAATTAAGAAGTTGCTTATTAATGATTGTTTGAGTAATTCTGATTTTGCTTAAGCGTGGAGATAAAGTAACATCTTAGAAAAACTATGTACTAAGAACCAGCATGAATACTTATTGTCTTGCCTTGATCATAAGAGAGTTTGATAAGGGAAAGAGACCCATGTTAACTGATGAGTTATTTGTATTGTGTTAGTGTTTGAATGCAAAGGAATGGCCAACCTTTGAACTAAAACAATAACACAAATATACAAAGCAACAATTAAGAGTTTGTTCAGGATTATATTGGTAAACAAGAGGAACAGTTTGTCTTTCTGATAGAGGATTCACTTGAAAAGAAAGTGGTGGTATTATTTTGGTACGCAGGGTCTGTGTCTCCCTGGTCACAGATTCAGGGAGGAATAGGGAAAAAAACTTGCGTGACCATATTTGGGCAGAGAGAGAAAAGACTGTAGAGAATGAGAATAGATCGCTGTTAGACAGACTAAAAAAATAAAAAGACTTTTAGGAAGAGAACAAATGTTTTTGGAGATCAATAAATCTTAAACAAATTAAATTATCGACCTGGAAATATTTTATTAAATATTTTCATGAATGAATGTTAAGTGTTTGTTTGAGAGTGAATTTTATGTTTAAGACACGGGTGAATTTTATGAATCACCTATGAATACATATTTGAAACCAAGATCACGAGTGGTAGAGTTTGTATTATTGGTGTAGCTAAAAAAAGTGCAGAGTTAAAACGATGTTTTATTTAAGGGGTCTGTTTATTAATGATTGTTTAGTTCATGTTGAATTAAACAGGGAGATTGCATTCTCTTTGAATGGAAAACGCGTAGTTTAATAAAGCACTGATGTTATCAGTATTAACTGGGTTTATTCTGATGTTGCTAAAGCACACTACCATACACGAGTAGAAGGAAAAAAAAAGTTGAATTGTTAGAGCATAAAATACAATTCAAATGGGGAAAAAGAGGTCACAATCGATATCAGAGTGATCTACAGGGATTTCAACTTCTGCTAAGGCATCAGAATGCAGTGATGCAGGAGACAAAAGCAGTGTCACTCAGAGCTACGCGAGTGATGTGAAATGGGATGTTTGCACACATGTGTACGATGTGTTTTGTTTATGTTAGTTACAATTAGTATTTTACTGAGCTTCTTGCAGGAGAGGTGATGATAATTAGATTAATGTGATAACTGAAACATGAATAAATCGCGAGTGACATGAGATTATTGATGGTGCAGTATAGGACTGCTGGCTTGATGGATTGTGATACTGGTATGATAGACAGTCTGTTGGTTAATGTTTGTGTGTTTGTCTGTGAATATAGGGTATGAATACTCTTTTGTGGAAGTTCAGCACAGGAGGCTGAGCTAATGGCAATATTGTGATGCAAAATAAAGTCAACTTCTCACTGTCTAATACAGAACAGACAGTCGCAGTAGCAAAAGTAATTATGCACTCACAGTAATACAAATGCACTTGGTAAGATTGACCATGGGGAAACGCCCGTGTAAATTAATCAAATAAAGAATATATTCGCTGGCTTAAGCATGAAGCAACCTGCGCCCTGGTTGGCGAAGTACAGTGATTCCATGTCCTCTGCCACCCAAAGAGCTCTGGGTTGGTAGAGCTTGTGGATCACATTCTAAAAAGGAAGCATCATAAACAGGTGCTCATGAAGGTCAGGTTTATGTGCACACACATTTTCTTTTTCTCACTGGACTATTTCTATAATAGATCCTGATTTATTTTGATCTGCTAAAAAGGATGCTGTTATTAATTGCAGCAAGAATAGGCAGTACTTTTATTTCTGTATGCGTTATTGAGAAACATTAACGTTTGAATACATTTCTTTGTAAACTTTCTTTTCAACTGTTATTGTGATGTGTGCTCTGGATGTCTTGCCAAGAAGGGAGAGATCAATGTATGACTAACATCTTACAGGACTGTTCTCAACTAGGTAATATCATACAGTATGTGGACGACATACTGTTGCAACGGGAACTGCGGAGAAGCACTATCTGTTGCTGGAGGAGCACGCTGCTCTCAAATTAAATCTAAAGAAAGCTGCATTAATGAAATCATCTGTTTGTTTCTTAGGAGTACAGGTGGAAACTGGAGGACACACACCTGACCCAGGAAATAAAAAGTTGATTAAAAATCTGCCCCTTAGATCTTTTTGGGCATATTTGGATTCTGTCAGGACTTCATGGAAGGATACAGCGAACTAGCTGTCACCCTCTATGAACACCTGAATTGAGGCATTAAAACAGGCACTGATTCCAACCCCACTCAGGGTCTCCATTCAAATTAAAAAAAAAAAAAAAAAAGCGGGGGGTTGGAAGGCTGATTGGGGAGGTTCATATGAGATAATGGACAAACTGGGAGAAACCAATTTGAAATTGGCAATACAAAAATGAGGGGGTGAAAACTGGCTTGAAAACTAGTTTCACTGATAAGCAAGCCTGCTGGAGAACGGAAATTCCTAAGGGTACTGATGCAGTTAGTTTAGAGTAGTAATTGTGAGCAATGAAGCAGATAGAGATTTGTAGTTACTTTCAGAGAACAGACACAGGTCTAAGGCTTTTCTCTTCTCCTACAGGTTCATGCTGGAACTGATATTTTATATTATGTTCACGATATGATATTTTATATTATGTTCACAATATGGGGTGGACATAGGCTCTGAGAAAAATACAAGATAGAATTAACAGACATTGGCGATTCTTAGAATTCCAATAACATTATCAATGCAGATGAAAAAGAGACTATTCAAGAATTAACCTTTTTGAAATTAAATCAGATATTAATCAAAAGAATAAATACTGCACTTGTTCTCCACAGGTTCCGAGATAATACTGATGGCGTTTATGTGGAATGGAAGCACAATGCTGTTCATCGGAACTGAGAGGACCATTTCAGAAGAGTTTGTGCAGAAAGTTCCAGTACACTTGTGGGACAATTTGGATATGCAAACAGGAACTGTACATATTAACCTGCAGAACTTTACAATGCTTGTCCATGATATGTAGTAATTAAGCTTTACCATATATCTGGAACAAGAGTGTAAGTTGCTGAGAAACGGTCATGAGGAGGTATCTGAAACCACAGAGACATTCTTACATATGGGGAACCATTCCAGTCTGCATATCAAAAGAAGAAATTATGATGACGTTAAAGTGACATTTTTGGGGATGTAATGGGGACTGTTAATTTCAGTTAACATACCTGATAATGAAACTACGTATTATAAACTTGGGGTATAGATGTATGATTGGTGAAAAGATTTGTCTTAGTTTAAAGATACTAAAGGTAATATGTCAGCGATCCTGGAGTGCAGAGATGGGAAGGTCTCATGTAATTTATTACTGATCACATTCAGTAAAATAACAAAAACTGCAAAGGTTGTACCATTGACCTCTAGAGGCACTGGGAGTATGGAGTTTGTGTCATGACACTTAAGAGTGGTATTGTTAAGACATTGTATCTGCCATCCATGATAGGGAGGTAAAATGGTTGGTGTCTTGCAATGGATTATTTGGAGTGTTGTTAGGAACATAAGACTATATTAATATGTACTTGTAAGGTAATGGGACATCCTATGTTGAATGGAAATACCAATTGAAAACAGCTGTTCTACTGAAAAATATGGTTACCTATATTAGACATTAATTGTGGAAATCATGTGAACTTTGAATGATATGCTGTAGTGTTGAATATGTCTAAAATGAGGCACTATTTTAGTACTTGTTCAATGCATAGTGATCATTTTTGAAGTTATAGTTTTAGGTTTTAATCAGTTTTAAGTGTATCATAAGATTGAGATGGTCTAGAATATTGGATTCTAGAAAGATGTAATTTAACATACGGGTTAAAAATAATGATGCACCTAAATGTGTTAGAGCAACATGAGTGTGGTTCTGATCAAGAGGATGGGGATCCACAGCTGGAACATAGAGTTTATTCTGAGAGTACTGTAGTTTCGGATAGAAGATGTGATTATGAGCTTACAGAGTTAAACCAACACTGCACCGCGTAGCTAAAGAGCAGGACGGGTGGGTGAAATTGGGAGGCATAGATTGCTGTAAGGAATTGAGTACGTCGGTAATTTACACTTGTTCCATGCAGGGTGATCTAATTTCTTGAAACAGGGCAGTAAACCGTACTATCGAGGTAAAATCACTACGAAAGTATGTCCCCTTTGCACCTCCTACCTCGGGAAGGTATCATTCTCAGAACTGTTTTGAATAGTGTGAATATAGTATTATCGTATGTAATGTATAATTTCACAAATCTAACTGTTATGTTTGAACAGCATTGCAAGCAATACACCAATATCCAGAATTGGCTTCAAAGGGAAATAGGTAGTACAATAAGAGATTACAAAGAGCGAATAGGCGAACGAATGTATGAAGGTAATGAGAAACGTAGGAAGAGGGGACTTTTTGATGAAATAGCAGGATGGTTTGGTGCAGGAAATTCTGTTGCAAACAGCTGGGATATTTATCAAATGTCAAGTGCTGTGGAAGAAGAAATAGAAAGATTGGGGAATGGACAGATGTATGTAAATCAAGGGATTAGGCTCCAGGGTACAGCTATATACGAGCTAATGGATGGAACAGAGGGAGCCCTGCGCAATTTGACCAAAGCAATAGATTGTAGAATATTTGCGGGTGACCTTTTAAAAACAATGAAGGAAGAAATAATGGACATTAGGCTAAGAGTGGTACCTAGACATGCACAGGAGGAACTCAGGTTGAGGTTGGCAATGATCCACCCTGATCAGACTGACCTCCTGGGAGCTAGTTTAGTGTGGCCAAAGGAGAATGGCAAGGAACCACCTAGTCACATAGGGTTCTATCTCTCAATACCATACCTGGATCCTAATAACCAGTATAAAGACAGTTTGAAGATTAGACCGATAGGAGTACTACATAATGAGACAGTGATAGTTTGGGAAAAGGCTACATGGAAAGTTCAGCGAGGAAACTGGAGTGGTGTGGTGCATGAAGCATGTTGTTATGAAACAAATAGTCATGTAGTTTGCCGGTGTCCTGCAATCACCGGAATTAATAGAAATATAAGCACTGAATTAGAGGTACTTCCACTAGAGGGGTGGAAAAAAGCAGTGCAGGTTGGGAAATATCAATGGTGTGTGTTGAGTAACCATACCAATTTTAAGTATGGTGATTTAACTTGTCAGACATCTCCAGGATTTTGTTTTTCTCCAACACATGCAGTTCAGATTGGAGATATATATATACCTGAACCTGAAGCAGAGGAGTTCCAAATTACCGCTTGGTGGGATGACACATATCTAGATTCATATTCGGTCACTTTTTCTCAAATGCACAAATTGGTTAAAATAGCCCTACAAAGAGCGGAACAGAAGCTGCTCAAAGCTAAGGTCGAAGTTGATTTGGCACAATTAAAAGCCACCGTATTGAAACGATATGGATGGTCAGGACAGGCCTTAGGGCACACTTTTGGGGATTATGTTGTTTTAATAATACTGTTAATAGTAATAGTATTGATTTTATGGAATAGCATTCAGTGTTTTTGGTGGAAAAAACAACATCGACAGTTAGAAAGGACCATTGGCAGATGGGAAACTGTAAACTTACTGGGAGCCACCATGAATAAGAAATAACACCTGTGTACAGTGATAAACTGTATTTACTGTATTTTTCTGTATGTTTACTGTATGTTTATTTTTCATTTTTTGTATTATGTTTACGTATGTTTGTTTGTTTTTTTGTTTGTTTTTTGCTCATGACATACTTACATGGAGAAACAGCAAAGGCAAGGTAGATACCTACACATAATGGAGAGACTTAGAATGAGAGGAACATACTTCACTATAATATATTATACAAACATGGTACTTGATGTGACTACTCAGAACCAGCGAAGAGGACATCTGAGGGCTCGGGATCACGTAAGCAACTTGGTTGTAGCGGGTCACCCCCCTCCATCTTATATTTTAAAAGTGGGGTATGTTGGAAAACATGGAACAAGTATTGAATAGCAGTTTGCTATGCATGAGGAATGACGGCTGTATTCATGTTATTTTTCTGAAAAGTGATTTAACATTGGATAGAAAAAACTGTTAGTTCCAAAAATGCAAGCACTGCTGTGATAGATGAAAGCTGCAATATGGTAGAGAAGTTAAGATTCATTTGTGTCAAAGCAAATGGCTGGCCAGCAGCACACGGCTGTACAAACAAGTCCTTTGATCTCCAGCCCTGACATGAAAGAAGTTTGCCTTTCGGGAGTCCACTGGGTTATAAAACTAGTTAACAGGTTTTTGCTTAGAAAATACAGCTGGTTTATGACGGGGTCATAAAGCTAGTTTTCAAGGGGGACCGAAGAGCCAAAAAGAGATAATGAAACTGGGATCAAAGTGTCTTAGGCAAATCGGAGAGATAGGAACAAGGAAGATGACAAAAACCAGATGTATGGACCTTTGTGACACCAGGGTCTGAAGAAAGCACTGAGTTCAGAGATCTTCACACTAGAACACACACACACACACACACACACACACACACACACACACACACATAATGATAATGAGTTGTACCTTTTCTATTGGTTAAGTGTCAGAGAAAGAGGAGGAGAGAGACACCTATGCAGAAGGGTATTTAATGTCATGCAACAATTGTAAGAACGAGTATTCTGTGTCCTGTACCTGGGACCAGACTCCCTGCATATTTCAATAAACCTAACAACTGACTGAAGAAAAGGACTCTGTGCAGTTTCTTGAATCTACTTACTCACCATCCTCTTTTTTAAGTTACATCACCTAAAAATAATGGTACTTGCTTCCTTACTAAAACAGAGTGCTGGCATTTGTTAAAGGCAGGCATGCAGCATCCCCCTGCAGTTGACTTGCCCATACATTGAGACTGCACGTTTGCATCCACTGAATTGGTTGGAAGTTAAGGCAAAGCTTTGTCAAGTTATACAGATGTGGAAATTGATTAGAAACAACTCCAAACCACGGTTACACAAGGGTATCGGAAATACTTTAATAAAGGCAATGTATGCAGCACGTTCGTTGTCATATCATTTGTCCCATCCAACAATTTATTTTATTAGTACCGAGTCAAAACATAGAGAACTTGGCTATTCAGGTCTAAAATTCCAACTGCGTTTAAAGCAAGCAGCAGGTTGAAGCGAGGTGGCTGTGCGGGATCGTTTTAGTACTGATTTAACTTGCAGACAGGAATACTTTTGGTCTGGCCTGACTTTCCAGTTTGGTTTCTGAAAGCTGTTTTATTTTACTTTCTGTTCAGCAGCCTCTGTAGTAGCTGATGTAACTTAAAAAAAGGATGGTGAGTAAGTAGATTCAAGAAAATGCACAGAGTCCTTTTCTTCACTCAGTTGTTAGGTTTATTGAAATATGCAGGGAGTCTGGTCCCAGGTACAGGACAAACAGAATACTCGTTCTTACAATTGTTGCATGACATTAAATACCCTTCTGCATAGGTGTCTCTCTCCTCCTCTTTCTCTGACACTTAACCAATAGAAAAGGTACAACTCATGATCCTGTTACCATATATTTCATTTAGTGTGAGTGTGTGTGTGTGATGTGTGTGTGTCTGTGTGTGTAGTCTAGTGTGACGACCTCTGAACTCAGTGCATTCTTCAGACCCCTGGTGCCCCAAAAAGGTCCATACATCTGGTTTTTGTCATCTTCCTTGTTCCTATCTCTCAGTTTTGCCTTAGACCCTTTGAGTCCAGTGGCATTATCTCTTACTCTCCCTGTGAACCTTTGGGTCCAACAGCAGTCCCTGGGATCCTTTTAGCTCATTTATGCTTTGTATTCCCAAAAGTCTTAGAGCCTGGCCCCTTCTGGTCCATAGCACTGTTATTATTATTATTATTTATTTCTTAGCAGACGCCCTTACCCAGGGCGACTTACAATTGTTACAAGATATCACATTATACATTATTTCACATTATACAGATATAACATTATTTTACATACAATTACCCATTTATACAGTTGGGTTTTTACTGGAGCAATCTAGGTAAAGTACCTTGCTCAAGGGTACAACAGCAGTGTCCCCCACTGGGGATTGAACCCACAACCCTCCGGTCAAGAGTCCAGAGCCCTAACCACTACTCCACACTGCTGCCCTATATCTTGTTAGCTTGCAGTCAATGTTGGACAAGAAGCTTGTAGACACAAGGTCTCATCAATTGTTAGCAGTACATGCAATTTGAACCAAACAGTCTGCTATCTGCAATATTAGTTTCTTTTCAGAAAAGAACACCAGTATAGCTCTGCCAGTCCACATGCGTAGCAAACTGCTAATCAATTCTCGATCCATGTTTTCCAACAGTAGCCTTTTGTTTAATGTGTGATTCTGAAGCTAACGATTGTATTTTCTTTGGGAAATATCTTGAAACGATCATCAGCCAAATATGCTTTGCTTTTTTTGTCGTCCATTTCTACTATTTTACTTCCAATGCTGAAAACTAGATTTAGCAACCTAAATCAAAACAATACAGCACCAACTTTGTCCCAACCCCTACTGCACAGTACAGGTCACATAGAAGCAGTAAAGACGCACTGATAGGCTGATTAAAACTTTGTAATTTGAATAGTAAACAAGAACGTTAACTGCTTCTGAGAATCTATTTTGTAAATGTTATTTGTGGACGTTTTTTGTTTGTTTTTTGCTTAAGTGCAATCCACAGGACGGAAATCAAAAATGGCTATCTACAGAAGGAAGATATCCATCAAAAATGGCTATCTACAGAAGGAAGATACGTAGTTTGTGTCGCTTGTTCATTTAAATGATTGTTTTCCCTCTCCGTACTTGTTTATATGCATTGACCCCTAAGAGGTGAATTTCGCGGTGACCCCTCAATTTCACGATTTCCGCAAAATCCCCGAAATCGCGATTTAGGTAGACCTCTACTTGTTGCTACTCAGAATTTCTGGATCACATGGTAGTTGACTGTGGAGATCTGTCTCTTACTCTAAAATCTTGTGATCCTCAGCTGTGTAGAAAACTCACTCTTGGAGAATTTGTGCTTGCATTTTCTGTTTCTCACGATTTATTTTGAACTTTATGCACACCTACAACAAGAACTAGATGGCCGACTTCCACCTAACTCTGGGAATAAACTCTCGTGCCATTTAGTCCAGGGCACTCTGTTCCCTTTACACAGCACCGTCACAGGTCGGGAGGGAGATCTAACATCAAGATTCATTCGATTGCTGTCACAGTGTCCCAAATGTTTTTACAGTTAAACCCTGATAAGACAGAAGTTCTGTTATTAGGTTCTCAGCCGCAACTAGAAGCCACACAATCTTTAAATACAGATCAGGACAATTCAACCACGAACATAAAAAAAATGTCAAAAATCTAGGGATCTTATTTAAATCTGATTTATCTTTATCATATTAGCAGTCACCAAAGTCTGTTTTTACAATCTGAAAAACATTCCTCATTGTCTGATGCTGAGAAACTAATTCATGCTTTTGTGTATTCCTAACTTGACTACTATAGTGCTGTATTTACTAAGCTCCCAGATGACACCACAATTCATTTGCAGCTGATACAGAACAAAAGATAGAGACCATAGAACTCCTGTGCTGGCCTCACTATACTGGCTCCCTGGGAAGTTTAAATTTGGTTTAAAAATTGAATTTCTGACCTATAAAGCACTTAATGATATCACACCAGATTATATAAAGGAGCTTTTATTCACATATATACCTCCATGTGATTTATGATCAGCTGATGTGTGCCTTCCACAAGTGTACACACAAAGGAAGGGAGAGAGAGTTAATGGTTTTAAGTCAAAATTAAAAATATACTTTTATAGTTTAGCTTTTTTAAAGTTAACTTTTAAACCATGTTTTAAAATCTGATCACATCATATTATACCAAACTGTTTTTATATTTGATCTTGCTTTCTATACAAATGTGTTTTATTTTGACTTTTTTGTTTTGTACAGCGCTTTGAGATTCTTGTATGAAAGGCGCTATATAAATCCAATTTGACTTGCTATCCTGTAATTCTAACAGGACACACTACAGTTTAGATAAACACACATAATTTAACATTAATATAATTGAGAAACAATCCACACACTCACACATTGAGGAAGGACTGCAATAAAACAAGCACGAGACCTTTAAAGAGATCCACACTTTATTATAATATAAAACACAGCAATGTTGATGGCAGTTACAATGGGAGAGAGTTTATATATATATATATATATATATATATATATATATATATATATATATATATATATATATATATATATATTGTGAGGAAGCAGGTGGAGTGAGACAGCAGGGAGGGGGTTAAAACCTCCCTGCAAGAGAGAAAACATGTGAGAATGCACTTGTTGTGTAATTGTTTTATTAGTAATGATTATCCGCACCTGAGCGTTATGGGGCAGTTTAAAAGGAGAGCAGTCAGTCTGCTCAGGGCTGCTGAGGAGAAGGAGGCAGACGAGGTGCTCTGCTTCCCAGCAGTCAGAGAGAGCGAGAAAGTTGAAAAGTAAGTGTGTTACTAAACTGTTTTGTGGGGCAGGGAAACGGCTTAGCCGTCCTGCGTTAGTTAGGTTCCTGCGTGTGTAGTTAGTGCTCGATAAGAGCTAGGTGTTTGTTTTGTGTTTTTGTTTGTTTTATTAAAAGTGCGCGGAAGCGCTGAACCGCCTATTTCTGTGTCTGGGTCAATTTTTAAAGGGGCAACGAACCCGAGAAGGTGAAGTCTTTCACTATATATATATATATATATATATATATATATATATATATATAATTAAACAGGTCCGCGAAATCCTCATTTTATTCCGCAACATACCCGTGAAAAATACGTAAATTTATCGCGATTTAAGTAGACCCTTAGCAATAAGAATAGAGACCAAATTAACGTCTTTAACTTCATTAATATTGCATCTCAGTTGAGGAGAGAGAGAATGCCGATGCACAACTGAAGCAGAGGAGGTTCCTAAACCAGAAGCGGTCGCTAGAGTGAAAATTGGCAACTCGGGAGTAGGTGTGGGCGTGACTGAAGCAGTGGCAGAGAGAAAACTGTTGCTGTTGCCATTGTGATGATGAGGAAGTAATGGCTTCTGGTTCCAAGCGAGTGATCCTGCTATCTAGTGCATCCAGGCGATCAGATACTGTAGAAATTGTGATGGAAAGAGGATGAATGAGTTGCTTGATATCGTTAAAAATCTGATGATGCAAATCAAAGAAAAGATCAGATGAAATTGAAAACTGAAGGTCGCTGAATCGGAGGTGAGTGAAGCTTACAATGCAGCAGGGGCAGCGCGTGAACTGATTAGTTTGGATCTCTGCTGAGACTCAGACCAATCGCTCCATGCGTCAAGGGGCAATGCTTTTTTGAAAAGAGCTTTCACAAGTTTGTCGGTGGGCCAGCGATGGGCCAGTCTTTGTAAAAAAATTGCGCTGGAGAATCACCCTGAGGTCTAAAGCGTTTAGAGCGACGAAGAGGAATGGCAGCGGGCACAGCTGTATAAGCAGAGGTTGAAGCAGCAGCATTGTCAGATGGAGGAGAAGCGGGACGGGAGGATTTCTTTGAAAGTTTTTCTGGTGGATTGTTGAAGGAAGATAGCCAGAAGGAGAGAGAAATTCTTCATCTGAGTCAGATGAAAATGAAAGGTGTGTTTTAAGATTGGGTTTGCAAGTCTGCGTGTTAACAGCAAACTGAAAAGCAAGACGAGAATCGGGAAGCAGGCTACGGTTTAAATAGGGTGACTGGCAGGTAATTAAAGGTTGACTGACAGATATTTTAGCGGGGTGACACAGGGGAGGAGTCCTGGCTCCAGCCCCCCAAAATACACCAAGGTTCTACTTATAAATTGCAGATAGAATTCGTATATAAACTGCTGCATCCTGGTACCTGTGCTGTAGGTCACATGGTCTGATTGCAGCTCAGCCATTGGATTGATTCTGAACAACAGCACAACAGGAAGTGATCAGGTACCAGGAAGCAGCAGCGTTTTTTAATCTGTTGATTTCCCCAATAAAGAAAGCGGAGTACAGTAAAACGTGTGTTATTTATTTTAGATCAATTCCATGTAAACATAATAATGTTTACTACTGAATATATTTCGATAAGCTTTGTTTAAAAACTATTATATAGCCCTGTAGCTTTGAAAACTGGCAGAAGATGAAATTGAATACTGGTTTCCTGTGATGCTATTATTAGAGTCTTCACTGATGAATCAGATCTGTTTCTCATCAATCTCTTTACTTCTTTCCCCTCAGATTTCAGGCTCAGTGAAAGTCATTCAGGGCTGCTAGGTGAGAGTAGCAGGCTCAGTGAAAGTCATTCAGGGCTGCTTGGTGGCTATAGCAGGCTCAATGACACGCTCTCTGAACTGCAGAGAAACTACAGCAGGCTCTCTGAATCTCATTCACAACTGCAGAGAAACTACAGCAGGGTCCAAGATGAAAATTCAGACTTGAAAAAGAAGATTGCTTCTGTTTGTGTCAAATCCTCAATGGAGAATATTGAATATCTGAAGCATAATCAACAAGTACAGAGAAACATCATCTGTAATTGACAAAGCCAGGACTGGAAGACCTGAAAAGCTGTCTAACAAGGATGAGCAATACTTGAAGATAATATCCTTAAGGAATAGAAAGAAGACAAGCGTTGAATTGACAACAGAACTGGTAGAAGGCACAGGTGTTGTTGTCCATCCATCAACAGTCCAAAGCACTTTTGACCATTGCTCCATAGTCCAATTTCTGTGTTCTTGTGCATATTTTAGCCTTTTAGCCGTGTTCCCCTTTCTTAACAGAGGTATTCTTACTGCAACACATCCTTTAAGTCCTGATTTCAAGAGTGACCTTCGTACTGTACTGAGAGAACAGCTTTTACAAAGAGACAGAAAATACACCAAAATAGGATGGCCATGCAGGCATGATGCACGAGAAAAGACAATGAAAACTGTGGTGAATAAAATCAAGGTTAGGAAACGGTTATTTGCTGTTGATAACAAAGCCATCAGTAGCCCAGAACAATTTCAGAAATAAAAACAAATAAAAAATATGAATTTTGTTTTACATAATAAAAGATTTTAAAAATACATTCTTTAAAAAAAAACCTCATGGGTCTTTGGGAATATAGCCAGTAACAGCTAAGAAATACTTTGGTTAGTGCTCCTTGAAAGAGGGAGCAGTGCTCATATTGCTGGTGCTAATGAGAGGTAAGAAAGTGGATTTTAAAGATGCCCTGGTTCTCTCTCCAGGTGAGATGCTGAACTCCAGGACAGTGCAGATGGTTTGCAGGGTCCCTGTCAGTTAGTTTGTGTCGGTGCTGTAGGTCACAGGTGGATGGTGACAGCGCGGGATTGGCAGATCCACTTGTACCGGTATCCACACGGCACGTCGAACCAGGAGCGCGAGTTGGAGTTGAGCACCGCACAGTCCTCCCCCTCCAGAGAGCCCTCAGCATGGTTATTGGGCTCGTTCAGGTCAGTGTTCCAATACCTGAGACAGAGGGAACAGGGAGACGGGGGGGGACAGGGAGAGAGACATGGAGAAAGAGGGAGAGAAATACATTGTCAGCCAAAAAGTTGAAATTCACCCCACCAAGCACTTCTTTTCTCTCTTTCTCTCCTCCCTACCACTCTTTCCCTCCCCCTCTCCCCCTCACGTTTTGTTGATTGCAGTTCCATCGACCCATCTCCAGTCTCCCTCCTCTTCCTTGTCACTCAGTCCAATCCAGTAGTGAAAGTCCCAGGTCCCTGTGATCTCTTTCGCTGCCTTCTCCAGGAAATCCTGAGGCACACACGCACACGCAGGGACGTACAGGGGCAGGCAGGGACACACGCACACGCAGAGACACACGGGATACACAGGGACACACACATACAAAGAAAGAAAGACAAAACATCAGAATTGTATATTCTAAGATGACCGAAGCGTATTAACTTACTATAAATCACACGAAGGAAGATAGCAGTCAGGAATAGCTTTAAAAAGAAAACAAATATTTTTGTAAAACATAACTTATCCCCCCCACGGTAGTGACATGGTTCAGTCCAGAATCAACTGCCTTGAGTAATGCCTGTAGGCTTACAGGTGCTGCATCGTGGGTGAGACCATTAATTAAATCAAAAACTCAGTCGAAGAAAAGTATGGTTTTGATAGTTTGTAGCGTTTTCGGTAATATTTTATTTGGAGAAACTAGTGTCAAGTTTATGAAAATGTAAAGAAAGAGTGAAGTTAATAAGACGATCCATTTTACAAAAGGTACCGAGTATGCGTGTGTTTTTGTTTCGCTTTCATTTCTGAACATTGGAATTAGGTGTGGTGTTCTGTGCATGGGATGACATCTGTATACAGGGTAAGAGGTGCGGGAATTCTGGCAAATACTGCACTGTGATTGGCTGATTTCTGATTGGTCCTGTTACTGCAATAGAGCCTTTCCAAAGGGTCTGTGTTTGATACGTTATATAGTCAGATTCAAACAACTGTCTTCGTAGTCTCTGAAGATGGGGGTGCTGCAATAGCGACCCCTGCTGTATGTAAGAGACTTCTCACTTCTGATGGGGTTTTAGTGTTGAGTGAGCTTTTAAAATAAGTGAAGGTGTCCCAGGATGTCGGTACCCGTTTGAATTTATTTAAAGTAGAACCTCAGAGTTACGGACACCTTGGGAATGGAGGTCCTTCGTAAATCAGAAAATGAGTTTAATAAATGTGTCCACCTGCTATCTACACCCTCAATCTAGTGAATAATACAAGGATACAGCACAACAATACAATACTCGTATTGTTACGGTTCTGGAGTCTTTAAAACTGTCTTATTGATAGAAAAGAGGCTACATTTAAGTTACCATTGAAATTGTAACTAGCTAAAACACAGGAAAAACTGGGTTAACCTAGTGCTTGCTTTTATTTTATTTTAAACAAAATGAATTCGCGCAGCTTGCTCGTTCATTCAGCCTCCTTTGCTTGTTTAAAACTAAAATTGCTTTGCAATCTGCCTCACCTCTGTCTGGATTCATCTGTTGATACAGTAATTTTGCCTCATGGCCAGCATGCCGCTTATAGCAGTGCCTGTCTAGTACGAGTGATTGCATGCTGAAAGTGTGGTGTTGGGCTGAGCGGTCATTTGGTAACTGTGAGGTTCTACTGTAAACACTACAGGTTGTGACTCTGCGGCTGTGTGTCTCACATGCTCCTCCTGTGTGTGCAGCACAGCCAGCTGACCCCCCAGCGCTGTGCAGTTCTCCCTGCTCTCCTCCCAGTCCAGACGGTCCGATGAGAAAAAGAAGCATGTCTTCTGGTGCTGGATCCACTTCTCAGGGCAGGGGAGGCACACCTTACCTGCACAGAGAGAGAGAGAGAGAGAGAGAGAGAGAGACGTCATTATTAATGTTAGATTTATTAAAACAAATGTATGTCACTGATCCTTTATATCTTTTAGTAAAATAATAATAATAATAATAATAATAATACTGATAATAATAATATATTAACTTTTGACCCATCAGCCTAATAAGTGATCCAGTTTGAGACTCAAATTCAAGTTTCAAATATACTTTATTTAACCAGGGTAGAACCCTTGAGATATACATCTCAATTCAAGGTGGTCCTGAATCAACACATCATTCAAACAGGACAGAGTTCAAACAATAATGCAAAATAAAAGCATAGAACAGACAAACACGCAGACAGACAGAGAGGGGGTGGTATTTAAAGTTCCTTTTAAATGACCTATTTTTATTTAATGAGTCGTAAACAAAAAATAAAAACAAAATCTGTATCTTCCCCTCTCCCATCTTCTCTCGTCTTCCCCCTTTCTGTCCCCTTCTCTCCCCATTTCTTACCTGCTTCCTCTAACCCCGGACACTGTGAGTTCAAAGATGTGTAGAGTGTGCACAGTTTGCTGTAGTGCCCCAGGAGGTCGGAGTAATTCTGCTGCGGCTGACTCTTTTCGCTGGTGCAATCCGAGAATTTTGTCAGCTCAGTGTTGGCATTACCCAGCCGCACAGACTTACAGCTCTGACCAGCGTTCCTGTACACTGGAGGGGGAGGGGGAGGTTGGGAGGGGGAGGTTGGGAGAGAGGGGGAGGGGGAGGGGGAGGGGGAGGGGGAGGGGGAGGTTGGGAGAGAGGGGGAGGTTGGGAGAGGAAAAGGGAGAGAGAGGGGAGGGGTGAGAGCAGGAGTGGGAGAGAGAGGGGGAGGGGAGATGGAGAGAGATGTTTCCACTGGGATCTTTTGTTTGCCAGGCTTATTGACTAGTCAAGAAAAAATCCTTCAGAACACACTCAGCAGGACAGGTAAGACTAGGGGTTAGTCTGTGACGCAGGAGAATTATACAGTTTCCAAATGACAAACTGTACAAAAAAGAACACTATATACATAACATGTACAATAAAAAAAATAATAATAAAAAATGCTTTCCTGTTCCAGGAATTGCATGACCAAAGTGTTTTGTAACAATATATTTTAGGATGCGACATTTATGAGTAAGAAAAGTTTTTTTTTTTTTTTACAACCCAAAAAAATACTGTCCCACTTCCTTAATGATAAGATCTGTGACACTCTCAGTGATACTGTTAGATAAGATAATAAGGGGTAAGAGAATTGATTTTAAACATGCGTGCTTACAGATCACTCCCAGTGCGATGTTGATGGCCAGCGACAGGCAGCCCAGGATTGTGAGCAGCAGGATAGTGTATCTGGAACAGCCTGCCCGGGAAGACTTCAGATAGGGCAGAACTGCAACGACAGGAAGCCAGACACTTCAGTATCAGAGCAACACAAGCACTATATCCATACATCTAAAATAGAACAGCTCATTTCAGGAGTAAAGCGTTTACTCACTCCTGCTCACCTGTGATAAGCACATCCTGGCTATACCAAGCATGTTCCAGGTTATTATGTTATAAAGAGACTCGTGCATTTAATGAAGGGCAGATCTCTTCTGATTAATCTTTTACCCACAATTCTGCATGACCACCAAGACTGGCACGCGTGTAATCTACTAAAGGTGTCTGTGCCCCATTAGTGCTGAGCATGCCACTGCCCGGCCTGGAGCACCACCAAGGTTAGTTTACCCACTTCTTTACTTACCGCTACACCACTGCCAGGGTGCTGTAGGATACAATCTGAGGAGAGAGTGGCTACCCTGCTGACTGGGGGAAAATCTTCACTGTACCCTGGACTAGATTATTATAGAAAGTTACATGAGAATAATGAAACAGTACCCTTATAACAATGTACCCTGGTATTTTTGCAGTTTTACCATGATTTTCCCATAGTTATGCTGTGCATTGGTCTATAAAATGCTTTACCATGCTTTCACTGTGCTTTATTACACATTGCTGTGCTTTTACTGGGGGAATGTTAGTGTACCATGTGTTTTTTTTTTTTAAATATGCATTACCACACATGGTTATTCTTTACAGTGCTTGTCAATGCTTTACCATGCTGTCACTGTGCTTTATTACACTTTTATAAGGGTATACTGTAGCTCATTTTACTGTTTTCTCTTTCATCTGATACAACCAGTGTAATTCCAGTACAGTCTAATCTAGTGATCTCAAACTACAGTTACAATGTAATTCCAGTGCAGTCTAGTCTAGTGAAGGCAAAACATGCAGTCTGGTTGGCTGAAAGATCCTGAGCAGAAGTAATATTCATTCAGAACTTAGAAAGGTTCAATCATAATTCAAAGGAAACATTTAACAGAAACTACATCAAAGAGAGAAAGAAAGAAAGGAAGTCCAGTTTTGAATCTAGTTATTTTAATGAACTTGTTATTTCACAACACAGCACCATACCTTACCACACTGAATCTCTACAGGAATGTTGTGAAATGTGAGATGATGATTCAGCGCTCTAATCTGGGTTCTTACTGAAAGTTAGTATTTGTTTATTCATTCAGTTCAGTGACTAACTGGATGTCCCGCTATTTCCTAATCTGTTGAGCAATGTTTGTTCTGTGAGTGAGACACAGCACTGGCAGAAATACAACAACACATGGGGACACAACAGTGGACATATTGTACAATACATCAGCTTAGTGACGTCCCCTTTAGAATGTATGAGCAGCAGCTACACTTATAATGTCACTGAGTGTAGATCTCAATTTCACTTATAATGTCACTGAGACTGTAGATCTCATACTCAGTGTCAATGACAAAGCATTCAAAACGGTTAAAACACAACAGCCCCGACACAGCAAAGAGCGCATGTGAATGAAATAATCTTTACAACATGGTTCGAGGTAGCCACCGAACACTTGGAAACGTACATTAATATCCTATAGCACACTCTTGTTCTGTGTTGCTGTTTCTGTTTGGTTCATTATTCACCAGGCTTACAAACTATGCCAGCTTCTGAAAAGACTCATTAAGGCAGATTTCATTTTTCCTAATGAGGGGAAGCATATCAAGGTTGCACATGCCTTAGCATGCAATGCTTCACCTGTGGGTTTCAGCACACAGCGCAACGCTAATATGCTTCCCCACCTCAGAATGATCAGCCTTGAGGAGGTTATTCAGAGGCAGGTTTTTGCTGCAATAGTCAATGCGCCAGATAAACAACGATCTGAGCCGGAACTGCAACAGAGAATCATACAGGACACACGTGACGGGAGTGCTAACCACAGCTTCTTTAAAACACATTCTCTTACATCTAATTAGCTTTATTAACATTTATCACTGCCTCCCTTTAAATGAGTGTGTGATGAGTCAAAGGGGTCTCGGTTTGCAATTCAGCCTCCTGACAGCAGATGGTAGCGCATCAACCTCATGTGTCATATCATGTCCTTTGAAGGGATTGGTGTTCCACTGGCTACAGGGGCGGGGCTTGGCATACAAAAGAGGACAAACTGTTATGCTCAGGGTTAGTCCTTGAAGCACAGGAGGAGTCTGTGATGGAGGAGGGGGGGAGGAGGAGGAGGAAGGAGAAGGGAGAAGGAGAGGGAGGGGAATTATTGTTTGTAAGTGCTGACTTTGTTTTTGTTCTTGTTTTACAACCTGACCTGCTTGCAGAGTAATGAAGCTACGAGTGCTGCCTCCTTCTCCTGCCTGTTTTCAGCACTGTCAGCTAAAGAACAAACCAGCGCTCCACTTTTTGTATGTATGTAATCCCCTCACAGCTTCCTTTTACTTTTAAATAAACCTTCTTTGTTTTTTTCACATTTAATACTGCCTGGGCTGTATTTGTTGTTTACACTCCCCATCATATCACAGAGTGCTAACCATCTTTAAAATCCATTCTCTTACCTCTTAGAAGCACAGGACACACAAGACAGGGAATTAAACAGGGAAGTAACTGAATGTTAGGAAAATGGAAGTAGTTTGAACATCTCTTTGGGAATTAAAATCACGAGATTGGATAGGCTGACATGTTAGCAAGCTGCTGTGTGGAGTGTCTGTGCAGAACTGAATTGTATTGAATTACCGAGAGGCTTTCCAAAGCAGTACACTGATGAAAGCACTTCAAAAACAATCAGAACTGAAAGGTAAAACTTATGTAAGTTTCTACATAGACAGATTAATTGACTGTGGCAAAGTGCCCCGCCCCTGTGTGCATTTGTGTGTTCTGTGTATGTATGTATGCGTGCGTATGTTAATGTTGGTGTATAGATTGGTACACGGGATATAAACGGGTCTGTGTTTCACGTGTATTTAAAAAGTGTAGATTTGTATTTAGGCACGAGGAGGGCACAAATACAAATCTACACTTTTTAAATACACGTGAAACACAGACCCGTTTATTTCCTGTGTACCAATCTATACACCAACATTAACATACGCACGCATACATACATACACAGAACACACAAATGCACACAGGGGCGGGGCACTTTGCCACATTGACACATAGACAAATGGATATATTCATGTAGATAGACACTGTAGATTTATTTAAAATGTACACTGACAGTCTCTACATTTCACATTTAGATAGATAGATAGATAGATAGACACAAGTAATGTAAACAGATATACTGAATAGCAGATAGACAGACACTATATAGCTGTCTCGATAGATTGATAGATATATTGATAGACATATAAATACAAATAAAAAGACAGATAGACTGCCAGGCACATGTTAAAGTCAGAAAGATAGACACACAGTCAGACAGACACACACACAGAAAGACAGGTATACACACACACACAGTATCTCTCCCCTCACCTGGCTCGCTGAGTGCTTCAGAGCTCCCCATTGCAGACTCCTGCTGCCCCCTGGCCTTGGCCTCCTCAGTGAAATCCTGCAGGTTGGTGTAGTTTTCCCCCTTATCCAGCACCATGATTGGAGAGAAAGCAGCTCCTGTCCGAGAATTCAAACGCAGTATGTGAGAGATGTGTGGGCTTTGAGCTGATACAACAACACAAAGGCACTGACTGTCTGGACCTGTACACAGCCACTAAAATACAACAGGATTGAGCAAGATCCCAAAACAGTGCCAACGAACTCCACCACCCCTCCTGTCCCTCTGGCCTCCCCCCCCACAGTAAACCCTGTTCCTCTCTGTTGTGTAATAGTATTGCAAAATTTCTCTGCAGCTGTTAGAACAGTGAATGGCGAATTTCCCAGATTTAAAAAAACAAAAAAAAAACAAAAGGGTGGTGGGGAGAGACAGTACAGTGTTTAGTAAAATGAGAAACAACTTGTCTGCAATGCATGGAAAGGGATGTGGTCACGTGGCGTGTCATAAGAACATAAGAACATAAGAAAGTTTACAAACGAGAGGAGGCCATTCATTTTTTATAGCTTCCCCACACTGTCTAGATAAAGACATTTCTGAGTCAACATAAATTCCTATGTCTTTTTCATAGATTCCTTCTTCAATTTCAGTATCTCCCATTTATAATGCACATTTTTATTGCCTGCATGCAGTACCTTACACTTTTCTCTATTAAATGTAATTTGCCATGTGTCTGCCCAGTTCTGAATGCTGTCTAGATCATTTGTTTGCCACTCCTCCTATTTTTGGGTGGTCTGCAAATTTAACAAGTTTGCTTACTATCCTCAAGTGAGCAGTCTGTTGACATTTCTATTGTTTCAATGAGCCTCCTGACAGACCATCAATCAGCCTTGATTATTTTTTTTATTTTTTTATTATTTATTTCTTAGCAGACGCCCTTATCCAGGGCGACTTACAATTGTTACAACATATCACATTATTTCACTTTTTTTTTTACAGATATCACATTATTTTTACATACAATTACCCATTTATACAGTTGGGTTATTACTGGAGCAATCCAGGTAAAGTACCTTGCTCAAGGGTACAACAGCAGTGTCCCCCACTGGGGATTGAACCCACAACCCTCCGGTCAAGAGTCCAGAGCCCTAACCACTACTCCACACTGCAGCTCCTTGACAGCTCACGGCGCCCGGCTGTCTGTCTGCACACTGGTTACTATATAAGTCACTAGTTTTTCTAAGAAATTCATTGTTACCCCAATACACATTGAAAATGGATCTCTAAGATGCAGGACAGCAAAGCAGTTTTAGGGTTAGGGTTAGCACAGAGATGGGAATCACAGTTTGTGTTAAGGTTAGGGTTAGGGTTAGCACAGGGATCACACACATAATTAGACTCAGTGAATCGTGTTAATGTAATATTCATCCATCCATCCATTATCATTAACTGCTTACTCCTTTACAGGGTCGCGGTGAGCCAGAGCCTAACCCGGCATACACAGGGCACAAGGCGAGACTACACCCTGGACGGGACACCAGTCCATCGCAGTTAATGTAATATTACATACTGTGAGACAGCAGGGAGGGGGTTAAAACCTCCCTGCAGAAAAACATGTGCGTAAGGCACATTTTGGTTTGTTTTGTTTAATTGTTTTATTGTTAATCATTACCTGCACCTGGCTACTATTGAAAATTGGAGCCAGGTGCAGGGTATTTAAGGAGAGAAGTCAGTCTGCTCAGGGTGGCTGCTGAAGAGGACAGAAGCCCGACTGTGCTGGTGTGTGGGTACAGCCGTAATTTAAAAGAAAAAGGCAGAGAGTCCTTTTTGTGTGTGCTGTTCTGTGTGTTTTTGATGCAGGTAAACAGCTTAGCTGTCCTGTTTAGTTTAGGTTCCTGTTTTGTTTTAGTTAGTGCTCAAAGAGAGCTAGGTGTTTGTTTGTTTGTTTGTTTATTTTTGTTTTGTGTTTATTAAAAATTGCGCAACCGCGCTTTCAAAAATCCATTTGCGTGTGTTGGGTCAGTGCTTTTAAAGGGGCAACGAACGTGAGAGGTGCAATTCTTTCACAATACCTAGAGTATCAAAAGGAATCAATGAAATAGAACTATTAAATGAAACCTTACCAATTCCAGCACTAAGTAACTTTACAGAAAGATAATGGTTTCAGTGTAAAAATAGAATGGATATATTTTTCCTAAATTGCAATATTGGTTTGCAGTGCTGAGTGACGTTCTCTTTCCTATAGACCTCTATACAGCTCTGCAGTGTTGAGTGGAGTTGTCTTTCCTATAGACCTCTATACAGATCTGCAGTGTTGAGTGGAGTTCTCATTCCTATAGACCTCTATACAGCTCTGCAGTGCTGAGTGACGTTCTCTTTCCTATAGACCTCTATACAGCTCTGCAGTGTTGAGTGGCGTTCTCTTTCCTATAGACCTCTATACAGCTCTGCAGTGTTGAGTGGAGTTCTCCTTCCTATAGACCTCTATACAGCTCTGCAGTGATGACTGGAGTTCTCTTGCTTTATAACTCTAAATCAGTTATGTTAACAGAGTTAAATACAAGCAGAATAAAAACAAATTCATAATATGTTTATTAATTAACTCAAATATACAAACTTGAATACTCCTTGCCAGAATCACTACCAAATACAGTGCAGATAGGTCTACACAGTTAAATAAAAATGCAAATAGAATAAAATTAGAATGACAAATAATAGTAATTGTTAACTCAAATAATATACAAAGCAATAGTTTACTCAAACTGCTGAAGAATATTGTACTAGTAAGACATTACACTGAAACCTGCATCTCATAATCTTACTCAATTTGACACTACAATCTGGCTGAATATTTATCACATTCTTCCAGCGTTTGGCCTTTTGTGTGTGTGTCACAAGGTGATCAAGTTATTTAGGAAAATGGGTTCTGTTTATATACTGCAAGAATAAATATATTGTTTTTATGAATTATACTTATGAGAGTAGCACTTTCCCTTTTTTGTGGGGGTTTTCTTTTCTTTATTTATATTTTTTGTGATCATTATTATTATGGCAAGGTTTGATTAATTAAACTAGATTGTTTGTTTTGTTGTTACACAAGGGTATTAGTAACTGGCACACCTTGCTGGACTGTATTATTCCTTTCAGCTGAAACCCATTGTAAAATAAAGGGATTAGATTGAACATGACCAGGGATTGGACTAACGTGGTCAGTTGGGCACAGTATTTTTAGTATTTTTAGGAAGCAGCAGTGGACAACAAGATAGAGGAAGAAAGGACAGGGATAACGGATAACGGATAGTTGATAGCAGAAAACAGATAGCGAATAGCGGATAACAGATAACAGGTTGTGGATAATGGATTGCAATATTGGTTTGCAGTGCTGAGTGGAGTTCTCAGCGGGACAAGAGAGCACACGTACACATTTGGCTGGGCCAAAGAGTTCATTTGTTAATTGTATGTTTGGCATAAAGGGGCTTACAACTCCTTATAGTCTAGTTAAATCTTGTTTGTGTGCATTTTAAGTATATGTGTTTGGCACACAATGTCCAGGTGATTTGCACAAAGGTTCATAACAGAGAAGTACGATAAGAGTGTAAATGCAGCAATGTGTTTTACAAGTAGTGGTTCATAATTCTGATTTCTTAGAGTCCAGCAAAGATTGTGTGTGGGAGGGGTTAGCGAGGAATGCCCTGGGGGGATTTTATGCTTAAGTATTGTATAAAGTAGTGCAATATAATAATTTCAATGGTGACTGGCTGTTGTTACATAGTTCTAAAGTATACTATTTTGTGAGGGGCATAGGATGCAGTTTATATATTTTCTTTATAGTGTATGTGGCAGGGCAAAAGCCCTGCACGTGTAAATAATGTATTGTATTGTATTGTGTGTATGTATAGTTTAAAAATATATATAGAATAAATGTGCACTAGATATGGCAGGTTTTTGCAGTTATAAATAAAGTTGTGAAGTTTTGAATTTAAGTTTGGCAGGGATGGGGTTAAATCCAACTCTGCCAAATCCATGTGCAGAATGTGGCTGGGGCTTAATTGACTAATTGATGATCAATTAAGCCCAGCCACATGGTATAAAAAAGGAGCTGGAAAGCCAGTTCGGTTGGTTTTTGTTTCAGCAAGCATGCAGCCTCACTACTGTGTGGACAGCCAGCGTGAGTGAGTTGTATAGGGATTAATTTAAGGGATTTTGATCCCACCCCAGTTTATTTTAGTGTGTCAGAGCAGGTTCCGGAGCGGGACCTCCCTTTTAGTGGGAGCAGCGCTAAGCCAGTGTGTGGCAAACTTTTGTTTTTAGCTGTTTCTCACTGTGTTTTGTTTTGCATTTTTTTGGAGCTCTTATTTTTATTACGCTATGTCTGTGTATGTCCTCCTGCACTAGGGCTATCATTGCTGGTACCCTAGTGGCAGCCACCTGTCATAACATTTTGTTTACTTTAATAAAATCGTGACGCCTGAGTGGCATTGTCAGCTGCATCCCTCTGTCTCTCTCTCTCTCATCATTCAGCGGACACCCACAATTAAAGTAGCAGGTACTAAGACCCCCTGTTACAGTGTATTATACATTTATGAGCACAAGTAACATGCTAGTTGAAAGACTTATGTACATAAGACAGCAATTGCTGCGACTGAAGTAGGTGGCCTCGTGTTACTGTTAAAGGAAGACTGACTGTGTCTTTTTTCTTTTATCTTCCCTATATCTGTTTTGTTAGCAGTACTACATTGAAGGGGCTGTCTAAAACATTGGACACTGACCAGTGATATGCTTCCATGCCTTCTATTGGAGGGACCGAACTGTGTTGTGGACTATCTTTACAACTGGGATCCTTGTGTTGTGTTATATTCCAAGCTGTTAAATATCTCTACTGCTCTGTCATCTTACAACACCCTGTATTGATATTTATACAGATTTTAACTGAATATTTGAGTAACCTTTTAGTATAGCGTGTCTGTTTTTATTGTATTACTGTAGAGCGACTGTAGGGTAGGTAAGGGCTGAGGTCCACAGGGATCTTCCAAGTCCCGTCTCCTGGAGGGGTGGGGGGGGGGGGGGTTGGGGGGTACGATTTGGTCATGTTCTGTTCTCGCATTTGAGAATAATTTCTAAATTGTGGGAACAGGAAGCATTGTGACTCGGATACCGGTGGTTCCCAGACGGTAAGGTAAGCAGTAGCATATTTTAGAGGTTTGTTACTGTATAAGCTGAACATGTGTTAGTGTATAGTATTAAGTGTGACTGAAAACAAATATGGAGGGCAGGGGTTTTCTGGATAAAATATAAAAATGTGTTCTTATCCTTGTCCTGGGTGTGTGGTATATTGAAGTGTGAGCTCCATTGCATGATAATTAGTGATCCTGTGTAGCTTATATCCTAATTACAAATTGGTATATCTTGAAATTCAGAAGTATTCAAGAACCAAGTCTATGGTAAGCTCTTTTTTGTTTTGTATGGCCTTGTGCACTCTGCTTTATCAGTAACAATGCAAGCTTTCTTGCTTCTGTGAACTAAACAGACAGCCAGCCATCCACCTGCTGCTCCCTGCAGCAGCAGGGGGGTATGATAGGAACGCTGTATATACAGGGAGCTCTGCTTCAGCTCAGGGAAGAAAAACACAAATGGAAACAAAGGAAGAGGAACAGGAGCTCTCCTTCTCATTTGTTTACATCTTTGGTGTTTTTTACACGGATAACATTTTACAAGAAAACCTATAATGCACATTTTATCAATACAGGATTGTGAGGTAACAACCTTAAATATAGGGAAAGACAGAAGGCTTAATATTCAATACAGTGCCTACAGCTCCCATCATGCTCTGCACCAGCAGTACCAGTGAGGGATGATGGGAGCTGTAGTCAGAATGGAGTGAGCCACAATATTGAAGGTCTATAAAAATGATCATTGTCTCCCTTGTAAAGGTTTTTGGTATACCAGGGTAAAAGCACAGCAAAATAAAAAGCATGTTTAAAGCACAGCAAAATCATGGTAAATCTACCCTTGACCCCACCTTCCTCCAGAGCTACCGTCCTGTCTCCCTCCTACCCTTCCTCTCCAAAACCCTCAAGCAGGCTGTACACCACCAGCTCTCTGCTTTCCTGTCCAATCACTCTCTGCTCGACCCTCACCAATCTGGCTTCCGCTCTGCTCACTCCACTGAAACCGCCCTCCTGTCTGTCACTCACTCACTAAACTCTGCCCGAGCTGCCTCTCTCTCCTCTGTCCTAATTCTCCTCGACCTCTCTGCTGCCTTTGACACTCTGTCGATCACTCTATTCTACTATCCTCTCTCGCTGACCTGGGAATCTCTGGCACTGCTCTGGCCTGGTTCTCCTCCTACCTCTCCAACCACACTTACCAGTTAACCTGACATGGAGCAACCTCCACACCTCGACCTCTCTCAACAGGAGTCCCACAAGGGTCAGTCTTCGGTCCTGATCTCTCTCTACACCCGCTCCCTGGGCCCCCTCATCGCATGCTATGGTTTCTCATACCATTTCTATGCTGATGACCACCATCTCCTCCCGTATCTCTACCTGTCTGTCTGCTATTTCCTCCTGGATGCACTTGCATCACCTCAAACTCAACCTCTCTAAATCTGACCTCATTTTCTTTCCCTCTTCATCCTCCCCCTCCTCTGATCTCTCTATCTCCATTCCTCTGGAATCAATCACACTCTCTCCCTCCTTCTCAGCTAAGAACCTCTGAGTTACCCTGGACCCCTGCCTCTCTTATTCCCAGCACATCTCCACTCTGGCACGCACTTGCCGATTCTTCCTGAGCAACATCCGAAGAATCCAACCCTTCCTCACCAACTATGCTACCCAGCTCCTGGTCCAGGCCCTGGTACTCTCCCGCCTAGACTACTGCAACTCCCTCCTGGCTGGCCTCCCTGCGTCCGCCACCCGTCCGCTCCAGCTCATCCAGAACTCCGCTGCTCGCCTGGTGTTCTCTCTGCCTCGCTTCTCCCACACAACTCCACTGCACCGCTCACTCCATTGGCTCCCGATCACCGCTCGCATCCAGTTCAAGACTCTTGTACTCACCTACAAATGCCTTGACCAGACTTCACCCAGCTACCTCCAGACCCTCATCACTCCCTACACCCCCACTCAACCTCTCTGCTCCTCCTGCACTAGAAGACTGGCTGTACCTCCTCTGCGCTCCCCTGCCTCCAGAGCCCGCTCCTTCTCCACCCTGACCCCGCAGTGGTGGAATGACCTTCCTACAGATGTCAGGATTGCCCAGTCCCTGACTCACCTCTTCAGACAGCACCTGTAGAACTCCTCTTTTCCCTCTGGACACTATGTCACTCTTCCTTAATGCGCTTTACTTGCTCTTATCTGCTTCCTATTTTACTGCATTTAATCCTGTACTTTAGAGTACTGTAATCTGTCACAAGTGTTATTTAATCTCTAGTATTTTGTATTTAATTATATCCTGATGTAACTATCACTGACACAGTTATCTGCTCCGTTATTGAATCGTATTTTGGCATATACTTGTACTTGCTAGAACTGAAGTAATTGTATTTTATCTTGCTCTTAATTGTATTAATAATTGTACTGTGATTCTTGAAATGTATTTTTGTTTACGACCGTAAGTGGTCCTGGATAAGGGCGTCTGCTAAGAAATAAATAAATAATAATAATAATAATAATAATAATAATAAAGCAAAGACGAGCAGGTGAAGCACAGATATGTATTGTAAAGTGTTGTAAAAACAATGGTTAACCAGCACAAGCCTGCTAAAGCACAGGAAACTGCAAAATGACGGTACATTTACCAGGGTGAACTTTTATAATGAGTACACCGTGTAACAATTTTATTTTTTATTTTTTTGGTTCCTGGGTAGTAAGTGTTATTTCCTAATTGCTTATGCCTCAAAAGTATAGAAAATGGCTATTATTCCCCACAAACTTTGCTTTTGTGACCAGGTGTCACAAAGACGGCCGGAGTGGGTGGCGTCAGACCAGAAGCAGGAAATAAACAGACAGAGAGGTGTGGTTTGGTGAAGCTAAGCGAATGGTTTCGCTCAGCATTTAATAAACAGCACAGAAAAGAAAAGGTTTGAAACAGAAACACAAAACAGGACACGGCACTATACGCCAAAATAAAAAAGACAAACAAAACGTACTAAACACTTAACAAACGGTGCACGGAGAGACAAACAAACACGGTGAGTACAAACACTTCTAGATTATTATTTTACTTCACTTTTACGTTCTCCTTCTCTCTCACCCGTTCTCCACTCACCGAACACCCAACACTGAGTGAATGAAATGTGCATCTATATATACTGTTGTGCTGGGATTCAATTACTAATTAATTATTCACTTGAATCCCAGCACATGAATTAATTCTGTGCAACCCCGTGCTCACATATTACATTTAACCAGCACGTGAAGTGATTTGTGCTCTCCTCGTGCCTAAATACAAATCTACACTTTTAACTCACACGTGAAACACAGACCTGTTTATATCCCGTGTACCAATGACTATACACCAACATTAACACATGCACGCAACATACAACACATAATATGCACACAGGGGCGGGGCACATTGCCACACCAGGACAGTGATATTTTGAAATGTACCTATTTTCCAGAACATTCCAGATAGATTCAGTGCTGAGTAAACTTGGAGTAACTTCTAGAACTTTCTAGAACTTTCCAGTAATATAAATAGTAGTATAAATACAGGGGCCTTAAGCCCACCAGTTCAGTTTAGTTCCAGCTGCCTAAGTGGATACATATCTGCATTTTTCTGAGATGGCATCAAGAGGCTGCAAGCATCCGGCAGACGCATTTTGCTATGTCTGCGGCCAATTTATCAAGACAAGAGCGAAAAAGTACTCCGTGGAAGCATCTGCTAAGATGTGTGAGGCCTACAAGGCATATTTCGGCATGCCTGTCGGGGATCAAGACAAACCCTGGGCACCTCATTTCACCTGCGAGCACTGCAAAAAAAACTCTGGAAGGTAAGATGGACAATTGTTGCTCGGACATTTATGTTATAAAATTTGTTAATTTTTTAAATTGTAAAAGTTTTTAATTTTAAAATGTTTTACAATTTTCAATGTTATTGAAAAAATATATCATATATGAAAAATGTTGCGAGAATCTCATACACATTAGTCATGGGTGAAATAAATGTATTTTTGTAGGATGGTACAGAGGGGAAAAGAGAGCCATGAAGTTCGCTATCCCAAGAATTTGGCCGAAACCCACTGACCACTCAAGCAACTGCTACTTCTGCATGGTGGACTCTTCCAAGCGGACCGAGTTCTCTGTGGGGAGGAACAACGTCAAGTGGGAGCCACTGATGGACCCCCGGAAGATGCTGATGCCACCACTGCACATCAAATTGGGCCTTATGAAACAATTTGTCAGAGCTCTAGATAAGGAGTCGGCAGCCTTCAAGTACCTTCAAGACTTCTTCCCTAAGCTGTCTGAGGCAAAGGTCAAAGCCGGTGTCTTCGTCGGACCACAGATAAAGAAGATCCTGGAGGGCAATGAATTCCCCAAGAAGCTCACTAGTAAGGAGAAAGCGGCTTGGAACAGCTTTGTCGCAGTGGTTCGGGACTTCCTGGGCAATCACAAGGCCGAAAACTATGTGGAGCTGGTTGAGACTCTGGTGAAGAACTACGGCACAATGGGCTGTAGGATGTCCCTCAAAGTCCATATCCTTGATGCTCATCTTGATAAATTCAAGGAGAACATGGGAGCGTACTCGGAGGAGCAAGGCGAGCGCTTCCACCAGGATATACTGGACTTTGAACGCCGCTACCAAGGACAGTATAACGAGAACATGATGGGAGACTACATTTGGGGGCTGATTCGTGAAAGTGATTTACAGTATAATCGTAAATCTCGAAAAACTACTCACTTCTAAATCTTTTGTAGTCATTTCTGTATTACTTTAGTATAAATACATGTTAATTTGGATTTATATGTTGTTTTTTTCTGACTTTATGTGAAGAGACACAAATTCACCCGTTTTCTCATTGGAAATAGGTAAATTTCAAAATATCACTGTCCTGGTCACAAAAGCAAAGTTTGTGGGGAATAATAGCCATTTTCTATACTTTTGAGGCATAAGCAATTAGGAAATAACACTTACTACCCAGGAACAAAAATTGTGTTCAGTGCAGTGCAGGGTTATAAAATGATAATACTAATCTGCTGAAGTAGTTGTTTCAGTGGGTTGCTCCATTGTAGCTCAGAGCAGAACCCTCAGATACAAGTCTGGTGCCTTCATCAGTGTGTTGATTCAGACTGTTTGTTTGTGGGGGTGTGCTTCTATCAGTTAGGTAGGGCTGGCCCCTCCATGTGCGGAATCAGGTTGAATCTCCCATCATTACTATTAAGCCTTTGATTCCCAATCTTGTTGTTAGGGTCCTCATTCAAGATGTGGAGCTTTCTGCACTGACTAGGTCTTTCTTCATTCAGTACAAACCACCAGCAGCTCATTGTTATCTCTGCTTTTTCATAATGTGGAATCAAACGGTTAATATGGTAATGTTGGGGGATGACCTGCATGCTTGTCTATCTGAACTGAGTTTCTTCTATTCTTTCTAGTCTCTCTTTGTGCTTCAGTAACCTTAGCTTCCTTTTTTCCTGATTATCCTCTTATTAGTGTATTACAGCCTTAGTTTCACAAATCCTTTTATATTGATTTTTGCATGAGGAATCGAACCAGGTCTCATAGGAATTCCTCTGTGGTTGTAGCTGTGCACAGTCTTCACCAGACGGGTCCTCTCCCTTATAGTCATCAGGCTCTTTACCATAATTAAGAAGAAGAATCGACCTTGTGGCCCAGAATCTGAAAGAGATGAGGAGCAATGCCAGTCAGTATGACAGCACTAAACTGGACATGCTCACTGTTTCACTGCAACACTTAATCAGCACTTAGTGAAAGTGATTTTTTTTGTTTGTTTTGACATTAAAGATACAGCCCTAGACTGTTACTAGTTTCTTAAACAAATATAAAAATACAATTGAATCAGAAGGCTTAGAGCTTTGTGAATAGGACCCAGTTTCACTGCAGCACTTAATCAATGCTGTTTGCTTTTTAAAAGTTCCCCACAGTAAACCTGCACTGTCATTTTGCAGTTTTCCCCTGGTTATGCTGTGCATTAACTATACTTTACCAAGGCTTGCCATGATTTTTAATATGCTTTACCATACCTCTGTGGTCTTTACAATGCCTACCTATGCTTTACCATGCTTTCACTGTGCTGTATTACACTTGCTATGGTACATCTTAGCGCTCTCATGTTAGGGGACACTGAGGAGGGCACTTTGTTGTATTAAAGGAAGCACACTGTGTTGTCTCTCCAGTAGCTTCACTGTCACTTTCTATAGAACACGGTTTATCCTATTAATCCTCAGCGGTGATTTCAGAATGAGGTTGAAGCTCTTACTTTGCTTTGACATTGCCAATGAGAGGAGTGCCGTCCACCCAGAGCCAGGTTCCTTCAGTAACAGCGTCAGTCAGGCCGATCCAGTAGGATTTCTCTTCATACCTGTAAGCTTCTTGTGTGATGATCAAAGCCTTATCCGTTAGGGATCTCTGAACAGTAAACAAACTTCTATCAGTTGAGCTGTGTCTGAGCCTGTAGTCTGCCATCTAGTGGCAAGTGTTTGAAAGCACAGTTTTATTTTAACAATGTTTGCTTCTGGGTGAAAGAACTATTCTGCACATTACTATCCTACATGCTACTCCAGTGTTAGCTATCAGTGAAGTGAGCAACAGAAATGTGTATTGAAAATCTAACATTGTAAAGAAGATAGCCCTACCTGCTCTCCATCGCTCTCTATAATCACCAGGTGCCCCCCCAGTGATGTGCAGTTATCACGGCTGGAGGTCCAGTTCATTCTATCAGTGGAGAAGTAGTAACACTTGCCATTGAACAGCTCCCAGTTCTGTGGACAGGCTTTAAAAACTGAGGCAGAACAAGAGACAGAAGCAGTGCTGATCTGTTAAACAGAAAGAGCTGTAGATGTGAAGAAAGGCACAATGTAAAAGATAGCGAAGGGTACTGGATGACATCATAGATCATTCAAAACCCCCAGCTCTCTTTAACCAGCTGAATAATAGACAATACAAGCCATTATTTATGAAACATACTGTCAATTTAACAAACAAACTGAAAATCTCACTGTTTCCACTGTCACTGCTGCCCCACTCTGCAGGGCTTTGTTTTTTAAAGGAAGTGTCTCTTTCTCGTTCATTAACGATTTTGTCTATCTTAAGGGTTTTAATTGCAATTCCTGATTCCTTTGTGTCATGCAGGTGACAGGGCCTCATCTGAAGGGGATTGTTCAGAGGGCTGCTTGAGCACAGTCATGTATTACAGAGTTTTGTGATATGATCATTAGTAAGGGTTTGGTATTTGACAGCGCTGTTTCTGAAACTGGTATTTCTCCAGAAATCTGTAACAATACAGGTAAGTGATTGAGTAGAATCTGAAACAGCACTCACTTGTGGCAGCGATGTCTGTGTAGTTCCTTTCCAGTTCTGAATACTGGGATTGGAGTTCGAGGTTCTTGGTCTGGAAGTTAGAAACTGCAATGGAGAGTGCTTTTGTCAAACAGCTGCACACAAACCCTACTGTCTCTATACACAAGCTTACTGTGACACAGATCCATAATCACTATGAATAGCTATGATACAGTAGGCTGGTTTTAACTGTTGTGTAATACAGTACAGTATCCAGATTTGAGAGGGATCCAGTGCCCTGTACACACAGCTTTTATTATAAAATACAACTTGACATTCATGAAACTGTTCTGGACTGGCGTGGCTTCTTTATTAACAATGTATTAAATTAGGATGAATGAATACCAAACTGTATTTAAATCTACAGAAACAGTCTCCGAATGGTATTTGAGAGATGTCCACCATATCAGGGTCATGTGACTTTGGTTTCTGGATGACAAAGACCTAACGCTTTGAGATACTGACTTCATACTTGGTACACATACAGTATGTATTCTGTGATTCCCTTGGCTAATCATCGGTGTCTGTGAAAGGTTGGCTTGAGTGGTGTGTGTGGGTGGTGCCATCAGACCAGAAAATTAAACCAAAACCAAAGTGGTACGAGGCAAAACCGCGTGGCTGTGCTCGTCTTTAATTAAATTACAAAGTAAACAGTTTTAAACAAAACACAATAATAAACAAAAGGGCACACTGGCCAAAGTAAAACAAACACAGACAATAAGGATGTTAACAAAATGAGTACCTTTCTATCGGGTAGCATTCACTCTCTCTTTTCTCAGTACTGCTGTCTTTTTCCTATGCCCTCTAAGCTCTCTCCCAGTAATGAGCTTGGAGTGGGTCTTTTATATTCGTGGCTGGAGCCTTAATTACCTATTAAATGATTACCTTATTAAGGCTCCAGGCACATTCCCACAAGCTTTACCACGATGGGGATTCAACCCCATCCACATTTTACAAGACCAGCTTTTCGCTGGTCTCAAATAATAAATAATAATGTCGGATGGCTTTCGTCCATCCGCACACAAATACAATTTAATATAATAATAATAATAATAATAATAATAATAATAATAATAATAATAATAATACTTAAATAATAAATGGTGCTGGCACCTTGCCACAGTTTCGTACAAGAAAAATTAACCCTTTGCAAAGCCTCATATCTCAAAAAAACATTTGAGATAGTGATTTCATATTTCAGGGTTGCATAAACTCTGCATGCTTAATGTCTTGGTGCCATATTGAGGTCATGTGACTTGAGGTTACAATTACGTAGAGACTGCACTTTGAGCTACTGTCTTAATGTCTGGTACACAGCTGCATTCTTTGATTCTCTTATTTGTATTCCATTACCTTTGGTGTCCATTAAAAATGCCCCCTTTCACTGCTGCATTGCTTTAATCCCTGACCATATCAGATGTTTTGACATTGGGTCTTTATTGTTGTGTAACAGCGAGGCTGTATTCTATGATTCTCTCAATAAAGTTCCATTACAGCTGGTGTCCAGTAGAAATGACCATTATCTCTGTCACATTGTTTTAAACCTCTGGACGTGATGCACTGAATCAATGAATGAGACAGATCTTTCACATTCCCATAACTTTATGTTTACAACCCATTCAGTCTGATATGACAAGCCCTTTAGATCAGGGCTTCTCAAACGTGTTTTGCTGGGACCCCCTTTGGAAATTAATGCTTAAGTATTTGTTTAATAAACCATTTGCCCCACCCTTCTTAGATACAAACTTCATATTTGCTGGTTTTCGGGTCTCTTTTGATTTGATAGTTTTTCTCAGAACTGTTTTTAGACAGTTAAAGAAACCAATCAACAGTCTAGAACAAACCTTTAATCCATTCTTAAAACATTCTTCAAACAACTCAATTAAAGAGACACTTTATATTGTCTGTATTTCCTAACAAAATATCTTCCAGGTTTAATATCCAGTTATACTTGTTCTGTATCATCTCTCTATTGTTGTATCTGCATAGATCATTATTTGCCATGCTGTCAGGAAAGTGCTTCTGAAAAGACCCTGCTGAATTTTGTGACGAGCCACAGTTATCACAGCACCTGTCCCTTTAAGAAGATTGAGTTGTAATAACTGACGCGCACCACTGAGCACTTTGTTACTACAAAAGCCTGTAAAATAGTTAATGTAATTAATTGCTTTCTATATATATATATATATATATATATATATATATATATATATATATATTATTTATTTTATTTTTTTCTATTTGATAGTAACTCTGCTTCAGGGTGCAGGTGAGGTGGCCCCTGTATCACTGGTATCTGTAGTCTGGTAATGGTGCTTATTTCACTCTTTTATATATTCTTATTGTTTCTTCTCTATTTTGTTTATTTTGATTATTCTTATTGGTAAGGGTATTTCCCTTCCTGGCACCCCAAATGTATCTTTAAGTCTGCAGTCTGCAGTCATACAATTTGTCAAGACCTTTATTTTTTACTCCATACCCCAAATCCTGAAAGTTATAATATAGGTCAGCTTTTGCCATGATTATTGTTTGAAGATTTCAATATTATAAAGCCTGTTGTATGTTATCACCACCTTATTAGTATTACCATGTACTGTATGTACCGGCTGCTTTTCATTGTGTTCAGTGGCTACTGTCCTATAATAATCCATTAGTACAAAAAAATAGTACAAAATATAATGCTAACATGAAAACAATTACATTAGATCTAACGCTGAAAAAATAGATTGAATAGAATGTGAAACAGCACTGACCTGTGGCAGAGATGTTGGTGTAGTTCCTTTCCAGTTCTGAATACTTAGTCTGCATGTGTAAAACTGCAATGCAGAGTGCTTTTGTCAAAGAGTTGCACACAAACCCTGCCGTCTCTATACACTTACTGTGACACAGATGAATAGGTGTGATACAGACTGCTTTAGAATGGCCAGTCTTTTTTCATTGTTTGTACACATTAGCACATTAACTTCAGCTGTACAGCAGGATATAGGCAATTGATAAATAAACCCAGTGTTACAGATACATGAAGTGACTGAGCGGCTCAGAGTGAGAATTGTTCCCCTCACTGTGATCACTGTTGAAATCCGCTCTGCAGCTCTGAGCTGCTCAGGGGGAGCGGCTCTCAACATGCTGTTAACTGGGTTCTTTCACAGAGCTGCTCTGAGAGGCTCACTTACTCAACACACCCAGCATGTCTGTGAATCCTTACCCACTGGAAGATCATTATTTTTTGTAAAATGAACTATCATTTTTCAAACATTGTGATGCATTCACTTTACCAAATGTAATTATATAGTATCGTTTCGCAAGGCATGAGCAGAAACATAAGTAGCATCCTTAACTGAAATCCTACAAAGTTGTAATATTTCATATTGTGTGTTTCTGGTAGGCATGTAGATTTTTTTCTTAAGAAAATTCATGTTTCTATTAGAAGATCTCAATATTATAAAGCCTCTTGTATGTTATCACCACCTTATTAGTATTACCATGTACTGTATGTACCGGCTGCTTTTCATTGTGTTCAGTGGCTACTGTCCTATAATAATCCAGTAGCTCTGAACCAAAGAAATAATACAAAATATAATGCTGACACGAAATCAATTACTTTAGATGTAACGCTGAAAAAATAGATTGAATAGAATGTGAAACAGCACTCACCTGTGGCAGAGATGTTGGTGTAGTTCCTTTCCAGTTCTGAATACTTAGTCTGCATGTGTAAAACTGCAATGCAGAGTGCTTTTGTCAAAGAGTTGCACACAAACCCTGCCGTCTCTATACACTAGAATGTGAAACAGCACTCACCTGTGTCCGTGTAGTTCCTTTCCAGTTCTGAATACTGGGATTGGAGTTCGAGGGTCTGGAAGTTAGAAACTGCAATGGAGAGTGATTTTGTCAAACAGCTGCACACAAACCCTACTGTCTCTATACACAAGCTTACTGTGACACAGATCCATAATCACTATGAATAGTTATGATACAGTAGGCTGGTTTTGACTGTTGTGTAATACAGTACAGTATCCAGATTTGAGAGGGATCCACTGCCCTGCACACACAGCTTTTATTATGAAATACAACTTGACATTCATGAAACTGTTCTGGACTGGCGTGGCTTCTTTATTAATAATGTATCAAATTAGGATGAATGAATACCAAACTGTATTTAATTCTTCAAAACAGTCTCTGAACAGTACTTGGAAAGATGGCCACCGTATCATGTGACTTTGGTTTCTGGATGACAAAGCCCTAACACTTTGAGATACTGACTTCATACTTGGCACACATACAGTATGTATTCTGTGATTCCCGTGATTGATCATGGATGTCGTTCAAGAAAAATGAACTTTTTTGTGTAATTTTTTTTCAAAGCCTCATATCTCAAAGTTATTTAATATTTTCAGGGTTACATAACCTCTGCATGCTTAATGTGTTGGTGCCATATTGAGGTCATGTGACTTGAGGTTAAAGCTACGGACGACACTTTGAGCTACTGTCAATGTCTGGTACACAGCTGCATTCTTTGATTCTCTTATTTGCATTCCATTACCTTTGGTGTCCATTAAAAATGCCCCCTTTCACTGCTGCATTGCTTTAATCCCTGACCATATCAGATGTTTTGACATTGAGTCTTTTGTAGGAACAATTAAACAATTGATAATTTAATGTTTATCTGGGTTGATTAGCTCTCTTAGTAATAATATTTAATTGATGTGTTACAAAGATCAAGGATTTACTATGAACACACATACATGCGCAGACACAAGGAATGTGCGTGGTTCCTGGGAGTCCAGCACGCCACTTTGGCCCTCAGGGACGAGGCTTTTTGCAACGTCTACGCGGCTTTTCAGCCCCGGTGTTTCACAATAGGCTGGCTAGGGCTACGGGGACCTCAAGGTACAGATGGCCCTGGTCCTAGAGCTTTTGTTGAAGCAGGATGGCACCTATGGCTCCAGCCGCAGCCCCCCCAGTACCAGCCCCTGTCTCTCCCAGAGTGAGCAGGAAGCGCCATCACTGATGGCAGAGGAGGCTGCTATATCTGGGGTGAGGGCTCCTTCCCCACTGAGATGGAGGAAGGAGAGGAGTCCGGTCCATGTTCTGGACACAGGGTGTAGCTCCCTGCCCGCACCCTTTCCCAGCTTTCCTGGACTTTATGAAGTAGGTGTGCTCCTCTTGGGATCATCCAGTCTCGACGTCAAGCGTGTTGAAGCAAGCCTCACAGCTTGCTTCCTTGGAAGACGTGGATAAGCTGGGCCTGGCAGGGTTTCCCCCAGTGGATTCCACCATATCGGCCTTGGTCAAGGTACCACCGGTGGGGGAATTACCTAAGGACCCTGTGTGCCTGAACCCGCAGTGCAGGGTTATGGAGACACACCTCAAAAGGGCGTATGCAGCTGAGGTGCAGGTGACCCACCTTGCAAACACGGCGGGTAACTGACCGCCTATATGGACAGCATACTGAGGGAAGCCCCACTCCCAGTGCCGGTGGCTACCGAGTTGAGCCTGGCAAGCCTAGTAGTAGCTCAGAGACAGCTGTGGCTGTCGCAATCGACGGTCCCTGATGTTGATAAAGCAGCGCTATTAGATGCGCCGATATTCCCAGGGCATGCTTTTGCGCCGGCGGTAGTGGAGATCCTGCAGCGCTCCCACCGGGAACGTGAGGAGGAGTCTTGGCAAGTGGCCGCACTACTCCCTCCCCGTGGCTCCGGTGCGGGGTAGGTGGAGCTGATGGCAATCTCCCCAGGAACGTACTATTACCAGGAAGGCTCTCCTACAAGGTAAAGGGAAAGCAGGGCGTGGTGTGTCCACGCGGCCGCGCTATAGGAGGCAGTTCCAGGGCCGCTGCCCTAGGCAGCCGCCTCCGAGTGCTCCGCCCCAACTTCAGCAGCCCCAGCAGGGGCCCTTAAGGCTTGCGTCCTGACCCATCCATTTTCCATACACCAGCTGCAATACTGGCCCGCTTGCACCTTGGACATCTGGGTGCTCGTCACTGTGCACAACGGTTACGTGCTACAGTTCCACTTGGGACCTGCTCCATTTCGAGTGGTCATGAATACATCCATGACCAACCCTCTTCAGGTCTCCGTACTCCACAAGGAATTGGCTGCCTTACTGTGCAAGCGAGCCATTCGTATTGTAGACCCCACCTCCTATGGAGAGGGGTTCTACTAGAGATAATTTCAGGTTCTCAAGAAGGATGGCGGCTTTCGCTCCATCCTAGAATTGAGACTCCTCAACGAGTTTTTGAAGGTTCCAAATGCTGACTCAACGTCACATTCTCCAGTCCGTCGAGCCGTGGACTTATGGGATGCGTACTACCACGTTCCCATTCATCCCAAGCACAGGAAGTACCTCCGCTTCACCTTTCAGGGAAGCGTTTACAAGTTTTCAGTGTTGCTGTTCAGCCTCTCATTAGCTCCTCGTACGTGCGTGGACTCTATCCTGGCCCCCTTGCGGTGGCAGGGGATCAAAGTATTGAACTACCTCGACGACTGGTTAATGCCTCATACTTTCTCCAGGTTCTATCACCTTAACGTGATAGATCCTTCCTTGCCTTCATTAAGCATGAGGGTCCTTGAGGTTTCACGCTCGCACCTCTAACCTTGGGTTATGCGGTTCTGATGCATCCTTCGTATGCTGCCGTTCCTTCTCCCTCGCGACGGCTCTGGTATACTTTTCCATAAGTAATGTTTTGGTGGTCATCTTTGAATTGAAAGGGAACATTAGGTTACTTACTGTAACCCTGGTTCCCTGAAAGAGAAGGTGACCATCAACCAACTAGGTCACATCGGTCACCCTCACGGGTTAGATGCAAAAAGAGAACATGGCTTTTGTGGGATGACTGTTTAATCCCTTGGTAGGCAGGTTTGAGAACGTCACCCCAGGAAAGGGGCCTATCAGCAGCTCTGATATAAAGAGCTCAGTGAATACCTACCAATAGGAGGCATACCCCATAAGTAACGTTTTGGTGGTCGTCTTCTCTTTCAGGGAACCAGGGTTACAGTAAGTAACCTAACGTTTTTAACCCTGTTACTGAATCTGTCAAAACAACTCCCTGCCTTTGAATTCTGCACTCTGCTGTATTATGAATAATGTGTACACGTTGTGTTGTGTGCAATACTCACTGTAGACTGAGAGGAATATAATGGCAGCCACTGAGAGAGCGCACAGCCCTGCCAGGACCAATGCAGCCCATCTGTATGGAGGAGCTTTACCAGCAGTGGGGTCTGAGAGAGAGAGAGAGAGAGAGAGAGAGAGAGAGAGAGAGAGAGAGAGAGAGAGAGAGAGAGAGAGAGAGAGAGAGAGAGAGAGAGAGAGAGAGAGAGAGAGAGAGAGAGAGAGAGAGAGAGAGAGAGAGAGAGAGAGAGAGAGAGAGAGAGAGAGAGAGACCTCATTATTAATTATTAATGTTAGATTTATTAAAACAAATGTGTGTTACGGATCCTTTATATCTTTTAGTAAAATAAGAGAGAACGAGCACAGCATATTTCAGAATAAGTTTTTAAAGTGTATCTTTCTCTTTTTCAAAACACGTAATCATTGGCCAGTGTTGATCAGGGTTGCTGTTTTAATTTAGAAGTATGCAACACAGGGTGTTTCTTCTGTCCTGTATTGCACAAATTGGAACACCACAGAATTGCACATGTGCTGTGGTACATTTACCTTCCTTAAACACAACTTCTTCATTTTTTTTCACACACTCAAAGGCATGGATTTATTTTTATTTATTTGTTAATATTTTGTTTCTTGCCTCTAAAATCAAAATATTATAGGTTCTACTCATACAAACTGAATTATAGAACAATAGTTAGTTCTAAAATATCTAAATAATAATCTAGATACATTAGAGAATGATGGAGAACACACATGATAGGATATTCCCTTATAAAAGTTTACCATAGTGTACTTGCAGGGTCATTTTGCAGTTTTCCCATGTTGATACTATGCGTTTACCATAGTTTACCCTGGTTTTTCATGTTTTAAACTGATAAGAAATAAAGCATTATACAAATGTAGATGATATAAAGTATCCCTTCTACTTTTAAAAAGCTATATTTATCCCCCAGATTAAGTTGTGGAAAAAAGTAATGGAATACACAAGCACGAGAAACAATATTTTTTTTCTCAGTATGTGAATCAAATTGATTGAGCTTTAGTTTTCATTAGCTTCTGTTACTTGAAGAAAAAAAAACATTCCGTGAATGCAGAAACTTTTAGCAGTAGTTAAGTGAAGAGGGTACTTGGTACTTACCACCCTTTTCTGCTCCTGATCTCTTGCCCTGGGGCTGGTTTACTGTTGAGTAGAGATCCTCCGAGGGATTCTGCAGCCCAGTGTAAATGCTGTCCATCTCCATTGCTAGTGTTGTAGAGAAGTGAGGTAGAGAGGAAGTTCTGACTGTTATATTAACAGTGCAGACTCTGCAGGGCTGGACAGAGGCTAGAGGAAGTGGGGATTCACACTTCAGTCTGTGTGATGCAGTGTTACTGCTGCCCATCTCTGTAGCTATTGGGCTGTATGAGGAGTGAGCTACAGAGGACTCAGATAGGGGTTTAAAAGGTATTGCAAGTGGAATCTCTCTGCCATTCACTTTCAATAGGGGATCCAAATCCTCTTATCCTGCGATTCTAACAGGACACAGTACAGTTTGGATTGTGACGAGGTACATCCGCCCCTGTGTTTATTTGTATTATTATTATTTAAATGTATTTTGTGTTAAAACTCTGTTTATTATTATTATTGTTAATGTGGGTTTTGGGTTGGCAGGGAAGCAGATAAGTATCTTCCCTGCTAACAATAACAAGTGTGGAATGTGCCTGAGCCCGATTGAATGATTGACAAGCAATCAAGCTCAGGCACAGCTCGGGTTATTCAGAGCTGAACCTTAAAATTAAGAACTAAAAATATAGTAACAATTGCTACTTGTGCTGGCTTTACACCAGCGCGATACTCATTTGCTTCAGTGTTTGCTGGCTGTCTGTTTATTTTAACCACCATGCCGTTTTGTTTTGTGGAAAGTGTTTTGTTTCTGTTTAAATATTTTATTTTATTTCATTTAATAAATATGTGCGTAGTGCGTCAACCCATACTACTGGTGCCTGTGTTTCTTCCTGGTCTGACGTCACCCCCGAGTCATCCTACCACAGGATAAACAAACATCAAAAGGGGTCCCATTGATATAACATTCTGGTCTTGCTGCTTGTACAGTGCTTGAACCCGGTATGAGAAACAACCCACACACTCACACATTGAGGAAGGACTGCAATAAAACAAGCAGGAAACCTTTAAAGAGATCCACACTTTATTATTATATAAAACACAGCAATGTTGATGGCAGTTACAAAGAGAGAGAGCTTATACCAGATCACTCTGGTCTCAAGCATTAAAGCCAGAAAATATGCACATATATGTTTGTAATTTTTTAATAAAGCTAATACAAAGTAAGAAGAGGGATTGGAAAGCATTGGTTAGCTCTGTATTAAAATGTAGCTCAGAGTATGAGACCCGATTTCACCCAAGTGTGTGTGTATGGAACAGTGTAGTAAACACACACCAGGGAATTAAACTGTATGTGAACAGGATTGTGGGAACAACTCCTCTAACAGTAATGAAACTTGGTCAGGACATTCTTTAGCACAAGTTATTGAGATGATCACAATCTGGGTGTGTGGAGTTGCTGTTTCTCTTCATATGCCTCAGTTCCATTAGTCCCTGTATATTTGGTGGATGAAGGTCGTGGTGATCTGCTTTCTTTCTCTTTCATGACTCTGATCCTGTAGCTCTGATTGTGTATTGATAGCTGTGGCGGGGGCTGCACTGTAGGTTTGATATTCAGAATCAGGGTGTTTTCAGTCCTGTTTGGGGTCTAGCGATGCTGAGCTGCTACAAGCAGGGCTGTGAATGTGTGAGTCTGTTTGTATTTCAGTGGCAGCCTGTCTGCAGCACAAGGGTATCCAGATGTAGAGAATATTTAACCAGCGGGGATCACTGAGATAGTTTCACAAACCCTTCTGACTGACACAGAGCACCATGTATCACTCCAGCTCTGCAGGGAAGCTGCTTTGTAATCGATGACAACACAGTCTGCATTAGGATACTGGTTACCTTCAAAAATCAGTGTGTTGTCTGGTTCATTGACTTTCCAGTACCTGAAATAGACAAGTATTTAATAAATACCTTGCCATGATAAACCATACAGCAAGTGAACTGGGACCAGTGCCTCTGACTCTTTCAAATGTACAGACAGCGGGCTAGTTCAGCAGCCTCTCATTCATGCCTTTCACCTTCCTCTGGAGGAGGCCTGGGTTCCAGTCTTTTCACTTTCTGAACACTGGGACTGGAGCCTTCAGTTCAGAACGAGGTGGCACAGGAATTCACATTGAAACATTTAAATGAATAAATTAAAAAATACATAACTACAGGGTATATTGTGCATCAGGGTGTTATTCATTAGCACTACAGTATAGAGTGTCATGTTCTCACGTTGTGCTTGGAGGTGTGTTGTCCACCCAGAGAAACTCTCCCTCTGTGACCTCATCAGAGAGTCCAATCCAAAAGAAATCTCCGATTCCTCTGTGTATGAACTCCTAAACAAACCACAACCACCGTCAGCTGGACTCATCCCTGACATTAGTTTTTAAACTAAAAATAAAACTAATTACATTCCAGGGTAGAGCCAATAAGGTGTCCATGTCACATTCATCAAACCTGAAACTAAATACATCTGGAAGCAAAACAACAAAGTCAGTGTGACCGATTAATCACACCTGTTTGCTAGTGATGTGAAATTGTATTGACAGACAATTACAAGCAATACAAAGTATTAATATAATGCTATTTACTGCAAATGTTTCATAATGCCAGCTAATGTTTAATAAGCATATATTTAATACACATATATTTACTTACTTTTCCAACTGTACTTCGATTGAAAATATTTAGTATTATTTTAGTAAAATAATAGTTTGAAAATATTTGCTTGCATGTAATTGGAAGTTAGCCAAAGTGAGTCCTTTCAAATATGAAGTTATTTTTTGGTGTTTTATGGGTTGGGAGGGCTCACAATGGCTCTCTTTAATTGTAATGTTTTAGGGGAGGGAGGGGGAACTAAAAATGGAGGGTTTTCTTTTTAATCAATGGTGCGGAGGATGGGTTAAGTGTATTGTGCTTTTATGCAATTCATCATTAATCAATGTAAGACCCCTAGATTTAACGTGTCAGGTTGGAAAGTAACAGTAAAGTTATTCATCGTACCTGCTCTGCCTCGCTCTCTATAATCACCAGGTGCCCCCCCAGTGAAGTGCAGTTATAACGGCTGGAGGTCCAGTTCATTCTATCAGTGGAGTAGTAGTAGCACTTTCCATTGAACAGCACCCAGTTCACCTGACAGGCTTTACAAACCCGCTCTGCACAATGAGAGAAAAAAACAGTGATAATAATTAATAGAAGCAGTTGTCTATAGCGCTCCCATCTACAAGAAAGGGCTCTATTGCAAAGCTTTATTTAAAGAATAAAACAGAAGCCGGCAGAAGTCTAGAACAGTTTCATGAATAGAGTACAAAGTTATTGTGGCAAAGTGGTTAACAGTGTGCAGGTGATCAATAAACAAACAGACAATTATAAATCAGGTGCAATGTTGTTTAAGGTTTGTATTTTGTAATCCAAATGCCTGATGGCTAACAACAGTAAATAATAGCAATGTCAATGAGAAGCAATAGAGCGGCATGTATTGCTTATCGGTAATCCGCGGTTTGGCCCCGAAATAATAACAGTCCTGTTTTAATTCACCCACACCTAACACAAACACAAACACCAGTCCACAGTGCGTGCTCTAGTGCTCCTAGTGAAAATACAGTATTTTAGTGCAAACAAAGTGAAGTGTTGTCCAGGTTTGTGCTGGCCTTTAGCGACAGCTCCTGGGTCGTGTTTAGACGACAAAAAAACAAACAAAACACTTGCGATTTTCTCCACACAAAACATCCAGGTTCTTTTCTCTAACCAAAATGAAGGAACAGATTACGTCGCTTTATACCCTACTTATACTGTCACACATGACCCCTTGGTAAACAATTGCAGCCGCTCCTCCAATCCGTGGCTGCCACATCATTTCCCTTCCGGGTCGATGAGTTAACGCACCGAAGCTCTGCCCCCTTTCTGAATGACCGACTTCCTTTTAACCGTAGAAATGAAGTGTCAGGCCAAACAGTCCAGGGTACTCTGTTCCAGTTACTTAGCGCCCTCACAGGCCGGGAGGGAGATTTACCACCAAGAATTGTTATCTTTGTCACAGTTATTCATAAAAATAACATTTGAGTTTCATTTAACTCACAAGTTTAAGCTTTGTCACCTGGGGCCCTAATTATAATTTGTTCAGGACTGTTTCTAAAGCAAGTTTTGCTTAAATAAAAGTTACAGTTCATGAAACCCTTTAAAACTGTTTATTTGTTAGTTTCTAATTTTCTAAAGCCTGGTTTAACCAAAGAGAATGTGCTAGTCCTTAATGGTCCCTAAAGCAGTCCATTTTGTGAATAGCTTCCTATGTTTGGTAATCCAGCATCGGCTGAGTAAAAAAAAACAAGAGAGAGCATCAAGAGAGAAAGCACTGAAAACATACATGCACATTATTAATAACTTTACAGCAAGAAAGGCTTTACTTTTCAAAGCATGTCTTTACTCCAGGCCTTACCTAACTCCTGTGTTACAAACCCGTGAAACAAACAGCTTGAGAGAGAGCGTGCTTAAGAGAACTTGAATTACATACTGATGTGTGGTTCTATTGTCAAAACGAACAATGTTAATGAGAAAAATAAGCAGTTCAGGTTTGATCTAAATGACCGATTCATTATGGACTGAAGCATCTCGAGCTATAGACTTGAAGAAGGCCATTACTTACAAAGACATGAATGGACCAGCCCACCAATCCCACTCCTTGAAATAAGGACCCACTCACCCTTGGAAGAGGTGTCTGTGATGGGACAGTACTGGTCCAGTGCCGAGTATTTCTCCGAGATGTTGCTGTAGTTCTTCTCCAGTTCTGAATGCCGATATTGGATTTGTTTTCTCTCCACGGTCAAGTTAGAAACTGCAACGGAGAGCGCTTTTGTTCAGACAGCTGCACACACAAGCTTACTGTGACACTGAGCAATAATTGACACAGTATTTAGTTAATGCTTAAGTATCTGTTTAATAAACTATTGCCCCACCATTCTTAGATACAGACTTCATATTTACTGGTTTTAGGGGCTCTTTTGATGGGTTTGATAAAGTTTTGCTGAGAACTGTTTTTAAACTGTTAAAAAAAACAAAGGTCTGGAACAAACTTTAATTCATCGGAACTGACTTTGAAAAACAGACATACAGGTCATGACTAATGAACCCACTTTATGTACACGGTGCTGTGTGCACACTGCTGTATTCTCGTTAATGTGTAGACAGTGTGTTGTGTGCAATACTCACTGTAGACTGTGAGGAATATATTGGCAGCCACTGAGAGAGCGCACAGCCCTGCCAGGACCAATGCAGCCCGTCTGTATGGAGGAGCTTTACCAGCAGTGGGGTCTGAGGAGAGAGAGAGAGAGAGAGAGAGAGAGAGAGAGAGAGAGAGAGAGAGAGAGAGAGAGAGATTCCGTGTGAGCAGTCACCAAAAAGATGTGCTCCTGAAGAATTTGTATTTATACTATTTCTTAGTGAAATTGAATGCTAAATTAATAACACAAAGATATGTAAACAAATATTGAATTAAAATAGAAAATAAATAATTTAAACAAAAATAACAAGCACATGAAAACAGAAGAAAAATAATCAAACCCACCCAGGATCCACAGAGCAAAGGAAATAAACAGAAACACAGAGAGACAGAGGAGGGAAGAAGAGGAGAGAGAGGAGAGAATTAGGAAAGAAAAAGGAAGGAAGAAAGAAAGAAATCAAAGAAAGAAGAAAATAGAGGTAAAAGGTAAGCCTACAGTTAAAAATAAATAAAATAATAATAATAATAATAATAATATAAATTTAAAAAAAATACAAACAAATAATATAAACTAAAAGTTCAAGTGTAGTTACTCTAAAAGGTATAGTGATTCTAACTCGGTACGTTTACATGACAAAGCGTTTTCCGAAAACTAATGTTATTTAGGATATTTTTGCATGCAAAGTACTGTAGTACCCTAAGTACGATTTGAACAGACCAGACATTTTCTCTGCGATAGAACGGAGACCAATCCAAGTGCTTTATCGACGTTTCAGGTCTTAAATTCAAAGATTACTATCCTATACATCTTTTCAGATTCCCCACAATGTGCAATCAGCCTTTCCAACGGTTCATTCTGTAACACTTGTCTCACTTACCCTTACACAAATAGGCCTTGCACCTAACAGTAAGGGCCCTGGATTCTTATCTATTATCCCAGAACCAATGGTCCTTTTGTTTTTGCACACTGTTACCAGACATAAACTATCACACTTACTTTTCTTCTTTGGCGATGCCTCCACCTGATGGTCACGTGGTTTCCCTATTATTGGCACGCGTCCACAGGATCTTATATTCAACCATATAACAAATGCAAATTAAGCAAGAGCAATATACAACTAATAAAATCACACTCACACACAGTACTGAATTTTATATAAAAATAATCTTTATAAATGGGGATTCAAGTTAAACTAATATAATGAACTGCAGGTAAGTAAACTGTACATACAATATAAAAAATTCCAACCACAAAATACTTTCCCCAAAATGTAACTTTTTAAGTCACTAAACAGTAACTAAAAGCTCTATGCTTCAGTGGTATTTAACTCAAATGTACTCTTCCAATATATTCTATTCAAAATAAACGCTAGTCGAGTGCACTCCAGCCCCACGTGTAACACACATGTAGACAGACGAACAAACAAACACTGTTGCAGGCCTGAATCGTGGCTTGGGTACGTTGTGGCCTAGAAATAAAACAAAATGGCCCCTTCGCAAGCTTTATTGGAGATACACAGTTATGCTTGCTATTTTAAAACAAAACACTTTGTGGAAAAACTCACAATTCTGAAAGGCTTCTCCCAGTTGTAGCTCTCGGTTGCTTGCGGTCTCTGGATCACGGCAAACCTCTCTGTCGCCGCAGTCTACCTCGCTCTCTCTATCTGAAAACGTGGTCCTTCCTTCTGAAACACTGTCCAGCTGCCTCTCAATTGCTTCGTTTATTTTACAATCTAGTCACTGTCTCTTTACTTTCATTTCAAGCACGTATTAACGGTGCATAAACTTAAACTTTGCAATACAGTATGTTGTTTTAACAAGACTGTATATAACAATGCCTAAAGAAAATAACTCGCACTGAGTGACTATGTAAACTGACAGACCTACGCTGCTTAAAATAAAACACGAGCTTGGTACGTGAACTCAAAAGAAATAAAAGCAGAAGTAACAGAATACTCTTCTGAAACTTGTTTAAACTGAAGTACTGTCTACTAAAGTTTATAGGAATTTCCTGACTTAAGAAATCCTCACTTTTACTCTGCTGAATCACTTACTCTGTACTGCTCTATTCTAGCTCCCGTTGTTATTTTTTTCAGACTCCCCTCTATTCTCTTTTTTTTTTCAAAACTTTTCCCTGAGACTCCCTCCCACTCTGGCAGGGACGATTTGGCTCTCGGGAGATCAGTTTAACACACGACGCCTCATTGGCCATGAGAACACCTCTCCTCCCTCTGAGTCTGCTCTGCTGAAAACAGGTCCTAAAGCCATCCAGATATAGTCTATACAGAATTTCTGTATATACGTTAGTAGTATTTTACCACTGGGCTACATCCTCCCCCACTTAAAATGTCTGGTTGTCCCCAACAGACTAACTTTTAAGTACAACCACATTCACACAATACTCACATTCTCTCTTTATAATGGGAGATTTTGGGGAGGTGTCACGCAACACAGGATACGCCTAATCATTCACACCTGTACCACGATGCACAATCAATAGCGGTTCCTCCGTAGGAACTCCCGAACAACTGGCTTAATGGCTCTTCGGAGACATCTTCTACCTTCCCATTCCTCATCAGATTTTACCACTTCTTCATCCTCAGGTCCGTCAACCTCATGAACCTTCTCCGTCTCGAGCATTTCCATTACTGGATCCTGGTTTTCGTCATCTTCAGGTTCTCCAAGACAGTCTTCATCAGCCTCCTGTGCATCAACTGTCGGTTGTGATGATGATCGTCTGGGGTCCTCTCTTTGTGTAGGCCCCGGCCACACTGGTGGGTCATTCCAGTATCTTAGCATCTCTTCGTCTTCTGAATCAGATGAGTAAGATGCAACTTTCTTTGGAATCTCTGGTTCCATTGGTGAACTTTCTGGCTCACGATCAAGGCTGGCCCTGGCTCCTTTAAGTCCTTTATTAGTCACGGTGGGTTTCTGAGCCACCTTTGAGGGTCCAGGCATCCTCACCAAATGTCCAATGGGCAATAAGTGGTTCCGATGGAGTGTCTTCCAAGGACCACTGCCTCTTTCGGGTTTAACTCGGTAAACAGGTCTGGGAGCTGAGAAACTATCAAATGTGGAATAGACTTCCATCTATCAGCCAGCTTATGCTTCCCCAGGACCCCTAAATTCCTTAGTAGGACCCGGTCTCCCACTTCCAAGTGCTGTTCACGGACTAACCTATCGTACCGTTCTTTGTTCCGTTCATGGCTCTGCTGTGCATTTTGCATTGCAAGCCTGTATGCTTCTTTCAGTTCGGTCTTCATCCTCGATACATATTGCTGGTACTCTTCTTGAGTGTCATCGTCAGATGAAATGCCGAAACACAGATCCACTGGCAAACGTGCCTCTCTCCCAAACATTAGGAAATAAGGTGAATACCCAGTGGCATCACTCCTTATACAATTGTACGCGTGGACCAGTTGACTGATGTGCTGGCTCCACCGGTTCTTCTTGGATACGTCCAAGGTCCCAAACATGTCCATCAACGTTTTATTGAAACGTTCCGGCTGCGGATCTCCTTCAGGATGATACCATCCATCCCTAACAAACCCAACATTTCCTTGATGAGCCGACTCTCAAAGTCACGCCCTTGATCCGAATGGATTCGGGCGGGCAATCCATAGTACACAAAGAATTTCTCCCACAAAATCTTTGCTACTGTCAGAGCTTTTTGATCTCGCGTAGGGAAAGCCTGAGCATAGCGGGTGTAGTGATCTGTGACGACCAGCACTTCCAAACGATCCAACACCTTCAGTAGTCTCACCTCATGCTCCTCCAGAGTTCTCCCGAAGACTATGAGGTCATCCAAGTGCACTAGCACTTGTAGCAGGTTCATGTCTCCCACCACACTCTCCATAAGCCTCTGGAAAGTCGCAGGCGCTCCAGTGATTCCCTGTGGCATGCGCTCGAACTGATAAAATCCGAGCGGACAGATGAAAGCTGTTTTCTCTTTGTCTTCACTAGCCATGCCAATCTGATAGTACCCACTGCGTAGATCTAAGACCGAGAACCACTTACTACCTGACAAGCAGTCTAGGGCGTCATCAATTCTGGGGGTAGTGTATTGATCTGGGATGGTACGGCGATTCAGAGTGTGGTAATCAATACACATCCTTACCATTCCATGCTTTTTCCTGGCCACCACTATTGGAGAAGCGTAAGGGCTACGGGACTCCGTAATAATGCCAGCAGCTAGCAACTGCTGTAGATGGCGACGCACATCTTCAACGTCAGCTGGAGCTATCCTCCATGACCGTTCTCTGAATGGTCTGGGGTCACTCAGACGAATGCGGTGTTCCACTCCATTGGCGAGTCCAACATCCCATTCTTCAGTGGAGAAAACATTAAGCCTCTTAGCCAACTTATCACAAAGCCTCTTCTTCCAATAACAGGGAACTGGCGATTTACCGAAATCAAATAACTTTGTGTCCAAGGCTTTAGCAGACCTCATTGGCTTCTGTACTCCCGTCACACTGTCAACTTTATATATGTGAGCTAGTACAGTCCGGCTGGGTAGTACTACCGGGCGTGATGATTCATTGCACAACTGAATCACAACTTTGTTCGCTCTTATCGCTTTAGCTGGCAGAACCACACTGGGCACAAGCAGTCCTCCAGGTACACTCAAGTCAGGGGTTGTTTCAAGCACAAGAATGTCGAATTCTACGGGATAGAGCCACTAATCTCACACTCTATGTCAGAGACACTTTTAGGTTCGACAGTCAGAATGCCCTGCCGTCCCAGGTGTACATGTCCTAGGGGTTCTTCAGGCTTGAGGTCCACCTTCTCTCTTCGTTGGTAAGCTTGTGAGCACAAGGGGTGAATGTGCAACGTTTTCACGAAGTCAGGGCCCACAGCTTCGGCACACATACTCGCAAGTCGCTGGAAAAGGTTGGCATTCGTTCCTATAATCACTGGAATCTGGTCGTGATTTCGCGGTTCAGGACAAATCAACGCCAGCACAGAAATGGGCTCTTTGATTCCAACCACTTCTTTGGGGAGCTCTATTTCAGCTACAACATAGCCCTCATAGGGGTAGCTGCTCTCACTAAGCCCCCATAAGGCTAGGCCAGCAACAGGATGGACAGGCAAGTGTGATAGAAACTTCCGGTACCATCCCTGAAACACAAGTCACCTGTGAGCCGCTGTCTAGAAGTGCTCGACAGGGGTGACCTTCGATCTTTACAGAGACAACTGAAGTTGGCCCAATCGGTCCTCTCAGCATGCCAGGCATGTTGTCCAACTGTGAGGTGGCCTTCTTCACAGAGATCTTCGCTTCAGCATTTGTAGGAGGTGGTGTTCGGGAGCCTCCACTGTCTCCCCTGCGCTTCCGCATCGAACGAAGTAGCTTCTGGTTCACTCTGTTAAGATCTTCCGGGGCCTCACAATGCGTAGCAATGTGCCCGTCCTCTCCACACCGATAACAAAAGAAGGTGTCCCGGTCTGTGGAGTATTTCTTCTCAGGGGAAAAACTCTTGCGAACTGACTCTGGAGTCCTTTGACATGGTTCCTTTCTTACAGGGACCTCAGGTTTCACAGCCAACTAGCTAACCTGCTTCTGTAGCTGGAGAATGACCCGTTTAAGCTCTTCAGTCTCGCTCTTGGCTTCAGGAGGCGTTGCCAGACACTTAGCGAGGGTTTTCTCTCCATCCTTCGCAGGAGCAATAGGTTGTTCTTGCTTTTGCTTCAGCAAGGTTGCCATGTTGGTCTGTAACTCCTTCATCTGGGTTTGCAGTTGTTTCATTTCAGGGTGACTTGCATTGGGGTTTGCAGAGGTATACGCAAGGTTACTGCGAGCGTTCAATGTCTCTCGAGTAGCTTCCTGCTCCTCCTCCTCACGAATTTCCTTCAGCAGCGTCAGAAATGAGGGGGGGTCGTTCTTGCGCTCCCGCAGCCTCAGGCGCAGAAGCATGAGTTCTGACCGAGCTGCACCACAAATGATTTGGTCAAGTGCAATACCTCCCTTCCTTACTGTCAGCTTCAGCATGGGCTCCAAGCGTCTCAGGAATTCAGACAGTTTCTCAGTGGGCTGTTGCTGAGTGGCACGAAACTTGAAAAACAGGTCTTCACCTGAATCAGGACATCCAAATGTGGTTTCAAGGGCGTTGACATAGTCCAAGGGGCCAGCATTTGGATTAGCCTCCTGCACTGCTTGGAGAATGTCCAAGGCAGGGCCCTTCACACTCTCTGCAATCCGCTTCCGCTTCTCACGGTCAGTGCAGTCACATTCTCGAATCATCATCAGTGTTTGATCCCTCCAGCCATCAAAATCTTCCTCTCCTGCCGGAGTGGGTACAGTTCCTGAAAATACCCGCAATCTGCGGTAATAATTATTTCCGTTATCCGGCTTTGTCCCTTTCAGCAGCACCTTCTCCAAAGCCTGGAGTATGGCTTCAGTAGTATTGGCAGCCTTGGCATCCTGCTGAGTCAAATTTACACTTTCAGACATAAGCGGCTCAGTAACAGTCCCCTCTGCGACTTCTATGGGAGCAGGGGTAGCTCTACCTGCCACAATTATACTCCAAGGGGCAGCGCCCTCCACTGGTAGCACTTCAGTGGGGACCCGTCCTACATCAATTGTCTCGCGGCACTCGCATAGTACAACGAAACTATCTAGTACTGTATTAAACATTTGCCCACGCACTCTCACGCGACCTAACACCCGAATGGTGCCCAGTACCTCCTCCACCTGACTAACCTCAGTGCCCTTTGGCACTCCAGTAAACAGAATGGCCTTGTTCACATTTACACTTTCTCCGCGGCGCCATGCAATCAGCGCACCTTGGTCTGGGCGATTCAGAAACATTTTGAAAACTGTAAACAATACGTGCAGTACGCGATACGGTAACGGTGTACAGGGGGTAGATCCCAGCGGAGCCTCCAAAAAAGATGTAACACTTGTCTCACTTACCCCTACACAAATAGGTCTTGCACCTAACAGTAAGGGCCCTGGATTCTTATCTATTATCCCAGAACCAATGGTCCTTTTGTTTTTGCACACTGTAACCAGACATAAACTATCACACTTACTTTTCTTCTTTAGCGATGCCTCCACCTGATGGTCACGTGGTTTCCCTATTATTGGCACGCGTCCACAGGAACTTATATTCAATCATATAACAAATGCAAATTAAGCAAGAGCAATATACAACTAATAAAATCACACTCACACACAGTACTGAATTTTATATAAAAATAATCTTTATAAATGGGGATTCAAGTTAAACTAATATAATGAACTGCAGGTAAGTAAATTGTACATACCATATAAAAAATTCCAACCACAAAATACTTTCCCCAAAATGTAACTTTTTAAGTCACTAAACAGTAACTAAAAGCTCTATGCTTCAGTGGTATTTAACTCAAATGTACTCTTCCAATATATTCTATTCAAAATAAACGCTAGTCGAGTGCACTCCAGCCCCACGTGTAACACACATGTAGACAGACGAACAAACAAACACTGTTGCAGGCCTGAATCGTGGCTTGGGTACGTTGTGGCCTAGAAATAAAACAAAATGGCCCCTTCGCAAGCTTTACTGAAAATACACAGTTATGCTTGCTATTTTAAAACAAAACACTTTGTGGAAAAACTCACAATTCTGAAAGGCTTCTCCCAGTTGTAGCTCTCGGTTGCTTGCGGTCTCTGGATCACGGCAAACCTCTCTGTCGCCGCAGTCTACCTCGCTCTCTCTATCTGGAAACGTGGTCCTTCCTTCTGAAACACTGTCCAGCTGCCTCTCAATTGCTTCGTTTATTTTACGAGCTAGTCACTGTCTCTTTACTTTCATTTCAAGCACGTATTAATGGTGCATAAACTTAAACTTTGCAATACAGTATGTTGTTTTAACAAGACTGTATATAACAATGCCTAAAGAAAATAACTCGCACTGAGTGACTACGTAAACTGACAGACCTATGCTGCTTAAAATAAAACACGAGCTTGGTACGTGAACTCAAAAGAAATAAAAGCAGAAGTAACAGAATACTCTTCTGAAACTTGTTTAAACTGAAGTACTGTCTACTAAAGTTTATAGGAATTTCCTGACTTAAGAAATCCTCACTTTTACTCTGCTGAATCACTTACTCTGTACTGCTCTATTCTAGCTCCCGTTGTTATTTTTTTCAGACTCCCCTCGATTCTCTTTTTTTTTCAAAACTTTTCCCTGAGACTCCCTCCCACTCTTGCAGGGACGATTTCCATTGGCTCTCGGGAGATCAGTTTAACACACAACGCCACATTGGCCATGAGAACACCTCTCCTCCCTCTGAGTCTGCTCTGCTGAAAACAGGTCATAAAGCCTTCCAAATATAGTCTATACAGAATTTCTGTATATACGTTAGTAGTATTTTACCACTGGGCTACAATTATGTTCTATATTACCAGTTTCTTTTGCAGACATTATTTTAAATGATCACGTAATTTTAAAGCTGGAAAACATGTGCTGCTTCAGTATGGGCTATTAAAAAAATACATACGGACAAATATTACTTGATCCCGAACTTTTATTATTATTATTATTATTATTATTATTATTATTATTATTAGTAGTAGTAGTAGTAGTAGTAGTAGTAGTAGTAGTAGTAGTAGTAGTATTTATTTATTTATTTATTTATTAGCAGATGCCCTTATCCAGGGTGACTTACAGTCGTAAACAAAAATAAATTTCAAGAATCACAGTACAAGTATTAATACAATTAAGAGCAAGATAAAATACAATGACTTTGGTTCTAGCAGGTACAAGTATATGACAAAATACGATTCAATAACGGAGCAAATGGATGCATGCAGACAGACTACATATTATTATTATTTTCTGTTTTCTAAAACCACGTGCAGGAATGAAGGTCGGAGTTTGCACATGTGCAGTAGTACGCTATCGGAATAAGTTTTCCGAAAAGTGTGTTTACATGATATACATTTGGTTCGTTTTCGGAACTGAATTGGAAATTTCTAGGTGCTGTTTTCCGAAAACTGACCTAAGGAATATTCCGATACATTTTCCGACAAATGTGTTTACATGACTTTTGATATCGGAATTAGTTTTCAGAATTTCAAAAAACCAGTGGCAGTTGGAAGTGAGTTTGAAATTGGATCTTTAAGTGTAGCAATTTGTTGTGGTTACCATGGAGACCAAGCAGAGTGCAGGCAGCAGGGAGGTGCAGTACCCTGCAGAGCTGAGCAATGCACAGACCAGGAGGCAGCACAAGCTGAGTGTGCAGAGAGACAACTCTGAATGCCTGTACTCCGACTACACGAACACAGGAGGCAAGAGGATAAAAAACAACCTCATCTTCCACACTGAATACCCCCAAACCTGGCACGCTGCTATATGTAGCAAGCACGGAAACATTAAAAAAAGAGGAATCTGGCACGGAAGACAAATTACCGTGGGAGATGACTCAGACCCAGACAGCACAGTCCTAACTATAAACATATACCACAATGGGACTGTGGTGATCCAGGGAAATGAGGCCAGCCTTTCAACCCCTGAAAGAAGAGGTAGAGAGAGAAAAAATACACCCAGCAACCACCGACCCTGACGACCCCGGCCCTGAAAACACAGCACCAATCACAGCTGACACACCAACGCCAGCCAGCTGCCCAGCTGCACCCAGCACTTGCGGGAGAGCCTGGCCCAGCTCGAGCTGGAGTTCGCTGAGTTCAGGGAGCTCACCCTGGCTAGCTTGTCTGAGGCCAGCCTCACCCAGCAGCTGCGAGACGAGGTGAGCCAGGTGAAGAGAGAGAGCAGGGTGGCCGTCGGCGAACTGATTACCGAGGTGAAAAACCTGCAGCTGGAGAACGAAGGCCTGAGAGCCCTGCTGGCTAGTGTCATGGAGGACATGAAGCGCAGAGAGAGGACCCACACCAAGGAGCTGCAGGGGCTGAGGGAGCAGCTCCACAGACACACAGCCACCCCCCCGCGCCACCACACACAGCACAGCCATCACACCCCCTACCTCCCCCCTCACACACAGCGCCCCCCCTCACACACAGCGCCCCCCTGGCACACTGCATCGTCATCCACACCGGCACCAACGACCTGGGCTCCCTGCGCCAGCACACCGGCACAGCCATGAAGAAAGTGGCAGAGAGAGACTCGCTGGAGTTCCCCGACTCCAGAGTGGTGCTCTCCACACTGCTACCACGAGCCGACACTTTAAAATTTAAGACCCATTTTCACATCAAGTATACCAAATGTAAATACTAAAATTGTGACTAGTCTAATACCATCTAACAATTATTTATTCAAGCTGTATGAATTGTAAAATAATCGAACATTTTGATGCTAGTACAATACATACAGTACCAATGCAATGATAACAGTTGATGACAAGAGTTATTGTTCAATCTTTCTTTAATCAATAGAGCAGCAGTTCATTCCAACTCAATTATATATGAAATCTTAAATGACATTAAGAGCTGTCAAAGCTGAAAAAAACAGCACTCTCACTTGACCTACGTTCTGACACGTTATAAACATTCAATTAAATATAGTTTGACAATATATTATATATAGAGAGAGAGAGCGAGAGCGAGAGAGAGAGAGAGAGAATATCCTGGAGATAACATAACAGTTTGGACCATTAGCATTGTTTAGCCATCAGTATCAATCGAATTTAATCTTAAAAAAAAAAAAAAAAAGTCCATTGCATTGTTTTTTTTCTATACATTTGGAATCACTCATTGTTTTTTACAACAACAAAGAGAGGCTCGAACGAGTGGTATTTGTGGAACTAATCCGTTGTGTTTATTCAGCAACACATAGGCTACAACTAGTAGTGATTCATTTTATTTATTTTTTTGCTTGGCAGACTTACACAAGGTTACGTGTTTTCAATCGGGAGACGCAGCGCCACGCACACGTACCGACTGAGCTACGACTTCTCACTGTAGATCGGGGGATTGCAAGCTACACACACTATACAAGATATCTTGTCGCGGACTGCGCCTATTTTCATTGCAGAATCGCAGACATCATTCGGGAGAACCATGGACTCAAGCGAGGAGGCGATCGCTGTTGTCATTGTTTTGCACAGGTAAAAGAAGAAAACGCAGAGAAGATCCATTTGGACGCGCAATTGGCTTATGTAGATTTTGCTATTAATATTTTTCTCTGATATGAAAAAAAAACATTAAATACTAGAAAAATATTCTCATTAAAAAATATATTTAACTTGCTTCCAAACTGGTTTCATTATGACGGTGCACAAGAAATGGCTTTAAGAATTCAAGATTCTTTCAAATCAACTTCTGCCTGGAAGTGAGGTCTTTTGCCCCAATCCCACTGTGTGTGACGAGGATTCGGCAGCTTTCTGCTTGTGTTTGGACTTTACCACTGACCAAAAATAATTATAAATACATATTACAGTATCATTATTCGTATCGATATAATTGAAAGCATACAGTAATGCATTGTGAATATTTAAGCACTATGTGTTTTAATAGGACCGTGGATATTGCTAATGTCATACTCTGCAAATTCCAGCATGAGAACTTATACTTCAGGGACATATACTGCACAAATGTTCAACATTGCGATAACAAAAAAAAAAAAAAAAAGTTTCTAACAGTTGGGCTATAGCAATGTCAATATTTATTTCATTGACGTCTGTGCTCTGAACCAACTCGAGTCGAGGTGCATCCAAAATAATAAAATCGAATCTGTTCAAAAAGCGCAACACTCGCTCCTAGTACAAAATATTTATTAGATTAAAAGATTGGCCGTCAAGCGGTCGGTCGTCAGATGAATAATTTGAAGACTTTCATAAATATTTTGTACTACGAGTAAGTGCTGCGCTTTTGAACAGACTAGAATACAACTTTAATAGCTACTACAAGTTTGTTATAGGTTGAAATATGAAACAACGTAATCTACATTCTCTATTTCTCACACACACACAGACGCGCATCCCTCCCCGTATTTGATTAAATTAGCAATATAAGGGGTTTGAAAGGGATATCGAATACGAGTGACTGTAGAAATTGATTCTAATGAGAGCACACACTACCACACACAGTATCTGCTTCGGCGTTAACAAGTTATAACAATTATTTACTTAGGTACCTGAAGTTCCAAAGGAATTCCCTTCCATCTTTGCTCCTTCAATGAGCGATCATGATAGGAAATGTCACTTATGTCAAAGACACACGGGTGTTCCTGCCACATCTCCACCATCCTTTCCTCAAGTTCGAGGCTCCACACCTTGCGGGGCACAACATTTCTCTTCGTCGCCATTCCTGCTAGCTCGTCCTATTGGCTACTGGCTGCTCTGCCTCGGAGGTGTCAATCACCGGGCTACGTGTATCAGTTTGGACGGCAGGGATTCCTATTGGTTAAGAGAAACAAAGTGCTACCTAGCAATAGCCAATCGAGTGTGTTTTGAAAAGCAGTGCCCACCCATTGAAAGAACGTTAATGATGTGAAAACGGCAGGTTTTTTTTTTTGAAGTGTAAGAGGAAGAAAAAAGGTTAAGCGGCATTTTTTTCTTAAAAATGGGAATAATATTGTATTCATTTTTTAATACATAAAACCAAAACCCCCACTAATTGAGCTCGCTAGTAGTAGTATCAACTCGAGGAGACGGCAACATCTTTACAATACCGTTTCAAATAAAAATTCAAATGCCTAAAGTTTTAGACCAGTTCTAGTAGTACATAGACTTTCTGATGATCTGCATTGGTGTATGTGCTTACTACATTTCACTTCATTTGACTGAATCCTTTGTGTGACGAGTGTGCACTGATAATACTTCTTTGGTTCGGTAAATTAATAAAAGTCAGTGATGAAAAGTGTAGTCGGTTTATAGTCAAAATCTAAATCTTGAACATTTGCTGTGCATTGTTCGTGCTGATATTTTCGAGTTTATTTGTTGTATGTTTTCATTTACTTATAATCACGTTTGCTAGCGATCATTGTTTAGGGTGTAGGGCGTTTTCTTATTTAATACTCGGATAAGCATGGCAGTTTTCAGAACTTGATCTCTGGTATCGTGTTTTTTAGTTTTATAGAAAAAATAATTTAAGACCTTTTTAAGACCTTCAACTGAAAATCGGTCATATTTAAGACCTTTCAAGGCCTTAAAAATTGAAAAACTAATTTAAGACTTTTTAAGGATCCGCGGGAACCCTGATATGTGTATATACTGTATATTATATATATATAGTTAAGTACCAAAATCTATTTTTGTGTTGCTGTTTGCATTGTATTTCACTATAATTAATAAGTATAAAACAAACAAAAAATTTATATATATATAAATGAAAATAAACATGAGGTCTTTTTCAGTCAGTTGTTGAAATATACAGGGTTAGTATTCCTCGGCTTTCGGGCTGAAGAGCACAGACCCTGAGTTTTTAACAAATGTAGATAACTTAGACGTTATCATTTTGTTAGACGTAGTGCCGCACAGACGTGATCACTCACTGCCCCTCAGGCTACAGGGAGGTAATAGTGCCCTCTATCAAACGGAGTACTGTCCGGTGCAGCAGGGACTCAGGGGGGATTATAGTGTGGTACAGAGGGGAGCTCGCCAACTACATCAGCCCAGTCAAACAGGGCCAAACACACACATGGCTCAAAATTAACAAGGGACTAGCGCAGTGTGAAAATGATATTTACCTGTGTGCAGCATACACGCCTCCTTCTGAATCCCCCTATTATAATGAAGACTATTTTAACATCCTCCACACAGAGATCAGCCATTTCCAGGCCCAGGGGAATGTGCTGCTCTGTGGGGATTTCAACGCCAGGACAGGCTCAGAGCCTGACTGTATAAACACCCAGGGAAACAGCCATGTATTTGGACAGAGCCCTCTGTACCTCACACCCACCACAATCCAGAGAAACAACCCTGACCGTGCCGTGAACAAGAACGGGAGAGAATTAGTGCATCTCTGTCAAGCCCTGGGTCTGTACATCGTTAATGGCAGGATCAGAGGGGACTCTAGGGAGGTTCACGTTTTGCTCAGCTCTTGGGACAAGCGTAGTCGACTATTGCATCACTGACATGGACCCCTCCTCTCTTAATGCATCCACTGTCAGGCAACAAACCCCTCTATCGGACCACAATCAAATCACTGTGTTCCTGAAAAGAAGAGGTCAGCCCAGCAACACATACACACACAGCCCAAGCTGTACAATGTGAATCAAACATACAGATGGGCTTCAAATAGTGCAGAGGAATTTAACAAGGCCATCAGTTCTACTAAAATAACTAACCTCATGAACACTTTCCTCAACACACAGTACCAACCAAATGTGTCAGGACTAAATCTGGCAGTTAAAAGACATCAATAAGATATTTGAAAATGCAGCCACAATGGCAAATCTTAAAAAGAACAAAAAGAAAATACAGCAGAAACAAAAACACAAACAAAGCTGGTTTGATGATGAGTGTAAATCTATTCGAACAAACCTAAGAAAATGATCCAATCAAAAACACCATCAACCACAAAACCCAGATTTACGCCGGAGGTACTGTGAGACCCTCAAATAATACAAACACACCCTGACACAGAAAAAACAAAAACACATCAACAAAACCCTCACTGACATAGAACAAGCTGTCGACAAAAAACAGTTCTGGGAAATGTGGAACAATTTAAACTCGACAAAAAAAACAAGAAATGACAATACAAAATGGAACAACCTGGAAAAATTATTTTGAAAACCTTCATAAAGATATCCCTCAAAAAAATCTAACAGATACACAAAATGAAATTAGAGAAAAACTTAATTTACTAGAAAAATCAATTAAAGATAACCAAAATCCAATTGATGCTCCAATCACCCCACAAGAATTAACAAAGAAGCTCCAGGCACTTAAACCTGGAAAAGCCTGCGGCCCTGACAGCATCTGTACTGAGATGCTAAAACACAGCAGCCCTAAATTACAGGAAGCAATGCTTAAATTGTTCAACATAGTACTAAGTACTGGTTACTTCCCTGACATCTGGAACCAAGGGCTTATATCCCCAATTCACAAGAGTGGAGACAAATTCGACCCCAACAACTACCGGGGCATCTGTGTGAGCAGTAATCTGGGGAAGGTATTCTGCAGTATCATTAACACCCGGATACTGGCCTTCCTTACCGAACACAATGTCCTGAGTAAGAGTCAGATTGGATTCCTACCAAACCATCGCACAACCGACCATATCTACACCTTGCACACCCTAATAGATAAACATGTACACCAAAAAAGTAAGGGCAAAATTTTCACCTGCTTCATTGGCTTTAAAAAAGCCTTTGATTCATAGAATTATAGAATTCTTCAAAGTGGTATAGGGGGTAAAGTCTATGATATAATAAAGTCAATGTACACAGAAAACAAATGTGCAGTGAAAATTGGCAACAAAAGGACAGATTTCTTCACTCAGGGGCGGGGGGTGAGGCAGGGCTGCAGTCTGAGTCCAACACTATTCAATATTTATATCAATGAGTTAGCAACGATGTTGGAACGGTCTGCAGCCCCTGGCCTCACATTACATGACACTGAAGTCACGTTCCTGCTCTACGCAGATGACCTGCTCCTGCTGTCACCCACAGAACAGGGGCTGCAGCAGAGCCTGTCATTGCTGGAGCAGTACTGTCATTCCTGGGCCCTGGCAGTAAACCTCAAAAAGACCAATATAATGATTTTCCAAAAAAAGGCCAGATCTCAGGGAAACAGATATCACTTTACACTCGGCAACACCACCCTAGAGCACACCACCAGCTACACTTACCTGGGTCTGACCATCAGTGCGTCAGGCAGTTTTAACCTGGCAGTGAATGCACTAAAAGAAAAAGCCAGAAGAGCTTTTTATGCCATCAAAAGAAGATTCTATAAAATCAATATACCTGTCAAAATCTGGCTAAAATTAATTGACAGTGTTATCCAGCCCATTGCGCTGTATGGTAGTGAGGTATGGGGTCCTCAGTCAACAAGACTACACTAAATGGGACAAACACCCAATCGAAACCCTGCATGCTGAACTATACAAGAATACACTGCAGGTGCAAAGAAATACACCAAACCACGCATGCAGGGTAGAATTAGGCCAATATCCAGCTCTTATTAATATAAAGAAAAGAGCACTCAAATTCTGATTGCACCTTGAAAAAAGTGAACCTGACTCACTCCAGTACAAGGCCCTCCAGACCCAAGAGCTCAGCCCTGAAAAGAACCCCCTATGCCAGCTGGCTTTGAAGACACTCTTTAATACTAATTCCAACCAGCTTCAGGTCAGCACTGCTTACCAGCCCCAATCAGAGTAAACCAAATAATAAAACAAACCAAAAATTCCTATCTGGAACACTGGGACACAAATAAAATCCCAAAATAAACTTGATTGCTATCGGGCCCAAAAAAGAAACTACAGCCTAGCAGAGTATCTCTCCACTGTCAGAGATACGAAGCAGAGACAGATCCTGACCAAGTACAGTCTCAGTGACCACAGCCTGGCCATAGAGACAGACAGACCTGGCTGCCCAAAGAAGATTGGCTCTGTGGTCACTGCGAGACAGGAGAGGTGGAAACTGAGATGCACTTTCTCCTACACTGTATAAAATACAGCCAAATCAGAGAGTCATTCTTCAATAAAATACAACAAAAATATCCTGTTTTCAGACAACTGGCAGACGCAGAGAAACTTGCTGTCCTCCTAGGAGAGGGACACACAGCTCCACTGGCTGCCAAATATGTAGCCACCTGCCACAACCTGAGGTACACGCAGTGGCAGGGCACAATTTAATAGTTTCAATATTATTATTTCAATATTTATCTTAATTTCTGTATTATTATTATTTATCTTCTATATATGCATCTGTTCGTAATATGTATGTAATTGCTTTGGCAACACTGTGGAAAATAAGTCATGCCAATGAAGCACTTTGAATTGAAAAAAAAAATTGAATTGAGTGAGAGAGAGAGAGAGAGAGAGAGAGAGAGAGAAAGAGAGAGAGAGAGAGACTTTGACTTTTGAGATCCTTTCTTTGAATCATTAAAAATGAATCTAATAATCCACAAAGCAAAACAATAAAACACTTAAAGATCCTTCTAACACACCATTTTAACTATAAAAATAAATTACACTAAGAAGATCTGTAGCGGGTGTTTAGGTAGGGCTATGTATTTTTACTTGCATTCAAATCACAGTTTTTAAATGTGTAATCTAAAGAGCCAGTTTGCCAGGTGGGTTTGTGTGTTTTTGTTTTGTGTTTCCTCTTGTCATTTAGGCTCTGATATCATGTATTTCTGCGATGTTGTTCTTTCGCTGGTCCAGCCTTGCAATCTGCTTGCAGCTTGGGTGTCTCTGCTTGATTGACCTGCATACTTGTTGCCTTGGCAACTACTAATACTGCTCTGCTATTGGTTCAACTGTAAGAAGCTATTGAAGCTCAGCCTATCAACTTTGACCCACTGCATTTAACTTTGCTGTTTGGTTACCGGTAGTGGTAAGCCCTGTCTTGGGAGATGAGTATTTCATGTTTGTGTATTCTTTTTTTTAGGGTATTGCTCACTCTTCGCTCTGCGGAATGCTTATCAGTAACTGTCCGTTTTGCATTGCATTGTATTGCATGGTTTGGCTGGAAATTGTTTTGGTTTGTAGGGTGGATGGTTTTAAAACTACCACCCCTCTTGGTATAGATACTACGTGCCAACTGTTTTGTGTATTTTAAACTGTTATATATATATATATATATATATATATATATATTGTGCAATATGAAAGCTATTCAATTGTAAAGATACGTTTTTGAAGATAAATGCTATTTTTAAACTATATATATATAAGAAAAAAGAGAAGAGTATATTTCAGGTACTTAAAAAGGTAGAATAATTGATTAATTATCAATTGTTTTTTTGTATTCAGCCGATGAAGGATTTGTAGTCCGAAACATCCTGATAATTGATTTGTAATCAATTATTCTACCTTTTTAAGTACCTGAAATATCCTTTTCTCTTTTTTCTTTTTTCTTAGTGATCATTTTGGTGCACAGCAGTTTTCCTTTTTCTCAAACTTTTAAATTTATTAATGGTTTGTGTGGATTTATTTCTGTTAGTTGTATTCAGAATTCTCAATTGTTTAGTTGAGTGTAATACAATACTGATACAGATTAATTTTATATGGAACATTTTGAAATCCAATAAGAACTTTCTGTTAACTGGCTACCTCTTGAGTGTTTGATAGTATTGTTGTCTGAAACCTGTACATTCATTTTAACTTTAGTAACTATTTGTTAGCTATTGCTGAATTTTGCACAATTATATTGCAGTATTTAATTGTTTCTTTTAAAATAAATACATTGTTTTGACAATTCCATTTTGTCTCCACCTCCTTGCATGGTGACTATACACTGTTGCTTACCCAATTAAAGATCCTTCGTAGTGGGAACTCCAAGGTAAATTTAACCCTTCGCAGTCCATTTATTAAATGTGCGTCAGGCGTGTCACGTCCAATTTATTTTCACCAGCGCAGTTAATTTTAGACGCGCTGTTTAAAAGTATTTTTTTTCACAGTCAAACGGGTTAAAAAGGCCCTGCATATCAACAAAGCACTCACTAGGCATCTCCAGCCCCGCCCCACCCTTTCGTTCGCTATACCTTTCACCTATGTAAGAAATAAATAATAATAATAATAATAGTCGTACATACCGATCAATCATCTCCTGATCACTCGTTTTATCACCAAACTCCTCAATAATGCAATCCAAGTCATTATTTTATTACTATAACATCTCAAAAAAGCTCTGCAAATGTCTGTGTTCTCTGTGCGCTGACTCACAGTCAGCCAGCTTGTTTACTTATTACCGCCCCGTTATCGGATACCAGGGCCATGTATGACTAATCATGAGATACAGATTTTTTTTTTTTTTGTTTTTTTTTTGTTTTTTGACTTGTCTCGGCTCCTGTCGCTTCCACTCGGCCATTGAATGGTTTTTCGGCTTTTTCCGGAGAGAAAACAATTAGAAACCCGTTTTTTGCGTTTCTAAAATGATGTCGGACAGGGTCAGGGTCCGACAGTGGACCTGATAGGAATAATTGCAATGTCGGACATAGGACCGCAAAGGGTTAAAGGTACATCAGAGGACCTTGCCCTCTTTAAACACAATGTGGCGTAGTTGGTTTTGGGTCATAGCACCATTTGAATAATTTTACCCCTTGAAGCGGTGTAACCACCTGTTACAGACCAATAAAAAAAAAACTATTCCTTTTTTTTTTTTTTAGTTAACACACACTGGATCCCATAAAATAAAATGTTGAGCTCCCCCCCCTGGAGTCACTGAGCACACAGAGTTTCCCACACACCACTGCTCTTGGAAACCTACCGGATTCCTGACCATCTTAAAATAAATACTGACCAGCAGCACCCAAAACAACCTCACCAGGTCAGTCAGCCCCGTCCCCAACAAGTGATTTTTCCTTGTTTTCAAAATGGCCAGTTTGGCCTGTCCAACAATAACTTTCTAAAAGGCTCCTGTCTCTTGTTCTGACACTGTAGGGGATGCCGAAAATAAACAACTCTTTGCTCAATCCCACCTCTGGAGACTGCAAGAGATCCTGCAGCAGATGGAATAGTGGCTCCAACCTTCCACAATCACTGTAGGCGTGAAAGATTGTCTCCTCCTGCCCACAGAAACAGCACTCGCTACTAATACTGGGGTCAACTCTGTGAAGAAACCTTCCTGTACTCACTATACAGTGAAGAAGTCTCCACTGAGATCCCCACCTCACTTAGACTGTGGTAATTTATACAACATTCTCCAGACAGGCCTTATGTCTCCCTCAACAGAGAGATGAGCCCTCCACTTAGTGTCAGTCAGCCCCTGCAGCTGCCTGAAATGGGCAGTCATCACTGGGGGCTCACCCGGCAAAATTCCAACACTGACACACTCACAAAATACAAACACACGACTTCCACTCCTACCCTACGACTCCTCACAAGCTCCGCCCACAATCCCACAATCCGCGAGAGAGAGAGAACAGCACAGCGTTGATTCACACACAACATGCACAGGCACACAGGGACAGCCCCAGAGCCGTATCACTGCACAGTGTTCTAGTCAGCCAACAGTGCTTGTGCTAGCATCCACATCCCTCCACCCCCCTTCACCGCCTTTACAGCTGCCCCTAGGCTTGTTCACATGGGGTCTGTGATCAGCCTAAAAGATCCATGTGGTGATAGTCTCACTAAGCCCAGGTATAAGGGTCCAAACTGTCTCAATGTACTGAGCTCATTTCTGCTACTCAGAAGTTTAAGTTCATAGTAAGGTGTGCTTGAATTCTTTTCATGCTAATCATTTTAGTGTTTCTCTTTTTCAAAACATGTAATCATTGGCCAATGTTGATCAGGGTTACTGTTTTAATTTAGAAGTATACAACACAGGGTTGAGGTTTCAGTGGCAGTAGTTCCATTTTCTCAGAGTTTCTTCTGTCCTGTAACTGGAACACCACAGAATTGCACATGTGTTGTGGTACATTTAACTTCCTTAAACACAACTTCATTTTTTTCCCTCACACTCAAAAAGGCACACTGTACTTCATTTTATATATATATATATATATATATATATATATATATATATATATATATATATATTTAGTTTACCTGTTTAAAATATTTTGGGTTCTAGGCAAAGAATGATTTTTTTTTCTGTTCCTCACAGAGAACTTTAGTCATTAATATTCTAAATGATCTAAACAGAAACAATAGAGATTGATGGCGAACACACATAATAGGATATTCCCTTATAAAAAAGTTTCCCATGGTGCATTTGCAGTTTTTCCATGTTTATACTATGCATTTACCATAGTTTACCCTGGTTGGTCATGTTTTAAATACATAAGAATTAAAATATTATACAAATGTACATTATATAATGTATCCCTCCTACTTTAAAATGCTATATTTTTTCCCCTCCAGATAAAATTGCTGAGATAAGTAATGGAATAAACAAAGCAAATGTGAAGACATTTTTTTTTTTAAATCAGTATGTGAATCAATTTGATTGAGCATCAGTTCTCATTAACTTCTGTTACTTGTTTACAAAAAAAAACACCCTTTCAGTGAATGTCTAGACTTTTAGCAGTAGTTAAGTGAAAGGGGAGATGTTTAAATGTGACCCCTAGGTACTTACCTCCCTGTTCTGCTCTTGCTCTCCTGCTTTGGGGCTGGTTTACTGTGGAGTAGACATCCTCCGAGGGCTTCTGCAGCCCATTGTAAATGCCGTCCATCTCCATTGCTAGTGCTGTAGAGAAGTGAGCTAGAGAGGAAGTTCTAGCTGCTATATTAACAGTGCAGACTCTGCAGGGCTGGACAGAGGCTAGAGGAAGTGGTGTTTCACTATGGAGGGAGATCACTGTCAAAAATATTCGTATTTGTAAAAAGAATTTGTACTTGTAATTACAAGTACAAATCAAAAATACCAGTACAACTCAAAAAAATAACAAGTCAAATCAGAAAATGAGTACAAATCAAAAATACGAGTATGACTCAAGAAAACCTACAGGTACAAATCACAAAGTCATGAGTACACTCACAAAATTAGAACGTGAGCTCGTTGTCAACAATACATCACATAGGTCACAGGACAGGCTGTTGATTGGGGGAACAATCGATGAGTATTTAACAGTGCATGCGTCCTGCACCTTGCATCGCTGATAGAAGGGAAGGAGTGGCTGCATGTTGGTGAAATTTGTAGGAGGAATTTTCAAAGTGGGAATATGTCACAAAGTCGCCCAACAGATGGCCAGTCTCAGCAAAGATCTATACACAGATAGTCAACTCCCCCTTTTTTCCGTCCCCGCTGATGAGGTGCATCATGGGAATCCGAAGAGTTCCGGTGGCGACTTTTATCCTATCTCTATCATGTAAAGTCTGCTTCATTTCCTATTCAAAGCTTCCTCTTCTGAAAACGATTATTTATTTATTTTTTTAGCAAGATTCACCTGGATTTATTTAGAGCTACCCCTCCTTAACACATGCGTGTTATTATTTCTACGATTCTACAAGGCTTGGGCTTCTGTGAAATCATACTAATAATTATTTATTTAGGCACTTTTACATGCTGCTTTTCTGCAAAATAAAATGCATTTTATCCCTAATATGCATAAATTCCCATGTCCTGCCGATATCTATAGCCTCTGTGCTCTTCAAAATCTGGGAATAAAGGACTGGACAGTGTAAGGAAAACAGTGTTGTCATTTATCTTGAGAGGCTACAGACTGCATTGTCCTTTGTATTTACGAATCTGTTCATAAAATCATTTCCCACTAAATATTATGGGCTTTTGTCTTTACCTCCTAAACTGTTTTTATAGGTGTGGATGTTTGTTTGTTTCTATGAAAGCTTGTGACTCACATCTTGTGACACCTTTTTTGTTTGATGTGCAAAAATGTGGTGAAAGGAACCATGCAGCATCATTGCAGATTGTTATAAAAACACATTCCAAACATTAGATGTCCGAGCATAGTCATTGACGAGCTGTGGTGTGATTTACATGTAAGACAGGCTCTGTCCTTTCTATCACAAACCCAAGAGCCACAAGATGAAATAAAAAGGCCTCCAAGCAAGATGGCCGCCAGTTAGACTGAACAACTTGACTTCATAACAAAATATAAATATTAGAGCAAGAGAGCTGTGAACGACATAGCGAAAGTTAACGACCTGATAAAATGCACGGTGACTCCACCTGATGGTTGTGTGGGATAGTATATAGTCGTGCCCAACCCAGGATATATAAAATATACACTATACTAAAATGCTGTCTTCTGAAATAAACAATGTTTACTCAATTATAACGGTTGTCACAAAAATAAATAAATAAAGCTACCAGGTGAAATATTAAACAGTAGGGAGTCTAGGGACAATAACACAGCCGGACTATATTCAGGTAAATAAGGCAGATAAAATAATCTCTCTCTCTCTCTCTCTCTCTCTCTATATATATATATATATATATATATATATATAATACTAATTAAATTAAAATGTATACAAAATAACATAGTGGACAGGCAACCCTGATAATAAAACAACCTCGTAGCAGATTAGACTATAGACTATATACCGCAGACTTTTTTTTTTCCTTTACACAATTACCACTGGCCAGTAGTATTAATCTCCGTAGGGGAGATACATTTAACACCCTGGTAAACAGATAACTAAAATAACACATACAGACAACAATGACTAAACGTTGTGGGCCCGAGCGGTGCTTGGGTGCGTACTAGTGGGAAAAAAAATAAATAAAACCCCTTCAGGCAGGTTAGGACTGTCCACTACGTCCAGTAAATTGTATTTACCGTCGGTCCAGAGGAGATGGCGATGGAATAAAGGGTTATCCCTCTAAGTTTCCGGGTTGCTTTGGTTGGTATCGGCGGAACTCGGAGCTTGCCGGTCACTAATCGATACAGAGGAGAGTCTTCCAGACGACGTGACAACAAAAAAATTAGTATCTACACTAAAACAAGGGGGATTTAACAAGGGTATGTACAGGGGAATATAAAAATAAATTAGAATTTATAACCGTGTTGGCTATATTAGAAATCACACTTATTTCGTTATACTAATTTTTGTTTCTTCTCTCCGACGAAACCTCAGACTCACATTCTGTTTTCGCGCTAGTGCTCAGCCCCGCCTCCCCATACTTTCTTCGTTCTGATACTCTGAGCACCATCATGGGTCGACATTGTCAATACCTTTTTGGATTTTGAATGTTTGAATCAGATCACCACATAGTCTTCTTTGTTCAACACTGAACAGATTCAATTATTTTAGCCTGTCTGCATACAACATGCCTTTTAAACCCGGGATAATTCTGGTTGCTCTTCTTTGCACTCTTTCTAGAGCAGTAATATCCTTTTTGTAACGAGATGACCAGAACTGAACACAATATTCTAGATGAGGTCTTACTAATGCATTGTAAAGTTTTAACATTACTTCCCTTGATTTAAATTCAACACTTTTCACAATATATTTGAGCATCTTGTTGGCCTTTTTTATAGCTTCCCCACATTGTCTAGACATTTTTGAGTCAACATAAACTCCTAGGTCGTTTTCATAGATTCCTTCTTCAATTTCAGTATCTCCCATATGATATTTATAATGCACATTTTTGTTGCGTGCGTGCAGTACCTTACACTTTTCTCTATTAAATGTAATTTGCCATGTGTCTGCCCAGTTCTGAATGCTGTCTAGATCATTTTGAATGACTTTTGCTGCTGCAACAGTGTTTGCCACTCCTCCTATTTTTGTGTCGTCTGCAAATTTAACAAGTTTGCTACCAGAATCTAAATCATTAATATAGATTAGGAATAGCAGAGGACCTAATACTGGTGGTTGTCTTCTATTTCAGGGAACCAGGGTTACGGTAAATAACCTACCGTTTCTAACCCTGTTACTGAATCTGACAAAACAACTCACTGCCTTTGAATTCTGCACTCTGCTGTGTTATGGATAATGTGTACACGGTGTGTTGTGTGCAATACTCACTGTAGACTGAGAGGAATATGATGGAAGCCACTGAGAGCACACAGCCCTGCCAGGACCAATGCAGCCTGTCTGTATGGAGGAGCTTTACCAGCAGTGGGGTCTGAGGAGAGGGAGAGAGAGAACGAGCACAGCATATTTCAGAAGAAGTTTTTAAAGTGTATCTTTCTCTTTTTCAAATCATGTAATCATTGGCCAGTGTTGATCAGGGTTGCTGTTTTAATTTAGAAGTTTGCAACATAGGGTGTTTCTTCTGTCCTGTATTGCACAAAGTGGAACACCACAGAATTGCACATGTGTGTGGTACATTTAACTTCCTTAAACACAACTTCTTCATTTTTTTCACAAACTCAAAGGCAGGATTTATTTTTATTTATTTATTAATATTTTGTTTCTTGCCTGTAAAATGTAAATATTGTAAGTTCTATTCATACAAACTGAAATTATTTTTCTGTTTCACACATACAACAGTAGTTACAGTGGCTCTCAAAAGTATTCACCCCCTTGGACTTTTCCACATTTTATTGTGTTACAACATGGAATCAGAATTGATTTAATTAGGAGTTTTTGCCACAGATCAACACCAAAAAAGTCCATAATGTCAAAGTGAAAAATAAAATCTACAAATTGTTCTAAATTAATTACAAATACAAAACAGAAAATAATTGATTGCGTAAGTATTCACCCCCTTGAGTCAATATTTGGTAGAGGCACCTTTGGCAGCAGTTACAGCCATGAGTCTATTTGGATAAGTTTCTACCAGCTTTGCACATCTGGACACTGCAATTTTTGCCCATTCTTCCTTGCAAAATTGCTCAAGCTCCATGAAGTTGTATGGTGACCTTTGGTGAACAGCAATTTTCAACTCTTTGACTGGGCCACTCCAGGACATTGACCTTTTTGTTTTTATGCCACTCCAGTGTGGCTTTGGCTGTATGTTTGGGGTCATTGTCCTGCTGGAAGATGAATCTTCTCCCATGTCCCAGGTCTCTTTCAGACTTCAGCAGGTTTTCCTCCAGGATTTCCCTGTACTTTGCTGCGTCCATTTTGCCCTCTGTCTTCACAAGCTTTCCATGCCCTGACGCAGAGAAGCACCCCCATAGCATGATGCTGCCACCACCATGCTTCACGGTAGGGATGGTGTTCTCAGGATGATATGCAGTGTTAGGCTTGCGCCAAACATAGCGCTTAGCGTTTAGGCCAAAAAGGTCTATTTTGGTCTCATCAGACCATAAAATCTTCTTCCACTTGGTCTCAGAGTCTCCCAAATGCCTTCTGGCAAACTCTAGCCAAGATTTGATGTGATATTTTTTCAACAATGGCTTTCTTTTTGCCACTCTCCCATAAAGGCCAGTTTTGTGAAGCACCCGGGCTATTGTTGCCATATGCAGTGTCTCCCAGCTCAGCCGTGGAAGAGTGTAACTCCTTTAGAGTTGCCATAGGCCTCTTGGTGGCCTCCCTGACTGGTGCCCTTCTCGCCCGGATACTCAGTTTTTGAGGACGGCCTGTTCTAGACAGATTCACAGTTGTGCCATATTTTCTCCATTTCTTAATAATGGACTTTACTGTGCTCCGGGGGATATTCAATGCCTTGGAAATGTTCTTATATCCGACCCCTGATTGGTGCTTTTGAAGAACCTTATTCCGGATTTGCTTTGAATGTTCGTTTATCGTCATGATGTAGTTTTTGTTAGGAAATGTACTAACCAACTGTGGGACCTCCCAGAGACAGATGTATTTAACCTGAAAACATGTGAAACACCTTAATTGCAAACAGGTGGACTCCATTCAACTAATTGTATGACTTCTAAAGACAATTGGTTGCACCAGAGCTTATCTAGGTGTGTCATAGCAAAGGGGGTGAATATTTATGCAATCAATTATTTTCTGTTTTATATTTGTAATTAATTTAGAACAATTTGTAGATTTTACTTTTCAATTTTGACATTATGGACTTTTGTTGTGTTCAGTGGCAAAAACTCCTAATTAAATCCATTTTGATTCCATGTTGTAACACAATAAAATGTGGAAAAGTCCAAGGGGGTGAATAATTTTGAGAGCCACTGTAGTTCTAAATTATCTAAATAATAATCTAGAAACAACAGAGAATGATGGAGAACACACATGATTGGATATTCCCTTATAAAAGTTTACCATAGTGTACTTGCAGGGTCATTTTGCAGTTTTCCCATGTTGATACTATGCGTTTACCATAGTTTACCCTGTTTTTTCATGTTTTACACTGATAAGAAATAAAGCATTATACAAATGTAGATGATATAAAGTATCCCTTCTACTTTTAAAAAGCTATATTTATCCCCCAGATTAAGTTGTGGAAAAATGTAATGGAATACACAAGCAAGAGAAACAATATTTTTTTTCTCAGTATTATTATTATTATTATTATTTATTTCTTAGCAGACGCCCTTATCCAGGGTGACTTACAATCGTAAGCAAAAACATTTCAAGCGTTACAATACAAGTGTAACAGGGGAGAGATCTGTACTGACTCTGCTGGCGTGTTCACAGTGCTGCAGGAGGGGGCGGCAGTCGTCCAACAACCGCCTGTCAGTCATAGCCGTGACACGGGGAGGTGGGAGAGTGGGTGTGGACTCTCCCTCTCTCGCTGAATGGCTGCGAGGCGGGTCTTGGGGAGATTGTTGGCCCTATAAGATAATGCTCTGCTGTTTCCTCAGGTCTGCCGTTTTAGACGCGCTGGAGGTGCGGAAAGTGCTGACCGGGAGCGAGGATCAGCGGAGAGAAAGGAGCCTCCGGATAGACAGAAGTAGTGAGAGCGGGGTACCTTTGGGCAGAACCCCAGTAGTAAAAAGGCAAGCATAGCGAGCCGGTAGAGTAGGACGGAGATCCGGGTCGTGCGGGTAGCGGCGACCGGGATATTGTTGCCAAGGGCAGCACCTTTTTCTTTGAAGGTTTATTACTGTGTTTTATTTTCTCTTTTTCTTTGATCTTTTGTTTTCATTGTTTTGTTTGAGGCACCTGCGAGTGCTACTGTCCGATCCCTGGTTTACCAGACTCCTGGTATTCTCCGTGGCTCTGTTTACCATCGGTGGTACGCAGACCACGGACCCACAGCGCCATCTGCGGGCTGAAAAGATCAACTCCCTGCTCCAAACAAAAATAAAACTGGGCACCTGTGTGGTGACGCCAAATACACCTGTCTGTCTCTGTGTCAGTGAATTACCCACCACCCTTCCACACGTGGTGTCAGAAGTGGGATTCACTGGCATTGCCCCAAGCAGTGCACCTACCCAGAGATAAAAAAAAAAAAAAAAAAAAAAAAAGCCCACAAAACATAATGGATGCCACGCAGTTTGCTGCCCTGATGGACCTCCTGCGCCAGACTCTCACCGCTGCGGTGCAGGGGACGGCTAGATCAACAGCCCCAGACCCCCGGTTGCAAAGACCTACTAAAATGACGGCCGAGGATCGACCAGAAGCCTACTTGGAGGTGTTTGAGGCCATGGCGACCTCGGCCGGGTGGGCTCCAGAGCAGTGGGCTAGCTGCCTACTGCCTCAGCTCACGGGTGAGGCGCAAGCAGCGGCGAGGACACTGTCCCCGGAGGCTATGATGGATTACCCAACTCTGAAGGCGGTCATCCTTAATCGCGTGGGGGCCACGCCCGAGGGGTATCGGAAAAAATTCCGGGGGGAACAGTTTGCGGCAGAGGAGCACCCCCGAACCATTGCCCACCGCCTGAAAGATTACGCCCTAGGTTGGCTGAACCCGGACGTAAACACCAAAGCCAGGTTGGTGGAGATGGTGGTGGTGGAGCGCTTCCTGGAGTGTCTGGCCCCGGGTCCTCGGCTGTGGGTCCAGCGACAGGCACCGGATACTCTGGACCGGGCGGTCGAATTGGCGGAGCAGTACCAGGCAGCGGAGCCAACGCCCACGAGACTGCCTGGGAAGAGCGGGGCTACCGGATCATCCCCTCAACTGGCCCCGGAGAGGGCGAAGGGACTGGGGGTAAGGGGTTATCAAGGATTTGGTCGGGGGGTGTCGGCGGGAGCTCCCGGCCCGGGAACTGGGGCAGGGTGGGGCTACCCACGGGCTGCTGCGGTGTCGGACCGGGGTCTCGCGCGGACACCTTATCGGCGAGCCCCTGTTCTGGCTCCGGTATTTCCACCTGTTGCCGAAGCTTCAGGGAGAGAAACCAGCCCACCGAGGTGTTGGACGTGCAGGGAGGTGGGCCACCTCGCGCGGGACTGTCCCGCGATGGAGTGTGACCTCGGCCGACCAGGTAAGCGCGTTCAATTACCTCAGTCACTTCAGCACACGGGTTTTGTTATTCCTGTGACAGTGGATGGTACAAAAACCCAGGCTCTCCTGGATTCAGGGTGTGGTCAGTCTCTAGTACAGGAGAGCCTAATCTCACCGGGGCACAGACTTATATTGGGACGGGTGCATATTAAATGTATTCATGGGGATGTACGCTCCTATCCTAAAATTAAGGTGAATATGACTATTGGCCAGCAGGTGACGCAGGTGCAGGTTGGATTATGTCCTCGATTGCCGGTACCGGTAGTTCTGGGACGGGACTGTGAGCAGTTTAAAGACTGGTTGACTGCCCTGACAGCCCCGTCCTCCTTATTGGCTAAGAAAGAGGAAGTAATTGGAGAGATCTTCCCCTTTCGTGATCCGGAATGGTTTTGTCATAAATTTAAACCCCGTAAAACTAAACGGGAGCGCCGGATCGCTAAGAATGAAGGCTGGCAATGGAGGGGGTCAGAGAAGTTTCAGGTGGGGGCGGTTGGTGAAGAATCTGGGGGGGAGGCTGCGGAACCAGCGCAGGGGTCTGGCTCGGCTGCCTCTGCTCAGGATCGACCTGACCCCGAGTTGGAAGCCATGGGAGCTGATTTTTTAGCTCGCTCCCGTGACTTCCGACTCGAGCAAGGGCGTGACGACGTGCTGGGCAGGCTCTTTGACCAGGCAGCAGTGGTTAATGGTCGGGTGGTCGAGCCCAGACGCGCCGCCACGTACCCTCACTTTGAAATTAATCGAGACCTTCTGTACCGTGTTGATAAATTACCTCAGACCGGGGAAGTGCGTCATCAGTTGCTCATTCCTCAGCCCTTTAAGGAAGATCTGTTGCAGCTTGCTCACGCTATTCCCCTGTCTGGTCATTTGGGAAGGGACAAAACTAAAGCTAGGCTCGTGACACGGTTCTATTGGCTGGGGTTGGATGGCGATGTGAAGCGGTTTTGTGAACGGTGTGGAGAATGTCAGAAAGCTAGCCCTAGAGCCGTCCCACGCGCCCCACTGGTGCCATTGCCCCTAGTGGAAGCTCCGTTTGAGCGTATTGGAGTAGATATAGTGGGACCATTGGAAAGGAGTGCGGCAGGATATACACACCTATTGGTTATTCTGGATTACGCTACGCGTTACCCAGAGGCCATTCCCCTCCGATCTATGTCCGCTAAATCTGTTGCCAACGAGCTTGTGAAGGTTTTCTCCCGGGTGGGGATCCCCAAAGAAATACTAACCGACCAAGGCACCAACTTTATGTCTCGGCTAATCCGCGGAACATGTAAACTTTTGGGGATTAAGACCATTAGGACCTCGGTGTTTCATCCTCAGACCGATGGTCTTGTGGAGCGCTTTAATAAGACCCTTAAGAGCATGTTGCGCAGATTTATTAGCAGTGATGTGCGTTACTGGGACCAGCTGATTCCTCCCCTTCTCTTTGCGATCAGAGAGGTACCCCAGGCTTCGAGCTGTTGTATGGGCGGAGACCCCGGGGTGTGCTCGATCTAGTCAGAGAGATGTGGGAAGAACAGCAGGATAATTCGACCAATACAGTCCGGTATGTGTTGGACCTGCGCAAACGTCTTGAGTCTGTGGGAAAATGGGCGCATGACAATTTGCAGCAGGCTCAGCACAGGCAGGAGACACAGTACAACAGAGGAGCCCGATTGCGCACATTTCAGCCGGGGGATAAAGTACTTCTACTATTACCCAGTTCTGAGTCGAAACTTCTGGCTAAGTGGCAAGGACCCTTTGAGGTTACACGCCGGGTTGGGAAGGTGGACTATGAGATCTGCCAGCCGGAGCGACGGAGAGAGAAACATATTTATCATATCAACCTCCTGAAGCCCTGGCTGCAACCGGAGGCGTTGCTAGTGGCGCACACAGATGACGTCACCGATCTTGGACCTGATCTTTCTGTGTTGGCAAGAAAAGGGTCGGTACAGATTGCGGAGAATCTGACGCCAGCACAGAGGTGTCAGGCTCAGGGTCTGGTGGCGGAGTTTCCTGACGTGTTCTCTTCTGTCCCGGGGCAGACTCGAGTAGCCCATCATCACATTAATATTGAGCCGGGGGCGTTAGTTCGCCAGAGGCCGTACCGTATACCTGAACGTAAAAGACAGGTAATAAAGGCGGAAATTGAGGAAATGCTAAGACTGGGGGTAATAGAAGAGTCCCAAAGTGACTGGAACAGTCCGGTAGTGTTAGTCGATAAGCCAGACGGGTCAACTCGATTTTGCATTGACTTCAGACGAATCAATGAGAAATCGAAGTTTGACGCTTATCCGATGCCCCGGGTAGATGAGTTGCTGGAGCGTCTAGGCACCGCTCATTTTATGACGACACTGGATTTAACGAAGGGGTACTGGCAGATACCCCTGACCCCGGAATCTAAAGAGAGGACGGCGTTTTCGACTCCCTTCGGGTTGTACCAATTTAGGACCATGCCCTTTGGGTTGCACGGAGCCCCTGCCACTTTCCAGCGGATGATGGATCGCATTTTACAGCCCCATCAGCAGTACGCCGCTGCTTACATAGATGACGTGGTTATCCACAGTGAGGACTGGCCGAGTCATCTGTGTAAGGTAGCGGCGGTGCTGCAATCCTTGCGGGAGGCGGGGCTCACTGCTAACCCAAAGAAATGTGCCATTGGGAAGAGTGAGTCGGAGTATTTGGGGTATCGAGTAGGGGGTGGCCAGATCAGACCGCTGATTGCTAAGGTGAAAGCCTTGGCTGACTGGCCGGTCCCTACGACTAAAACCCAGGTGCGCTCTTTCTTGGGACTAGCGGGCTATTATAGAAAGTTCATTCCGAGCTTCGCTACGCTCGCTGCTCCCTTGACAGACCTCACCCGGAAGGCTGCCCCAAATACGGTTCAGTGGACGGAGCCGTGCCAGAGGGCCTTTCTCGCCTTGAAGCGGAGGTTGTGTAGCAAGCCAGTGCTATGCAGCCCGGATTTCGGTAAGAGGTTTACTCTGCAGACGGATGCGTCAGAGACAGGTCTCGGGGCAGTGTTGTCTCAGGAGGTGCGGGGAAGCGAGCACCCGGTCCTGTACATCAGCAGGAAGCTCCTTCCCCGCGAGAAAAACTACAGTACCATCGAGAAGGAGTGTCTCGCAGTAAAATGGGCAGTCGAGTCACTCCGGTACTACCTCCTGGGGCGACACTTCACCCTTGTTACAGATCATGCCCCCTTAGCATGGCTTCACCGAATGAAAGATAGCAACGCCAGAATCACGCGGTGGTACATGGCCTTGCAGCCCTATGCCTTCAGGGTAGTCCACCGAGCGGGGAAACTGCATCAAAACGCAGACTTTTTTTCTCGGGAAGGCATGGGGTTGTAGGATTTTCGAATGGACCGGTGGTGCCATTCTAAGGGGGAGGATATGTAACAGGGGAGAGATCTGTACTGACTCTGCTGGCGTGTTCACAGTGCTGCAGGAGGGGGCGGCAGTCGTCCAACAACCGCCTGTCAGTCATAGCCGTGACACGGGGAGGTGGGAGAGTGGGTGTGGACTCTCCCTCTCTCGCTGAATGGCTGCGAGGCGGGTCTTGGGGAGATTGTTGGCCCTATAAGATAATGCTCTGCTGTTTCCTCAGGTCTGCCGTTTTAGACGCGCTGGAGGTGCGGAAAGTGCTGACCGGGAGCGAGGATCAGCGGAGAGAAAGGAGCCTCCGGATAGACAGAAGTAGTGAGAGCGGGGTACCTTTGGGCAGAACCCCAGTAGTAAAAAGGCAAGCATAGCGAGCCGGTAGAGTAGGACGGAGATCCGGGTCGTGCGGGTAGCGGCGACCGGGATATTGTTGCCAAGGGCAGCACCTTTTTCTTTGAAGGTTTATTACTGTGTTTTATTTTCTCTTTTTCTTTGATCTTTTGTTTTCATTGTTTTGTTTGAGGCACCTGCGAGTGCTACTGTCCGATCCCTGGTTTACCAGACTCCTGGTATTCTCCGTGGCTCTGTTTACCATCGGTGGTACGCAGACCACGGACCCACAGCGCCATCTGCGGGCTAAAGAGATCAACTCCCTGCTCCAAACAAAAATAAAACTGGGCACCTGTGTGGTGACGCCAAATACACCTGTCTGTCTCTGCGTCAGTGAATTACCCACCACCCTTCCACAACAAGTAATACAATAAGAGCAAGAAATACAATAACTTTTGTTCAAGTAAAGTACAAGTTTGACAAACCACAATTCAATAATACAGCAGGTAATAGTGATAGTTACATCAGGATATGATTAAATAGTGATAGTTACATCAGGATGTGATTAAATACAAAGTACTACAGGTTAAAAACTTGGCAGATTACAGTATTCTGAAGTACAGGATTAAATGCAGTAAAATAGGGGCTGATAAGAGCAAAATAAAGCACATTTACATGAAGGGTGATAGTGTCCCAGGATACAAACAGAGGAGTTCTACAGGTGCTCTTTGAAGAGGTGAGTCTTAAGGAGGCGCCGGAATGTGGTCAGGGACTGGGCAGTCCTGACATCTGTAGGAAGGTCATTCCACCACTGCGGAGCAAGGGTGGAGAAGGAGTGGGCTTTGGAGGCAGGGGAGCGTAGCGGTGGTAGAGCTAGTCTTCTAGTGCAGGCGGAGCGGAGAGGTCGAGTGGGGGTGTAGGGAGAGATGAGGGTCTGGAGGTAGCTGGGTGCAGACTGGTCAAGGCATCTGTAGGCTAGTACAAGAGTCTTGAACTGGATGCGAGCGGTGATCGGGAGCCAGTGGAGCGAGCGGAGTAGTGGAGTAGCGTGGGCGAAGCGAGGCAGAGAGAACACCAGGCAGGCAGCAGAGTTCTGGATGAGCTGGAGCGGACGGGTGGCGGACGCAGGGAGGCCAGCCAGGAGGGAGTTGCAGTAGTCTAGGCGGGAGAGTACCAGGGCCTGGACCAGGAGCTGGGTAGCATAGTTGGTGAGGAAGGGTCGGATTCTTCGGATGTTGCTCAGGAAGAATCGGCAAGTGCGTGCCAGAGTGGAGATGTGCTGGGAATAAGAGAGGCAGGGGTCCAGGGTGACTCCAAGGTTCTTAGCTGAGGAAGAGGGAGAGAGTGTGGTAGATTCCAGAGGAACAGAGATGGAGAGATCAGAGGAGGGGGAGGAGGAGGGAAAGAAAAGGAGGTCAGATTTAGAGAGGTTGAGTTTGAGGTGATGCGAGTGCATCCAGGAGGAAATAGCAGACAGACAGGTAGAGATACGGGAGGAGATGGTGGAGTCAGAGGTGGGGAAGGAGAGGAAAATCTGAGCATCATCAGCATAGAAATGGTATGAGAAACCATAGGATGCGATGAGGGGGCCCAGGGAGCGGGTGTAGAGAGAGAACAGGAGAGGACCCAAGACTGACCCTTGGGGGACTCCAGTTAAGAGTGGGTGAGGTGTGGAGGTTGCTCCACGCCAGGTTACCTGGTAAGTGCGGTTGGAGAGGTAGGAGGAGAACCAGGCCAGAGCAGTGCCAGAGATCCCCAGGTCAGCAAGAGATGATAGTAGAATAGAGTGATCAACAGTGTCAAAGGCAGCAGAGAGGTCGAGGAGAATTAGGACAGAGGAGAGAGAGGCAGCTCGGGCACATTTAAGTGAGTTGGTGACAGACAGGAGGGCGGTTTCAGTAGTGTGAGCAGAGCGGAAGCCAGATTGGAGTATGTGAATCAAATTGATTGAGCTTTAGTTTTCATTAGCTTCTGTTACTTGAAGAAAAAAAAAACATTCCGTGAATGCAGAAACTTTTAGCAGTAGTTAAGTGAAGAGGGTACTTGGTACTTACCACCCTTTTCTGCTCCTGATCTCCTGCCCTGGGGCTGGTTTACTGTTGAGTAGAGATCCTCCGAGGGATTCTGCAGCCCAGTGTAAATGCTGTCCATCTCCATTGCTAGTGTTGTAGAGAAGTGAGGTAGAGAGGAAGTTCTGACTGTTATATTAGCAGTGCAGACTCTGCAGGGCTGGACAGAGGCTAGAGGAAGTGGGGATTCACACTTCAGTCTGTGTGATGCAGTGTTACCGCTGCCCATCTCTGTAGCTATTGGGCTGTATGAGGAGTGAGCTACAGAGGACTCAGATAGGGGTTTAAAAGGTATTGCAAGTGGAATCTCTCTGCCATTCACTTTCAATAGGGGATCCAAATCCTCTTATCCTGCGATTCTAACAGGACACAGTACAGTTTGGATTGTGACGAGGTACATCCGCCCCTGTGTTTATTTGTATTATTATTATTTAAATGTATTTTGTGTTAAAACTCTGTTTATTATTATTATTGTTAATGTGGGTTTTGGGTTGGCAGGGAAGCAGATAAGTAGCTTCCCTGCTAACAATAACAAGTGTGGAATGTGCCTGAGCCCGATTGAATGATTGACAAGCAATCAAGCTCAGGCACAGCTCGGGTTATTCAGAGCTGAACCTTAAAATTAAGAACTAAAAATATAGTAACAATTGCTACTTGTGCTGGCTTTACACCAGCGCGATACTCATTTGCTTCAGTGTTTGCTGGCTGTCTTTATTTTAGCCACCATGCCGTTTTGTTTTGTGGAAAGTGTTTTGTTTCTGTTTAAATATTTTATTTTATTTCATTTAATAAATATGTGCGGAGTGCGTCAACCCATACTACTGGTGCCTGTGTTTCTTCCTGGTCTGACGTCACCCCTGAGTCATCCTACCACAGGATAAACAAACATCAGAAGGGGTCCCATTGATATAACATTGTTGTCTTGCTGCTTGTACAGTGCTTGAACCCGGTATGAGAAACAACCCACACACTCACACATTGAGGAAGGACTGCAATAAAACAAGCAAGAAACCTTTAAAGAGATCCACACTTTATTATTATATAAAACACAGCAATGTTGATGGCAGTTACAAAGAGAGAGAGCTTATACCAGATCACTCCGGTCTCAAGCATTAAAGCCAGAAAATATGCATATATATGTTTGTAAGTTTTTAATAAAGCTAATACAAAGTAAGAAGAGGGATTGGAAAGCATTGGTTAGCTCTGTATTAAAATGTAAAGTTCAGAGTATGAGACCCGAGTGTGTGTGTGTGGAACAGTGTAGTAAACACACACCAGGGAATTATACTGTATGTGAACAGGATTGTGGGAACAACTCCTCTAACAGTAATGAAACTTGGTCAGGACATTCTTTAGCACAAGTTATTGAGATGATCACAATCTGGGGGTGTGTGGAGTTGCTGTTTCTCTTCATATGCCTCAGTTCCATTAGTCCCTGTGTATTCGGTGGATGAAGGTCATGGTGATCTGCTTTCTTTCTCTTTCATGACTCTGATCCTGTAGCTCTGATTGTGTATTGATAGCCATGGCGGGTTCTGCACTGTAAGTATGATATTCTGAATCAGGGTGTTTTCAGTCCTGTTTGCTGAGCTGCTAAAAGCAGGGCTGTGAGTGTGTGAGTCTGTTTGTATTTCAGTGGCAGCCTGTCTGCAGCACGAGGGTAACCAGGTGTAGAGAATATTTAACCAGCGGGGATCGCTGAGATAGTTTCACAAACCCTTCTGACTAGCACAGAGCACTGTGTATCACCCCAGCTCTGCAGAGGAGCTACTTTGTAATCGATGACAGCACAGTCTGCATTAGGATGCTGGTTACCTTCAAAAATCAGTGTGTTGTCTGGTTCATTGACTTTCCAGTATCTGAAATAGACAAATATTTAATTAATTCTTTGCCATGATAAACCATACAGCAAGTGAACTGGGACCAGTGCCTCTGACTCTTTCAAATGGACAGACAGCGGGCTTGTTCAGCAGCCTCTCATTCATGCCTTTCACCTTCCTCTGGAGGAGGCCTGGGTTCCAGTCTTTTCACTTTCTGAACACTGGGACTGGAGCCTTCAATTCAGAACGAGGTGGCACAGGAATTCACATTGAAACATTTAAATGAATAAATTAAAAAATACATAACTACAGGGTATATTGTGCATCAGGGTGTTATTCATTAGCACTACAGTATAGAGTGTCATGTTCTCACGTTGTGCTTGGAGGTGTGTTGTCCACCCAGAGAAACTCTCCTTCTGTGACCTCATCAGAGAGTCCAATCCAAAAGAAATCTCTGATTCGTCTCACCTGGCTCTGTATGAACTCCTAAACAAACCACAACCACAGTCAGCTGGACTCATCCCTGACAGTTTTATTTTTAGTTTAAAAACTAAATTACATTCCAGGGCAGAGCCAATAAGGTGTCCATTCATCAAACCTGAGACTAAATAAAGCAAAAAATCAGCGTGACCGATTAATCACACCTGTTTGCTAGTGATGTGAAATTCTATTGACAGACAATTACAAGCAGTACAAAGTATTAATATAATGCTATTTACTGCAAATGTTTCATAATGCCAGCTAATGTTTAATAAGCATATATTTAATACACAGATATTTACTTATTTTCCCAACTGTACTTTGATAGTTTGAAAATATTTGCTTGCATGTAATTGGAAGTTAGCTAAAGTGAGTCCTTTCAAATATGAAGTTATTTTTTGGTGTTTTATGGGTTGGGAGGGCTCACACCGGCTCTCTTTAATTGTAATGTTTTAGGGGAGGGAGGGGGAACTAAAAATGGAGGGTTTTCTTATTAATCAATGGTGCGGAGGATGGGTTAAGTGTATTGTGCTTTTATGCAATTCATCATTAATCGATGTAAGACCCCTAGATTTAACGTGTCAGGTTGGAAAGTAACAGTAAAGTTATTCATCGTACCTGCTCTGCCTCGCTCTCTATAATCACCAGGTGCCCCCCCAGTGATGTGCAGTTATCACGGCTGGAGGTCCAGTTCATTCTATCAGTGGAGAAGTAGTAACACTTGCCATTGAACAGCACCCAGTTCACCTGACAGGCTTTACAAACCCGCTCTGCACAATGAGAGAAAAAAACAGTGATAATAATTAATAGAAGCAGTTGTCTATAGCGCTCCCATCTACAAGAAAAGGCTTTATTGCAAAGCTTTATTTAAAGAATAAAACAGAAGCCTGCAGAAGTCTAGAACAGTTTCATGAATATCAACGTTATTGTGGCAAAGTGGTTAACAGTGTGCAGGTGATCAATAAACAAACAGACAATTATAAATCAGGTGCAATGTTGTTTAAGGTTTGTATTTTGTAATCCAAATGCCTGATGGCTAACAACAGTAAATAGCAATGTCAATGAGAAGTAATAGAGCGGCATGTATTGCTTATCTGTAATCCGCAGGTTGGCCCCGAAATAATAACAGTCCTGTTTTAATTCACCCACACCTAACACAAACACAAACACCAGTCCACAGTGCGTGCTCTAGTGCTCGTGGTGAAAATACAGTATTTTAGTGCAAACAAAGTGAAGTGTTGTCCAGGTTTGTGCTGGCCTTTAGCGACAGCTCCTGGGTCGTGTTTAGCCGACAATAAACAAACAAAACACTTGCGATTTTCTCCACACAAAACACAGGTTCTTCCAGGTTCTTTTCTCTAACGAAAACGAAGGCACAGATTACGTCGCTTCATCCCCTATTTGTACTGTCACACATGACCCCTTGGTAAACGATTGCAGCCGCTCCTCCAATCCGCGGCTGCCACATCATTTCCCTTCCGGTTCGATGAGTTAACGCACTGAAGCTCTGCCCCCTTTCTGAATGACCGACTTCCTTTTAACCGTAGAAATGAAGTGTCAGGCCAAATAGTCCAGGGTACTCTGTTCCAGTTACTTAGCGCCTTCACAGGTCGGGAGGGAGATTTACCACCAAGAATCATTATCTTTCTGTCACAGTGATTCACAAAAATAACATTCGAGTATCATTAACTCACAAGTTTAAGCTTTGTCACCTGGGGCCCTAATTATAATTTGTTCAGGACTGTTTCTAAAGCAAGTTTTGCTTAAATAAAAGTTAGTTCATGAAACCCTTTAAAACTGTTTATTTGTTAGTTTCTAATTTTCTAAAGCTTGGTGTAACAGGGAGAGACCTGGACTGGCCGTCTGACGCATGCGCGATGCTGCAGGAAGGGGGCGGCAGTCCCGTTGGGTCTGCCTGCCAGTCATGGCGGTGACACGGAGAGGTGGGGAAGAGGGTGTGTGTGCTTTTCCCCTCTCTGAGTGGCTGGGAGACGGACTTTAATGGGATTGCTAACCTATAAAGTAACACTCTGTTGTTTCCTCAGATCTGCCCCTTTAAACTGGAACAGCGAGCAAGGCGGTCTCGCTTTGCCTACCAACAGACGGGAGGATAACAAACGCCCGGAAAGAAAATCAAAGAAAATAATTTTAAAGAAAGAAAGGGGAAAGTGGGGGATCGTTGGGCAGCCCCAGTATTTGTTATACAGTGAGACAGCAGAGTGTAGGACGGAGTCCCGGGTCGTACGGGTAGCGGCGACTGGGGAGATTCACGCTGCGAAGTGCAGCACATTTATTTTGTAGTTTTTCCTTACTGTGTTTTATTTTCCCTGTTTCTTTTTGCCTTTTTCGTTTGTTATAATTTGTGAGCACCTGCGAGTGCAGGACTGCAGCTGAGTACCCTGCCGTGGTATTCCCCGTTGGTTCTGGATACCATAGCTGGTAGCCAGACCACGGACCACAAGCGCCCTCTACGGGCTCAACGAAATCGGTACACCTCACCAGAGTACCAAAAGAAAATAATAAAACTGAGCACCTGTGTGGTGTTGTCAACTACCATTTCTGTCTCCCGTGTCAGTGAATACCCGCACCCTCCCACACGTGGTGTCAGAAGTGGGATTCACTGGCACTGCCCAAACAAAGCAGTGCACCCACCAACGGAGAAGGAATGGATGCCGTCCAATTTTTGGCCATGATGGACCTCCTGCGCCAGACCCTAACTGCTGCGGTGCAGGGGGCTGCTCGACCGGCAGGTCCTGACCCCAGGTTACAGAGACCCACAAAGATGACAGCCGAGGATAAACCCGAAGCCTACCTGGAGGTGTTTGAGGCCATGGCGACCTCGGCCGGGTGGGCTCAGGCACAATGGGCCAGCTACCTCTTGCCCCAGCTGACGGGAGAGGCACAGGCAGCAGCGAGAACGCTATCCCCTGAGAGGATGATGGACTACCCCGCGCTGAAAGCGGCCATCCTTAACCGCGTGGGGGCTACCCCAGAGGGGTACCGGCGAAAGTTCCGGGAGGAACGGTTCTCCGCAGAGGAGCATCCCAGAACGATCGCGCATCGTTTAAAGGATTACGCCATGGGCTGGCTGAACCCCGACGCGAGTACCAAAGCCAGGATAGTGGAGGTGATCGTGGTGGAGCGCTTCCTGGAGTGCTTGGCACCGGCACCTCGGCTGTGGGTGCAACGGCAGGCACCTGCCACTCTAGATCGGGCGGTCGAGTTGGCGGAACAGTACCAGGCAGCAGAGCCAACGCCAGCAAGACTGCCTGGAAGGAGTACAATTGCTGTATCACCCCCTCCACTGGCCCCGGAGAAGGCGAAGGGACTGGGGGGAAGGGGTAGACAGGTATTTGGACGGGGGGTGTCGGCGGGAGCTCCCGGCCCGGGAACTGGGGCAGGGTGGGGTTACCCACGGGCTGCCGCGGTGTCGGACCGGGGTCTCGCGCGGCCACCTTACCGTCGAGCCCCTTTGATGGCTCCAGTGTTTCCACCCCTTGTTGAAGCTCCGGGACGAGAAACCAGCCCACCAAGGTGTTGGACGTGCAGGGAGGTGGGCCACATCGCGCGGGACTGCCCCGTGATGGAATGTGACCTCAGCCGACCAGGTAAGCATGTTCAATTACCTCAGTCACTCCAGCAGACGGGTTTTGTTATTCCTGTAACCGTGGATGGTACACAAACCCAGGCGCTCCTGGATTCAGGGTGTGGTCAGTCCCTAATACAGGATAGCCTAATCTCACCGGGGCATAAACAAATATTGGGTCGGGTGCATATTAAATGTATTCATGGGGATGTACGCTCTTATCCTAAGGTTAGCATAACGATGAAAATTGGCCAGCAGATGACACAGGTGCAGGTGGGGTTGTGCCCTCGATTGCCGGTCCCGGTAGTTCTGGGACGGGACTGTGGGCAATTCAAAAGTTGGTTGGCTGCCCTGACGGCCCCGTCCTCCCTATTGGCTAAGAAAGAGGAAGTAATTGGAGAGATCTTTCCCTTTCGCGACCCGGAGTGGTTTTGTCATAAATTTAAACCCCGTAAAACTAAACGGGAGCGCCGGGCTGCTAAGAATGAGGGCTGGCAGTGGAAGGGGCTTGAGAAGTTTCAGGTGGGGGCGATTGGTGAAGAGTCTGGGGGGGAGACCGCGGAGCCAGCGCAGGGGTCTGGTTCGGCTGCCTCCGCTCAGGACCGACCTGATCCCGAGCTGGAAGCCATGGGAGCTGATTTTTTAGCTCGTTCCCGTGACTTCCGACTCGAGCAAGGGCGTGACGACGTGCTGGGCAGGCTCTTTGACCAAGCAGCGGTGGTTAATGGTCGGGTGGTCGAGCCCAGGCGCGCCGCCACGTACCCTCACTTTGAAATCGCTCGAGACCTCCTGTACCGTGTTGACAAATTGCCCCAGACCGGGGAAGTGCGTCACCAGTTGCTGATTCCTCATCCCTTTAAGGAGGATTTACTGCGGCTGGCTCACGCTATTCCTTTGTCTGGTCATCTGGGCAGGGATAAGACTAAAGCAAGGCTTGTGTCACGGTTCTACTGGATGGGGCTGGATGGTGACGTCAGACGTTTTTGCGAACGTTGTGGGGAGTGTCAGAAGGCTAGTCCTAGAGCCGTCCCACGAGCCCCACTGGTGCCGTTGCCCCTAGTGGAAGCTCCGTTTGAGCGTATTGGAATGGATTTGGTTGGGCCGCTGGAGAAGAGTGCGGTGGGATACACACACCTATTGGTCATTCTGGATTACGCCACGCGTTATCCCGAGGCCATTCCCCTTCGCTCTGCCTCAGCCAAATCTGTTGCCAACGAGCTTGTGAAGGTCTTTTCCCGAGTAGGGGGCGGCCAGATCAGACCGCTGATTGCTAAGGTGAAAGCCTTGGCTGACTGGCCGGTCCCTACGACCAAAACCCAGGTGCGCTCTTTCTTGGGACTAGCGGGCTATTACAGGAAGTTCATTCCGAACTTTGCCACGCTCGCTGCTCCCTTGACAGACCTCACCCGGAAGGCTGCCCCAAATACGGTTCAGTGGACGGAGCCGTGCCAGAGGGCCTTTCTCGCTCTGAAGCGAAGGCTGTGTAGCAAGCCAGTGCTATGCAGTCCTGATTTCAGCAAGAGGTTCACCCTGCAGACGGATGCGTCAGAGACAGGTCTCGGGGCAGTGTTGTCTCAGGAGGTGCGGGGAAGCGAGCACCCGGTCCTGTATATCAGCAGGAAGCTCCTTCCCCGTGAAAAGAACTATAGTACCATCGAGAAGGAGTGTCTCGCGGTAAAATGGGCAGTCGAGTCACTCCGGTACTACCTCCTGGGGCGACACTTCACCCTGGTGACAGATCATGCCCCCTTGGCATGGCTTCACCGGATGAAAAATAACAATGCCAGAATCACGCGGTGGTACTTGGCCCTGCAGCCCTATGCCTTCAGGGTTGTCCACCGAGCAGGTAAGCTCCATCTAAATGCTGATTTTTTCTCTCGGGAAGGCATGGGGGTGTAGGATTTCGAATGGACCGGTGGTGCCATTCTGGGGGGGAGGATATGTAACAGGGAGAGACCTGGACTGGCCGTCTGACGCATGCGCGATGCTGCAGGAAGGGGGCGGCAGTCCCGTTGGGTCTGCCTGCCAGTCATGGCGGTGACACGGAGAGGTGGGGAAGAGGGTGTGTGTGCTTTTCCCCTCTCTGAGTGGCTGGGAGGCGGACTTTAATGGGATTGCTAACCTATAAAGTAACACTCTGTTGTTTCCTCAGATCTGCCCCTTTAAACTGGAACAGCGAGCAAGGCGGTCTCGCTTTGCCTACCAACAGACGGGAGGATAACAAACGCCCGGAAAGAAAATCAAAGAAAATAATTTTAAAGAAAGAAAGGGGAAAGTGGGGGATCGTTGGGCAGCCCCAGTATTTGTTATACAGTGAGACAGCAGAGTGTAGGACGGAGTCCCGGGTCGTACGGGTAGCGGCGACTGGGGAGATTCAGCACATTTATTTTGTAGTTTTTCCTTACTGTGTTTTATTTTCCCTGTTTCTTTTTGCCTTTTTCGTTTGTTATAATTTGTGAGCACCTGCGAGTGCAGGACTGCAGCTGAGTACCCTGCCGTGGTATTCCCCGTTGGTTCTGGATACCATAGCTGGTAGCCAGACCACGGACCACAAGCGCCCTCTACGGGCTCAACGAAATCGGTACACCTCACCAGAGTACCAAAAGAAAATAATAAAACTGAGCACCTGTGTGGTGTTGTCAACTACCATTTCTGTCTCCCGTGTCAGTGAATACCCGCACCCTCCCACACTTGGTTTAACCAAACAGAATGTGCTAGTCCTTAATGGTCCCTAAAGCAGTCCATTTTGTGAATAGCTTCCTATGTTTGGTAATCCAGCATCAGCTGAGTAAACAAGAGAGAGCATCAAGAGAGAAAGCACTGAAAACATACATGCACATTATTAATAACTTTACAGCAAGAAAGGCTTTACTTTTCAAAGCATGTCTTCACTCCAGGCCTTACCTAACTCCTGTGTTACAAACCCGTGAAACAAACAGCTTGAGAGAGAGCGTGCTTAAGAGAACTTGAATTACATACTGATGTGTGGTTCTATTGTCAAAACGAACAATATTAAATGAGAAAAATAAGCAGTTCAGGTTTGATCTAAATGACCCATTCATTATGGACTGAAGCATCTCGAGCTATAGACTTGAAGAAGGCCATTACTTACAAAGACATGAATGGACCAGCCCACCAATCCCACTCCTTGAAATAAGGACCCACTCACCCTTGGAAGAGGTGTCTGTGACGGGACAGTACTGGTCCAGTGCTGAGTATTTCTCTGAGATGTTGCTGTAGTTCTTCTCCAGTTCTGAATGCCGATATTGGATTTGTTTTCGCTCCATGGTCAAGTTAGAAACTAGAACGGAGAGCGCTTTTGTTCAGACAGCTGCACATACAAGCTTACTGTGACACTGAGCAATAATTGACACGGTATTTAGTTAATGCTTAAGTATCTGTTTAATAAACTATTGCCCCACCATTATTAGATACAGACTTCATATTTACTGGTTTTACGGGCTCTTTTGATGGGTTTGATAAAGTTTTGCTGAGAACTGTTTTCAAACTGTTAAAAAAAAAAAAAAAAAAAAACACAACACACTCAAAGGTCTGGAACAAACTAATTCATCGGAACTGACTTTGAAAAACAGATATACAGGTCATGATTAATGAACCCACTTTATGTACACGGTGCTGTGTGCACACTGCTGTATTATGGTTAATGTGTAGACAGTGTGTTGTGTGCAATACTCACTGTAGACTGAGAGGAATATAATGGCAGCCACTGAGAGAGCACATAGCCCTGCCAGGACCAATGCAGCCCATCTGTATGGAGGAGCTTTACCAGCAGTGGGGTCTGAGGAGAGAGAGAGAGAGAGAGAGAGAGAGAGAGAGAGAGAGAGAGAGAGAGAGAGAGAGAGAGAGAGAGAGAGAGAGAGAGAGAGAGAGAGAGAGAGAGAGAGAGAGAAGAACAGCGTTGAATCACACACAACATGCGAAGGAACACAACAGGATGAAGCTCATTTGCTCAGTGTTTGTTGGGCTTGCTGAGGGCTTTGCAGCTTTAACAAGTCTGTCAATAACACACATCCCCCAATACCATGGCTGTAAATACAGCAGTGGCAGCAGTGTGGAGTAGTGGTTAGGGCTCTGGACTCTTGACCGGAGGGTTGTGGGTTCAATCCCAAGTGGGGGACACTGCTGTTGTACCCTTGAGCTAGATTGCTCCAGTAAAAACCCAACTGTATAAATGGGTAATTGTATGTAAAAATAATGTGATATCTGTATAATGTGAAATAATGTATAATGTGATATCTTGTAACAATTGTAAGTCGCCCTGGATAAGGGCGCCTGCTAAGAAATAAATAAATAAATAAATAAATAAATAAATAAATAAATAAATAATAATAATAATAATAATAATAATAATAATAATAATAACAAAATCAGAGGCATCAATACCAAAATCACCAGGACCTACTTCCACCATTTCTATAGACAGGCAGTTGATAGTTGTTCCCAGTTGGTGACTTCTCAGAGATCTCATCCGCTGTGCTGCTGGAGGCTGCTTGCTGTTGCTGGCGGCTCGGAGCGTCTCCAAACTTCACTGTAGCGTAGGTGACATCATCTTCCTTTCCTGTTTGTGATGATAACAAAGAGAAGTCTGTGCAAGTTAGTTAAGTGGCACAATGTCCAAATATAAAATGATGAATATTATTAATATGATATAATTCTACTAATGAAAGCCCTGCCCTGCGCTTGGGTTACCATTGACCCTTGGTACAATACAAACCATTGCATTGCCCTTATAGTGCTACTTTCTGTCTGCTATGCCATTGAAGATCAGTTGTAAAGGTTATAGTTAGCATACTTTTGTGCCATTCTCCCAGTGAGAGTCTTGTCCCATTGCCTCACAGAACAGAAGCAATGCATTCCCATTGTACAGTAGTGGAGTGATTCCCATGCATATGAAGAAGGAGCAACTGCAGGTGCAGTTATGGAGCTCCTGGTGTCAGCTTGCACCAGAAGCACCAATCAGTGTAAAACCAGCAACCTCTCATGTCCTGAATCCTGTCACTGCAAGGCATCAAACGAGTGCCACAACCCATTCAATATGCAGGATGATGAGCAGTATGGTTTACAGTAGTGGTGAGGAGGAAGATCAATGTGAAAAGGAATCCCTGGTGCTTTTATGAAGCAACAATAATGTGCCTCCTGTATCCAGCACATTAATAATAATAATAATAATAATAATAATAATAATAATAATAATAATAATTATTATTATTATTATTATTATTCATAATTTATTCAGTAACACTTTATATAATAGAGATCTCTCTGAAAGTCATCATTAATATTTTGCTTGAGTGATTACAGACTGGTTGCAACGGTATAATAAAAAACAGAAATTTTAATAGTTGCCGAAAATGCTTTTTACTGAGGAAGCGTATGGTTGAGTCTACGGATAGGCCTAAAGTGGGTCTAACATAAGAATGCTTTCCTCTACAGTACATGCAGATATGTCATCTTACTCCACCAAACTATATCAGAGATAAAGGTGCTGGTGTAACACATGTTACATGTCTTGTAACGTCTGTTACATACCAGGAATACTACTTGCTCTGTGTCTGCTTACGATACAAGCCAATCATTTATAGTTTTATTGTTATTTTCAGTGCCCAATAAGCTGATGCTTTGTGATTGCTTACAAAGAAACTGTGGAGGTGCAAGTAACATTTTAAATCTACAAGAATGTGTGTGTTGTCTACCTTTGAAAATATAGAAGATCATGATCTGTGATATAAGAGGCAGTGGCGTACATACTGCCATAGAAGCCATAGCATAGGTGCCTGGGCACTGAGGGGGAGTGAACTGAACAAGATCTGAGGTAGCAAGGTAAGAAATTCTATATTATATATATATATATATATATATATATATATATATATATATATATATATATATATAGTGTGTTAGTCCCGATATAAATAGTGGGGATTCCTATTAAAGGACAGCGATAGCTGTTTGTCACAGGGTTTTAAAAGGTTTTTTTTTTTTTTTTTTTTTTTTTTTAATGGCTGCCGCTCAAAAGACTACAATTCCCCTAGTTCCTGGAACTCAGGGCCTTGTAACGGTGGGATTCTGGGAAATAAAAGGGAAGTGTTTTGCAGCAGCAAGAGACAGTGTTGCCAGATAGGGCGGGTTCACGCCCAATTGGGCTTGTATTTTTTGTTTTGTGTGTGAGAAAATGGCTTTGGGCGGGTGTCTAATTTTTGGGCTAGGTTTGGGCATTTGTGCAGGTATTACATTTGGATATATTTGAATAATTTTAAAGTATTAAATATATTTTAAACCAAAATAATAATAAAAAAGCTATTTGATACAAAACCCTGTTATATGATACACAACATATATTGCTAAACATTGTAACAATAACACGCATCAATATCTGTGGATGTGACGCACATTGCATTGTGGGTAGAATATTACTTTGGGCTACAAACGTTGCACTTTCTAAAAGACACAGTTTGGTACTAGGCTTGCAAATGAGAATTTGTTCAAAGGTTTTACGCTAAGGACAGAACTGTTTAACAAAGTGATTGGCAATGGACTGTAACAGAACAGTAATACTGAAGACAACGCTTTGAAACCAGATACAAACTTACCTGCAATGCTACAGCAAGCAGCTGGTGCGCAGTTCCCATACTTACCTGGTGGACATTTAATTAAAGGACTGAAAAGAAACGGTGCACTTACCTGTGGATTGAAAGTGGAACTCTCTGTGGAATAAGTGCCATACATTTGTGTGCACAGTTTTGTATTATGGTGTGGACTAGCCATACCATAATAAATAGCACATTCAGTCAGAGTCTTACAAAACAGAGCATTCTCGCTCATATATATATATATATATATATATATATATATATATATATATATATATATATATATATATACATATATATAGCCATTGTAAATACATTCACAGCAACACAGTAGTTAAGGGAGCAACATCCTCATTTACTATCCATGATACTTTTACTTGCATTAGTAAAGGAATAGTATATTGCATTGGCTGCATCAAATGTAACAACTATATTTGGCTGATCACTTCGTGGAACATCTGAGAAGTATACGAATTAACACCTCTACCTTTCCTGTCGCCAGAAATTAACAGAAATGACCACACTATAGAAGACATCACAATTTGTGGGATGGTTCAATGATATGGAAATAATGCTGTCAGGAAACAAAAGGAATGTGAACTTATTTTCAAACTAGGCACTTTGGAGCCATTTGGAATGAACATTCTATTCTGAGGTCATCATCATCATCATCATCATAATCAATATTCTGGAATTTTGTTTAAAATACTACTTGTTTTTTATCAACTTCTTAAAGTCCTGATAATTGATTTGTAATCAATTATTCTACCTTTTTAAGTACCTGAAATATCCTTTTCTCTTTTTTCTTATTGATCATTTTGGTGCACAGCAGTTTTCCTTTTTCTCAAACTTTATATATATATATATATATACACTACAGGTCAAAAGTTTTAGAACACCTCCATTTTTCCAGTTTTTATTGAAATTTACGCAGTTTAATGTCTTCATGTACTCTGAAATTAAAGCATAGAACAAATAAACAATTGGAGATAAAAAAAGGCCTTTTTGTATAACTCTGAAATGTACATTATTTTTCAGTTTTTGGTAACCTGAACTTTTTTTTTTAAACCTCTGGCAGTTTACCGCTTACCTTTGTACCATTTCAGGTTATTCACTGGACTTGAACTGCTTAAATTTCAATAAAAACTGGAAAAATGGGGGTGTTCTAAAACTTTTGACCGGCAGTGTATATATATTGATTATGGGAGCGCATTGCTGCAACCCCAGCCCGAATTCTAAAGTAAACTCTTAACTGATTGGTCAAAGGTCAAGAGACTGATAAAGGCCAAATACAAATCTAAGGAATATTATGAACCTTCATAAACACAGGTGGAACACATTGTTGAGTCATTTCAGCTCAAAGAGGACCAACAGCAACTCAAACGTGACCTTTGACCTCTGTCACATGATCATACTACCCCACACTGTGACATATTAAACAAAAATACTGATCGTGTTCAAGTCGTCACTGATGCCACGTTTCTGTTTATCCAATATGTAGAACTCGAGTTATTGTCATTTGTCTTCACTTATTTTAATATTAATTTCAGACAAGTAAAATCCCTCCCTGTCCAGCACCTCACCTCTTAGTACAGAACCATTGCATTGCCAATGTCTGCCTGCATTGCTGTGGAAAAGTGACCCAAACTACGCACTTGAGCAAAAGCTTATATAAAACCTTACCTGTGCTGGATTTATCAGCTGCTCGTTTGCCTTGGTTCTTTTGAGAAAAGTCCACAGTGGAGTAGGAAACATCACCAGACATTTTTCTGGGTTTGTGTGTGTCAGATTGGAGTGAATCCAGGGAGATCTTAATAGTACTGCAGCCAAAAGTGAGTGTACCAGATAGCGGATAGGAAGTGTCACATTTTGTTAGTTCCTCAAAAAACAGACTTAATCCAATCAGCACCCACCAAAATGTTAAATGTAGTTTATTACACGTGTGAAGAGGAAGTTTCGAAAGAAGGCAGCTTGCAAAATAAAGAGGCAATGCAAGGGACTGCTAACTAATACCCTGTGACAACAGTACAGTCTCACCCTGTGTGCAGCAGCACTAACAATCCCACGTCCTGACCACATAGAGACCCATGTTGAAGCAAAGCTCATTTTCTGAAAGCAATAAATATGTTTTAAAACCTAGCGTTATTGATGACTATAATAACAGACTCTGAGAGCTTTCTTTAACCTTGTATCACATATGCTGTTTGCTATAGCATGGGCTTGACAATGGTATAACTGAGAAACAACCCACACACTCACACACTGAGGAAGGACTGCAACAAAAAGAGATCCACACTTTAGCGTCATTCCATGCCACCTCAACCAGTGCCATTGTCTGTCTGTCTCAGATTTTCCTAGAAAGATTCCCCTAGCGGATTTCAGACAGGCTGAGGTCAGAAATGATCACAGGTCAAAGGGGACATTAAAAAAAATAATGGCTATCATTTCTGAACTCAGTATGTCAGAAAACTCCCAAGTGAATCTGAGACGGACGGGCAACGAAATGTCCCTTTTCTGGTTGAGTTGGGGTGGAATGACATTTCTTATTCTATTACAACAATGTTGATGGCAGTTACAATAAAAGTAAGTTTACCAGATCAGTCCAACAAGCACTACAGTATAAACTGGGGCTGTGATTTTAGTGTTAAAACTCAAAAACTAAATGTAAAAAAAAATGAAATGTTTTTAACATGACAAATCTCTTAAAGTGCTTACAAAATGTGAAAGAGGAAGCTTATTAGTGTTGCGCAGTGCAGTGAAACATTCTGCGCTGATGTAAGAAATGTTAGTAAGCAAATCAAGCACCAATCTGAGGAGAAGCAGCAACAGAAAATGATAGGGAACGCACATATTGGGCATTAAAAGAGAAAACACATTAAATATTTAGAAAAAAATATATAAATGATGATTGCTTTTGCACTGTAATGCAGTTGCAATGTTAATATGTACATTTTTAAACACATGTAAATTTCAAGAAAAATAATAATGTTAATACAGTAGAGTCCAAAGCAAATACAAGTCTAACTCGGGGGACAGGAATAGACATTCAATATAACACACACCCCTTGTATAAAGTGCAGAGGGGTAAAGCAATAAACAATACTCAGCGATTGTCTAGGATTTACTTTTCTGTTTAGTACTTTTATAAACTGCGGTGAGCTGCTCTAGAGAAATTGTCTTTGAGGACCAAAGACCACAAAGCCTAATAGACTTTCACTTCCTGCCCTCTCACCCAGTTCCCTTCTCTCTACAACATACTGCACGCCTTGCAACCACATCAAAAACACTCAGATGAGTGGCTATCATCTCTATTGTTTACCTAACACAGCAAATCACACCGATGTGCGCAGGAACAAGCAAGCTCTTGCACTTAATAAAACACAGTATAGCCTGGTCAGCAGAACCTAAACTACAAGAAATGCACAGAACTTCCAGTTAGCCAGTCAATTCAATCTGAGCAATATGCAAACGATACTTATGTATTGAAAATGAGATTTCACAATGAATCATATTACAAGAGGCCCCTGTGACAGGATGGATAAGTGCTGACGTCAGGCCAGAATGAAGGAAGAAAAACAAACTCAAAAATACTGCGGTGCAAAAAGAGGCAACGTTTATTTAAATAACAAAAACAAATAAAATATTTAAACAAAAACAGAGAGCAAAAACAGAAGGTTAAACAAAATCAAATCACAAACACAAAAACTTACTACAGATCAGGCTGGGCAATCGCCTTCACTGCTCCTGTATATTATTATTATTATTATTATTATTATTATTATTATTATTATTATTATTATTATTATTTTTTTTTCATTTTACTTTTAAACTCCTCTCGAACACCCACACAGAGCACGGAGAACTGCAGGCTTATATAGAGGTCACCATCTCCCAATTAGCAACAATTAAAACAACTAAATAACTCGGGAGATGGTCACCTTCTGCACAAGGTTTTTAATGTGGATAGGGCTTCCCATCCACGCTGCTAAACAATACAAAATAATAACAAAACACAGCTCCACCATTATATTTATAAATAAATAAATAAATAAATAAATAAATAATAATAATAATAATAATAATAATAATAATAATAATAATAATAATAATAATAATAATAATAATAATTACAACAAAACAAATACAAAATAATAAATTGCACAGGGGCAGAGCGGTACCCCGTTCTATAAATAAACAAACACATGTACAGGGCTCCTCGCCCTGTTACACCCCCATTAGTATTTAACCAGCGGGGATCGCTGAGATAGTTTCACAAACCCTTCTGACTGACACAGAGCACAGTGTATCACCCCAGCTCTGCAGGGAAGCTGCTCTGTAATCGATGACAGCACAGTCTGCATTAGAATAATATACTGGACAATCAAACTTAGTGTCATTTGGTTCACCCTCTTTCCAATACCTGAAATAGATTAATATTTAATTAATACCTTGACATGATATACCATACAGCGAGTGAACTGGGACCAGTGCCCTTCACTGTTTTCAAATGGACAGACAGCGGGCTAGTTCAGCAGCCTCTCATTCATGCCTTTCACCTTCCTCTGGAGGAGGCCTGGGTTCCAGTCTTTTCACTTTCTAAACACTGGGACTGGAGCCTTCAATTCAGAACGAGGTGGCACAGGAATGTAATCACATATGTAACTGAGATGGATTTCAGTTACATATGAGCAGGAGGATGATGGGAAATGTAGTTCTGAGAGGTCCGTGTAGGTACATGGGAAGCCATCTTGAGGCAGGGAATGCAATTTAAAAGATTAAAAAAGTGGTCAAAATGTAAAAAAAGAAAGAAAAATTAAAACAATACACATATGTAAATAGTTGTAGCAACACATGGGAACATGCAGGCCCACCGAAAGGGTGGGGAGGACGGGGAAATTTCCCCAGAGCCCAACGCCTTGAAGGGGGTCCAACGCCCTGATGGGGGGCCCTGATGAAGGGGGAACTTTCTTTTTTTTTATATATATATAAAATATTTCTAAACAACTCGCCCTGCACAAGACCCTTTGCATTCCCACCACCACATTAAAAAGAGAAACTCCAGTACTGCACAGCGAGCCGATGTGCTTCTGTTGTGTAATGATTGTGTATCCAGGCGCTGTCAAACACTTCCTTTCACACAATGATTTGAACTTTCACATTTCATATTTTACTAGAGGGAGCCAATCACCACTAGATAATTCCCAGTCCAGTCAGTGGCTGGAGTCCATCTTGAATAAAAGAGCCCTAAAGTTGCACAATATATATCACAGTATGAATTATTTTATTATTAAGATCATAATTTGCTCAAAAAATGTGGTGCAGCAGTTTGTTAGAAAAATGGTATAATGTAAAAATAAGTAATTTCTTCAGCTGGTGGTAAACACAATTAGAGAATGATCAGTTATATTGCTTAAAATACAAATATATTTACTAATACAGGCTATTTGTTAAGAGCAGAGATGAGTGGTTTATTTTTGGCATGAGATAAATAAAATAGTGTATAGCAACACCATTAAAATGTAGTTTATGCTAAAAACGTTTGTTATTTGATGTTAAGTAAGCTTCCAATTAATGACTATTACACGTGGAGTTTGTACAAAAAAAATATTTATTCACTTACCAAAAACAAAAGTTTGAATACTGTAAATAACTTAAGCATAACTACTTTGAGAAAGAGTAAGCTATCCTGCTGCAGATTTTAATTCAGATATTGAAACTTCTACGCGTTGTTGACTCCCTGAAACACAGGTTAGAGATGATAAGAACATAAGAAAGTTTACAAACGAGAGGAGGCCATTCGGCCCATCTTGCTCGCTTGGTTGTTAGTAGCTTATTGATCCCAGAATCTCATCAAGCAGCTTCTTGTAGGATCACAGGGTGTCAGCTTCAACAACATTATCCGGGAGTTGGTTCCAGACCCTCACAACTGTGTAAAAAAGTGCCTCCTATTTTGTGTTCTGAATGCCCCTTCATCTAATCTCCATTTGTGACCCCTGGTTCTTGTTTCTTTTTTCAGGTTGAAAAAGTCACCTGGGTCGAAATTGTCTATACCTTTTAGGATTTTGAATGCTTGAATCAGATCACCGCGTAGTCTTCTTTGTTCAAGACTGAATAGATTCAATTCTTTTAGTCTGTCTGCATACGACATGCCTTTTAAACCCGGGATAATTCTGGTTGCTCTTCTTTGCACTCTTTCTAGAGCAGCAATATCCTTTTTGTAACGAGGTGACCAGAACTGAACACAATATTCTAGGTGAGGTCTTACTAATGCATTGTAAAGTTTTAACATTACTTCCCTTGATTTTAAATTCAACACTTCTCACAATATATCCGAGCATCTTGTTGGCCTTTTTTATATCTTCCCCACATTGTCTAGATGAAGACATTTCTGAGTCAACATAAACTCCTAGGTCTTTTTCATAGTTCCCTTCTTCAATTTCAGTATCTCCCATATGATATTTATAATGCACATTTTTATTGCCTGCATGCAATACATTACAATGTCATTTGCCATGTGTCTGCCCAGTTCTGAATGCTGTCTAGATCATTTTGAATGACCTTTGCTGCTTCAACAGTGTTTGCCACTCCTCCTATTTTTGTGTCGTCTGCAAATTTAACAAGTTTGCTTACTATACCAGAATCTAAATCATTAATGTAGATTAGAAATAGCAGAGGACCTAATACTGATCCCTGTGGTACACCACTGGTTACCTAGCTCAATTTTGAGGTTTCTCTTCTAATCAGTACTTTCTGTTTTCTACATGTTAACCACTCCCTAATCCATGTGCATGCATTTCATTGAATCCCTACTGCGTTCAGTTTGAGAATTAATCTTTTATGCAGGACTTTGTCAAAAGCTTTCTGGAAATCTAAATAAACCATGTCGTATGCTTTGCAATTATCCATTGTCAATGTTGCATCCTCAAGAGTCAAGCAGGTTACTTAGACACGATCTCCCTTTCCTAAAACCATGCTGACTGTCTCCCAGGATATTGTTACCATATAGGTAATTTTCCATTTTAGATCTTCTTATAGTTTCCATAAGTTTACATATAATAGAAGTCAAGCTTATTGGTCTGTAGTTACCTAGTTCGGTTTTGTCTCCCTTTTTGTGGATCGGTATTACGTTTGCAATTTTCCAGTCTGTCGTTACAACCCCTGTGTCAAGAGACTGTTGCATGATCTTGGTTAGCGGTTTGTAAATATTTCAATTTCGGCTGTCGTGCTCCCCACCGGGTTCTCCCATTTTAAAAGGGGGAAGTGGAAATCCCCCATTAGCATACACACAATTCAAATGTCATTGTATAACAGATTATTTTGCTCGGCATCTGATTTTGACGGTCTATAGCATGCTCCTATTATTATGCCCTTTGAATTTTTGTCCATTATTCTGACCCATATTGATTCTGCATTGTTTTCTTTGTCCTGATTTAACACCTGGGCTTCAAGACTGTTTCTTATGTATAGAGCTACCCCTCCGCCTCTTCTGTCCTGCCTGTCTTTCCTATAGAGTGTGTACTAATATTGTATTTGTCTCCATCATTCTCAGACAACCACATTTCTGTAACACCTATCACATTGTAGTTACTTGTGAGTGCAGTAGTTGTTGTTGTTGTTGTTGTTATTATTATTTATTTCTTAGCAGATGCCCCTGTCCAGGACGACTTACAATTGTTACAAGATATCACATTATTTTTACATACAATTACATTATTTTTTACTTACAATTACCCATTTATACGGCTGGGTTTTTTTTTACTGGAACAATCTAGGTAAAGTACCTTGCTCAAGGGTATAGCAGCAGTGTCCCCCACCTGGGATTGAACCCACGACCCTCCAGTCAAGAGTCCAGAGCCCTAACCACTACTCCACACTGCTTCCTTAAGTTCTAACATTTTGTATGTTAGCTTCAGATTGAGCTTGGAATATTACTATTTATTTTGAAAAACAGATTTATTTTTCCAGATTTAATTGCAGACAACAAAAGATGTATTTCGGATTTATGTTGACTTGCCAAATGAAAAAAAAAAAAAAAGATTTAAAGACTGAAGCATGTTTTGTTAACATGTATGCATTAAGTGAAATCTGAAAAAAAGAAACACCTGGTAAAATATTTGTGCTTTTACATTGGACGCTCCATAATGTGAGCGATACATATGTATTATACTGGCATGTCATTAGGAAAAAATGAAATCGAAAAAATAATGGCAAAAGTTAGTTTAAACGCGCTGTTTTGTACCCTCATTTCATAGAGAAGCTCAAAGGCAACTTTCTTATAATGGAAGACTAGTCTGTAGCGCATTCATTTTAGAGTGCTTACGTGGAAGGATTCATACAAAAAACCAAAAACAAAATAAATAGTTCAAATAAAATTAATAATTAATTGTGCTGTAACAACTTCGTCTCGGCCCCATTACCCAAACAGTCCATAATCCCTGGTAATGCCCGCTGTGGAGGGTCTTATTGCTGACATAGAATATTGTAACAGAGTGGCTGCGGGACAGAGCTGAGCAGAGACAGAGCTGCAGCAAGCAGCAGGGGGTGTGGCTCCTGGACTCTCTGTGTGTGTGTGTGTGTGTGTGTGTGTTTAATCTTATTGGTTGGTTTCTGTCTGTGTTCCTGTCGCTTCCTTTCAATGCCTTCATGTGAATAAATGTTTCACAATGTTCATGGCTGTATTTAGATAATCAGTCTGCCTCGTTCCAGTCCTGTGTGGTTCATTTAATAAAAAGAGCTCTGGCTCATTTAAATGCCGTTTCCTCACCTTTCTTTCACCGCCATTATAATATAATTGACTGGACATCTTGTTAGACTGTCATAAGATTGTAGCAGAATGGAGGAAGGCCAGCCTGAAACTAACACAGGAGGAGCCTACGAGATCTAGAGTGGCTATTTGAAACTCAGTGGCTATGTAGTCTTCCTGTATACTGAACAACAAAAAATCAACAACACATCTTTTTTTCAGGTTATTTCTGGAAAGAGGAAGCTACAAAAAACAAGCAAAATTGCAAATTCAGCACTCCCCCACAATAACCAGTCCAAGTGAATGCTACTCCCGTAACACGTTCCAACAGAAATCAAACAGAACAATTCAAGCCTGGAATCTTACTGCAGACTAAACGCTGGTGTCCCTCTCACACATGACCAATAAAGACAAGAGGACGCAGCGATAGAACTGCAGAGTTATTAAGTGCAATTGAAAACCAAGCCAGATGCACAAAGTATTTCATGCATCTCGAAATACAAATATAAACGTGATTCTTTAAAATACAGTGAATACAAAACAATCAGTAAACCTTGTGAGATTGACTTTCAAAGACTCAGAGATCGACTGGGTGGAGACCCCTGTTCTAAATGATCTAAACAGAAACAATAGAGAATGATGGAGAACACACATAATAGGATAGGAGTGAGCTACAGAGGACTCAGATAGGGGTTTAAAAGGTAGTGCAAGTGGACTCTGTGCCATTCACTTTCAATAGGGGATCCAAATCCTCTTATCTGTAGGTATGATATTCTGAATCAGGGTGTTTTCAGTCCTGTTTGGCGTCTAGCGATGCTGAGCTGCTACAAGCAGGGCTGTGAATGTGTGAGTCTGTTTGTATTTCAGTGGCAGCCTGTCTGCAGCACGAGGGTAACCAGGTGTAGAGAATATTTAACCAGCGGGGATCGCTGAGATAGTTTCACAAACCCTTCTGACTGGCACAGAGCACAGTGTATCACCCCAGCTCTGCAGGGAAGCTGCTCTGTAATCGATGACAGCACAGTCTGCATTAGAATGCCGTTTACCATTATGAGAACACAATGCGTTGTCTGGCTCATTGTCTTTCCAGTACCTGATATACCATACAGCAAGTGAACTGAGACCAGTGCCTCTGACTCTTTCAAATGGACAGACAGCAGGCTAGTTCAGCAGCCTCTCATTCATGCCTTTAACCTTCCTCTGGAGGAGGCCTGGGTTCCAGTCTTTTCACTTTCTGAACACTGGGACTGGAGCCTTCAGTTCAGAACAAGGTGGCACAGGAATTCACATTGAAATATTTAAATCAATGTGATAGGCCTGCCCCTGTAAAGAATATAGGTTTGTTTAACTTGCACATAAATGTTTAGCTTTGGATATGGCAGTGTCGGGAGGGTAAACTCCCCTTCCTACCTAATGGAAAGGAATGTGCAGCAGGTGGCCAGGTGTCAATTGAAGAATTGATCATCAATTAACCCTGGTGTCCTGCCTTTAAAAAGGGGCTGGAGAGCCTGCCCTTGGTTCTTCTTTTGTTTGGTGCTTTCTTCTACAAGCCTGGAGGTGACGGGGAAGAATCCTCATGACTGTGTGGTGAACCAGGGTGAGCTGCAGATTATCACTGTGTGTTTAACATTTAAATTAATAAATTAAAACAATGTATACATACAGTGTAGATTGTGCATCAGGATTTTATTGCTCTGCACTGTGCCACAAAAAATGCGTGTCACCGGGTTTGAATGCAGTGCACTACAGTATAGAGTGTCATGTTCTCACGTTGTACTCAGAGGTGTGAAAACCCTAACTAACACAGCTCTGACCAAGACGCTGTTTCTTTGAAATGCCAATGCTCTTTCGATTGAGGAAGTTCAAAAGCTAAATAAAGGAGGTGTTGAATAAAAACTTAATGTTCTGCACAACTTAACATAGCCAGCCTTTGGAAAAAGCAAAGCACAGTTCAGCATCACACAGGGGTGCAAAAAAGGGTGCAGCTACACTGCTGGTTTGTGCTGCATTCTACCAATAGCAGCCTCATCCCATTGTAGCTGCCCTATACTTGTTAGCATTGCTCCTCAGTATAATACAGAGCCACTGTTGTGGTGCCGCTGTCTGTATTGCAGTTAAAGATTGTTATTGAAGGTTACGGCTAGAAAAAGGTTGTGTTGGGTGCGTTTATTTAGTTTTCTATCAATGTGGCCCTTCTGGCATCCTCTGAATGCCTTTTCAATTTGTTATTTCATTTTAAACCGTTAAAGGCAAAATCATAACAAAATATAGAATAGTGTGTATACAGCTCTGGAAAAAAAAGTTAGCATTACCTAGAATGTTTTAATTGAGACAGAATTAAAAAAAAAAAAAAAAAAAAACTATGAACATAATTTAGATATTTTATTTAAAATCATATAATTAAAGAAACTACAAAATGATATTGTAAAACTGTACCGGAATCCATAATATTTGCACAGTGTGTCATGTTAGATTTTCAAATGTTGCATTTTTCAATTTGTCAGATTTAAGTATATGGAAAACTACTAAGCGGTATGTAATTCAATATGTTAACATAACATTATTCAGCAGGTTTCATTTTTATGAAGCAAAATGTGTTCATTCTAAAGGCTGATGCAACACTTTTGGCTGTAGCTGTATACTGAGTAAAAAAAGTGGAGGGGCAAATTATATAGTTTGGAGTGGCCAAGGTCAATGTCCTGGAGTGGCCCAGTCAAAGCCCGGACCTCAATCCAATTGAGAATATGTGGAAAGAGTTGAAAATTGCTGTTCACCAAAGGTCCCCATCCAACTTGATGGAGCTTGAGCAATTTTGCAAAGAAGAATGGGCAAAAATTGTAGTGTCCAGATGTGCAAAGCTGGTAGCGACTTATCCAAATAGACTCATGGCTGTAATTGCTGCCAAAGTTGTCTCTACCAAATATTGACTCAAGGGGGTGAATACTTATGCAATCAATTATTTTCTGTTTTGTATTTGTAATTTAATTTAGAACAATTTGTAGATTTTATTTTTCACTTTGACATTATGGACTTTTTTTGTGTTGATCAGTGGTAAAAACTCGTAATTAAATCCATTTTGATTCCATGTTGTAACACAATAAAATGTGGAAAAGTCCAAGGAGGGTGAATACTTTTGAGAGCCACTGTAAGTCAGCTGATGTATATTTCAGCTGGTACCATCATTGGTTTAATCAGTGTTTCACAGATTAAGGGTGCGTTCTCAATGTGAGCAACCCCACTCAAATGAGACTAACCCTCAAGCGTGTCTGAATTGTCTGCTTGACTTGGTTTCATATAGTTTACCCCAGTAGCTCTGAAGAAGGCACGAGCCCAAACATTTCTCTGTTCTTAGTTTTAAGTTTTACCTGTTTCCTGATTGGTTGACATCCCAGGCTGGAGAGAAGACGGGGCTTCCCGCAGATCAGTTGCAGAGGCTTGTTGGATTGTCTGGCTCACAGGAAGTGAAATAGAAGCTGAAACAGGTGACCCAGGAAGCACTGAATCACAAGGTGAGTGTGTGACAGTCTGTCTGTGTGTGTGTCTACTGCAATGTTTATACTGTCTGTCTTCGTGTTTAATGTATTGTTGGTACCCTAGTGTATCTGTTTGTGCACGTAGTCTTATTTAATGCTATGTTGTTCAGACACTGAGTGTGTGTGTGTGTGATTAGTCTTTGCCTGTATGTTTAATGTTCAGTTATTTAGTGCTGTAACACTACTGGGGTGGAAACATCCAGGTCTTTGGTCCACGTCCCCCTAGACTAAATAAACAGAATGCTCCATGAGCGTTAGAGTGCTGTGGTTATTCACTCATGAGGAGAGCCGTAAGCGACCCACTCGCCCCCTCCTACCTGGAACAGCTGCAGTACTCCATGGAGGTTCATGCTGCAGTGTCCTCTTATTCTAAAAGAGGTTCAGTGCTGCCAGAGAGAGGTGACAGTTTATCTGAGCAGCACTTTGCACCACAGGCCAGGTAAGCCACAGCAGGTGTGGTTAGAGCTGGTGTGTCTTACTGGTTTGCAGCTGGTCGTGCTGGTTCAGGAGACTAGGTACTGGTTGAGGAGCTGGTTAAACTGGTTCATTTAAATGTAATACTGTGGAGTTCTGGTCTGAACTGTTTGTTGTCTGTAGCACTGTACTCCATGACTCTATCTGCTGTAAACCCTCTCTGGGATTGTATGTACCAGCTGGGTGCCCAGTAATATTTATTTCGATTCCCAAATCTGAGCTACTCACCAGCAGTGGCTGAGATTTTCAGCAGGGACAGCACCCATTGGAGAGCACACAGCACAGCCAGACTGACTGCAGGGACAGCACCCATTGGAGAGCACACAGTACAGCCAGACTGACTGCAGGGACAGCACCCATTGGAGAGCACACAGCACAGCCAGACTGACTGCAGGGACAGCACCCATTGGAGAGCACACAGCACAGCCAGGCTGACTGCAGGGACAGCACCCATTGAAGAGCACACAGCACCCATTGGAGAGCACACAGCACAGCCAGGCTGACTGCAGGGACAGCACCCATTGAAGAGCACACAGCACAGCCAGGCTGACTGCAGGGACAGCACCCATTGGAGAGCACACAGCACAGCCAAGCTGACTGCAGGGACAGCACCCATTGGAGAGCACACAGCACAGCCAGGCTGACTGCAGGGACAGCACCCATTGGAGAGCACACAGCACAGCCAGGCTGACTGCAGGGACAGCACCCATTGGAGAGCACACAGCACAGCCAGGCTGACTGCCGGGACAGCACCCATTGGAGAGCACACAGCGCAGCCAGGCTGAATCCCTACATAATACAGTACAGAGTCAAATAAAAATACAAATAGAATAAAAAATAATAAACTTGTATAATATACAAAGCAATAGTTTAATCAACCTGCTGAAGAATATTGTACTAGTAAGACATTGCACTGAAACCTGCATCTCATAATCTTGTTCAATTTGACTCTACAATCTGGCTGAATATTTATCACATTCTTCCAGAGTTTGGTCTTTTGTGTGTGTACTCTGCTTTATCAGTAACAATGCAAGCTTTCTGGCTTGTGAACTAAACAGACAGCCAGACATTCACCTGCTGCTCCCTGCAGCAGCAGGGGGGTATGATAGGAACGCTGTATATACAGGGAGCTCTGCTTCAGCTCAGGGAAGAAAAACACAAATGGAAACAAAGGGAAGAGGAACAGGAGCTCTCCTTCTCATTTGTTGACATCTTTGGTGTTTTTTACACTGATAACATTTTACAAGAAAACCTATAATGCACATTTTATCAATACAGGATTGTGAGGTAACAACCTTAAATATGGGGAAAGACAGAAGGCTGCATATTCAATACAGTGCCTACAGCTCCCATCATCCTCTACCCCAGCAGTACCAGTGAGGGATGATGGGAGCTGTAGTCAGAATGGAGTGAGACACAATACTGAAGATCTATAAAAATGATCATTGTCTCCCTTGTAAAAGTGTGTGGTATACCAGGGTAAAAGCACAGCATAATATAAAGCATGTTTCAAGCACAGCACAATCATGGTAAAGCAAAGGCGAGCAGGTGAAGCACAGATATGTATTGTAAAGTGTTGTAAAAACAATGGCTAACCAGCACAAGCCTGCTAAAGCACAGGAAACTGCAAAATGACTGTACATTTACCAGGGTGAACTTTTATAATGAGTATCAGTGCAGTGCAGGGATATAAAATGATAATACTAATCTGCTGAAGTAGTTGTTTCAGTGGGTTGCTCTATTGTAGCTCAGAGCAGAGCCCTCAGATACAGTTACGAAATGTGTGTATCTTGTGTGACTAACTAGTCATACCTCTGTGAACCACTAGAGGGAGCAAAACTCCAAAGACTCAGTTATACAATAAAGCAAAACTTAATGACTTTGAGAGACTCCACTTGGTGAAATATCTGAATTTCATAAGTTATCTTCTTTTAGTTTTCTTGTCTGACTTCATTTACTTCACACAATCATAAACTCTGCACAGTGTGGTACCTTCATCAGTGCGCTGGTTCAGACTGTTTGTGGGGGTGTGCTTCTATCAGTTAGGTAGGGCTGGCCCCTCTCTGTGAGGAATCAGGTTGAATCTCCCCATCATTACGATTAAGACTTTGATTCCCAATCTTGTTGTTGGGGTCCTCATTCAAGATGTGGAGCTTTCTGCACTGACTGGGTCTTTGTCTGTCCCACTCTGCATGGTGAACATGATAACTTCTTGTTTTTTTTTTTTTCACAGGAGATCATGGTTAGGGAGTCTTCTGGGTCCGTGTGTGCAGTGGTTTTAAATAAACACTGACCTTTCAGTTCACGTTGCTAAACTACCTGAGAGCAGTTTTATATCTCAGCTGCTCTTTCATATTGTGAGATTCTTAATGTTTCAGTTTTGTTTCTGAACAAACAATGCAATTCTGTTCTCAAGGCCAGACTTCATTCAGTACAAACCACCACCAGCTCATTGTTATCTCTGCTTTCTCATAATGTGGGAATCAAACGGTTAATATGGTAATGTTGGGGGATGACCTGCATGCTTGTCTATCTGAACTGAGTTTCTTCTATTCTTTCTCGTCTCTCTTTGTGCTTCAGTGACGTTAGTTTCTTTTTTCCTGATTGTCCTGTGTGGCAGGGCAGAAGAGAAGCCCTGCACGTTGTTAGAGGGGGCGGGGCAGCAGTCAGTGATTATTGACAAATTGACTGTCGGCCACGCAAACCAAAACTCTCGTGCAGAATGTGTCCGTATCCAAATTAATGAATTGGGTGTTGATTCGGAGATGGCCTCGAGTATATGAACCTGTCTGTTTCTGTGTTCTGGGTGGGTGTTTCAGAGGAGGAACGAGAGTGAGACGGGTGAAAAACGAAAGTAAAAATAAAACTCGAGTACTACAGGATCAGTGAAGGCGACTGCCCAGCCTGACCTAGGTATCGTTTTGTTTTTAAGTGTTCGTGATTTGTTTTGGTTTAAATATTTATTTTGCTCTGTTTTTTTTTTTGTTTAATTTTATTTTTAAATAAATACGCGCGCCCAGCGCTTTCACCCGAGTACCTGCCTGTGTGTGTCTGTGTCAGCTTTCTGCTCTGGGGACGTCGTCACTCGGTCAACCTGTCATATCCTCTTTATAAACTATCAATGCCTTAGTTTCACAAATCCTTTTATATTGTTTTTTGCATGAAGAATCAAACCAGGTCTCTTTGGAATTCCTGTTTGTTTGTAGTTGTGCACAGTCTTCACCAGACGGGTCCTCTCTCTTATTATCATCAGGCTCTTTACCATTATCATGTGTCCTTGTGGCCCAGAATCTGAAAGAGACGAGGAGCAATGCCAGTCAGTATCACACGATGTCAGTAGAAAATGACTAGGTTGTTGGTTGCTGTATCCTTTTAATCCTCAGCAGTGATTTCAGAATGAGATTGAAGCTCTTACTTTTCCTTGTCATTGAGAGGAGTGCCGTCCACCCAGAGCCAGACTCCTTCAGTAACAGCGTCCGTCAGGCCAATCCAGTAAGGATCCCTTTTAGTCTTCTCTAATAAGAATTTCTGAGCAGAAAACAACAGTTTACTATTAGTTACAATGGAGCTGTACCATCATGAGGCAAAGATGGGTGTATTTTTAAAGAAAGAGAGACCCTTACTGTACTTAAAGGAAAGGAAATTAACAAATACATGAGAAGCAATTTTTCCTGCCAGTTTGTTTTATTTTTAAACTTGAATTTTTGCAATACTCTACCTGCTCTGCCTCGCTCTCTATAATCACCAGGTCTGCTCCCATTGACACACAGCTAGCCCGGCTGGAGTTCCAGTTCATTGTATCAGGTGAGAAGTAGTAGCACTTTCCATTGGACTCCACCCACTTCTCTGGACAGGCTTTACAAACACGCTCTGCACAATGAGAGAAAGAAGCAGTGCATGTTAAACAGAAACACCTGGAGATCTGAAGAAGGGGGCTGCACCTACAACACAGGGCTAGATTCTCAGCATTAGCATTAGCATGATTTTATCACAAGGATACTACATCTCCACTCCAACTAGTATTGGGACAGATGAGTAAATGGTGGGGGGGGGGCTTTATTTGTCCCTGTGGGAATTCACTGACATGGGAGACAGAAGGTTTTAATTGAAACACCTCTCTGGTGATCAGTTTTATTATTCTTTTCTTTCCTTTATTAACCACCAGGTGGCACTGGTTCTTCTATCCCCAATACCAATGATGGTAAAGGCGTTGCACTTGTATCAGGCAGCACGCGCAGGTGCTGAGAAATAAAAATGAAAACAAAAGGTGAAAGAAAAAGGGAAACTAAAACACAGTAATAAAAACTACAAACAAAAGACACTGCTCATGCAGCATCCCCCACCACCGCTAAACCGGTCAGCTCGGGTCTCCAACCTACGCTCTGCTATTCCCTCACTATACACTGGTACGATGGCTAATGTAGTTTAATAAAAGCGACAGTAGTTGAGTTTGATAGAAAAAAGAGATTTAGTTTGAAAAAGTTTGTGAGCACTGCTAGAAAAATGATGGGCGAATCAAAAAGTTTTTAAATGGATCAAGTCACTTGTATAGCTTTCACCATTGTTTTCTGTTATTTATTGTCATGTTTTTTGCATCATCCTCCATGGAGAAGTTTACTTTAAGCTCTTTTAATGAAAGTGGCTGCTGTGATGTTAATAAGAGAGCCCAGTTATTTGATTTTATTGAGTCAAAAAAGGCGAATTGTCTTTTACTGCAAGAGATTCACTCTGACAGCAGTAATGAAGCACACTGGCTGTCAGAGTGGAAGGTGATTTTAAGTCACGGCTCTAACGTTAGTGCTGGGGTGGTAGTTTCATTTTCACCGGGGCTGGGAGATTGTGTCTGTGGAGGAAGTCGTGCAAGGGAGGCTTTAAAAGTTGAAATTAAATTAAATGGGGGTTTGTGGCAAAGTGCCCACCCCTTTATATTTATTCATGTATGTTTTATTATTATTATTATTATTATTATTATTATTATTATTATTATTAGTATTGTAGTTTTATGCAGGCGGACAAAGCTGTCCGTCTTAGTTATTATTTTGAGATGACGGCGGAAAGCCGTGTGTTTGTTTATTGCATTTAATTATTTAAAAACCCTGTGCAGCCGGTGACCATCTCATTGCAACTACTCTGCCACAGGGTTTTATTGATCTTTGTAGTATTTATGCTCCTAATTTGGGCAGAGAACAGATTTTATTTTTTAAAAGTCTGAATCAGATTTTAGGAAAGTGTGATCCAGAACATTTTATACTGGTGGGTGGGGATTTGAATTGTACTTTAGATTTTTATTTAGACAGAAATCATGATGAACCCAACCCCCAATCCGTGGGGAAAACTCAAATTAAGATTTTCTTCCAGCAATACTCCCAGAACGTCACTGGACAAATGAATGCAGCAGTCAGCCAGTTAGAGATTGAGATTTTGAGAGATTGAGAGAGCGCTGGGTGGCCACAGCACGGAGGGAATATATTGCAGCCTGAAAGAGCGAGAGGAAACCGCTCCTGATCAAGGGGTCACTGGTGAGAGCAAGATTCATTGAACTAAGAGACATGGACGCCCCCACAGCCTTCTTCAGCTTGGAGAAGAAGGTATCTGAACACAAGCAGATGCTGTTACTGAGGCTGCCCTGGGGAGAGAGGTCTCCAGCCCTGCGGAGCTTCGTAGGGCTGCGGTGGACTTTTACTCCGAGCTGTATCAGGCTGAGAAGTGCGACCAGGAGTAGACGGAGTGGCTATTGGAGGGTCTCCCTAGCCTGAGTGTGGGGGAGCGCTGAGGCCTGGACACGTCTGTCTTATTTGGGGGGCTCACGACCGCCGTCACACAGTTCTCCAACAGCACAGCACCTGGGCTGGACGGGCTTCCGGCTGAGTTTAATAAGCATTTTTGGAAATGTCTGGGTAGTGATCTGCACAGGTGCTGAAGGAGTGTGTGGTGGAAGGAGAGCTAACCCTGAGTTGCTGCAGGGCATTACTGACTTTGTTATCCCAAAAAGGAGGCCTATCTGAGCTGAAGAACTGGCGCCCAGTGTCGCTGTTGTGCTGTGATTACAAAATCCTCTCCAAAACTCTGGCCAGCCATCTTAGAGAATGCTTGAGCTCCATGGTGCACAGAGACCAGACGTACTGTGTGCCAGGGCGCTCTATATTTGATAATTTGTTTTAAATCAGAGACCTTTTTAATGTTCCTAATGATTTTAAATCTAGATTTTAGGCTGGTGTCACTTGATCAGGAGAAAGCTTTCTACAGGGTGGACCATGGCCTTTTATTCCACACACTGGAGGTGTTTGCTTTTGGTCCTGTTTTTATCACTTACATCAAAATTGTATACTCTGATATTTTTAGCTTTTAAGATTAATAGCAGTCTAAGCCAGCCTTTCCCAGTGGAGAGAGGGAACAGACAGGGCTGCTCTCTGTAGGGGATGCTCTATTCGAGATCTATTGAACCGCTGCTACACCGGCTGAGGGAGTGTCCTGCTGGCTTGGCCTCCTGGCAGGGAGCTGGCTGGGAAGAGCCCCTCCCTTTCTGCCTCAGGTTCTGGATTGGAACAGAGCTGGACTGAAAGTGCTGAAGGCATACTTGCGTACAGAGGCTTACATGCAGCAGAACTGGGAGAGGGTGTTGGTGAAGGTGGCAGGGAGATTACAGAGCTGGTAATGGCTGCTGAACTGCCTGCCCTCCAGGAGGAGGGTCCTTGTGATTAATAACTTGGTGGCATCCATGTTTTTCTCAAGGTCTTCTTTAGTTTTGAAATCTAAGAAAAACAAACAAACAAATAGACAAGGGTGAATTATAGTTTTGTTCAGTCGAATGCACTCAACCAGCTTGTTCTGCACATCTTTAAAGCTGATTAATCAGTTCAGTAAATCTGACTCTGAAATGCAGTGGTATTCGCTGTCCATGCTTCACATACTGGGCATGGGAAACTGGTATCTGAATGCTCTTTTCACAAGTCCATTTATGTGAATACAAGTTTCATATTCATGACACATTCCTTGAGTTTCATTGAAGAAGCCAACATCAGTTTAGAACAGTTTCATGGACTTTAACATGTACTGAATCAACCAAAGGAGAATAAAACTGAATGTCAAGCTTTATTTAATTCATCAACTTGGACTTTTAAAAAACAAAACTTCTGATCAGTTGTTTGTGAAATGGCCCCACTGTGAGGTGATGATTAAGTTAGAGAATAGCATGCAACTCTGCTAACAAAAAGCAGCATGTGAATACTCACGATAGACAGCGAGGGAGATGATGGCAGCCAGTAAGAGACAGCACAGGATGAGGAGGACCAGTGCAGGCTGTCTATATGAAGAGGCTTTGCCAGCAGCACTCACAGGCGGGGTGGGGTCTGAGGAGAGAGAACACAGCTCAGGATACAGTACACAGTATACTAAAGAAACTTTCTGGAGTTATAACTTCAAGTTAAACTTAAAGCAGCTCCAAACAAGGCTTTATCAAATCCATTCCCTTACCTCTTACAGGCTTTAAATTATTACTGCCCAGCCTTTAAAGGAGAGCTAACCAAGAACTGAAAATCCATTCTCTTTTTGACTGAGGACAGTTAAGATTTGAGAGCATAATCTGCAAACACGTGTGGTATCTGCTTCTTCCCCTGGCTGGAATTCACGTTGCTGTTTGAATCAGCATTGAAATAGGTAAGTGGATTGTAGTTGTATTTGTTAGAATCATTGCTTGCTTAGGTAAGCAGCCTGCACTTAAATAAAAAAAAAATTAAATAAAGTTATTAAGTTATCCAAACTGTGTTTGGGGACGTGTTGAATTGTGAAGTTGATGCAAATTTAGTGTAAAATGAACGGTGATAGATTTCTATTGTCCACTAACTAGGGGCGTGTGTGTGAGTTCTGTGGTGTCCTGCATACATATTGAGATCTATAACCCTGCAATAAGTTATTTAATGTACTATTTCATGTATTATGGTACTATCATGTATTATGCACTTTCCAGTGTGTATTATGTCTGTCACCAACTCACTTAAGTGTGCCCGAGCTGCCTCTCTCTCCTCTGTCCTAATTCTCCTCGACCTCTCTGCTGCCTTTGACACTGTTGATCACTCTATTCTACTATCATCTCTTGCTGACCTGGGGATCTCTGGCACTGCTCTGGCCTGGTTCTCCTCCTACCTCTCCAACCGCACTTACCAGGTAACCTGGCGTGGAGCAACCTCCACACCTCACCCTCTCTTAACTGGAGTCCCCCAAGGGTCAGTCTTGGGTCCTCTCCTGTTCTCTCTCTACACCCGCTCCCTGGGCCCCCTCATCGCATCCTATGGTTTCTCATACCATTTCTATGCTGATGATCCTCAGATTTTCCTCTCCTTCCCCACCTCTGACTCCACCATCTCCTCCCGTATCTCTACCTGTCTGTCTGCTATTTCCTCCTGGATGCACTCGCATCACCTCAAACTCAACCTCTCTAAATCTGACCTCCTTTTCTTTCCCTTCTCCTCCCCCTCCTCTGATCTCTCCATCTCTGTTCCTCTGGAATCTACCACACTCTCTCCCTCTTCCTCAGCTAAGAACCTTGGAGTCACCCTGGACCCCTGCCTCTCTTATTCCCAGCACATCTCCACTCTGGCACGCACTTGCCGATTCTTCCTGAGCAACATCCGAAGAATCCGACCCTTCCTCACCAACTATGCTACCCAGCTCCTGGTCCAGGCCCTGGTACTCTCCCGCCTAGACTACTGCAACTCCCTCCTGGCTGGCCTCCCTGCGTCCGCCACCCGTCCGCTCCAGCTCATCCAGAACTCTGCTGCCCGCCTGGTGTTCTCTCTGCCTCGCTTCGCCCATGCTACTCCACTACTCCGCTCGCTCCACTGGCTCCCGATCACCGCTCGTATCCAGTTCAAGACTCTTGTACTAGCCTACAGATGCCTTGACCAGTCTGCACCCAGCTACCTCCAGACCCTCATCTCTCCCTACACCCCCACTCGACCTCTCCGCTCCGCCTGCACTAGAAGACTAGCTCTACCACCGCTACGCTCCCCTGCCTCCAAAGCCCGCTCCTTCTCCACCCTTGCTCCGCAGTGGTGGAATGACCTTCCTACAGATGTCAGGACTGCCCAGTCCCTGACCACATTCCGGCGCCTCCTTAAGACTCACCTCTTCAAAGAGCACCTGTAGAACTCCTCTGTTTGTATCCTGGGACACTATCACCCTTCATGTAAATGTGCTTTATTTTGCTCTTATCAGCCCCTATTTTACTGCATTTAATCCTGTACTTCAGAATACTGTAATCTGCCAAGTTTTTAACCTGTAGTACTTTGTATTTACTCACATCCTGATGTAACTATCACTATTTAATCATATCCTGATGTAACTATCACTATTACCTGCTGTATTATTGAATTGTGGTTTGTCAAACTTGTACTTTACTTGAACAAAAGTTATTGTATTTCTTGCTCTTATTGTATTACTTGTAACGCTTGAAATGTTTTTGCTTACGATTGTAAGTCGCCCTGGATAAGGGCGTCTGCTAAGAAATAAATAATAATAATAATAATAATAATGTATTATGTATTTTTTTTACTGTATATCATGTATTTTGCATTTCTCTGTATTTTTAAAGTATTATGGATTGTCTTGTTGTTACTGCATCTTGTAAAGCGCTTTGTGATGGTGGTCCACTATGAAAGGCGCTATATAAAATAAAGATTGATTGATATTCCACTCCTCCTCTATGTGTAGAATTCATATGTGAAATGCTTCAATGGGTGGGGACTCATCTGCATAAGAACATAAGAAAGTTTACAAACGAGAGGAGGCCATTCAGCCCATCTTGCTCGTTTGGTTGTTAGTAGCTTATTGATCCCAGAATCTCATCAAGCAGCTTCTTGAAGGATCCCAGCGTGTCAGCTTCAACAACATTACTGGGGAGTTGGTTCCAGACCCTCACAATTCTCTGTGTAAAAAAGTGCCTCCTATTTTGTGTTCTGAATGCCCCTTTATCTAATCTCCATTTGTGACCCCTGGTCCCTGTTTCTTTTTTCAGGTCAAAGAAGTCCCCTGGGTCGAAATTGTCTATACCTTTTAGGATTTTGAATGCTTGAATCAGATCACCGTGTAGTCTTCTTTGTTCAGGACTGAATCAATTCAATTATTTTAGCCTGTCTGCATATGACATGCCTTTTAAACCCGGGATAATTCTGGTCACTCTTCTTTGCACTCTCTCTAAAGCAGCAATATCCTTTTTGTAACGAGGTGACCAGAACTGAACACAATATTCTAGGTAAGGTCTTACTAATGCATTGTAATGTTTTAACATTACATCCCTTGATTTAAATTCAACACTTTTCACAATATATCCGAGCACCTTGTTGGCCTTTTTTTATAGCTTCCCCATATTGTCTAGATGAAGACATTTCTGAGTCAACATAAATTCCTATGTCTTTTTCATAGATTCCTTCTTCAATTTCAGTATCTCCCATATGATATTTATAATGCACATTTTTATTGCCTGCGTGCAGTACCTTACACTTCTCTATTAAATGTCATTTGCCATGTGTCTGCCCAGTTCTGAATGCTGTCTAGATCATTTTGAATGACCTTTGCTGCTGCAACAGTGTTTGCCACTCCTCCTATTTTTGTGTCATTTGCAAATTTAACAAGTTTGCTTACTATACCGGAACTCTACAGCAGGAATACTATTTGGTGTCTCAGTTACTACAGCCGTGCCACTACCAGCCACAAGAGGGAGCCAATCACCACTAGATCATTCCCAGTCCAGTCAGTGGCTGGAGTCCCTCTTGAATATCAGATTAAACATGCTGTAGCAATTATCTAATCAGGGATAGCAATATATTTAGTGAGAAAGCAAGGACACAAGCAAGGGGTCTGAATAATGGGGGAATGTTTAAAAGAAAAGAAAATCTATCTACATGGCAAAATTGAATCTACAAACTCTATAAAAGCTCTTTAAAAAAAAGTATATATATATATATATATTTCATAAAAATACTTGGTTATTTAATAAACAGAAATGTAAGTAACTTGTGAGATGCATTTAGCTTGTTTGATATGTAAATTGAGAGAGAAAGTGAAACAGACCCACATTGGTTTTATATATGGATTATCACTGCCATGGTTTCACAGATCCTAGTATATTGTATCATTGAGCATGACCCATCAAGCCAGTCCTTTAGGGGATCTCCCCAGTATGCAAGATGTGCACAGTCCTCCCCAGACGAGTCCACACCTCCCTTCCAGTCATCAGGCTCATTCCCGTACCAGAATCTGAAAGAGATGAGGAGCAATGCCAGTCAGTATCACAGCACTAAACTGGACATGCTCACTGTTTCACTGCAACACTTAATCAGCACTAGTGAAAGAGATGAGGAGCAATGCCAGTCAGTATCACACAATGTCAGTAGAAAATGATTAGGTTGTTGCTCCTGTATCCTTTTAATCCTCAGCAGTGATTTCAGAATTAGACTGAAGCTCTTACTTTGCCTTGTCATTGAGAGGAGTGCCGTCCACCCAGAGCCAGACTCCTTCAGTAACAGCGTCCGTCAGGCCAATCCAGTAGTCATCGCTTTTAGAATGCTCCAATAGGTGTTCCCTTTTAATATTCTCTAATAAGAATCTCTGAGCAGAAAACAACAGTTTACTGTCAGTTAATTGGAGATGTAACATCTTGAGGCAAAGAGGAGTGTCTTTTTAAAGAAAGAGAGACCCTTACTGTACTTAAAGGAAAGGAAATTAAGAAATACATGAACATCGATTTTTTTTTTGCTAAATTATTTTTAAACTTGAATGTTTGCAATACTGTACCTGCTCCTCCTCGCTCTCTATAATCACCAGGTCTGCTCCCATTGACACACAGCTAGCCCGGCTGGAGTGCCAGTCCATTTTATCAGTTGAGAAGTAGTAGCACTTTCCATTGGACTCCACCCAGTTCACTGGACAGGCTTTACAAACCCGCTCTGCACAATGAGAGAAAGAAGCAGTGCATGTTAAACAGAAACGCCTGGAGATCTGAAGAAGAGGGCTGCACCTACAACACACGGTTAGATTCTGAGAATTACCACGATTTTATCAGAAGGAAACTAGTGTCATTTTTAAGCAATGCAGGGCTGCTTTTAAATAGACTTGCAGTTTGAAAAATGACCACTAGGTGGGGGTGTAACTTAAATTTCTGCCTGTTCAAGAATTACTAAGCCTGGTTAATAAGGATCTGAACTAGTGGCCTGCATGCACCCCCAGCAAGGGCCACCACGTGGCTCCTACTTATAAGTCCACTCTACAGGGATGTTTTATTAGGCAGTGCAAGGAGCTGTATTTATTATAAATAATGAAGCCACTCACTCAAACTACCAGATTTCAGAACATTCCTGTGAATCTTATTCATCTTGTGCACGGTAGTGCACGACTACCAACTGACAAAAATACTAAAGACTGGATAACAGCATTTCTTATGAATTGTTCTCTTAATTAAACAGGTATGCATACAATTTGCATTTAAGGAAGCCCAGCGCTAGCTCAAGATGCATTGATAATGCCAATGGGACTGTACAGGACTCACCTTTTGAAGAGCCTTCTTTGAGAGGACATTGTAAATCCAAGGTTGAGGATTTGACACAAACAGCAGCATTCTTCTTTTTCATGTCTGAATTTTCATCTTGGACCCTGCCGTAGTTTCTCTGCAGTTGTGAATGAGATTCAGAGAGCCTGCTGTAGTTTCTCTGCAGTTCAGAGAGCGTGTCATTGAGCCTGCTATAGCCACCAAGCAGCCCTGAATGACTTTCACTGAGCCTGCTACTCTCACCCAGCAGCCCTGAATGACTTTCACTGAGCCTGAAATCTGAGGGGAAAGAAGAGATTTCTTACTATGAAACAGATCTCTTACTATAAAACTCATTATAAAATCACAGGAAATCAGTATTCAATATCATCTTCAGTTTTCAAAGCTAAAGGACTTACTGCTAGGACAATATTGGAGTACTCAAACAAAAGCTGCTTGAAATGTATTTAGTGGCAAAAAATATCACGTTCATATTCATTCAAGATATATACAGTGACTTGAAAAAGTCTTCACACCCTTGAACATTTTTCACATTCTACTGCCTAAAAAATACAATTCAAAATGCATTAAAGTAGGAGTTTGTTTCACTGATCTACACAACATCATCTACACTTTCAACGTGAAAGAGCACTTATAGAAATATTCAAAAAGTAATTAAAAATAAAAAAAATAAAAAGTGCATAAGTCTTATATATTCATTTTCCAAATATACTTTAATTTTGAAACAATATTCAATAATGAAAAATCCATGTTGGTCCCTACACTAACAGCACTGGGATCCTTGCAGAATGACTGCAAACATCACAGAAAGGCAAGCGAGCAGTAAGCAATACTATAAATGGCAATTAGCTCTATGTCTTTTAAATAATGGGTGATTGGTTCAGTGTACTTACAGAGCACCCCCAGGGCTAAACTGGCTGCCAGCAGCAGGCAGCTCAGAGCTATAAGAAGCCACACAGCCCATCCACAGGAAGCTGCTGGTCTATCAGAAGAATCCACAGGTGCTGCCGATTCTGAAAACAAGAGAAATAAAGGAGTGTTAACCAAGGTTTTAAAATTCAATGTTCTTACCTCTTATTAGCTCCAGACAGAGACATTATCTCTGCCCCTTCATTTTATTATAACACCTGAGTTTGGAATATGTAGATATTTCTGCACAACAGATTAAAAGCTGCTGCTGCTTCCTGGTACCTGATCACTTCCTGTTGTGAGCTGTAGTCAGACCATGTGACCTACAGCACAGGTACAAGGATTCAGCAGTTTATCTACGAATTCTATTTGCAATTTATAAGTGCATTTCAAAGAAGATTTGGTTAGCGCTCCTTTGAAAAATGTTAAAAAACATTTCCAATGCCTGTGCTTTAGAAACAGTGTGAACATGCAACTATTCAGGGATGGAAATAATTTATTATTATTATTTATTTCTTAGCAGACGCCCTTATCCAGGGCAACTTACAATTGTTACAAGATATCACATAATTTCACATTATACAGATATCACATTATTTTTACATACAATTACCCATTTATACAGTTGGGTTTTTACTGGAGCAATCTAGGTAAAGTACCTTGCTCAAGGGTACAACAGCAGTGTCCCCCACTGGGGATTGAACCCACAACCCTCCGGTCAAGAGTCCAGAGCCCTAACCACTACTCCACACTGCATAACCCTTTAAAGTACAGCTGTTCACGTTTAAATCTAAAGCTGCGTCTGGTGTTTTAGTTGTAATAAAGTAGTACGATTAAAATAGGACCTGTTTATTTAACGTGATCCCTGTGTATATGTGATGAAACCATTTCTTTATTCGAAATGTAACCCTTGTACCCTATTGAAGATGAGCTATTCAGCCCTCAATCTCTGGTATTTACAGCCCAGCACATTACTGTATTACTGCAAACAAATGAGGAGCTATAGGAGGCTTCTTGATTGGGAAAGTCATCTAAACAATTTCACAGTTATAATTCAATTATACAAACTAGTCCTAAATAGTTTGTATAATAGAGGTTTTACTGCATGTAAATACCAATCTATATCAGAACCCCTCGGTATCCTGAACAGTGCTGGAGTTGGCTGGTTTGTCAGCTGTCCTGTGGCACAGACTCTACTGAAGATGCTACTTACTCCACTGTGGCAAAGTGCCCGCCCCGTTGTATATAAATGTGTGTGTGTTGATTATTATTGTTATCATTATTATTGTTACTGTGTGTGTGTCTTGTGTATTATGATTTATTGTAAATATATGACCGGCGAAAAGCCAGTATTATAATGTATTATTATTTACAGGGCGGATGAAAAGCTGTCCGCCATTGCTGTTATTATTTGTGTCTATTTGTATTTTGTATTTGTGTAGCCAACTCTCGTGGGAATGCGTGACTGATGATTTCCATTACACGAGAGTAGATGTTAAAACTTCATGCTGATTTGAACTCGGCTCTCGCCAAGATAAGCACCAACTAGGACGTAGCTTTACAGTAAACTAATATGATGCATATGTGTCTCCATCCATTTGCGCTTCCTTCCATATGGTGATGTAGATATCCTTCTGTCTGGTGTTGAAGAAAGACTTAAACAATTGTTATATATTTATATACTTATTTATTATTCTGTGCATCCAAAGAGTGAGACGCACCAATATCCACCAGCAGAGGAAGATTGTCTGCTGTTTCAACCTCCACCAGCAGAGGAAGATTACCTGCAGCTCCCACCTTCACCGCCAGAGGCAGACTACCTGGAGCTCTCACCTTCACCAATAGAAGGAGACTTCTGTAGCTCTCACCTTCAGCACCAGAGGGAGACTGCATGCATCTCCCACCGTCACTACAAGAAGAAGGGCCAGGAAGTGATGTTGGCATTCCTCAACAGCCATTGCACAGGCTGCTGAGGGGAGCACGTTGGAAAACAGCCCGGCCACAGCAGCTGTGAAGTGGGCCACCACCGCCACAGCCACTGCCAGAGTGGCCAACCCCAGCACCATGACTGGTCCTTATAAATGTTTTGACAATGTCCTTGGCCTCAATATAGCAGATTCACTTTATAGTGTATATACGGTACAGAACACAGCGTAGGGGTTTCCAATTTCCAGTTCTACACTGCAGTATCTCATAAAACAGCTCTGTGTTTGATACAAGGCTGTGAAGTGGGTTTGAACATGGCAGCAGTGCCCAGTATAGACAATGAAGAAGGGCTGCAAGTTTCATTTACTAATCTTGACATCACACTTCCTCCTTCTCAGTGGCTGCAGTGACCCTTTCTATAACATCAGAGAGGGAACATTTATTCTGAGGCAGAAGCATTACTAATGTGTTCGGTTTTAACTCTTTTACAGGAACTGTTTTTTTTTTTGTTTTTTTTTGTCAAATTTAACCCTTGCAGAACTGCAGAGCACTCCAGTAGTAACTAAATCAACATACTAATATTTCCTACATACTGATCTAGATCTGTCTATCTGTTTATTTTTAGTATAAGACACTGACGCTGTTTAATGTTCTTGTCAATCTGCTGCCGTCGGCCCGCCGCCCTTTTTACAAAATGTTAAGGACTCTTTTTGAATAAATTAATCAAGTTTGTAGTTCATTAAACCCTTTCCTTCTGCTTTACAGCTGTTTTATTAGCATATGAGCATGTTTCAAAGCTCTGTTTAATATATAATGTAATACATATGGTAAAAAAGAAGACAAGAGAAAGTTTAAGATTGGTGTTTGTGTGTCTCTCTACTTACCCCCATGTTGCGCTCCTGCTCTACTGCTTGGCGGCTGCTTGATGTCCACGTTTTCATAATCATGATCTGATTCATAGCTGTCCATCTCCATAGCAAGTGCTGTCTGAGAAGAGCCAGATACACATCTGAACTAAAGAGGAAGTTCTCACTCCTATATTAACAGTACAGACTCTGCAGGGCTGTGCAGGGGCTAGAGGAAGTGGGGATTCACACTTCACTCTGCAACACAGTGTAAATGCTGTCCATCTCTATAGATATAGTGCTGTATGAGGAGTCAGCTACAGAGGACTCAGATAGGGGTTTAATGGTATTGTAACAGGACAATATTGGGTTAATATAGTGTGGCTGTTCACCTACTCTCAGGGAGATGGAACAAGCAGACTTTTGATAATTGCTGACATTTGCAGGAAAAAGTTAAAGTATAGCTCAAGACTTCCTTCCTCTTATTTCTGAGACAAATGTACACATACATTGCTTTTGTATGTGGTTATGGGGTGAGATCAGCTTTATTCTGTGTGGAGCCAGGGCATTAACCTAGCAACTGGTGACACCAAATAATGAAATGTGATGCTAATATAACTAGGGGCTGGTTCAAACTGTTTGAATAAGCATGTTGTGCTTGTTATTTGTCTCCATGCTATAATCAGTTATAATCAGGGTCAGTATGGCAGGGTGGTAGCTCTGCACAGGGAATGAATGCTTCGTTGGTGTTTTGTTTAAGTTTTGTATTAATAATGGTCACTTCCTACCGTGCAGCTCGGGTGCTCAGCAAGGACGCACTGACAGCAAATTGATTGATGTGGCTCGGTCAAGGTTTGGTTGACAGAGAGTCCCTGATTGGCTGGAGGGGCGTATCTTGAGGCACTCCCGACCATAAAGGGAGGCTTCACTGACCACTCCCTCCTCCAAGTCGCCTCCACAGCAAGTCTGCTGTGTGCATCCAAGTCTGGCTGAAGGATCCAAGAGTGTATATCTGCTGGCTCGGAGACCTTGCTCGTGGTGGCCTGTGGTGGCTTAGCTGTGGTGACCTATGCGTACAAAGCTTCAAAATACGTCATTGCTGAATACGTCACACCCCTATCATGTTACAAGTGAAAAATAAGGCTGGAATCAATTTCGCTTTGCTCTTTTTTTGTTTTTTTTATTGGATTTTAACATGGGCAACATCCAGTCAACAATCACATTGAACAAAAAAAAAAAAAAAAAATGATAGCCACCTATCATATCACCCACCCACCAAAATCCTATTAAATCAGACAAAAATAAATAATATTGAAAATAGAGAGATATGTTATTATATAATACTAATAATAAATAAAATTAACTAATTGAAAAAAATCAAATATAGAAAAGAGAGAAAAGAAAAAAATAAAATAAATAGAAAATAAAAGATATTACAACAATGCTAAGGCAGAGGTTGCAATTGCAGACTATTGAAGTAGAATTACACTTATGGCTCATAACTAGGGGTTCTGATTTTCAGGTGAAATTTTATTTTTTAAGAATCGTGTAGAATTATTTAATTAAATGCTTAAGTGCTGCAAGAAAACACACAAAAACAATACCAGCTTTAAACTATGGTAGCTTTTTTAAAAACTAATTCCCAGACACACCAAAGAATTTTAAACAGGGGCGGAGAGAAACTGGGTTACATTGGGTAAAACCCTAAAATCAGAACGCATACTTATAACTCCTTTCAGAGTGCTAATAAGGTCAGGGTTACTATGCTCTGTCAAAAAACATCCTTGCCTGTGAGCTCTGATCTCAGATAAAGGTCAAATACAGGTAAAGACTAAACACAAAAATGTCTTATATAAGTCCTCAGAGAGTGCATTTTTGAAAGGGTTGGTCATTTTCGGAGACAGGAAACTGCTGGACTATGACCCTCCAGGACCAGGATTGGAGTCTTATCTTTCTGCTCACTCCATAGAGCAGAAGAAACAGAGAAGAAACATCACTGCAGAACCCCTGCAAAATGCCACGTTTCCCATTACCTATGTGTCTAGGGGCAAAATCCTTGTAGTGGTACCCAGAGTGTCCACATGTTGAAATTCAGAACACTGTACGACATGCTTCCTTGTACGCCGCTGAAAACATTGTCCAATTTACGACGACTGTTCAGAATAGAAAAATATATATAATGAGCTGTGTAATGTAGTTCCATGATACATACAGTATTAAACAATATTAGATAAAACAGTCATGTTAGCTTTCACAACTCTTTTTTGTCACAACTAGCCTAGATGAACGAATATAAGATAAGGTGGGCATTACTTTTATTAAAGTCATTTAGAATCAACTTTCTATGAAGTAGGGCCTTTTAAAATAGATCTTTTACTTATATTTTATTGTTGATTTTCTACCATCCCCAATCCCTCATCTTAAGCATGTTAGCATTAACTTTCTAGACCACTCCCCCTCCCAAAACCTCCCCCCTTGCAACTTGATTGAATCTAAAAGTAAATCACAGCAGATACCTGCTGCTCAAAAGGGAGAGACAGTAAGACGCCAAAGTTACAATAGGCTGATAGAGTTACAATACACAGCTCATATTACAAGACAACATTCACTGGGCTCACTGATCTTACCACAGTTCAATAGAATGCCTTCATATTCATGATTTGATAAATGAAAAGAAATGACATGAAATACTGCATATTGAAGGGTAATACATATGGGGAGTAAATCAGTCATGCTTCTGAGCATTATAATTATATTCGTTATAGTCGTCAAAAGTTTCCATTTGTTTTGCCTTTTTTTTAATTAATTTTTCACATTATATTATACCAGACTGTGTTTATATTTGATCTTGGCTTCTTTTTACTTTATTTCTCTATACAAACATGTTTTATTTTGACTTTCTTTTGTTTAGTCTTGTACAGTGCTTTGAGAGACTTCTTATATGAAAGGCATTATATAAATAACATTTCATTTCATTTCATTTGTAATCCTGTGATTCTAACAGGACACAGTACTGTTTGGATAAACAAACATCACAAGGGGCCCCATTGATATAACATTGTGGTCTTGCTGCTTGTACAGTGTTGGAACCCGGTATAACTGAGAAAAAACCCACACACTCACACATTGAGGAAGGACTGCAATAAAACAAGGAGGATAACTTTAAAGAGATCCACACTTATTATTATTATTATTATTTTTATTTATTTATTTATTATTATTATTATTATTATTATTATTATTATTATTATTATTATTATTATTATTATTATTATTATTATTATTATTATTATTATTATATTTCTTAGCAGACACCCTTACCCAGGGCAACTTACAGTTGTGATTTCATGAAACATCACAGCACCTGGTCATGGCGCCAAGTAAACCGTCCTTGGCTAAGAGCCACCTTACATCCTGTCAAAATGTGCCTTAATGTTGCAGGTGATGAACACAAAGGACATGAGGGATCGTCTCCTACCCAGAGGCTTAGGTTCTGTGGAAATGGGAGAACATCATATGTTGACCTGATGAGGAAACTGATCCTGCTCTGTTCCATTGACCATAGGTTTTGCCAGCCAATCTTGCGTTGTTCCACACTCTCCCATCTCATCCATTCTCCCTGCTTGGCCTGGGAAATGGCCTTTATACACCTCATCCTCTCCTCCTGCTTTTGCACGTTGTTGACTACCAGCTTCCTCCGCTGAGCTGGAGCTGCCTTGTGCCATGTAGGAGGAGCTGAACTGAGACCAAGACCCCCTCTTTCGTGCTGAACTTGCCCCATGATATCACCAATTCGAAGGGCAGCCTTTGCATCCTCCACAGCTTTCTTTGCCGCCCACTTTCTTCAAGTTTTCAACACAGGTGCTGCCTCCCTTATGCATTTGTCGCGTGACTCTACTAATGTCATTTCCAGTTGGACCTTGGCGCACTTAAACTCCTCAGTTAGAGCGGAGACAGGTAGCTGCAGTATTCCTTTACCATAAAGTCCCACTCTGCTGAGGCAGAATGGAACTCCTAACCATTTCCTGATGTGTGAACTGATTAAAGCTTCCAGCTTCTCTACTGTTGTCAAAGAAACCTCGTACAGTCTGTGGCCACAGCAGCCTTGGCAGTAGACCAAACTGAAAGCACCAGAGTTTTAGTTTGCCTGGTAAAGCACTGCTGTCTATGCTCTTCAACCCTTCCACAGCTTGTTGTCTAACTTCTCCCACACGAACTGTGTCCTTTAGATCCCAATCGTACCATCTCCCAAGACTCTTCACTGGCTTCTCAGACACTGTTGGTATTGCCTCACCATTAATGAAGAACGTTTTATCTACTACTTTACCTTTAATTATAGAGATGCTCCTTGATATAGTGGGCTTGAATTGCATTCGTGCCCATTCAATGTTATTGGTTAATTTGCCCAATAACTGATTAGTGCAGGCTACTGTTGTAGTCATGGTTGTCATGTCATCCATGTATGCTCGAATTGGTGGTAGTCGCATTCCAGAAGCCAAGCGCTCTCCTCCTACTACCCATTTTGATGCCCTAATGATTACTTCCATTGCCATGGTAAAAGCCAGTGGAGAAATGGTTCATCCTGCCATTATTCCAACTTCTAGGCATTGCCATGTAGTGCTGAATTCTGAAGTTGAAAAACTAAATTGCAAATCTCCAAAGTAGGCTTTCACTAAATTTGTTATTGTCATCGGTATACTGAAAAAATCAAATGCTGCCCAAAGAAGTTCATGTGGCACTGAAACATATGCATTAGCCAAATCGAGAGGTAAGAATGTAAGTCGTATGCTGATGTCATTATATTACCTTTACCTGCTTGCTGATTGGTCGATGTTTCCACATTCCAGGTTGGAGAGAAGGTGGGACTTCGTGCAGATCAGTTACAGAGGCTTGTAGGATTGGCTGGTTCATAGGAAATGAAAGAGAAGCTGAAACAGGTGACCCAAGAAGCACTGAGCCACAGGGTTCCTATTCCACTTAAAACTAGCGGAATTGTGTTTGCCTTGCAGGCAGTCGCTTACAATTTAGCACATATTTTGGCCTTTTTTTGTTCCTGGTCGCTTATGTCAAAAGTGAAAAGCATATGAAATGTTTGCGGTCAACGCATACATAAAAACTAGGTTCCTGGTGTCAGACCCTCCCCCGGGCCTCTTCTTGCACCTCTGTTGTGCCGAATCCTGCCCCCCTTGCTTTGAGATATGCACCTCTGTCATTATTCCATTGAAGTTTGTCTGTGTGATTATTTAAGCTATTCATTTATTCATGGCTGTGGTTTACTGTAAACTTTCGGTATTACAAATTAAGTGTACATTTTAGACATCATATTCCAATTACCTGTAATTCTACAGTTACGGCTTTTACCCACATTAACTCGAACACTACGTGTATGTACTTACTCTCCTGAACTTTTCACTAGTCAGAGTACAGTAACATTGCACTGATGAGTCATTTAAACCTTTTGTGTACATCCAAAAACACCTGTTCATGTTTGTACCCTGCAGTTATACCTCCTTCAAACCTATAACTCCTTCAGATATATACGTGTTTCCGTTACCATGTTTCATTAATATATTTAGTATGCTAAACCGTGCTTCACTATATTGTATAATTCTTGCTTACATTATTTCAATACTATTAAGAATTTAATACTGTGCTTCCAACTGAGGTGTGGCTGTGTTTGTAGTGCTGAGTGGATATAGACCTCTGTACAGCTCTGCAGTGTTAACAGTTAAATACAAATAAAATAAAAATAAAAATTCACAATAAAAAATGTTTATTAATTAACTCAAATAATATACAATCACAACCAAATACAGCGCAGATAGGCCTGTAAATAAAAATACAAACAGAATAATAATAATAATCAACTCAAATAATAAAGAATGCAATAGTTTAATCAAACTGATGAAGAATATTGTACTAGTAAGACAGTGCACTGAAACCTGCATCTCATGATCTTGTCCAATTTGACACTACAATCTGGCTGAATATTTATCACATTCTTCCAGAGTTTGGCCTTTTGTGTGTGCACTCTGCTTTATCAGTAACAATACAAGCTTTCTGGTTTCTGTGAACTAAACAGACAACCAGCCATTCACCTGCTGCTCCTTGCAGCAGCAGGGGGGTATGATAGGAACGCTGTATATACAGTGAGCTCTGTTTCAGGTCAGGGAAGAAAAACACAAATGGAAACTTAGGGAAGAGGAACAGGAGCTCTCCTTTTTCTCATTTGTTTACATTGATAAAAACCCTATAATGCACATTTTATCAATACAGGCTTGTGAGGTAACAACCTTAAATATGGGGAAAGACAGAAGGCTGCATATTCAGTACAGTACCTACAGCTCCCATCATGCCTCATCACCAGCAGTACCGGTGAGGGATGATGGGAGCTGTAGTCAAATGGAGTGAGCCATAATATTCAAGATCTATATAATGATCATTGTCTCCCTTGTAAAAGTGTGTGGTATACCTGGGTAGAAGCACAGCACAATATAAAGCATGTTTAAAGCACAGCACAATCATGGTAAAGCAAAGGCAAGCAGGTGAAGCACAGATATGTATTGTAAAGTGTTGTAAAAACAATGGCTAACCAGCACAAGTCCGCTATAGCACAGGAAACTGCTAAATGACTTTTATAATGGGTAGCTGTGCAGTACAGGGATATAAAATGATAATACTAATCTGCTGGGTTGCTCCATTGTAGCTCAGAGCAGAGCCCTCAGATACAGTTTAGACATGGTCAGCAGGACAGCAGGAATACTGTCTGGATCCACTGTGACTGTTAGTCATCCCTCTTTGAGCCACTAGAGGGAGACAAACTCAAAAGAAACAGACAAACCTTTTTTGAATATGGTTTTTATTTCAGAGGTTTTCATCCCTGACTTCAATAGGCAATCATGAAGACCTAAATGATGTGCAATCAGCATGCATTGAATCCACATGGCTGCCATTCACAATCTTGTTTTCCACACCTGATGATCGTGTGTTATTTAGACAGTGGGAATAGTCAAGTAGACCATCGTTTCGGCTGGTGCCTTCATCAGTGTGCTGATCCAGACTGTTTGTGGGGGTGTGCTTCTATCAGTTAGGTAGGGCTGGCCCCTCCCTGTGAGGAATCAGGTTGAATCTCCCCATCATTATGATTAAGCCTTTGATTCCCAATCTTGTTAAGATGTGGAGCTTTCTGCACTGATCGTGTCTTTCTGTCTGTCCCACTCTACATGGTGAACATGATAACTGTTCCTAGCCTCCCAGAGAACTTTCACATTATATTTGGGTAAATCCAATATTTATTTATTTTACAGGAGATCAGGGTTAGGGAGTCCCCTGGGTGCGTGTGTGCAGTGGTTTTAAATAAACACTGACCTTTCTGTTCATGTTGCAAAACTACTTGTAGGAGGCTGTGTGGTCCAGTGGTTAAAGAAAAGGGTTTGTAACCAGGAGGTCCCCGGTTGAAATCCCACCTCAGCCAATGACTCATTGTGTGACCGTGAGCAAGTCACTTAACCTCCTTATGCTCTGTCTTTCGGGTGAGACGTAATTGTAAGTGACTCTGCAGCTGATGCATAGTTCACACACCCTAGTCTCTGTAAGTCGCCTTGGTAAAGGCGTCTGCTAAATAAACAAATAATAATAATAATACCTGAGATCAGTTTTATATCTCAGCTGCTCTTTCATATTGTGAGATTCTTATTGTTTCTGAACAAACAATGCAATTCTGTTCTCAAGGCCAGACTTCATTCAGTACAAACCACCAGCAGCTCATTGTTATCTCTGCTTTTTCATAATGTGGAATCAAACGGTTAATATGGTAATGTTGGGGGATGACCTGCATGCTTGTCTATCTGAACTGAGTTTCTTCTATTCTTTCTAGTCTCTCTTTGTGCTTCACTAACCTTAGTTTCATTTTTTTCCTGATTATCCTCTTAGGCTATCAATGCCTTAGTTTCACAAATCCTTTTATATAGATTTTTGCATGAAGAATCAAACCAGGTCTCATAGGAATTCCTCTTTGGTTGTAGTTGTGCACAGTCTTCACCAGACGGGTCCTCTCCATTATAGTCATCAGGCTCTTTACCATCACTCCTAGTGACCCAGAATCTGAAAGAGATGAGGAGCAATGCCAGTCAGTATCACAGCACTAAACTGGACATGCTCACTGTTTCACTGCAACACTTAATCAGCACTTCATGAAATTGATTTTTTTTTTGTTTGTTTTGACATTAAAGATACAGCCCTAGACTGTTACTAGTTTCTTAAACAAATATAAAAATACAATAGAATCAAAAATCTTAGAGCTTTGTGAATAGGACCCAGTTTCACTGCAGCACTTAATCAATGCTGTTTGCTTTTTAAAAGTTCCCCACAGTAAACCTGCACTGTCATTTTGCAGTTTTCCCCTGGTTATGCTGTGCATTAACTATACTTTACCAAGGCTTGCCATGATTTTTAATATGCTTTACCATACCTCTGTGGTCTTTACAATGCCTACCTATGCTTTACCATGCTTTCACTGTGCTGTATTACACTTGCTATGGTACATCTTAGCGCTCTCATGTTAGGGGACACTAAGGAGGGCAGTTTGTTGTATTAAAGGAAGCACACTGTGTTAATATAATAGAATAATTATTTTGTCCAGTGCCTAAATGCAACAATAACACCAAGAACAACGAAACATAGTATAAACAACAAATGCACAGCATACTGTTAAAAATAAAACGTATTATAAAATAAAACATTGCACAGTGAAGCCTAACCATGATGAAATGCCTGTACATAGATATGCGTGTAGTTATTTTTTAAAAGCATCAACAGTATTAGCGTCCTTGATCACCTGCGGAAGTTTATTCCAAAGCCTAGACGCATAACAGCAAAAAGCCCCGTCGCCCACAGAACGAAGCTTAGCCTCCGGAATCCTTGACAGGCCCCGATTCAAAGGTTACGAGTGGGAAGGTACCTTGTTAACAATTCAGAAATGTAATCTGGGGCCAAACCATTTAGAACCTTTTAAGTTAGCAGTAACATTTTTAAATCAATCCTGCTCTTAACCGGCAGCCAATGCAGAGAGGCAAGAACTGGTGTAATATGAGCACCCAATTTGGAGCCAGTTCACATGTGAGCGGCAGAGTTCTGAATGTATTGCAGCCTACCAACAGCAGCCTTGGAAGCACCAGCAAGTAAAGCATTACAATAATTAAGCCTGGAAGAAACAGACGTGCACCAAGAAGATAGGGTGCAGACAGGCCTTGTTCCGGAAATGAAGAAAGGACACCATCATGACATTATGGATATGAGACTCGAAGCTTAAACTAGGGTCGAAAACCACACCCAGATTCCCAACTTCAGAACTAGATTTAACTTCCAGCCCGTCAGTCACCATACTAAAACAATCAATGTTTCTCAATTGTGAGGGATAGCCAAGCAGCATTACTTCTGTTTTGTTGTCATTTAGTGGTTGTCTCCCCAGTAGCTTTATTGTCAGTTTCTTTAGAACAGTGGTTCTCAATCTGTGGTCCGCAGGCTCTATTCAGGTGGTCAGTGGAAAGGTTTCATAATTACTGAAAGGAAGCAGCAGCACAGTTTTATAGATCCCCTTGCAAACCCCAAATTTGAAAGCTCAAAAACTCAGCTACAGAAGCAGGAAGAAAATGCATTCATGGAGAATATCTCCAAATTAAAAAACAAGGTCTAAACTCTCCATCATCTATAGTTTTGGAGTATCTAAAATGTCTTTATTACAAGGGAGTTTTCATGTATTGCACTCACGTGCACTCAACACAGCAGCTTGTAAAGTAAGGGATAACACACGACAGGGAGTGTGTTGTGTTGCATTAACATACTGCTGTAGTTGGTTTGGAGGCATGAAGCGAAGCAACACCACACACAAGCTCTGGAGTGTTATCCCGCTTATAAACCAGATATAATAAATAAATAAAGTGTTTTTATTTTTCAAAAAACCTAAGTTTTATTATGTATCCTTCTGCTTTGGAGAATTGAGGTTATATTTGTTGTAAACATTAAACTGGAGGTTTTCAATGTTTCCATTTATTGTACTTAATTCAAATGAATGAAGCCTCTGTACTGATCTCAATCGCTCCGTAAACAGAGCTGACATAACCCATAATCATGGGGTTTCCATGCGGGGCAATTTACACGTGAAATGGCGATGCGCGTGCACGTTTGGGAGAATTACTTGTGTAAATGACATTTACCTTATGGTCAAAGAGAGGGATAAGGTAAATCTCATTTACTTGTGTAAATGACGAAACACACGGGAAAATCCACAGCCAGTTTCGCATGGAATCCCGCATGTCACGTGTAAATGTTAATAAGCGTGTTTATCCTTAACCATAAATATTACAAGGGAGCAGGTCAGTTGTTACTGTGGATTCCAAGACGGCAGAAAGTAGTGGCTGATGGGCGATTTTATGGTTAGCAGTGGTGTAGTTCACCTTAATGATAATGCGGGCGACTATTTTGTTATTGTTTTTTGCTGCGTCTGGACTGTCACGTTGTATATCTCTTGTGGGTTTACAGTTCTGTATAAAACCACTTACCATGAACTGCGTTATGCTCTTGTTATAGTATTAAAGCAGCTGTTTGAGAACACCCTTGCTGTAAAAACTACACTAAAGTTAAACACGATCAGCAAGTGAGCTGCTTAAATGTCTAACTGAATTAATTCCCATCCTTTTTTTGATCCCAGCTATGTTCAAAGGCAACGTGTGTCTGCCCTCCACATTAATAAATATAGTTTGTGAACTGGATGTCATGAACCAGCTCGAACACCCAAAACAGCGCAACAACATCCAACAAGTTGTTGACGCTCTCTCAGAACTGACCAAATAAAATTGCAAATGAGTGTATTGATTATGTTTTATTTGTTTTCATTATTAATATTTATCACAACAGCAAACCTAGCACAATTTAAAAGAAAGGAGAGAATCTCTGACGGCACAGAGCCTCCTCAGATTGCTGCTGTCCAATTGAAACTGGTGGCTGAGGTAACCTTCCCAGTTGCCAAGTCCGCTTTATAATAAGCAGGATTGGGCTTGTTTTTTGAGAGTCGCGGGTTGAAATTTGAAAAACACCCATACTCTAACATGGGTCGTACTTGTTTTGGGCTTGTTTTGAAAGGCAGTGCCGCTTTTTTTCTCATAAGACTTGGCAACACTGGTAACCTTCCCCTTGTTTGTCTCACACAGGCAGCAACTGATTCCTGAACACCTCATTTTGCTGTTGACAGAGTTTGTGCAGGATACAGCAAGCAGTGGCAATTTTGGGAATGAACTAATGCACTTCAGTCTGTTTCATAAGTATCTGCCACCTCCCTTTCAAGTGCCCTCTACACGTATTTGCCCAAGCGTGGTGTTGAATGCTTCCTCAGCAGCTGTCAGCTGTCCGGACGGGTAGGGTTTCTACACCAGTGTAGTAAACGCAGCATCACCTGATCCCCTATATGCTGTATTTCCGAATGAAAAGGAAATTTATATATATATTATATATAAACGCCTCTGCCGGTTTTCAGCCATGGTGATCTGCAATACCTGCTGGTCAGTTTCATTTTATACCTCCGAGTTCATTCTTAATGAATGAGTTGAAAGATAAATTAGTTGAAACAGTATTCACTACTAACGACATGACACCCCACTAATGACATCTGAAAAACAATTTGGGCAAGAACAGTAAAACACATTTTTAACCAACCAGGCACAAGGTATTTTGATTTATTACAGCATCTTAGATTCACTCGTGTACCAGTTCTCACAAAATTTCACTAGTAATCTTCAAAAACAGCATGAGTACTTTACGCATAGCTAATTTACATATCAACACCCACCTTTCCCCCTTCATTTGCATGACGTCGGGTGAAAAGCCCAGTTTACTCGAGTAAAATAAACTGAGTGAATGGAAACCCAAAAATGCATTTTACACGAGACATTTTTCTCCTGTAAATGTCTCCAGCTAAAAAAAAAAAAACGCATGGAAACTCCACCAATGTTTGCCTAGTTAATGACGAAGCATTTAAAAATGGCAATCATGTATTTTTGTTGATAATGAAAAGATACAGAAAAGGAGGCAAAGACAAAGTTCATTATCCACACCGTACCACAGCTGACCTGGAGAAGCCAATACAGAAATACATTACTGGCATTTTAAATGCTTGGTCACTAACAGCCTAAAATAACAAAAATGAGTACTCTTGACTAGTCGAATTACGCATTGAAGCATAAATTATCGTAACAGTTTAGATTTTCAAGACAAGCTGTTTTTAAGTCAATTTACCATTTCTTTATGTTTCTTCAAATCAATAAAAACACCAGCTGGCCAAGCATTTTTGTTTTCTTCGATTTCATTAAGTTGTTGACTTGTTAAATCTTTGTCTCCTTGCTTTGTATTTTTTCTTACAATTCTAGCCACTTGTCCACTGTCAAGCCTCCGAAAAGATCAAATTTGATGAAAGGAAAGTTACTCCTTTTAAAAACTTTAAAAAGACCTCTCACAACAATGTGTGTATTTATTGTGAGTTTAATATGCTGTGTGTTGATAATTTATTAATTGAACTGTGCTTTGGCAAAAATATATTTGGCCATTGTACAGTATAACCGTACGATAATCAGCCAATCAGCGTGCAACATCCTAACATTCGTTTAATAAATAAAAATTATAGCCGGAGATTCGTAGCTCCAAGTGTGCTGGTACCTCATGGGTGTACATTATTAATCCACACAAATCTGTTGTAAAACAATCAATTTTTTTGCCCCTCTCGGTAAATTCATGTTATGAAAAGTAAACTAAAACCATTCTTAAAACTTTAAAATAACTTCTCACAGAAACAGGCCCACCCGTCGCATTGAAACAAATACAGCGAAGTCGGTTATTCTTAGTATTATAGTTTGTTGGTTGTTTTTATGTGCTTATTTTCAGTCAGCTGTACTGGTTATTGTGTGGTCTGCCAAGATAAATATATAAATTATATATATATATATATATATATATATATATATATATATATATATATATATATATATATTCAGGTGGTCCTCGAACAAAAAAGTTTGAGAACCACTGCTTTAGAACATGGTTTATCCTATTAATCCTCAGCAGTGATTTCAGAATGAGGTTGAAGCTCTTACTTTGCTTGGACATTGCCAATGAGAGGAGTGCCGTCCACCCAGAGCCAGGTTCCTTCAGTAACAGCGTCAGTCAGGCCGATCCAGTAGGATTTCTCTTCATACCTGTAAGCTCCTTGTGTGATGATCAAAGCCTTATCCGATAGGAATCTCTGAACAGTAAACAAACTTCTATCAGTTGAGCTGTGTCTGTGCCTGTAGTCTGCCATCTAGTGCCAAGTGTTTGAAAGTGAAAGCTCAGTTTTATTTGAACAATGTTTGCTTCTGGGTGAAATAACTATTCTGCACATTACTATCCTACATGCTACTCCAGTGTTAGCTATCAGTGAAGTGAGCAACAGAAATGTGTATTGAAAATCTAACATTGTAAAGAAGACAGTTGTACCTGCTCTACATCACTCTCTATAATCACCAGGTGCCCCCCCAGTGATGTGCAGTTATCACGGCTGGAGGTCCAGTTCATTCTATCAGTGGAGAAGTAGTAACACTTGCCATTGAACAGATCCCAGTTCTGTGGACAGGCTTCACAAACTCGCTCTGCTCAATGACAGAAGGAAGCAGTGATGATGCACAGGTCTGATCTAAATGACCGATTCATTATGGACTGAAGCACCTCGAGCTATAGACTTGAAGAAGGCCATTACTTACAAAGACATGAATGGACCAGCCCACCAATCACACTCCTTCAAATAAGGAACCACTCACCCTTGGAAGAGGTGTCTGTCACGGGACAGTACTGGTCCAGTGCTGAGTATTTCTCTGAGATGATGCTGTAGTTCTTCTCCAGTGTGAACACTATGCAATAATTGACACAGGACTATTTTTAATTAATGCTTAAGTATTTGTTTAATAAACCATTGCCCCACCCTTCTTAGATACAGACTTCATATCTGCTGGTTTTGGGGTTGCTTTTGATTTGATAGTTTTTCTCAGAACTGTTTTTAGACAGTTAAGGAAACCAATCAACACAGTCTTGAACAAACCTTTAATCCATCAAAACTGACTTGAAAAACATTATTCAAACAACTCAGTTAGAGACACTTGATATTGTCAATATTTTCCTAACAAAGTATCTTCCAGGTTTAATATCCAGTTATACTTGTTCTGTATCATTTCTCTGTTGTTGTATCTAATTAGATCATTCATTGCCATGCTGTCAGGAAAATGCTTCTGAAAAGATTCTGCTGAATTTTTTTTTTTTTTACTCCATACCCCAAATCCTGTACGTTGTAATATAGGTCAGCTTTTGCCATGATTATTGTTTGAAGATTTCAATATTATAAAGCCTGTTGTATGTTATCACCACCTTATTAGTATTACCATGTACTGTATGTACCGGCTGCTTTTCATTGTGTTCAGTGGCTACTGTCCTATAATAATCCAGTAGCTCTGAACAAAAAATAGTACAAAATATAATGCTAACATGAAATCAATTACTTTAGATTTGATGTTAAATCAAGATTGAATAGAATCTGAATCAGCACTCACCAGTGGCAGAGATGTTGGTGAGGTTCCTTTCCAGTTCCGAATACTGGGATTGGAGTTTGAGGTTCTTGGTCCGGAAGTTAGAAACTGCAATGTGTAGCAGGTGGGACATTAGGACCATGGGGAGGTGGCTTAGCACCAGTCAACTATATTACTGATCAATTATTGCTTGATATATATGTATGAGAAATGGAGCGCCATTTGTGCCAAAACTATCCAGTCGTTAGTTTGACAAATTGTCAATTTGTTTGTCAATTCGTGAATTGGTCAATTTGTCCAGCAATTCTTCCATAAATTTGTCAATTCATACACTAATTCATAAACGTATTTGTTAATTAATCTAATAATTAATTAATTTGTCAATTCATTAATACGAAAGGCTGTACGGACCTGCAAATTTCCAATCAACCAGACAAACTTCCCAATAAACCAATAGAAAAGGTACAACTCATTATCCTGTTACCATATATTTCATTTAGTGTGAGTGTGTGTGTGTGTGTGTGTGTGTGTGTGTGTGTGTGTGTGTGTGTGTGTGTGATCTAGTGTGAAGATCTCTGAACTCAGTGCATTCTTCAGACCCCTGGTGCCACAAAGGTCCATACATCTGTTTTTTGTCATCTTCTTGAGACCTTTTCTCTTTGAAGTCTTAGAGCCTGGCTCCTTTTGGTCCCCTTGAAAACTAGCTTTATGACCCCGTCATAAACCAGCTGTATTTTCTAAGCAAAAACCTGTTAAATAGTTTTATACCCCAGTGGACTCCCCGAAGGGCAAGCTTCTTTCATGTCAGGGCTGGAGATCAAAGGACTTGTTTGTACAGCCGTGTGCTGCTGGCCAGCCATTTGCTTTGACACAAAAGAATCTTTTTCAGTTGTTACAACTTCAGAGTAACTTCTCTACCATATTGCAGCTTTCATCTATCACAGCAGTGCTTGCATTTTTGGAACTAACAGTTTTTTCTATCCAATGTTAAATCACTTTTCAGAAAAATAACATGAATACAGCCATCATTCCTCATGCGTAGCAAACTGCTATTCAATACTTGTTCCATGTTTTCCAACAATTCTCTTAACAAGATACTCGACTCCGCTGATTTTCAATAGAGACTTCCGTCTCACTGCGCGCAAAGCATTGTGGTATATAGAGAGTTAGGCAAAAAAATAATCTATGGAGAGTTAATGCAGGCGTAAGAAATGTTGCTGGTTTTCACCATGTTAAAAAAAATGCTGGTAGTTTGTTTACTGTACTATATTGCTGTGTCTTGATAATATTTTATGTTGTTATGTATTTCTAAAGTAACCGGTGTTACCAGACTGTTAAATGATTTAATCAATACGTTTCTTTAGAGCGATGTTTCTGCGCATGTGCCAACGAACGGGACAGTACTCAGAAAATAGCATTTTTCATAATAACTACGTATTGTCATAATTTGCTAATGTTGCTGTTTTCTTCGAAAGGCCTTGGGCAAATTTGAAGTCTACTTCAAAAGTTTTATGCATTTTTTTAACATGGCAAAAACCAGCAACATTTCGTACGCCTGCATTGACTCTCCATAGAATTTTTTTGCCTAACTCTCTATATACCACAATGCTTCGCGCAGTGAGACGCAAGTCTCTATTGAAAATCAGATTAAAATATTAGTGTGTGCTCCCATTGGCTAGAAAGGTTGCAGTGTTTTCAGCACAGTGCGAGATTGACAGTTGGAAGTTTGTCTGTTTGTTGGGAAGTTTGTCTGGTTGATTGGAAATTTGCATATCCGTACAGCCTTTCGTATTAATGAATTGACAAATTAATTAATTATTAGATGAATTAAGAAATACGTTTATGAATTGACAAATTAATGGACGAATAGCTGGACAAATTGACCAATTCATGAATTGACAAACAAATTGACAAACTAACGGCTGGATAGTTTTGGCACAAATGGCACTCCATAGGTTTTAGTGCCAAAATTATTAAATAGACACATGTTAATAAGGGATATATATATATATATATATATATATATATATATATATATATATATATGAGAGAGAGAGAGAGAGAGAGCACAAGTTATTTTAATTGGGGGTTTCAGTGGGAGTCCTCTCCATAGAACAAATGCCAGTTAAGACAGTATTAAAAAGCAATAAGTTTTTATTACAGACAGAAAATTATAACTCTTATTGGGCAGTCCACAATAAAATACTTGAGGGTGTATAGAGATAGGCAAAACCAGTACAATTATCACAGTTTGCTTGAGTAATGAGTTTCCACTGCCTGTGCTCAACCCAAAACAAACAACAAGAAAGAAACAAAAACTCCAATAATAAATAAAACAAAAAGAAACACGGCTAATCCCGTGAGTTAATATTCAAACGAAAATTAAATAATAAACAAAACAATTCAAATAACAAACGTGCATTTACGCTCACAATCAGTGCTGATTCAAATATAAATAAAAATAAACAGCTGAAACTAAGCTACAGCTTTAGCAGCAATAATATAAGTTAACAGCAAAAGTATACATTAGCAGCAATCTTAATTTACAATAACAGTTGCCGTTATTAAAACTATCTTGTGCAGGTGCCAGTAAACAAGGGACCGGCTCACCACCTCTTCAACACGAACACTATCTTGTGCAGGTGCCAGTAAACAAGGGACCGGCTCACCACCTCTTCAACACGAACACTATCTTGTACAGGTGCCAGTAAACAAGGGACCGGCTCACCACCTCTTCAACACGAACACTATCTTGTACAGGTGCCAGTAAACAAGGGACCGGCTCACCACCTCTTCAACACGAACACTATCTTGTACAGGTGCCAGTAAACAAGGGACCGGCTCACCACCTCTTCAACACGAACACTATCTTGTACAGGTGCCAGTAAACAAGGGACCGGCTCACCACCTCTTCAACACGAACACTATCTTGTACAGGTGCCAGTAAACAAGGGACCGGCTCACCACCTCTTCAACACGAACACTATCTTGTACAGGTGCCAGTAAACAAGGGACCGGCTCACCACCTCTTCAACACGAACACTATCTTGTACAGGTGCCAGTAAACAAGGGACCGGCTCACCACCTCTTCAACACGAACACTATCTTGTACAGGTGCCAGTAAACAAGGGACCGGCTCACCACCTCTTCAACACGAACACTATCTTGTACAGGTGCCAGTAAACAAGGGACCGGCTCACCACCTCTTCAACACGAACACTATCTTGTACAGGTGCCAGTAAACAAGTTTTGCTTTCTTTAGAAGTACACTAATCACTCTCGTCCGCTCTCAGCTTCCCACAACTAATAATAAATCACTCTAATATAATACATAACGCAGAATATAAAAACAAACAATATAATTATAAATAAACACATGTGTTGCGTATGTATTGTAGCGATCTTGGTTAACTCATCACAGGGCGAGGCAATCCACACACAGGCGGAGGGCGGGCACGAACCTGGGCCCTCGCACTAAAGCATAGCGCCGATACCGCTGTACAAAACTTCGGGCTTATGGCTTCGTATATATATTATTATATATTATATATATTATTTTGCTTTTTAAATATAATTTTAACTGTACCTTTGTATTAGGACTGGCGTTTGTGTTTTGGATTCTTGCCGGTGTAGTACCAAATTCAGTTCCTCATGAAATACGGTTTCCCTTGTTTTCTTAATATATAAGAGTTGCATTAAGAGCAACGCAGTGTTCATAGGTGATGTTTATTTAGGAATCGTAGATATTTAAAGTGGCCCTGAAGTGCAAAACACAAGCAAATAAAAAAATACAGACAAACACAAAAAATGCTTACCTGCAATTAAAAACAAGCTTACTTGCAATTAAAAAAACCCTGCATCTTAATTTGTGTACAAACACAAAAAAAACGCCTGCATCTTAAAATGTATGTACAAACAAAAAAAAAAAACACCACCAAACAAATCAAATCCTATAATGGAAATGACATCATAAGTGGGCGGGTGTTGGTTGTGGAAAGACATAAATCAGATCTCCGATTGGATGAACATTTACTAGTTACTGTGATCCTGGACCGTGGAAGCTGTCGTTTTTGTACACTTTTGGGGGTCTCTCTCTCTCTCTCTCTCTCAATATAGAATCACGTTTTTTTTTTTTTTAAATATTATTACCGTGGTAAAGGTGGGACTAAACAATGGAGCATACAAAATAGTAGCCTGCATTATAAAATTGTAAAAAGCGCTGAGCTTCCACACCACGACTACAGTCTATGTACAGCAGCTATGATGAGTGATTACATAATGGTGTAACTTTATGAGGGATTCTGTCTTCCTTTTAAGAATTTAAATATTCCTATGTGTAAACTTTTGGACGAGCAGCGTATAAGTAGAGTGTAGGCTGAACTTGGGCAAAGCAGAGAGGAGTTGCCCTTCGATTCCTCCTAATTATGAAAAGCTGTTTTAATAACGCAGTTAATTTTTTTTTTTTTTAACATGAATAGGTAGGTTACCATGAAAGCTTTTGAGACTCGGGTGCTGTAATACTAATAAATTTTTTTTAAAAAATAACTAATAAGATTAAAAAAATCCCATCTGAGGAATTTTTTGGCAAATCATTTTTTTTTATACAAGACACGTTTGTTAATCTTTGTGACATTTTATAGAAGTGTTGTTTTAATACTAAAAAATATTTATATTTTTTTCTAGATTAGGATGTATTGTCCATTTTAAAGGACTTCATAAAACCAACACTTCTATAATTTTTTTTTTTTTTTGAAATTTTATTAGTATTACAGCTCCCGAGTCTCAAGACCTTAGGTAATGAAAATACATATTCCCCTACTGAAGTGCACATGTCAAAGCACATTCACTGTGTAAAAACATGGAACAATGTGGATGGAGACATTGATCACCTGCACACTGTTAATCACTTTGCCACACACACATACAGTATGTATTTTGCATTTCCCTAGGTTGATGATGGGTGACGTTCAAGAACAATGAACCTTTGTGTAATTTTTTGCAAAACCTCATATCTCAAAAAGTTCATATTTCCAGGGTTACAAAAACTCCATGCTTAATGTGTTGGCACCATATTGAGGCCATGTGACTTGAGGTTACAGCTACGTAGAGACGACACTTTGAGCTACTGTCTTAATGTCTGGTACACAGCTGCATCCTTGCTTTGATTCTCTTATTTGTATTCCATTACCTTTGGTGTCCATTAAAAATGCCCCCTGTCACTGCTGCATTGCTTTAATCCCTGACCATATCAGATGTTTTGACATTGGGTCTTTAAAGTTGTGTAACAGTGAGGCTGTATTCTATGATTCTCTCAATAAAGTTCCATTACAGCTGGTGTCCAGTAGAAATTAACATTGTCTCTGTCACATTGTTTTTAACCTCTGGATGTGATGCACTATATCAATGAATGAGACAGATCTTTCACATTCCCATAACTTCATGTTTACAACCCATTCAGTCCGATATCAAACCCCTTCGATTATGGAGGCTTTGTTCTTGTTTATAATTTCTAGTTTTGAATTCCATTGCGGACAATTGTGAAAAATAATATTCTTCAATGAGTTCTGAAAACCAGGACTGGCTGCAGGGCTGCTGTGAGTTTCTAAACCTGTTACTGAATCTGTCAAAACAACTCACTGCCTTTGAATTGTGCATACTGCTGTATTATGGATAATTTGTACATGGCGTGTTGCGCAATACTCACTGTAGACTGTGAGGAATATAATGGCAGCCACTGAGAGAGCACACAGCCCTGCCAGGACCAATGCAGCCTGTCTGTATGGAGGAGCTTTACCAGCAGTGGGGTCTGAGGAGAAGAGAGAGAGAGAGAGAGAGAGAGAGAGAGAGAGAGAGAGAGAGAGAGAGAGAGAGAGAGAGAGAGAGAGAGAGAGAGAGAGAGAGAGAGAGAGAGAGCGAGAGAGAGAGAGAGAGAGAGAGAGAGAGAGAGAGAGAGAGAGAGAGACTTTTACGATCCTTTATTAATTCGTTACAATTGAAATCCATACAATAACAATAATAAAGGTAAAACACAACAAATTAAGATACTTGCTGGCTCTGGGGATCAGCATAAAATCCTAAAAAACATCATGTTCTCCTTTAAAAACGGATTTAAACAAATAAAAGGATAATAAAATGTAAATAAAACACAAAAAAACAAATAAAAAACCCCATATGTTAAAAAAACTAAACAGTGTTTTTCCAATAAAATAGATTAATACCAAATTAATAAAAACACTGTAAAACAATACAAAAATATATATAAATAACTAAAAGAGAAACAGGAGCTCTCTCTCCTTACTCAGTGAGCACCAAGGCATCTCCCACACACCACCTCTCCTGAAAGCCCTCCAGGTTACTGACCATTTTAAAATAGTTAAAATCACCCATTACCACGGCTGACAACTAAAATACGAAATAATCTGGCAGCATCTGCTAGACCTGCCTCTGAAATCTTATTTTTCCTAGATTTTAAAATGGCTAATTTTGCCTGCCCTAAAATAAAATTAATTAAAAACACACCTATCCCTATTTTTAAAAACTATAGGGGAACCCAAAAATAAAAGTATCTTTGCTGAAAATTACCCCAAGAATCTGCAGGAGCCCCTGCAAGAGGTGAAAGAGCGACCCCAGCCTGACACAGTCAGTGAATGTGTGGAACACGGTCTCCTCCTCCCACACAGAAGCAGCACTCAGCACTGATGCTGGGGTCCACTCTGTGGAGGAACCTTCCGGTAGACACGACACAATGCAGGATCCTCCACTGCAGGTCCCCTGCTCTCTTGCTTAAAGGCAGTTTGTACAGCACCCTCCATACTGTCTGTCTCTCTTCTGCTACCTGCAAATGGCTTCTCCATTTTGTGTCCACAGTCCCTTTTAGGTGGCTGGACTGGACTGTTTTAACATGCAGCTTGTATAGTTTTTTCCCCCCTGCTTCTTGGAGTGCTATATTTTTAACTCCCTCCATTTTTCCTTATTCTCTCTCCTTCACCACCCTCTTCCTCACCTAAACCTGGGGATAAAAAAAACTGTGGGAAAAAAGGGGTCCCCTCCCTGATCAGGCCCCCCAGCTATTCCCTCCCCCAAAGCCTCCTTGAGCTTTGGTGAGAGAGAGTTCTTCAACTCATGAATCATCTTCTCCGCCAGCCTCTCTGAATGCCAGCCCAGCCGCCTAGCCAGCTGAGCTGCTGAGATCCAACAGGGGGGCCCTGACTCGATCAGGTGAGCCAGTCGGGTTACACCAGCCCTGACAAAACTGGCATACAGTGCCCCCGACTGAAAAAACTGAATGGGAAAAAGGAGATTAAAGAAGAGGGGTTCCTCCAGTAGAGACTGGCCTGTCACCGACCCCTCCTCCCTCTCACGCTTACTGTCTGCCACACTTTAAAAACATTCACATAAAAAAGAGGGGAAACCTGTCTTGTCTAGCCTGGAGAAATCAATTAAAAACAAGTTGCGATCTAACCCCATTCCTCCTACCCGTCTCAGAAAATAAAAGGCTATCTCTCTCCAGTGAGCCCCTTCCTCGGCGTACAGGAGCCTCTTCACTGCCTGCAGTCTGAAAGCTGCCACCCTGCTGGCAATGCTGACCAGGCCTTGCCCCCCTTCATGACAGCTGAGCCAGCAGCCCCTGCCAGCTGAGCAGCCGCCCCCTCACCTTATCCACCAGGCCCTCCCAATTCCTCTGCATGAAAAGCTCTGTCCCAAAGAACACCCCTAGCACCTTAATCCCAGTCCGATCCCACTGCAGGGCCTGAGGCAGCATGGGGGACCCCCCTCCTGCCAGCTGCCTGACAGAAAGGTGTTGCATTTTTCCCAGTTTATCCGTGCTGAAGATGCTCTCTGAAACACTGCCAAGTTCTCTTCTAGGACCTGGACGTCCCCATCGCTACATACAAACACGTTCACATCATCAGCGTAAGCTGATACTTTCACAGAGACAGGGACGGGTGAGGCAGGCACCGCCCAGCCAGACAACCTGCCCCTCAGAAGATGCAACAGTGGCTCTATAGACAATGAATACAGCATGCCAGACAGAGCGCAGCCCTGTCTAATGCCCCTGCTCACCGAGAAAGGTTTGCTCAACCCGTTATTCATCTTTAAAACACTAAAAACATTTGAGTATAAAAGCTCTATGTAAGAAATAAAAACAGGGCCAAACCCGAAGGCTCTCAGGACTTTCACAAGGTAGGTGTGGTCGACCCTATCAAAAGCCTTCTCTTGATCAAGGGAGACCAATCCCACATTAAAATGACATGTTTCACTCAGGGTTAAAAAATCTCGAATTAAAAACAGGTTATCAAAAATAGATCTTCCTGGGATACAATATGTTTGATCCCTATGTATTACAGTACCTATACATTTCTTAACCCTATTTGCAATACACTTGGAAATTATTTTCGAATCGGCACATAACAGCGAAACAGGTCTCCAGTTCTTTAAAAGGCATAGGTCTCCTTTCTTAGGCAGCAGTGTGATCACTGCCCTGCGGCAGCTGAGAGGCAGTTCTTTTCTCTCCAGACTTTCCTTCAGCACCTGGAAGAAGTCCTCCCCGATCACTGTCCAGAAATGTTTGAAAAACTCAGCGGGGAGGCCATCTATCCCAGGCGCTTTCCCACTGGAGAGCTGTGTCATCGCAATGGTCAGTTCCTCAAAGATCAGCTCTTTATCCAGTCCACCCTGCTCCTCTTTGCTCAGGCTGGGTAGATCCTGGAGCAGGGTCTCTGTGTCATCTTGATCACACTGTTCTTTTGTGAACAGCTGCTTGTAGAACTGCACAGCCGCCTCACTGATCTCCTCTCTGCTGTGTAGTTCTCTGCCGCAGGGCGTCCGCACACACCTCAGCTGCTGGCTGCATGCTTTCTTCTTCTCCAGGCCAAAGAAGAAGGAAGTGGGTGCATCCATGTCCCTCAGCGCCACGAAGCGAGAGCGCACCAACGCCCCCTTCACCTTCTCCTCCAGCAAGCTGCCCAGCACATTTCTTTTCTCTTACTTTTTGAAAGGTTTGCTCATTAGAGTGATCTCCATTATTCTCTATGTTTAGAATGTCTCTCCCTAAGTCCCTGACTACTTTGTCCTGGTAGCCTCCAGGGTGTATTGCTGACAAAAAATTCAAATTTGTTTTTTCCCAATGTCCCACCACTTACTTAAATCTTGATAATTGTTTTTTTGATTTTGCCAAACTTTCCAAAACTCTTTAAAAATATTTCCAAATTTACAGTCTTTTAATAATTGAATGTTGAAATGCCAATAAGAAGATTTATGTCCTTCAGTTGGAATAAGTACACTGACTAACAGGCAGTGGTGGTCCGATAGACTGTTGGGAATAATGCTTGCCCCTACAAAAAAATTGAGGTGACAACGGAATGAATAAAACTGATCCAGTCGTGCTCTAGATGTGTAGTTGTTATGGGACTGGGACCAGGTGTACTGTCGGGCTTGAGGGTGCAGACACCTCCATACGTCAACCAGGTCACTGCACTGTAGAACTGCAGTCAGTTCTCTGGAGGATTGAGGATGTGGCTCTTCAGTATTTCTATCTTTGGTAAAATCTATAGTGCAGTTAAAATCACCCGCAACCACTAATACGTAATTATTACTACATTTTAAAATGGTTTGTTTCAACTTGTTAAACAAAAAAATTCTGTCTCTTCCAGTATTTGGTGCATAAATATTTATAAAAATAAAGTTAAAACCAGCTATTTGTGTCTGTACTTTTAAAAGCCGCCCCTTCTCAATCTCTTCTACATGCTGTACACTGACAGGCAGGTCTGATTTAAAAAGCACCGCTACGCCTGCACTGGTGCTGGAGCCGTGACTGAACACACCCTGACCGCCCCACTCTGACAGCCAGACCGCCTCACTCTCCTGTTCAATATGCGTCTCCTGCACCATCACAACCCCAGCCCTTTTCTGCTTTAAAAATTCAAATAACTGTGCTCTTTTAAAAGACTGTCTACAACCATTAACGTTAAAAGAAATAAAAGTACACTTTTCCATGGTGGATGAAATATTTAAGACCATCAAGTTAAAACAAACACTAATAAATAAAAATAAAAATGTCCTTTTAAAAAAATCCATTTTAAAATAAAGTTTTTGATCGTACCATCATTTTCTTTACAGTCTGTACTACTTTTTTTAAACGGTACCTCTTCTGCTGATCTAGCTCCTCAAACGTTGACTTCCTGGAGACTACATGCGCAGAATGTAAAAACAATTTTAAATCAGGAAAAAAACTTTTTTTGTCCACTCCCCTCTTACCTTTGGTACTGTCGAGAAAGTTGTTAATGTGTTGCAGTGTATATAACTTTATCCTGACGGGTTGGCTGTCAGGGACGTCCGAGATTAACGAGGAATCAGAGAGCCCCCCGTCATCCGACTCATACATGCCCTCATCTTGCTCGCCATCTGTCCCGTCCTCTTCAGCGGCCTCACCTCTTTCCACAGCCACAGCTTCAGCTTCAGTGCCCCCTGTCTTGTAGCCAGACTGGGGGAGATCTGTGCTTCTGCCTCCTTCTTCTGGGAAAGGTGGCACAGCCTCCGGGGAAGACGTCAGTTCCTCCTCAGGCATCGGTTGTGGATCGCCTCCACTCTCCTCAACTTTCACGCCGGGGGACTGAGTCTTCTCTCCGCTGCTCACAGATACTGACCCTGAGTCCCGCCTTGGATCTCCTTCCTCAGAGTGCTTGTTTTTCTTTTTCTTTTTTTTTCGCCACCACTTCAAACTCTTCATCAGTTTGCCCAGCCTCTTGTTTTCGCTGGGCTGTGTCTTTTGTGTTGTATCGACTCTGCTTCAGGTACCGCTGACTCGGGCTCTGCTGACCCGGGCTCTGCTGGTTCTGCTGACCCGGGCTTTGCTATCCCGGGCTCTGCTAACCCGGGCTCTGCTGGCTCCAGGGGCTGCTCATCCTCCCGCTCTCCCCGATCGCCCCCGACCTCCTCCCTGCCAGGAGCTCCCTTATCCTGCTCTGTTTCAGCCCGATCCCTGTTTCTGGGACACTGCTTTCTTTGATGTCCCTGAGCTCCACATTTAAAACACCTCATTATATCGGAACTGGCAAAAACAACACAATTCGTCCCCTCGACATTAAAATTCCATGCTACTTCAATAGTTAAATTAGGGTCATGCTGTAAAATGAACGCTTGTCTTCTAAAAGACAAAACATGTTTTACACTGGGATTTTTACATCCCAGAGGAATAGTTTTAATGGGATACATTAATTTTCCGTATCTTGATAACTCTCTTTCCAGTAACTCATTTTTTAAGAAGGGAGGGACATTAGACAGTATTACTTATTACTTTGGTTACGGGTGTTACTAAAGGTGAAACTTCAATAAAAGACCCCTGCACACTAAACCCGTCCTCCACCAGCTTGTTTACCAAAACCGTGTCAGTTAAAAAAATGACCAGAGCTTTATTCATCATCGATGCCGATTTTATTTTATTAAAGCCCACAACCTCTCCTACCGCTACCAGGCAATCCTTCACTGACACCCCGATATCAGGCACACATCGGCAGCCGTGCCGGCGAGTCAGTACCCCCCCCTCCACCTGAACTACACGCCACATGCCTCCACCTGAACAACAAAGCTTTTGCTGACCTACGGTCAGCTGAACAAACAACAATGAACAAACAATACTAACACAATGACTATAAACCAACAAACAACTTTATATAAAACACAAAAAGTATGAATTATTAAATATTTAGCAAAAGCTTAGACTCTCCTGAATCGTAACTCCTGCACTCCACTCACCACCTGGCTCCTCCCACAATCCCACAATCCTCAGAGAGAGAGAGAGAGAGAGAGAGAGAGAGAGAGAGAGAGAGAGAGAGAGAATCTTCACACTACACCACACCACAATAGAACACTGCATGCACTACACCTACCTGGGCCTAAACATCAGCGCATCAGGTAGCTTTAACCCGGCAGTGAATGCACTAAGAGAGAAGGCCCGCAGGGCTTTCTATTCCATAAAGAAAAAGCTTTATATAAAACTCCCCATTAGAATTTGGCTCAAAATTTTTGAAAGTGTTATCAAACCCATTGCCCTCTATAGCAGTGAAGCGTGGGGTCCGCTCACAGAGCAGGATTACACTAAATGGGATAAACACCCAATAGAAGCCCTGCACACAGAGTTCTGCAAAAACATCCTGCAAATACAGAGAAAAACACCAATCAACGCATGCAGAGCAGAACTAGGTCAATATCCATTATTGATCTCAATACAAAAAAGAGCAATTAAATTTTGGCTTCAAAAAACAAAGCAACCCAAACTCCTACCACAGTAAAGCCCTGCAGTACCAAGAACTGAGCCAAAAGAAGAGTCCCCTCAGCCAGCTGGTCCTGAAGCTCACTGCACTAACACACACTAACACCAACCAGCCTCAGGACAGCACTGCTCCAACACAGACAATTCGAGTTAACCAAATTATAACACAACACAAACAAAACTACCTCACCTATTGGGACACACACACAAAAACACAAAGCAAATTAGAGTGCTATCGGGCCCTAAAAAGACACTACACCCTGGCTGAATACCTGAGCAGGGTGAAAGACAACAAGCAGAGGCAGATCCTAACCAAATACAGGCTCAGTGAGCACAGCCTGGCCATAGAAACAGGCCGACACAGGCAGACCTGGCTGCCCAAAGAGGACCGGCTGTGTCATCACTGTCAACTCCAACAAGTAGAGACAGAGATGCACTTTCTACTGCAGTGTATAAAATACACAGAAATAAGGGAAACTTTCTTCCCACAAATAAAAAATCTCTGCAAAACATTCTCAGACCTGCCAGACTCTCAAAAACTCCCAATCCTCCTCGGAGAGGAGTCCAGCTGTGTCCAACTGGCAGCCCAGTACACAGCCGCCTGTCACAGCCTGAGGGACAAACAGTGAGCACTCTACATTAGTTCAAATCTTGTTATATTTCATTGTTGTTATTGTTAACTTATTAATAACGTGGTTATTATTTATATTTGTTTACCATTATTATTATCATTATTATTCTCATCAGTGTTATTGTCTATTTAATGTTCAGATGATGTACTGTGTATGCATTGCTTTGGCAATACTGTGAATAATGGTCATCCCAATAAAGCACCTTTGAATTTGAATTTGAATTTGAGAGAGAGAGAGAGCAGCACAGCATTGATTCACACACAACATGCACAGGCACACAGAGACAGCCCCAGAGCCCTATCACTGCCCAGTGTTCTAGTCAGCCAGCAGTGCTTGTGCAAGATTCATGTGGTGATAGTCTCACTAAGCCCAGGTATTATAAAGGTCCACACTGTCTCAATATACTGAGCTCATTTCTGCTACTCAGACAGTTTTATTTCAGAAGAAGATTTTAAAGTGTTCATAGTAAGGTGTGCTTGAATTCTTTTCATGCTAATCATTTTTGTGTTTCTCTTTTTCAAAACATGTAATCATTGGCCAGTGTTGATCAGGGTTGCTGTTTTAATTTAGAAGTATGCAACTTACGTTGTTTCGTCTGTCCTGTATTGCACAAAGTGGAACCACAGAATTGCACTTGTCTTGTGGTACATTTAACTTCCTTAAACACAACTACAGATAAAATTGCTGAAGAAAGTAATGGAATAAACAAAGCAAATGTGAAGACTTTTTAAAAAATTTTTATCAGTATGTGAATCAATTTGATTGAGCTTCAGTTCTCATTAACTTCTGTTACTTGTATACAAAAAAAACACCCTTTCAGTGAATGTCTAGACTTTTAGCAGTAGTAAAGTGAAGTGGGGACATGTTTAAATGTGACCCAGTGTGGTACTTACCCCCTTGTTGTGCACCTGCTCTCTTGCCCTGGGGTTGGTTTACTGTGGAGTAGACATCCTCCGAGGGTTTCTGCAGCCCAGTGTAAATGCCGTCCATCTCCATTGCTAGTGCTGTAGAGAAGTGAGCTAGAGAGGAAGTTGTGACTCTTATATTAACAGTGCAGACTCTGCAGGGCTGGACAGAGGCTAGAGGAAGTGGTGTTTCACTATGGAGGGAGATCACTGTCAAAAATATTCGTATGCATAAAAAGAATTTGTACTTGTAATTACAGGTACAAATCAAAAATATGGGTACAACTCAAACAAATAACACATACAAATCAGAAAATTACAAGTACAAATCAAAAATGATTATCATCATTAATATTATTACTACAATTACACCGTGTAACAATTTTTTTTTTTTTTTTTTGGTTCCTGGGTAGTAAGTGTTATTTCCTAATTGCTTATGCCTCACAAGTATAGAAAATGGCTATTATTCCCCACAAACTTTGCTTTTGTGACCAGGACAGTGATATTTTGAAATTTACCTATTTTCCAGAACATTCCAGATAGATTCAGTGCTGAGTAAACTTGGAGTAACTTCTAGAACTTTCTAGAACTTTCCAGCAATATAAATAGTAGTATAAATACAGGGGCCTTAAGCCCACCAGTTCAGTTTAGTTCCAGCTGCCTAACTGGATACATATCTGCATTTTTCTGAGATGGCATCAAGGTCATAGGAGACTTCAAAATGGTGGCATTCCTGATGGGTCTCCAAGGCGGTTTTACCAAGTTTCCCTGCTATCTTTGCCTTTGGGACAGCAGGGACACCAAGGCGCACTACCACAGGCGGGACTGGCCACAGCGGTCCGAGTTCTCTGTGGGGAGGAACAACGTCAAGTGGGAGCCACTGGTGGACCCCCGGAAGGTGCTGATGCCACCACTGCACATCAATTTGGGCCTTATGAAACAATTTGTCAGAGCTCTAGATAAGGAGTCGGCAGCCTTCAAGTACCTTCAAGACTTCTTCCCTAAGCTGTCTGAGGCAAAGGTCAAAGCCGGTGTCTTCGTCGGACCACAGATAAAGAAGATCCTGGAGGGCAATGAATTCCCCAAGAAGCTCACTAGTAAGGAGAAAGCGGCTTGGAACAGCTTTGTCGCAGTGGTTCGGGGCTTCCTGGGCAATCACAAGGCCGAAAACTATGTGGAGCTGGTTGAGACTCTGGTGAAGAACTACGGCACAATGGGCTGTAGGATGTCCCTCAAAGTCCATATCCTTGATGCTCATCTTGATAAATTCAAGGAGAACATGGGAGCGTACTCGGAGGAGCAAGGCGAGCGCTTCCACCAGGATATACTGGACTTTGAACGCCGCTACCAAGGACAGTATAACGAGAACATGATGGGAGACTACATTTGGGGGCTGATTTGTGAAAGTGATTTACAGTATAATCGTAAATCTCGAAAAACTACTCACTTCTAAATCTTTTGTAGTCATTTTTGTATTACTTTAGTATAAATACATGGTAATTTGGATTCATATTTTGTTTTTTTCTGACTATGTGAACGAAAAGACACAAATTCGCCCATTTTCTCATTGGAAATAGGTAAATTTCAAAATATCACTGTCCTGGTCACAAAAGCAAAATTTGTGGGAATAATAGCCATTTTCTATACTTTTGAGGCATAAGCAATTAGGAAATAACACTTACTACCCAGGAACAAAAATTGTGTTACATAGTGTTCTGTGTCTCTGCTGTGTTTGCCCGAGGTAAATATTGTTTTCCTACTTTTGGTATGTTACTGTAAAGCATTTTAACCATGGTTTGATTACTGGGGAAGTTGTATTAATATTGAATTGGTTAATATTCAGCAGACACATGAGACAGGTGGTGAACTGTTTAATTCTTATTTTTATTTATCTCCGCCCCCCATACATTCATTACGCATTATCATTACAGAAGTATTGCGGGATGTATATGTTTTGAACTGTCTTTTTATAATGGCAATACAGTTAAGCAGGCAACGATTGATGGGCTAAAAATACAAAAATGTATTTTTACGAGACTTTAAGGATGTGTGCAATAAAGGCAGCTATGTACTTTTATTCTGCTTCAATAAATGTATAGGTACAGTGTGTGAAGTAGGGGAATATATCGGTATTTAACTTGATAGCAGAGCTGATGTTAATTGTATGTGTTTCTATTTTTAGAGGGCATCGATCCCTGTTTTCATTAGGCTTTGTTTTTGCTTATTGCGTTTTCACTTTAAAGATTTATTTTTGTCACTGATTGTTTTGGGATTTATATTGTTGTGTTATTTTTGTTTCTTTTATTTGAGATATATACTATATATATATATATATATATATATATATATATATATATATATATATATATATATATATATATATATGTAAACGGTGCTTACTTATTAATAATAGTACTAAATTATCACTATTGGGAATTGTAGTTAAATGAATACACATGTGATTTTAATGTTTCGTATTTTTTCTGTTGTATTTTTAGCAGTGTTTGACTTTGCGCTTTCTCTCTTCTTTTTTTGTACGAATTGTTTTGTTTGTATTTAACTAGTTTGAGATTCTTCCTGTTGGTCCTGTTATCATGACGACTTCATTGAAACCAACGAGCGCAATATGTTCTGCCCGGAGTCTATTGGATAAAGGAGCGGTGCTGCTTTAAAAACCGGCTGCTGGATAGTGACGCAGTGTGCCCTTGACCGAGAGAGATTGTGTTTGTGAACGCCAGGAAAAGACACAGCGCCTTGGTTGTTAATTTTAGTTAAGCTAAAATTCCACGAATACCCACGAATGAGTTGATCCGCGGAAGAGTCATGATCCGTTAATACTTTCTGTATGTGGTGAGAACAAAGTTGGTTTGTGTAGCTGAGAAAGTATATGGTTAAATCGACTTTTGTAATATATTGGCTCTCTGTTTTTCCCTCGCGTTGGGCCACTATTTATTGTTTATTGGCTAATTGATTTTATGATGTATCCATTTTAGAATTGAAACCGGTAATTCTATTTTAATTATTGTATTAATTGTGTTGGTGGATTTTAAAACATATGTCTTGTCCGGGGGTTAATGGAGTGTGAGCTTTGTCTATAGGATTTATCTTATAGTTATTCTTTATGGCACTGTCATTTTGTATATAGTCCATTTGTGAAACTTTTTCATTTCTCTACCATTTTGCCTTGCAGTGTTAATGTTTTTGTTTTTCTTTTTACAAATTGTTGATTTATATATTGTGTTCATGGTGTTATGTTATATGGGATTTTTCTTTATTTTGATTGTTTTGATCTGTTAAATGGTTACTTTTATTTTGCTTACACTGTGAGATATTATTGGGAAAGTGTGTAATTGAGTCGATTGGGTTGTTTACTTTTTATTTTTGTCCTATATTTATCGATGTGTTAAGTGAAGTGTTTTAGAATTTGTTATTGACATTGTATCCTCTTTCTCCATTCCTTCTGTTCTTTTTTTAAATTGTGTATTTTTCTTATTAAAGATATAATTGATTGAACTATCCTTGTTTGTACATTTGTCCTATCTGAGATTGGCTGTCCAATTAAAAGGAGCCTGGCCCTGGGTATTACATATAGTGTGTGTGTGTGATATATATAGCAGATGCCTTTATCCAAGGTGACAGAGACTAGGGTGTGTGAACTATGCATCCGCTGCAGAGTCACTTACAACTACGTCTCACCCGAAAGACTGAGCACAAGGAGGTTAAGTGACTTGCTCAGGGTCACACAATGAGTCAGTGGCTGAGGTGGGATTTGAACCGGGGACCTCCTGGTTACAAACCCTTTTCTTTAACCACTACTCAAAGCTGTTGCTCACTTCACACTGACCCCATGAGAATGTTAGATAACTAGTTTAGTTTTTGTACTGATGCTACCGATTTTCTATGTTGCTTTACTACACAGACTGTTGCGTGTCTACATTAACTGGTTAATATCATTAAGCACTGATTTGGACTCTGGGGTTTCGTTGCACTAGGATAAATGTGCATTTGAATATCTAGTCCTCCTATTGGACAGCTAATACTACTATGCACTCATGGCACTTTGACTTTGCTGCTATACATATTTAAATAAGACTATTGATTAGTGTATAAATATTGCACCTTGCTATTTTGCACATGAGACTGCTATACATAATGGAATGGTTAATCTACGTACAATTGCATTTTGTTGTGTTACACGTTGAAGTTGCTTTCATCTACTAGGTTTGGATCTTTAAGAGTAATAATAACTAAGTGTTTGGCCTTTTGTCCTTTAGTTATAGCTGTCTGTCGTAAAGGAACGATTTAATTATTTGATATTGGATATTTCACATGTTACACCAACCTAGTTGTCTCTCCTTTTGAGTGGATAGCACTGCTTGTGTTTAACTATTTTAATTCTGGTCTCAAGTTGCCTTTAATACATCAATCTAGCTGATCTTACTGTAATGGTTTTGTTTGAATTGTATGATACTGTTGAGTTTTTTTTATTCAGCTTTTTCCTTTCTATTTTAATAAACAGCCTTGGCATTTTTGAACTGCATATATGTCTATGCCTTTCATTTAATTGAAGGGAATCTATGCGGGGGGTTGAGATTTACTTGTTTAAATACTCAGTTTCCTTTATATAATTATAACATCTAGTAAGGGTGGCGTAGTCAACTATATTATCACTTATGATCTATGGACAGGGCGCTACATTTATTTATTTATATATATATATATATATATGGAGTGAATCCAGGGAGATCTTAATAGTACTGCAGCCAAGAGTGAGTGTACCAGATTAGCAGATAAGTGTCACATTTTGTTAGTTCCTCAAAAAACAGACTTAATCCAATCAGCACCCACCAAAATGTTAAATGTAGTTTATTACACGTGTGAAGAGGAAGTTTCGAAAGAAGGCAGCTTGCAAAATAGAGGCAATGCAAGGGACTGCTAACTAATACCCTGTGACAACAGTACAGTCTCACCCTGTGTGCAGCAGCACTAACACTCCCACTTCCTGACCACATAGAGACCCATGTTGAAGCAAAGCTCACTTTCTGAAAGCAATAAACATGTTTTAAAACCTAGCGTTACTGATGACTATAATAACAGACTCTGAGAGCTTTCTTTAACCTTGTATCACATATGATGTTTGCTATAGCATGGGCTTGACCCTGGTATAACTGAGAAACAACCCACACACTCACACACTGAGGACTACAACAAAAAGAGATCCACACTTTAGCGTCATTCCATGCCACCTCAACCAGTGCCATTGTCTGTCTGTCTCAGATTTTCCTAGAAAGATTCACCTGGCGGTTTTCAGACAGGCTGAGGTCAGAAATGATAGCTGTTATTTTTTTTTTTTTTTAATTTACCCTTCGACTTGTGACCTTGCAAAGGTCAACCTAAAGTGAGAAGGGACCTTGACCAGAAAAATCACCCTGGGTGCAATTTAGATGCTACCATCATGCGTAGCACCTCATTCTACTCCTATTGAATAGGGCTTTTCAGGAAAAAAAATACTAGGAGCACTTCTGGCAAACCTAACCCTTTACCCTGTAGGGGATGTGGGTCCTAAAATGTAAGTATTGCTGTAAGAACCTTAGGAACCAGTCTTCCAAATTCTGTGAAAAACTTTTGGTTTCAAGTCCCACCACTGGTCATTAAATCCCCTTGAAATTTGAATTTTTGCTATTTGTACCAAGTTTAGGCCGTAATAACTTTCGTCGGGGGAATCCAAAAAATCACCCAAAGGTATGTTTGGATAGATGTTGATGAGATCTACAAGCATCAAGCAAAATATGTTGGTATCCAGGGATTTTGGATTTTTGAAGTTGCATTTGTCATGCATTCAAGCATTGCTTATGGCCACTTCAGTGAGGTTAAAGTACCTATCCAAGACTGGTGCCGAAGGGTCTTACAGCAATACTTACATTTTAGGACCCACATCCCCTACAGGGTAAAGGGTTAGGCTGCAGTTAGAATAAAACTCGTCAGTTACCCCTCGTCTTGTAATTTGCCAGAAGTGAGTAGGGTGTTCCTAGTATTTATTTTTTCTGAAAAGCCCTATTCAATACGAGTAAAATGAGGTGCTACACATGATGGTAGCATCTAAATTACACCCTGGGTGATTTTTCTGTTCAAGGTCCTTTCTCACTTTAGGTTGACCTTTGCAAGGTCACAGGTCAAAGGGGACATTTAAAAAAAAAATAATGGCTATCATTTCTGAACTCAGTATGTCAGAAAACTCCCAGGTGAATCTGATATGGACGGGCAACGAAATGTCCCTTTTCTGGTTGAGTTGGGGTGGAATGACATTTATTATTCTATTACAGCAATGTTGATGGCAGTTACAATAAAAGTAAGTTCACCAGATCGGTCCAACAAGCACTACAGTATAAACTGGGGCTGTGATTTTAGTGTTAAAACCCAAAAACTAAATGTAAAAAAAAAATGAAATGTTTTTAACATGACAAATCTCTTAAAGTGCTTAAAAAATATCAAAGAGGAAGCTTATTAGTGTTGCGCAGTGCAGTGAAACATTCTGCGCTGATGTAAGAAATTTTAGTAAGCAAATCAAGCAGCAATCTGAGGAGAAGCAGCAACAGAAAATGATAGGGAACGCACATATTGGGCATTAAAAGAGAAAACACATTAAATATTTAGAAAAAAATATATAAATGATGATTGCTTTTGCACTGTAATGCATTTGCAATGTTAATATGTACATTTTTAAACACATGTAAATTTCAAGAAAAACAATAATGTTAATACAGTAGAGTCCAAAGCAAATACAAGTCTAACTCGGTGGACAGGAATAGACATTCAATATAACACACACTCCTTGTATAAAGCGCAGAGGGGTAAAGCAATAAACAATACTCAACGATTGTCTAGGATTTACTTTTCTGTTTAGTACTTTTATAAACTGCGGTGAGCTGCTCTAGAGAAATTGTCTTTGAGGACCAAAGACCACAAAGCCTAATAGACTTTCACTTCCTGCCCTCTCACCCACTTCCCTTCTCTCTACAACATACTGCACACCTTGCAACCACATCAAAAACACTCAGATGAGCGGCTATCATCTCTATTGTTTGCCTAACACAGCAAATCACACCGATGTGCGCAGGAACAAGCAAGCTCCTGCACTTAATAAAACACAGTATAGCCTGGTCAGCAGAACCTAAACTACAAGAAATGCACAGAACTTCCAGTCAGCCAGTCAATTCAATCTGAGCAATATGCAAACGATACTTATGTATTGAGAATGAGATTTCAAATGAATCATATTACAAGAGGCCCCTGTGACAGGATGGCTAAGTGGTGACGTCAGGCCAGAATGAAGGAAGAAAAACAAACTAAAAAATACTGCGGTGCAAAAAGAGGCAACGTTTATTTAAATAACAAAAACAAATAAAATATTTAAACAAAAACACAGAGCAAAAACAGAAGGTTAAACAAAATCAAATCACAAACACAAAAACTTACTACAGATCAGGCTGGGCAATCGCCTTCACTGTTCCTGTATAGTATTAGTATTATTATTATTATTATTATTATTATTATTATTATTATTACTATTATTTTTTCATTTTACTTTTAAACTCCTCTCGAACACCCACACAGAGCACGGAGAACTGCAGGCTTATATAGAGGTCACCATCTCCCAATTAGCAACAATTAAAACAACTAAATAACTCGGGAGATGGTCACCTTCTGCACAAGGTTTTTAATGTGGATAGGGCTTCCCATCCACGCTGCTAAACAATACAAAATAATAACAAAACACAGCTCCACCATTATATTTATAAATAAATAATAATAATAATAATAATAATAATAATAATAATAATAATAATAATAATTACAACAAAACAAATACAAAATAATAAATTGCACAGGGGCAGAGCGGTACCCTGTTCTATAAATAAACAAACACATGTACAGGGCTCCTCGCCCTGTTACACCCCCATTAGTATTTAACCAGCGGGGATCGCTGAGATAGTTTCACAAACCCTTCTGACTGACACAGAGCACAGTGTATCACCCCAGCTCTACAGGGAAGCTGCTCTGTAATCGATGACAGCACAGTCTGCATTAGAATAATATACTGGACAATCAAACTTAGTGTCATTTGGTTCACCCTCTTTCCAATACCTGAAATAGATTAATATTTAATTAATACCTTGACATGATATACCATACAGCGAGTGAACTGGGACCAGTGCCCTTCACTGTTTTCAAATGGACAGACAGCGGGCTAGTTCAGCAGCCTCTCATTCATGCCTTTCACCTTCCTCTGGAGGAGGCCTGGGTTCCAGTCTTTTCACTTTCTAAACACTGGGACTGGAGCCTTCAATTCAGAACGAGGTGGCACAGGAATGTAATCACATATGTAACTGAGATGGATTTCAGTTACATATGAGCAGGAGGATGATGGGAAATGTAGTTCTGAGAGGTCCGTGTAGGTACATGGGAAGCCATCTTGAGGCAGGGAATGCAATTTAAAAGATTAAAAAAGTGGTCAAAATGTAAAAAAAGAAAGAAAAATTAAAACAATACACATATGTAAATAGTTGTAGCAACACATGGGAACATGCAGGCCCACCGAAAGGGTGGGGAGGACGGGGAAATTTCCCCAGAGCCCAACGCCTTGAAGGGGGTCCAACGCCCTGATGGGGGGCCCTGATGAAGGGGGAACTTTCTTTTTTTTTATATACATATAAAATATTTCTAAACAACTCGCCCTGCACAAGACCCTTTGCATTCCCACCACCACATTAAAAAGAGAAACTCCAGTACTGCACAGCGAGCCGATGTGCTTCTGTTGTGTAATGATTGTGTATCCAGGCGCTGTCAAACACTTCCTTTCACACAATGATTTGAACTTTCACATTTCATATTTTACTAGAGGGAGCCAATCACCACTAGATAATTCCCAGTCCAGTCAGTGGCTGGAGTCCATCTTGAATAAAAGAGCCCTAAAGTTGCACAATATATATCACAGTATGAATTATTTTATTATTAAGATCATAATTTGCTCAAAAAATGTGGTGCAGCAGTTTGTTAGAAAAATGGTATAATGTAAAAATAAGTAATTTCTTCAGCTGGTGGTAAACACAATTAGAGAATGATCAGTTATATTGCTTAAAATACAAATATATTTACTAATACAGGCTATTTGTTAAGAGCAGAGATGAGTGGTTTATTTTTGGCATGAGATAAATAAAATAGTGTATAGCAACACCATTAAAATGTAGTTTATGCTAAAAACGTTTGTTATTTGATGTTAAGTAAGCTTCCAATTAATGACTATTACACGTGGAGTTTGTACAAAAAAAATATTTATTCACTTACCAAAAACAAAAGTTTGAATACTGTAAATAACTTAAGCATAACTACTTTGAGAAAGAGTAAGCTATCCTGCTGCAGATTTTAATTCAGATATTGAAACTTCTACGCGTTGTTGACTCCCTGAAACACAGGTTAGAGATGATAAGAACATAAGAAAGTTTACAAACGAGAGGAGGCCATTCGGCCCATCTTGCTCGCTTGGTTGTTAGTAGCTTATTGATCCCAGAATCTCATCAAGCAGCTTCTTGTAGGATCACAGGGTGTCAGCTTCAACAACATTATCGGGGAGTTGGTTCCAGACCCTCACAACTGTGTAAAAAAGTGCCTCCTATTTTCTGTTCTGAATGCCCCTTCATCTAATCTCCATTTGTGACCCCTGGTTCTTGTTTCTTTTTTCAGGTTGAAAAAGTCACCTGGGTCGAAATTGTCTATACCTTTTAGGATTTTGAATGCTTGAATCAGATCACCGCGTAGTCTTCTTTGTTCAAGACTGAATAGATTCAGTTCTTTTAGTCTGTCTGCATACGACATGCCTTTTAAACCCGGGATAATTCTGGTTGCTCTTCTTTGCACTCTTTCTAGAGCAGCAATATCCTTTTTGTAACGAGGTGACCAGAACTGAACACAATATTCTAGGTGAGGTCTTACTAATTCATTGTAAAGTTTTAACATTACTTCCCTTGATTTTAAATTCAACACTTCTCATAATATATCCGAGCATCTTGTTGGCCTTTTTTATATCTTCCCCACATTGTCTAGATGAAGACATTTCTGAGTCAACATAAACTCCTAGGTCTTTTTCATAGTTCCCTTCTTCAATTTCAGTATCTCCCATATGATATTTATAATGCACATTTTTATTGCCTGCATGCAATACATTACAATGTCATTTGCCATGTGTCTGCCCAGTTCTGAATGCTGTCTAGATCATTTTGAATGACCTTTGCTGCTTCAACAGTGTTTGCCACTCCTCCTATTTTTGTGTTGTCTGCAAATTTAACAAGTTTGCTTACTATACCAGAATCTAAATCATTAATGTAGATTAGAAATAGCAGAGGACCTAATACTGATCCCTGTGGTACACCACTGGTTACCTAGCTCCATTTTGAGGTTTCTCTTCTAATCAGTACTTTCTGTTTTCTACATGTTAACCACTCCCTAATCCATGTGCATGCATTTCATTGAATCCCTACTGCGTTCAGTTTGAGAATTAATCTTTTATGCAGGACTTTGTCAAAAGCTTTCTGGAAATCTAAATAAACCATGTCGTATGCTTTGCAATTATCCATTGTCAATGTTGCATCCTCAAGAGTCAAGCAGGTTACTTAGACACGATCTCCCTTTCCTAAAACCATGCTGACTGTCTCCCAGGATATTGTTACCATATAGGTAATTTTCCATTTTAGATCTTCTTATAGTTTCCATAAGTTTACATATAATAGAAGTCAAGCTTATTGGTCTGAAGTTACCTGGTTCGGTTTTGTCTCCCTTTTTGTGGATCGGTATTACGTTTGCAATTTTCCAGTCTGTCGTTACAACCCCTGTGTCAAGAGACTGTTGCATGATCTTGGTTAGCGGTTTGTAAATATTTCAATTTCGGCTGTCGTGCTCCCCACCGGGTTCTCCCATTTTAAAAGGGGGAAGTGGAAATCCCCCATTAGCATACACACAATTCAAATGTCATTGTATAACAGATTATTTTGCTCGGCATCTGATTTTGACGGTCTATAGCATGCTCCTATTATTATGCCCTTTGAATTTTTGTCCATTATTCTGACCCATATTGATTCTGCATTGTTTTCTTTGTCCTGATTTAACACCTGGGCTTCAAGACTGTTTCTTATGTATAGAGCTACCCCTCCGCCTCTTCTGTCCTGCCTGTCTTTCCTATAGAGTGTGTACTAATATTGTATTTGTCTCCATCATTCTCAGACAACCACATTTCTGTAACACCTATCACATTGTAGTTACTTGTGAGTGCAGTAGTTGTTGTTGTTGTTGTTGTTATTATTATTTATTTCTTAGCAGATGCCCCTGTCCAGGACGACTTACAATTGTTACAAGATATCACATTATTTTTACATACAATTACATTATTTTTTACTTACAATTACCCATTTATACGGCTGGGGTTTTTTTTACTGGAACAATCTAGGTAAAGTACCTTGCTCAAGGGTATAGCAGCAGTGTCCCCCACCTGGGATTGAACCCACGACCCTCCAGTCAAGAGTCCAGAGCCCTAACCACTACTCCACACTGCTTCCTTAAGTTCTAACATTTTGTATGTTAGCTTCAGATTGAGCTTGGAATATTACTATTTATTTTGAAAAACAGATTTATTTTTCCAGATTTAATTGCAGACAACAAAAGATGTATTTCGGATTTATGTTGACTTGCCAAATGAAAAAAAAAAAAAAAAAGATTTAAAGACTGAAGTATGTTTTGTTAACATGTATGCATTAAGTGAAATCTGAAAAAAAGAAACACCTGGTAAAATATTTGTGCTTTTACATTGGACGCTCCATAATGTGAGCGATACATATGTATTATACTGGCATGTCATTAGGAAAAAATGAAATCGAAAAAATAATGGCAAAAGTTAGTTTAAACGCGCTGTTTTGTACCCTCATTTCATAGAGAAGCTCAAAGGCAACTTTCTTATAATGGAAGACTAGTCTGTAGCGCATTCATTTTAGAGTGCTTACGTGGAAGGATTCATACAAAAAACCAAAAACAAAATAAATAGTTCAAATAAAATTAATAATTAATTGTGCTGTAACAACTTCGTCTCGGCCCCATTACCCAAACAGTCCATAATCCCTGGTAATGCCCGCTGTGGAGGGTCTTATTGCTGACATAGAATATTGTAACAGAGTGGCTGCGGGACAGAGCTGAGCAGAGACAGTGCTGCAGCAAGCAGCAGGGGGTGTGGCTCCTGGACTCTGTGTGTGTGTGTGTGTGTGTGTGTGTGTGTGTGTTGTTTAAGCTTATTGGTTGGTTTCTGTCTGTGTTCCTGTCGCTTCCTTTCAATGCCTTCATGTGAATAAATGTTTCACAATGTTCATGGCTGTATTTAGATAATCAGTCTGCCTCGTTCCAGTCCTGTGTGGTTCATTTAATAAAAAGAGCTCTGGCTCATTTAAATGCCGTTTCCTCACCTTTCTTTCACCGCCATTATAATATCATTGACTGGACATCTTGTTAGACTGTCATAAGATTGTAGCAGAATGGAGGAAGGCCAGCCTGAAACTAACACAGGAGGAGCCTACGAGATCTAGAGTGGCTATTTGAAACTCAGTGGCTATGTAGTCTTCCTGTATACTGAACAACAAAAAATCAACAACACATCTTTTTTTCAGGTTATTTCTGGAAAGAGGAAGCTACAAAAAACAAGCAAAATTGCAAATTCAGCACTCCCCCACAATAACCAGTCCAAGTGAATGCTACTCCCGTAACACGTTCCAACAGAAATCAAACAGAACAATTCAAGCCTGGAATCTTACTGCAGACTAAACGCTGGTGTCCCTCTCACACATGACCAATAAAGACAAGAGGACGCAGCGATAGAACTGCAGAGTTATTAAGTGCAATTGAAAACCAAGCCAGATGCACAAAGTATTTCATGCATCTCGAAATACAAATATAAACGTGATTCTTTAAAATACAGTGAATACAAAACAATCAGTAAACCTTGTGAGATTGACTTTCAAAGACTCAGAGATCGACTGGGTGGAGACCCCTGTTCTAAATGATCTAAACAGAAACAATAGAGAATGATGGAGAACACACATAATAGGATAGGAGTGAGCTACAGAGGACTCAGATAGGGGTTTAAAAGGTAGTGCAAGTGGACTCTGTGCCATTCACTTTCAATAGGGGATCCAAATCCTCTTATCTGTAGGTATGATATTCTGAATCAGGGTGTTTTCAGTCCTGTTTGGCGTCTAGCGATGCTGAGCTGCTACAAGCAGGGCTGTGAATGTGTGAGTCTGTTTGTATTTCAGTGGCAGCCTGTCTGCAGCACGAGGGTAACCAGGTGTAGAGAATATTTAACCAGCGGGGATCGCTGAGATAGTTTCACAAACCCTTCTGACTGGCACAGAGCACAGTGTATCACCCCAGCTCTGCAGGGAAGCTGCTCTGTAATCGATGACAGCACAGTCTGCATTAGAATGCCGTTTACCATTATGAGAACACAATGCGTTGTCTGGCTCATTGTCTTTCCAGTACCTGATATACCATACAGCAAGTGAACTGAGACCAGTGCCTCTGACTCTTTCAAATGGACAGACAGCAGGCTAGTTCAGCAGCCTCTCATTCATGCCTTTAACCTTCCTCTGGAGGAGGCCTGGGTTCCAGTCTTTTCACTTTCTGAACACTGGGACTGGAGCCTTCAGTTCAGAACAAGGTGGCACAGGAATTCACATTGAAATATTTAAATGAATGTGACAGGCCTGCCCCTGTAAAGAATATAGGTTTGTTTAACTTGCACATAAATGTTTAGCTTTGGATATGGCAGTGTCGGGAGGGTAAACTCCCCTTCCTACCTAATGGAAAGGAATGTGCAGCAGGTGGCCAGGTGTCAATTGAAGAATTGATCATCAATTAACCCTGGTGTCCTGCCTTTAAAAAGGGGCTGGAGAGCCTGCCCTTGGTTCTTCTTTTGTTTGGTGCTTTCTTCTACAAGCCTGGAGGTGACGGGGAAGAATCCTCATGACTGTGTGGTGAACCAGGGTGAGCTGCAGATTATCACTGTGTGTTTAACATTTAAATTAATAAATTAAAACAATGTATACATACAGTGTAGATTGTGCATCAGGATTTTATTGCTCTGCACTGTGCCACAAAACAATGCGTGTCACCGGGTTTGAATGCAGTGCACTACAGTATAGAGTGTCATGTTCTCACGTTGTACTCAGAGGTGTGAAAACCCTAAACTAACACAGCTCTGACCAAGACGCTGTTTCTTTGAAATGCCAATGCTCTTTCGATTGAGGAAGTTCAAAAGCTAAATAAAGGAGGTGTTGAATAAAAACTTAATGTTCTGCACAACTTAACATAGCCAGCCTTTGGAAAAAGCAAAGCACAGTTCAGCATCACACAGGGGTGCAAAAAAGGGTGCAGCTACACTGCTGGTTTGTGCTGCATTCTACCAATAGCAGCCTCATCCCATTGTAGCTGCCCTATACTTGTTAGCATTGCTCCTCAGTATAATACAGAGCCACTGTTGTGGTGCCGCTGTCTGTATTGCAGTTAAAGATTGTTATTGAAGGTTACGGCTAGAAAAAGGTTGTGTTGGGTGCGTTTATTTAGTTTTCTATCAATGTGGCCCTTCTGGCATCCTCTGAATGCCTTTTCAATTTGTTATTTCATTTTAAACCGTTAAAGGCAAAATCATAACAAAATATAGAATAGTGTGTATACAGCTCTGGAAAAAAAAGTTAGCATTACCTAGAATGTTTTAATTGAGACAGAATTAAAAAAAAAAAAAAAAAAAAAAACTATGAACATAATTTAGATATTTTATTTAAAATCATATAATTAAAGAAACTACAAAATGATATTGTAAAACTGTACCGGAATCCATAATATTTGCACAGTGTGTCATGTTAGATTTTCAAATGTTGCATTTTTCAATTTGTCAGATTTAAGTATATGGAAAACTACTAAGCGGTATGTAATTCAATATGTTAACATAACATTATTCAGCAGGTTTCATTTTTATGAAGCAAAATGTGTTCATTCTAAAGGCTGATGCAACACTTTTGGCTGTAGCTGTATACTGAGTAAAAAAAGTGGAGGGGCAAATTATATAGTTTGGAGTGGCCAAGGTCAATGTCCTGGAGTGGCCCAGTCAAAGCCCGGACCTCAATCCAATTGAGAATATGTGGAAAGAGTTGAAAATTGCTGTTCACCAAAGGTCCCCATCCAACTTGATGGAGCTTGAGCAATTTTGCAAAGAAGAATGGGCAAAAATTGTAGTGTCCAGATGTGCAAAGCTGGTAGCGACTTATCCAAATAGACTCATGGCTGTAATTGCTGCCAAAGTTGTCTCTACCAAATATTGACTCAAGGGGGTGAATACTTATGCAATCAATTATTTTCTGTTTTGTATTTGTAATTTAATTTAGAACAATTTGTAGATTTTATTTTTCACTTTGACATTATGGACTTTTTTTGTGTTGATCAGTGGTAAAAACTCGTAATTAAATCCATTTTGATTCCATGTTGTAACACAATAAAATGTGGAAAAGTCCAAGGAGGGTGAATACTTTTGAGAGCCACTGTAAGTCAGCTGATGTATATTTCAGCTGGTACCATCATTGGTTTAATCAGTGTTTCACAGATTAAGGGTGCGTTCTCAATGTGAGCAACCCCACTCAAATGAGACTAACCCTCAAGCGTGTCTGAATTGTCTGCTTGACTTGGTTTCATATAGTTTACCCCAGTAGCTCTGAAGAAGGCACGAGCCCAAACATTTCTCTGTTCTTAGTTTTAAGTTTTACCTGTTTCCTGATTGGTTGACATCCCAGGCTGGAGAGAAGACGGGGCTTCCCGCAGATCAGTTGCAGAGGCTTGTTGGATTGTCTGGCTCACAGGAAGTGAAATAGAAGCTGAAACAGGTGACCCAGGAAGCACTGAATCACAAGGTGAGTGTGTGACAGTCTGTCTGTGTGTGTGTCTACTGCAATGTTTATACTGTCTGTCTTCGTGTTTAATGTATTGTTGGTACCCTAGTGTATCTGTTTGTGCACGTAGTCTTATTTAATGCTATGTTGTTCAGACACTGAGTGTGTGTGTGTGTGATTAGTCTTTGCCTGTATGTTTAATGTTCAGTTATTTAGTGCTGTAACACTACTGGGGTGGAAACATCCAGGTCTTTGGTCCACGTCCCCCTAGACTAAATAAACAGAATGCTCCATGAGCGTTAGAGTGCTGTGGTTATTCACTCATGAGGAGAGCCGTAAGCGACCCACTCGCCCCCTCCTACCTGGAACAGCTGCAGTACTCCATGGAGGTTCATGCTGCAGTGTCCTCTTATTCTAAAAGAGGTTCAGTGCTGCCAGAGAGAGGTGACAGTTTATCTGAGCAGCACTTTGCACCACAGGCCAGGTAAGCCACAGCAGGTGTGGTTAGAGCTGGTGTGTCTTACTGGTTTGCAGCTGGTCGTGCTGGTTCAGGAGACTAGGTACTGGTTGAGGAGCTGGTTAAACTGGTTCATTTAAATGTAATACTGTGGAGTTCTGGTCTGAACTGTTTGTTGTCTGTAGCACTGTACTCCATGACTCTATCTGCTGTAAACCCTCTCTGGGATTGTATGTACCAGCTGGGTGCCCAGTAATATTTATTTCGATTCCCAAATCTGAGCTACTCACCAGCAGTGGCTGAGATTTTCAGCAGGGACAGCACCCATTGGAGAGCACACAGCACAGCCAGACTGACTGCAGGGACAGCACCCATTGGAGAGCACACAGCACAGCCAGACTGACTGCAGGGACAGCACCCATTGGAGAGCACACAGCACAGCCAGACTGACTGCAGGGACAGCACCCATTGGAGAGCACACAGCACAGCCAGGCTGACTGCAGGGACAGCACCCATTGAAGAGCACACAGCACCCATTGGAGAGCACACAGCACAGCCAGGCTGACTGCAGGGACAGCACCCATTGAAGAGCACACAGCACAGCCAGGCTGACTGCAGGGACAGCACCCATTGGAGAGCACACAGCACAGCCAAGCTGACTGCAGGGACAGCACCCATTGGAGAGCACACAGCACAGCCAGGCTGACTGCAGGGACAGCACCCATTGGAGAGCACACAGCACAGCCAGGCTGACTGCAGGGACAGCACCCATTGGAGAGCACACAGCACAGCCAGGCTGACTGCCGGGACAGCACCCATTGGAGAGCACACAGCGCAGCCAGGCTGAATCCCTACATAATACAGTACAGAGTCAAATAAAAATACAAATAGAATAAAAAATAATAAACTTGTATAATATACAAAGCAATAGTTTAATCAACCTGCTGAAGAATATTGTACTAGTAAGACATTGCACTGAAACCTGCATCTCATAATCTTGTTCAATTTGACTCTACAATCTGGCTGAATATTTATCACATTCTTCCAGAGTTTGGTCTTTTGTGTGTGTACTCTGCTTTATCAGTAACAATGCAAGCTTTCTGGCTTGTGAACTAAACAGACAGCCAGACATTCACCTGCTGCTCCCTGCAGCAGCAGGGGGGTATGATAGGAACGCTGTATATACAGGGAGCTCTGCTTCAGCTCAGGGAAGAAAAACACAAATGGAAACAAAGGGAAGAGGAACAGGAGCTCTCCTTCTCATTTGTTGACATCTTTGGTGTTTTTTACACTGATAACATTTTACAAGAAAACCTATAATGCACATTTTATCAATACAGGATTGTGAGGTAACAACCTTAAATATGGGGAAAGACAGAAGGCTGCATATTCAATACAGTGCCTACAGCTCCCATCATCCTCTACCCCAGCAGTACCAGTGAGGGATGATGGGAGCTGTAGTCAGAATGGAGTGAGACACAATACTGAAGATCTATAAAAATGATCATTGTCTCCCTTGTAAAAGTGTGTGGTATACCAGGGTAAAAGCACAGCATAATATAAAGCATGTTTCAAGCACAGCACAATCATGGTAAAGCAAAGGCGAGCAGGTGAAGCACAGATATGTATTGTAAAGTGTTGTAAAAACAATGGCTAACCAGCACAAGCCTGCTAAAGCACAGGAAACTGCAAAATGACTGTACATTTACCAGGGTGAACTTTTATAATGAGTATCAGTGCAGTGCAGGGATATAAAATGATAATACTAATCTGCTGAAGTAGTTGTTTCAGTGGGTTGCTCTATTGTAGCTCAGAGCAGAGCCCTCAGATACAGTTACGAAATGTGTGTATCTTGTGTGACTAACTAGTCATACCTCTGTGAACCACTAGAGGGAGCAAAACTCCAAAGACTCAGTTATACAATAAAGCAAAACTTAATGACTTTGAGAGACTCCACTTGGTGAAATATCTGAATTTCATAAGTTATCATCTTTTAGTTTTCTTGTCTGACTTCATTTACTTCACACAATCATAAACTCTGCACAGTGTGGTACCTTCATCAGTGCGCTGGTTCAGACTGTTTGTGGGGGTGTGCTTCTATCAGTTAGGTAGGGCTGGCCCCTCTCTGTGAGGAATCAGGTTGAATCTCCCCATCATTACGATTAAGACTTTGATTCCCAATCTTGTTGTTGGGGTCCTCATTCAAGATGTGGAGCTTTCTGCACTGACTGGGTCTTTGTCTGTCCCACTCTGCATGGTGAACATGATAACTTCTTGTTTTTTTTTTTTTCACAGGAGATCATGGTTAGGGAGTCTTCTGGGTCCGTGTGTGCAGTGGTTTTAAATAAACACTGACCTTTCAGTTCACGTTGCTAAACTACCTGAGAGCAGTTTTATATCTCAGCTGCTCTTTCATATTGTGAGATTCTTAATGTTTCAGTTTTGTTTCTGAACAAACAATGCAATTCTGTTCTCAAGGCCAGACTTCATTCAGTACAAACCACCACCAGCTCATTGTTATCTCTGCTTTCTCATAATGTGGGAATCAAACGGTTAATATGGTAATGTTGGGGGATGACCTGCATGCTTGTCTATCTGAACTGAGTTTCTTCTATTCTTTCTCGTCTCTCTTTGTGCTTCAGTGACGTTAGTTTCTTTTTTCCTGATTGTCCTGTGTGGCAGGGCAGAAGAGAAGCCCTGCACGTTGTTAGAGGGGGCGGGGCAGCAGTCGGTGATTATTGACAAATTGACTGTCGGCCACGCAAACCAAAACTCTCGTGCAGAATGTGTCCGTATCCAAATTAATGAATTGGGTGTTGATTCGGAGATGGCCTCGAGTATATGAACCTGTCTGTTTCTGTGTTCTGGGTGGGTGTTTCAGAGGAGGAACGAGAGTGAGACGGGTGAAAAACGAAAGTAAAAATAAAACTCGAGTACTACAGGATCAGTGAAGGCGACTGCCCAGCCTGACCTAGGTATCGTTTTGTTTTTAAGTGTTCGTGATTTGTTTTGGTTTAAATATTTATTTTGCTCTGTTTTTTTTTTTGTTTAATTTTATTTTTAAATAAATACGCGCGCCCAGCGCTTTCACCCGAGTACCTGCCTGTGTGTGTCTGTGTCAGCTTTCTGCTCTGGGGACGTCGTCACTCGGTCAACCTGTCATATCCTCTTTATAAACTATCAATGCCTTAGTTTCACAAATCCTTTTATATTGTTTTTTGCATGAAGAATCAAACCAGGTCTCTTTGGAATTCCTGTTTGTTTGTAGTTGTGCACAGTCTTCACCAGACGGGTCCTCTCTCTTATTATCATCAGGCTCTTTACCATTATCATGTGTCCTTGTGGCCCAGAATCTGAAAGAGACGAGGAGCAATGCCAGTCAGTATCACACGATGTCAGTAGAAAATGACTAGGTTGTTGGTTGCTGTATCCTTTTAATCCTCAGCAGTGATTTCAGAATGAGATTGAAGCTCTTACTTTTCCTTGTCATTGAGAGGAGTGCCGTCCACCCAGAGCCAGACTCCTTCAGTAACAGCGTCCGTCAGGCCAATCCAGTAAGGATCCCTTTTAGTCTTCTCTAATAAGAATTTCTGAGCAGAAAACAACAGTTTACTATTAGTTACAATGGAGCTGTACCATCATGAGGCAAAGATGGGTGTATTTTTAAAGAAAGAGAGACCCTTACTGTACTTAAAGGAAAGGAAATTAACAAATACATGAGAAGCAATTTTTCCTGCCAGTTTGTTTTATTTTTAAACTTGAATTTTTGCAATACTCTACCTGCTCTGCCTCGCTCTCTATAATCACCAGGTCTGCTCCCATTGACACACAGCTAGCCCGGCTGGAGTTCCAGTTCATTGTATCAGGTGAGAAGTAGTAGCACTTTCCATTGGACTCCACCCACTTCTCTGGACAGGCTTTACAAACACGCTCTGCACAATGAGAGAAAGAAGCAGTGCATGTTAAACAGAAACACCTGGAGATCTGAAGAAGGGGGCTGCACCTACAACACAGGGCTAGATTCTCAGCATTAGCATTAGCATGATTTTATCACAAGGATACTACATCTCCACTCCAACTAGTATTGGGACAGATGAGTAAATGGTGGGGGGGGGGCTTTATTTGTCCCTGTGGGAATTCACTGACATGGGAGACAGAAGGTTTTAATTGAAACACCTCTCTGGTGATCAGTTTTATTATTCTTTTCTTTCCTTTATTAACCACCAGGTGGCACTGGTTCTTCTATCCCCAATACCAATGATGGTAAAGGCGTTGCACTTGTATCAGGCAGCACGCGCAGGTGCTGAGAAATAAAAATGAAAACAAAAGGTGAAAGAAAAAGGGAAACTAAAACACAGTAATAAAAACTACAAACAAAAGACACTGCTCATGCAGCATCCCCCACCACCGCTAAACCGGTCAGCTCGGGTCTCCAACCTACGCTCTGCTATTCCCTCACTATACACTGGTACGATGGCTAATGTAGTTTAATAAAAGCGACAGTAGTTGAGTTTGATAGAAAAAAGAGATTTAGTTTGAAAAAGTTTGTGAGCACTGCTAGAAAAATGATGGGCGAATCAAAAAGTTTTTAAATGGATCAAGTCACTTGTATAGCTTTCACCATTGTTTTCTGTTATTTATTGTCATGTTTTTTGCATCATCCTCCATGGAGAAGTTTACTTTAAGCTCTTTTAATGAAAGTGGCTGCTGTGATGTTAATAAGAGAGCCCAGTTATTTGATTTTATTGAGTCAAAAAAGGCGAATTGTCTTTTACTGCAAGAGATTCACTCTGACAGCAGTAATGAAGCACACTGGCTGTCAGAGTGGAAGGTGATTTTAAGTCACGGCTCTAACGTTAGTGCTGGGGTGGTAGTTTCATTTTCACCGGGGCTGGGAGATTGTGTCTGTGGAGGAAGTCGTGCAAGGGAGGCTTTAAAAGTTGAAATTAAATTAAATGGGGGTTTGTGGCAAAGTGCCCACCCCTTTATATTTATTCATGTATGTTTTATTATTATTATTATTATTATTATTATTATTATTATTAGTATTGTAGTTTTATGCAGGCGGACAAAGCTGTCCGTCTTAGTTATTATTTTGAGATGACGGCGGAAAGCCGTGTGTTTGTTTATTGCATTTAATTATTTAAAAAACCCTGTGCAGCCGGTGACCATCTCATTGCAACTACTCTGCCACAGGGTTTTTATTGATCTTTGTAGTATTTATGCTCCTAATTTGGGCAGAGAACAGATTTTATTTTTTAAAAGTCTGAATCAGATTTTAGGAAAGTGTGATCCAGAACATTTTATACTGGTGGGTGGGGATTTGAATTGTACTTTAGATTTTTATTTAGACAGAAATCATGATGAACCCAATCCCCAATCCGTGGGGAAAACTCAAATTAAGATTTTCTTCCAGCAATACTCCCAGAACGTCACTGGACAAATGAATGCAGCAGTCAGCCAGTTAGAGATTGAGATTTTGAGAGATTGAGAGAGCGCTGGGTGGCCACAGCACGGAGGGAATATATTGCAGCCTGAAAGAGAGAGAGGAAACCGCTCCTGATCAAGGGGTCACTGGTGAGAGCAAGATTCATTGAACTAAGAGACATGGACGCCCCCACAGCCTTCTTCAGCTTGGAGAAGAAGGTATCTGAACACAAGCAGATGCTGTTACTGAGGCTGCCCTGGGGAGAGAGGTCTCCAGCCCTGCGGAGCTTCGTAGGGCTGCGGTGGACTTTTACTCCGAGCTGTATCAGGCTGAGAAGTGCGACCAGGAGTAGACGGAGTGGCTATTGGAGGGTCTCCCTAGCCTGAGTGTGGGGGAGCGCTGCGGCCTGGACACGTCTGTCTTATTTGGGGGGCTCACGACCGCCGTCACACAGTTCTCCAACAGCACAGCACCTGGGCTGGACGGGCTTCCGGCTGAGTTTAATAAGCATTTTTGGAAATGTCTGGGTAGTGATCTGCACAGGTGCTGAAGGAGTGTGTGGTGGAAGGAGAGCTAACCCTGAGTTGCTGCAGGGCATTACTGACTTTGTTATCCCAAAAAGGAGGCCTATCTGAGCTGAAGAACTGGCGCCCAGTGTCGCTGTTGTGCTGTGATTACAAAATCCTCTCCAAACTCTGGCCAGCCATCTTAGAGAATGCTTGAGCTCCATGGTGCACAGAGACCAGACGTACTAGTGTGCCAGGGCGCGCTCTATATTTGATAATTTGTTTTAAATCAGAGACCTTTTTAATGTTCCTAATGATTTTAAATCTAGATTTTAGGCTGGTGTCACTTGATCAGGAGAAAGCTTCTACAGGGTGGACCATGGCCTTTTATTCCACACACTGGAGTGTGTTTGCTTTGGTCCTGTTTTTATCACTCTACATCAAAATTGTATACCTCTGATATTTTTAGCTTTTAAGATTAATAGCAGTCTAAGCCAGCCTTTCCCAGTGGAGAGAGGGAACAGACAAGGGCTGCTCTCTGTAGGGGATGCTCTATTCGAGATCTATTGAACTGCTGCTACACCGGCTGAGGGAGTGTCCTGCTGGCTTGGCCTCCTGGCAGGGAGCTGGCTGGGAAGAGCCCCTCTCTTTCTGCCCTCGGGTTCTGGATTGGAACAGAGCTGGACTGAAAGTGCTGAAGGCATACTTGCCGTACAGAGGCTTACATGCAGCAGAACTGGGAGAGGGTGTTGGTGAAGGTGGCAGGGAGATTACAGAGCTGGTAAGTGGCCTGCTGAACTGCCTGCCCTTCAGGAGGAGGGTCCTTGTGATTAATAACTTGGTGGGCATCCATGCTGTGGCACAGACTGGTGTGTCTGAACCCTCCTCCAGGGCTGCTGGAGCAGTCCTAGAAACTGGTCAATTTATTTTGGAATGGAAACCATTGGTTGAGCGCTCTCTCTCTCTCTCTCTCTCTCTCTCTCTCTCTCTCTCTCTCTCCTCTCTCTCTCTCTCTCTCTCTCTCTCTCTCTCTCTCTCTCTCTCTCTCTCTCTCTCTCTCTCTCTCTCTCTCTCTCTCTCTCTCTCTCTCTCCTCTCTCTCTCTCTCTCTCTCTCTCTCTCTCTCTCATCCAGTCTGTTGTTGATGATGGGATTGTATAGAATTCACAACTCACCCTTTGAGGAGCCTTCTTTGAGAGGACAGTATTTATTCAAGAGTGATTTCACAGAAAGCTCAGTATTCTTTTTTAATTCTGAATTTTCTTTTTGGAGTCTACTATAGTTACTCTGCAGCACAGAATGAGTTTCACTGAGCCTGCTATAGTTACTCTGCAAATCAGAATGATTCTTGTTGAAGTTGCTGTAGTCACTCCCCCAGGTCCTGGAGCTGATTCAGTAATGATGAATAATTTGTGGACAGGCTGGTGTTTTTCTCAAGGTCTTCTTTAGTTTTGAAATCTAAGAAAAACAAACAAACAAATAGACAAGGGTGAATTATAGTTTTGTTCAGTCGAATGCACTCAACCAGCTTGTTCTGCACATCTTTAAAGCTGATTAATCAGTTCAGTAAATCTGACTCTGAAATGCAGTGGTATTCGCTGTCCATGCTTCACATACTGGGCATGGGAAACTGGTATCTGAATGCTCTTTTCACAAGTCCATTTATGTGAATACAAGTTTCATATTCATGACACATTCCTTGAGTTTCATTGAAGAAGCCAACATCAGTTTAGAACAGTTTCATGGACTTTAACATGTACTGAATTTGAACTTGGACTTTTAAAAAACAAAACTTTTGATCAGTTGTTTGTGAAATGGCCCCACTGTGAGGTGATGATTAAGTTAGAGAATAGCATGCAAGCAATTTGAAACTCTGCTAACAAAAAGCAGCATGTGAATACTCACGATAGACAGCGAGGGAGATGATGGCAGCCAGTAAGAGACAGCACAGGATGAGGAGGACCAGTGCAGGCTGTCTATATGAAGAGGCTTTGCCAGCAGCACTCACAGGCGGGGTGGGGTCTGAGGAGAGAGAACACAGCTCAGGATACAGTACACAGTATACTAAAGAAACTTTCTGGAGTTATAACTTCAAGTTAAACTTAAAGCAGCTCCAAACAAGGCTTTATCAAATCCATTCCCTTACCTCTTACAGGCTTTAAATTATTACTGCCCAGCCTTTAAAGGAGAGCTAACCAAGAACTGAAAATCCATTCTCTTTTTGACTGAGGACAGTTAACATTTGAGAGCATAATCTGCAAACACGTGTGGTATCTGCTTCTTCCCCTGGCTGGAATTCACGTTGCTGTTTGAATCAGCATTGAAATAGGTAAGTGGATTGTAGTTGTATTTGTTAGAATCGTTGCTTGCTTAGGTAAGCAGCCTGCACTTAAATAAAAAAAAAAAAAATAAAGTTATTAAGTTATCCAAACTGTGTTTGGGGACGTGTTGAATTGTGAAGTTGATGCAAATTTAGTGTAAAATGAACGGTGATAGATTTCTATTGTCCACTAACTAGGGGCGTGTGTGTGAGTTCTGTGGTGTCCTGCATACATATTGAGATCTATAACCCTGCAATAAGTTATTTAATGTACTATTTCATGTATTATGGTACTATCATGTATTATGCACTTTCCAGTGTGTATTATGTCTGTCACCAACTCACTTAAGTGTGCCCGAGCTGCCTCTCTCTCCTCTGTCCTAATTCTCCTCGACCTCTCTGCTGCCTTTGACACTGTTGATCACTCTATTCTACTATCATCTCTTGCTGACCTGGGGATCTCTGGCACTGCTCTGGCCTGGTTCTCCTCCTACCTCTCCAACCGCACTTACCAGGTAACCTGGCGTGGAGCAACCTCCACACCTCACCCTCTCTTAACTGGAGTCCCCCAAGGGTCAGTCTTGGGTCCTCTCCTGTTCTCTCTCTACACCCGCTCCCTGGGCCCCCTCATCGCATCCTATGGTTTCTCATACCATTTCTATGCTGATGATGCTCAGATTTTCCTCTCCTTCCCCACCTCTGACTCCACCATCTCCTCCCGTATCTCTACCTGTCTGTCTGCTATTTCCTCCTGGATGCACTCGCATCACCTCAAACTCAACCTCTCTAAATCTGACCTCCTTTTCTTTCCCTCCTCCTCCCCCTCCTCTGATCTCTCCATCTCTGTTCCTCTGGAATCTACCACACTCTCTCCCTCTTCCTCAGCTAAGAACCTTGGAGTCACCCTGGACCCCTGCCTCTCTTATTCCCAGCACATCTCCACTCTGGCACGCACTTGCCGATTCTTCCTGAGCAACATCCGAAGAATCCGACCCTTCCTCACCAACTATGCTACCCAGCTCCTGGTCCAGGCCCTGGTACTCTCCCGCCTAGACTACTGCAACTCCCTCCTGGCTGGCCTCCCTGCGTCCGCCACCCGTCCGCTCCAGCTCATCCAGAACTCTGCTGCCCGCCTAGTGTTCTCTCTGCCTCGCTTCGCCCACGCTACTCCACTACTCCGCTCGCTCCACTGGCTCCCGATCACCGCTCGCATCCAGTTCAAGACTCTTGTACTAGCCTACAGATGCCTTGACCAGTCTGCACCCAGCTACCTCCAGACCCTCATCTCTCCCTACACCCCCACTCGACCTCTCCGCTCCGCCTGCACTAGAAGACTAGCTCTACCACCGCTACGCTCCCCTGCCTCCAAAGCCCGCTCCTTCTCCACCCTTGCTCCGCAGTGGTGGAATGACCTTCCTACAGATGTCAGGACTGCCCAGTCCCTGACCACATTCCGGCGCCTCCTTAAGACTCACCTCTTCAAAGAGCACCTGTAGAACTCCTCTGTTTGTATCCTGGGACACTATCACCCTTCATGTAAATGTGCTTTATTTTGCTCTTATCAGCCCCTATTTTACTGCATTTAATCCTGTACTTCAGAATACTGTAATCTGCCAAGTTTTTAACCTGTAGTACTTTGTATTTACTCACATCCTGATGTAACTATCACTATTTAATCATATCCTGATGTAACTATCACTATTACCTGCTGTATTATTGAATTGTGGTTTGTCAAACTTGTACTTGAACAAAAGTTATTGTATTTCTTGCTCTTATTGTATTACTTGTAACGCTTGAAATGTTTTTGCTTGCGATTGTAAGTCGCCCTGGATAAGGGCGTCTGCTAAGAAATAAATAATAATAATAATAATAATAATAATGTATTATGTATTTTTTTTACTGTATATCATGTATTTTGCATTTCTCTGTATTTTTAAAGTATTATGGATTGTCTTGTTGTTACTGCATCTTGTAAAGCGCTTTGTGATGGTGGTCCACTATGAAAGGCGCTATATAAAATAAAGATTGATTGATATTCCACTCCTCCTCTATGTGTAGAATTCATATGTGAAATGCTTCAATGGGTGGGGACTCATCTGCATAAGAACTTAAGAAAGTTTACAAACGAGAGGAGGCCATTCAGCCCATCTTGCTCGTTTGGTTGTTAGTAGCTTATTGATCCCAGAATCTCATCAAGCAGCTTCTTGAAGGATCCCAGCGTGTCAGCTTCAACAACATTACTGGGGAGTTGGTTCCAGACCCTCACAATTCTCTGTGTAAAAAAGTGCCTCCTATTTTGTGTTCTGAATGCCCCTTTATCTAATCTCCATTTGTGACCCCTGGTCCCTGTTTCTTTTTTCAGGTCAAAGAAGTCCCCTGGGTCGAAATTGTCTATACCTTTTAGGATTTTGAATGCTTGAATCAGATCACCGTGTAGTCTTCTTTGTTCAGGACTGAATCAATTCAATTATTTTAGCCTGTCTGCATATGACATGCCTTTTAAACCCGGGATAATTCTGGTCACTCTTCTTTGCACTCTCTCTAAAGCAGCAATATCCTTTTTGTAACGAGGTGACCAGAACTGAACACAAAATTCTAGGTGAGGTCTTACTAATGCATTGTAATGTTTTAACATTACATCCCTTGATTTAAATTCAACACTTTTCACAATATATCCGAGCACCTTGTTGGCCTTTTTTTATAGCTTCCCCATATTGTCTAGATGAAGACATTTCTGAGTCAACATAAATTCCTATGTCTTTTTCATAGATTCCTTCTTCAATTTCAGTATCTCCCATATGATATTTATAATGCACATTTTTATTGCCTGCGTGCAGTACCTTACACTTCTCTATTAAATGTCATTTGCCATGTGTCTGCCCAGTTCTGAATGCTGTCTAGATCATTTTGAATGACCTTTGCTGCTGCAACAGTGTTTGCCACTCCTCCTATTTTTGTGTCATTTGCAAATTTAACAAGTTTGCTTACTATACCGGAACTCTACAGCAGGAATACTATTTGGTGTCTCAGTTACTACAGCCGTGCCACTACCAGCCACAAGAGGGAGCCAATCACCACTAGATCATTCCCAGTCCAGTCAGTGGCTGGAGTCCCTCTTGAATATCAGATTAAACATGCTGTAGCAATTATCTAATCAGGGATAGCAATATATTTAGTGAGAAAGCAAGGACACAAGCAAGGGGTCTGAATAATGGGGGAATGTTTAAAAGAAAAGAAAATCTATCTACATGGCAAAATTGAATCTACAAACTCTATAAAAGCTCTTTAAAAAAAGTATATATATATATATATATTTCATAAAAATACTTAGTTATTTAATAAACAGAAATGTAAGTAACTTGTGAGATGCATTTAGCTTGTTTGATATGTAAATTGAGAGAGAAAGTGAAACAGACCCACATTGGTTTTATATATGGATTATCACTGCCATGGTTTCACAGATCCTAGTATATTGTATCATTGAGCATGACCCATCAAGCCAGTCCTTTAGGGGATCTCCCCAGTATGCAAGATGTGCACAGTCCTCCCCAGACGAGTCCACACCTCCCTTCCAGTCATCAGGCTCATTCCCGTACCAGAATCTGAAAGAGATGAGGAGCAATGCCAGTCAGTATCACAGCACTAAACTGGACATGCTCACTGTTTCACTGCAACACTTAATCAGCACTAGTGAAAGAGATGAGGAGCAATGCCAGTCAGTATCACACAATGTCAGTAGAAAATGATTAGGTTGTTGCTCCTGTATCCTTTTAATCCTCAGCAGTGATTTCAGAATTAGACTGAAGCTCTTACTTTGCCTTGTCATTGAGAGGAGTGCCGTCCACCCAGAGCCAGACTCCTTCAGTAACAGCGTCCGTCAGGCCAATCCAGTAGTCATCGCTTTTAGAATGCTCCAATGGGTGTTCCCTTTTAATATTCTCTAATAAGAATCTCTGAGCAGAAAACAACAGTTTACTGTCAGTTAATTGGAGATGTAACATCTTGAGGCAAAGAGGAGTGTCTTTTTAAAGAAAGAGAGACCCTTACTGTACTTAAAGGAAAGGAAATTAAGAAATACATGAACATCGATTTTTTTTTTTGCTAAATTATTTTTAAACTTGAATGTTTGCAATACTGTACCTGCTCCTCCTCGCTCTCTATAATCACCAGGTCTGCTCCCATTGACACACAGCTAGCCCGGCTGGAGTGCCAGTCCATTTTATCAGTTGAGAAGTAGTAGCACTTTCCATTGGACTCCACCCAGTTCACTGGACAGGCTTTACAAACCCGCTCTGCACAATGAGAGAAAGAAGCAGTGCATGTTAAACAGAAACGCCTGGAGATCTGAAGAAGAGGGCTGCACCTACAACACAGGGTTAGATTCTGAGAATTACCACGATTTTAGCAGAAGGAAACTAGTGTCATTTTTAAGCAATGCAGGGCTGCTTTTAAATAGACTTGCAGTTTGAAAAATGACCACTAGGTGGGGGTGTAACTTAAATTTCTGCCTGTTCAGGAATTACTAAGCCTGGTTAATAAGGATCTGAACTAGTGGCCTGCATGCACCCCCAGCAAGGGCCACCACGTGGCTCCTACTTATAAGTCCACTCTACAGGGATGTTTTATTAGGCAGTGCAAGGAGCTGTATTTATTATAAATAATGAAGCCACTCACTCAAACTACCAGATTTCAGAACATTCCTGTGAATCTTATTCATCTTGTGCACGGTAGTGCACGACTACCAACTGACAAAAATACTAAAGACTGGATAACAGCATTTCTTATGAATTGTTCTCTTAATTAAACAGGTATGTATACAATTTGCATTTAAGGAAGCCCAGCGCTAGCTCAAGATGCATTGATAATGCCAATGGGACTGTACAGGACTCACCTTTTGAAGAGCCTTCTTTGAGAGGACATTGTAAATCCAAGGTTGAGGATTTGACACAAACAGCAGCATTCTTCTTTTTCATGTCTGAATTTTCATCTTGGACCCTGCCGTAGTTTCTCTGCAGTTGTGAATGATATTCAGAGAGCCTGCTGTAGTTTCTCTGCAGTTCAGAGAGCGTGTCATTGAGCCTGCTATAGCCACCCAGCAGCCCTGAATGACTTTCACTGAGCCTGCTACTCTCACCCAGCAGCCCTGAATGACTTTCACTGAGCCTGAAATCTGAGGGGAATGAAGAGATTTCTTACTATGAAACAGATCTCTTACTATAAAACTCATTATAAAATCACAGGAAATCAGTATTCAATATCATCTTCAGACAGTTTTCAAAGCTACAGGACTTACTGCTAGGACAATATTGGAGTACTCAAACAAGAGCTGCTTGAAATGTATTTAGTGGCAAAAAATATCACGTTCATATTCATTCAAGATATATACAGTGACTTGAAAAAGTCTTCACACCCTTGAACATTTTTCACATTCTACTGCCTAAAAAATACAATTCAAAATGCATTAAAGTAGGAGTTTGTTTCACTGATCTACACAACATCATCTACACTTTCAACGTGAAAGAACACTTATAGAAATATTCAAAAAGTAATTAAAAATAAAACAAATAAAAAGTGCATAAGTCTTATATATTCGTTTTCTATAATATACTTTAATTTTGAAACAATATTCAATAATGAAAAATCCATGTTGGTCCCTACACTAACAGCACTGGGATCCTTGCAGAATGACTGCAAACATCACAGAAAGGCAAGCGAGCAGTAAGCAATACTATAAATGGCAATTAGCTCTATGTCTTTTAAATAATGGGTGATTGGTTCAGTGTACTTACAGAGCACCCCCAGGGCTAAACTGGCTGCCAGCAGCAGGCAGCTCAGAGCTATAAGAAGCCACACAGCCCATCCACAGGAAGCTGCTGGTCTATCAGAAGAATCCACAGGTGCTGCCGATTCTGAAAACAAGAGAAATAAAGGAGTGTTAACCAAGGTTTTAAAATTCAATGTTCTTACCTCTTATTAGCTCCAGACAGAGACATTATCTCTGCCCCTTCATTTTATTATAACACCTGAGTTTGGAATATGTAGATATTTCTGCACAACAGATTAAAAGCTGCTGCTGCTTCCTGGTACCTGATCACTTCCTGTTGTGAGCTGTAGTCAGACCATGTGACCTACAGCACAGGTACAAGGATTCAGCAGTTTATCTACGAATTCTATTTGCAATTTATAAGTGCATTTCAAAGAAGATTTGGTTAGAGCTCCTTTGAAAAATGTTAAAAACATTTCCAATGCCTGTGCTTTAGAAACAGTGTGAACATGCAACTATTCAGGGATGGAAATAATTTATTATTATTATTTATTTATTAGCAGACGCCCTTATCCAGGGCGACTTACAATTGTTACAAGATATCACATAATTTCACATTATACAGATATCACATTATTTTTACATACAATTACCCATTTATACAGTTGGGTTTTTACTGGAGCAATCTAGGTAAAGTACCTTGCTCAAGGGTACAACAGCAGTGTCCCCCACTGGGGATTGAACCCACAACCCTCCGGTCAAGAGTCCAGAGCCCTAACCACTACTCCACACTGCATAACCCTTTAAAGTACAGCTGTTCACGTTTAAATCTAAAGCTGCGTCTGGTGTTTTAGTTGTAATAAAGTAGTACGATTAAAATAGGACCTGTTTATTTAACGTGATCCCTGTGTATATGTGATGAAACCATTTCTTTATTCGAAATGTAACCCTTGTACCCTATTGAAGATGAGCTATTCAGCCCTCAATCTCTGGTATTTACAGCCCAGCACATTACTGTATTACTGCAAACAAATGAGGAGCTATAGGAGGCTTCTTGATTGGGAAAGTCATCTAAACAATTTCACAGTTATAATTCAATTATACAAACTAGTCCTAAATAGTTTGTATAATAGAGGTTTTACTGCATGTAAATACCAATCTATATCAGAACCCCTCGGTATCCTGAACAGTGCTGGAGTTGGCTGGTTTGTCAGCTGTCCTGTGGCACAGACTCTACTGAAGATGCTACTTACTCCACTGTGGCAAAGTGCCCGCCCCGTTGTATATAAATGTGTGTGTGTTGATTATTATTGTTATCATTATTATTGTTACTGTGTGTGTGTCTTGTGTATTATGATTTATTGTAAATATATGACCGGCGAAAAGCCAGTATTATAATTTATTATTATTTACAGGGCGGATGAAAAGCTGTCCGCCATTGCTGTTATTATTTGTGTCTATTTGTATTTTGTATTTGTGTAGCCAACTCTCGTGGGAATGCGTGACTGATGATTTCCATTACACGAGAGTAGATGTTAAAACTTCATGCTGATTTGAACTCGGCTCTCGCCAAGATAAGCACCAACTAGGACGTAGCTTTACAGTAAACTAATATGATGCATAGGTGTCTCCATCCATTTGCGCTTCCTTCCATATGGTGATGTAGATATCCTTCTGTCTGGTGTTGAAGAAAGACTTAAACAATTGTTATATATTTATATACTTATTTATTATTCTGTGCATCCAAAGAGTGAGACGCACCAATATCCACCAGCAGAGGAAGATTGTCTGCTGTTTCAACCTCCACCAGCAGAGGAAGATTACCTGCAGCTCCCACCTTCACCGCCAGAGGCAGACTACCTGGAGCTCTCACCTTCACCAATAGAAGGAGACTCCTGTAGCTCTCACCTTCACCACCAGAGGGAGACTGCATGCATCTCCCACCGTCACTACAAGAAGAAGGGCCAGGAAGTGATGTTGGCATTCCTCAACAGCCATTGCACAGGCTGCTGAGGGGAGCACGTTGGAAAACAGCCCGGCCACAGCAGCTGTGAAGTGGGCCACCACCGCCACAGCCACTGCCAGAGTGGCCAACCCCAGCACCATGACTGGTCCTTATAAATGTTTTGACAATGTCCTTGGCCTCAATATAGCAGATTCACTTTATAGTGTATATACAGTACAGAACACAGCGTAGGGGTTTCCAATTTCCAGTTCTACACTGCAATATCTCATAAAACAGCTCTGTGTTTGATACAAGGCTGTGAAGTGGGTTTGAACATGGCAGCAGTGCCCAGTATAGACAATGAAGAAGGGCTGCAAGTTTCATTTACTAATCTTGACATCACACTTCCTCCTTCTCAGTGGCTGCAGTGACCCTTTCTATAACATCAGAGAGGGAACATTTATTCTGAGGCAGAAGCATTACTAATGTGTTCGGTTTTAACTCTTTTACAGGAACTGTTTTTTTTTTTTTTGTCAAATTTAACCCTTGCAGAACTGCAGAGCGCTCCAGTAGTAACTAAATCAACATACTAATATTTCCTACATACTGATCTAGATCTGTCTATCTGTTTATTTTTAGTATAAGACACTGACGCTGTTTAATGTTCTTGTCAATCTGCTGCCGTCGGCCCGCCGCCCTTTTTACAAAATGTTAAGGACTCTTTTTGAATAAATGAATCAAGTTTGTAGTTCATTAAACCCTTTCCTTCTGCTTTACAGCTGTTTTATTAGCATATGAGCATGTTTCAAAGCTCTGTTTAATATATAATTGTCACAAAGACGGCCAGAGTGGGTTGCGTCAGACCAGACAGGAATTCAAACACAGACAGTGGTTGTGATGAGCTGAGTGCAATGGCTGCACTCAGCGTTTATTAACAAATAAAAGGTTTGAAAACAACGGAATACAAAACACAGGACACGGCACTACACGCCAAAATAAAAGGACAAACAAAACGTACTAACACACAAACGGTGGATGCACAGCCAAACAAACAAACACGGTGAGTGAAAACACTATTTTTACGTTACGTTCTTTTACTTTATTTCTCCTCCTCTCTCCCGTTCTCCACTCACCGAACACCCAACCCTGAGTGCAAGAAATGTGCGTCTATATATACTATTGTGCTGGGATTCAATTACTAATTAATTATTCACTTGAATCCCAGCACGTGAATTAATTCTGTGCAACCCCGTGCTCACATATTACATTTAACCAGCACGTGAAGTGATTTGTGCTCTCCTCGTGCCTAAATACAAATCTACACTTTTTAAATACACGTGAAACACAGACCCATTTATATCCCGTGTACCAATCTATACACCAACATTTACACACGCACGCATACACACAACACACAAATGCACACAGGGGCGGGGCACTTTGCCACATATACCCCCCCTTGTGCGCAGCACACATGGCCTCAACGGCCACCTCCCCCCTTAAAAACCCAGCAGTCCAGAACAAAGTCTCGGGCTGGGAAGGGAGGCTTCAGTGGGCCCTTGGCTGGCAATGCTGTCAGCACCCCTGCCGGTAGTGGCACGGCTGACAGCCTGTTGGTCCCGTCCAGCAGCGAAAAAGCTGCGGGGGCAGGTGGTCCCCCGACCTCCCCCTTCTTCGTAGCCGGCAGCTCCCTCCTGTGGGGCTCCGGCCACAAGAACTCCTGCAGCGAAACTGCTGCTGGGGAAAGTGGTCTCCAGACCTCCTCCCCCTTCTTCGTGGCCGGCAGCTCCCCTTTCTGGGGCTCCGGCCACCGTACTCCCTGCGGAGGTACGGGCAGCAGAGGCAGCTCCTGCTCCTCTGCTCCGGGCGGTGGTGGAGGCAGAGGCAGCTCCAGCTCCTCTGCTCCTGGCGGTGGTGGAGGCAGAGGCAGCTCCAGCTCCTCTGCTCCTGGTGGTGGTGGAGGCAGAGGCAGCTCCAGCTCCTCTGCTCCTTGCGGTGGTGGTGGCGGAGGCAGAGGCAGCTCCTGCTCCTCTGCTCCTTGCGGTGGTGGTGGCGGAGGCAGAGGCAGCTCCTGCTCCTCTGCTCCTGGAGGTGGTGGAGGCAGAGGCAGCTCCTGCTCCTCTGCTCCTTGCGGTGGTGGTGGCGGAGGCAGAGGCAGCTCCTGCTCCTCTGCTCCTGGAGGTGGTGGAGGCAGAGGCAGCTCCTGCTCCTCTGCTCTTGGAGGTGGTGGAGGTAGAGGCAGCTCCAGCTCCTCTGCTCCTGGTGGTGCTGGCTCCCTCTGCTGTGGCGGCTGGGCATGTGCACGCCGTGCTGCCTTCAGCAGCATAGCGAGAGGCTGCTGGGGGACACCAGCATCCTGCCCTTCTCCCCCCCAAAAATTTTCAGGGGGTCGAGCCTGTAACTCCTCCCCTTCTGGCTCTTGGGGCTGAACCAGCAGGCATTTTCCCTCTGCTGGTGGCTTGGGTCCCAGGGCTGTGGAAGCCCCGACTTGCCTCCCTTTGGGCTGTGGACGCACCGACTCCTCCCTTTTGGGCTGTGGACGCACCGACTCCTCCCTTTTGGGCTGTGGACGCACCGACTCCTCCCTTTTGGGCTGTGGACGCACCGACTCCCCCCTCTTGGGCTGTGGACGTTCGGGCTCCCCCCACTCAGGCGTAGGACGTTCGGGCTCCTCCCACTCAGGCGTAGGACGTTCGGGCTCCTCCCACTCAGGCGTAGGACGTTCGGGCTCCTCCCACTCAGGCGTAGGACGTTCAGGCTCCTCCCACTCAGGCGTAGGACGTTCGGGCTCCTTCCACTCAGGCGTAGGACGTTCAGGCTCCTCCCATTTGGTCTGTGGATGCTCAGGCTCCTCCCGCTTGGGCTGTGGACGCTCAGGCTCCGCCCCATAGCTGCGGAAGGGACAGTGGGCGAACAGGTGATCCTGGTCGCTGAGGAGGCACCCCGGCGATGGCTTGTTACATCGCCGTGGATGCCTGGCCCTTAGGCGGCACTCCTCCCTGTCCTTCACCTCTTTATCCGTCTCTGCCTCCCGCTTGGGCTGTGAAGGCAAAACCAGCAGGCATTCACCCTCTGCTGGTGGAGATGGGGACAGCAGGTACTCACCCTCTGCTGGTGGAGATGGGGACAGCAGGTACTCACCCTCTGCTGGTGGAGATGGGGACAGCAGGTACTCACCCTCTGCTGGTGGAGATGGGGACAGCAGGTACTCACCCTCTGCTGGTGGAGATGGGGACAGCAGGTACTCACCCTCTGCTGGTGGAGATGGGGACAGCAGGTACTCCTCTGCTGGTGGTCCTGCTACCTGGGCTGCGGTTCCATTTATGGTTGCCTCCAGGTAGCTGAGGACAAACTCCACGCCTTCCTCCAAGGTGTTTGGGGTGTGTTCCTGCTGATAGGCCTCCCATCTCTCACTGTCCATCATCCACAGGGCCTGGACGACTATGGGCAGAGACTGGGCCTCCAGCCCAGCATTCTCCAGCAACCAGACCCGCAGTTTGATGGCGTCTTCTGCCATTGATTTTTTTTTTTTTTGTTTGTTTTTTTTTTAAATCCAGACCCCTCCTGGTGTGACGCTTGGAGGCGCGGCTATCTCACGATGACACCACGTGTCACAAAGACGGCCAGAGTGGGTTGCGTCAGACCAGACAGGAATTCAAACACACAGACAGTGGTTGTGATGAGCTGAGTGCAATGGCTGCACTCAGCGTTTATTAACAAATAAAAGGTTTGAAAACAACGGAATACAAAACACAGGACACGGCACTACACGCCAAAATAAAAGGACAAACAAAACGTACTAACACACAAACGGTGGATGCACAGCCAAACAAACAAACACGGTGAGTGAAAACACTATTTTTACGTTACGTTCTTTTACTTTATTTCTCCTCCTCTCTCCCGTTCTCCACTCACCGAACACCCAACCCTGAGTGCAAGAAATGTGCGTCTATATATACTATTGTGCTGGGATTCAATTACTAATTAATTATTCACTTGAATCCCAGCACGTGAATTAATTCTGTGCAACCCCGTGCTCACATATTACATTTAACCAGCACGTGAAGTGATTTGTGCTCTCCTCGTGCCTAAATACAAATCTACACTTTTTAAATACACGTGAAACACAGACCCATTTATATCCCGTGTACCAATCTATACACCAACATTTACACACGCACGCATACACACAACACACAAATGCACACAGGGGCGGGGCACTTTGCCACAATAATGTAATACATATGGTAAAAAAGAAGACAAGAGAAAGTTTAAGATTGGTGTTTGTGTGTCTTTAGACTTACCCCCATGTTGCGCTCCTGCTCTACTGCTTGGCGGCTGCTTGATGTCCACGTTTTCATAATCATGATCTGATTCATAGCTGTCCATCTCCATAGCAAGTGCTGCCTGAGAAGAGCCAGATACACATCTGAACTAAAGAGGAAGTTCTCACTCCTTTATTAACAGTACAGACTCTGCAGGGCTGTGCAGGGGCTAGAGGAAGTGGGGATTCACACTTCACTCTGCAACACAGTGTAAATGCTGTCCATCTCTATAGATATAGTGCTGTATGAGGAGTCAGCTACAGAGGACTCAGATAGGGGTTTAATGGTATTGTAACAGGACAATATTGGGTTAATATAGTGTGACTGTTCACCTACTCTCAGGGAGATGGAACAAGCAGACTTTTGATATTTGTTAACATTTGCAGGAAAAAGTTAAAGTATAGCTCAAGACTTCCTTCCTCTTATTTCTGAGACAAATGTACACATACATTGCTTTTGTATGTGGTTATGGGGTGAGATCAGCTTTATTCTGTGTGGAGCCAGGGCATTAACCTAGCAACTGGTGACACCAAATAATGAAATGTGATGCTAATATAACTAGGGGCTGGTTCAAACTGTTTGAATAAGCATGTTGTGCTTGTTATTTGTCTCCATGCTATAATCAGTTATAATCAGGGTCAGTATGGCAGGGTGGTAGCTCTGCACAGGGAATGAATGCTTCGTTGGTGTTTTGTTTAAGTTTTGTATTAATAATGGTCACTTCCTACCGTGCAGCTCGGGTGCTCAGCAAGGACGCACTGACAGCAAATTGATTGATGTGGCTCGGTCAAGGTTTGGTTGACAGAGAGTCCCTGATTGGCTGGAGGGGCGTATCTTGAGGCACTCCCGACCATAAAGGGAGGCTTCACTGACCACTCCCTCCTCCAAGTCGCCTCCACAGCAAGTCTGCTGTGTGCATCCAAGTCTGGCTGAAGGATCCAAGAGTGTATATCTGCTGGCTCGGAGACCTTGCTCGTGGTGGCCTGTGGTGGCTTAGCTGTGGTGACCTATGCGTACAAAGCTTCAAAATACGTCATTGCTGAATACGTCACACCCCTATCATGTGACAAGTGAAAAATAAGGCTGGAATCAATTTCGCTTTGCTCTTTTTTTGTTTTTTTTTTATTCGATTTTAACATGGGCAACATCCAATCAACAATCACATTGAACAAAAAAAAAAAAAAAAAAATGATAGCCACCTATCATATCACCCACCCAACAAAATCCTATTAAATCAGACAAAAATAAATAATATTGAAAATAGAGAGATATGTTATTATATAATACTAATAATAAATAAAATTAACTAATTGAAAAAAATAAAATATAGAAAAGAGAGAAAAGAAAACAAATAAAAAAATAAAAGATATTACAACAATGCTAAGGCAGAGGTTGCAATTGCAGACTATTGAAGTACAATTACACTTATGGCTCATAACTAAGGGTTCTGATTTTCAGGTGAAATTTTATTTTTTAAGAATCGTGTAGAATTATTTAATTAAATGCTTAAGTGCTGCAAGAAAACACACAAAAACAATACCAGCTTTAAACTATGGTAGCTTTTTTAATCTTTTTAATCATCTTAAGCATGTTAGCATTAACTTTCTAGACCACTCCCCCTCCCAAAACCTCCCCCCTTGCAACTTGATTGAATCTAAAAGTAAATCACAGCAGATACCTGCTGCTCAAAAGGGAGAGACAGTAAGACGCCAAAGTTACAATAGGCTGATAGAGTTACAATACACAGCTCATATTACAAGACAACATTCACTGGGCTCACTGATCTTACCACAGTTCAATAGAATGCCTTCATATTCATGATTTGATAAATGAAAAGAAATGACATGAAATACTGCATATTGAAGGGTAATACATATGGGGAGTAAATCAGTCATGCTTCTGAGCATTATAATTATATTCGTTATAGTCGTCAAAAGTTTCCATTTGTTTTGCCTTTTTTTTAATTAATTTTTCACATTATATTATACCAGACTGTGTTTATATTTGATCTTGGCTTCTTTTTACTTTATTTCTCTATACAAACATGTTTTATTTTGACTTTCTTTTGTTTAGTCTTGTACAGTGCTTTGAGGGACTTCTTATATGAAAGGCATTATATAAATAACATTTCATTTCATTTCATTTGTAATCCTGTGATTCTAACAGGACACAGTACTGTTTGGATAAACAAACATCACAAGGGGCCCCATTGATATAACATTGTGGTCTTGCTGCTTGTACAGTGTTGGAACCCGGTATAACTGAGAAAAAACCCACACACTCACACATTGAGGAAGGACTGCAATAAAACAAGGAGGATAACTTTAAAGAGATCCACACTTATTATTATTATTATTATTATTTTTATTTATTATTATTATTATTATTATCATATTTCTTAGCAGACACCCTTACCCAGGGCAACTTACAGTTGTGATTTCATGAAACATCACAGCACCTGGTCATGGCGCCAAGTAAACCGTCCTTGGCTAAGAGCCACCTTACATCCTGTCAAAATGTGCCTTAATGTTGCAGGTGATGAACACAAAGGACATGAGGGATCGTCTCCTACCCAGAGGCTTAGGTTCTGTGGTGATGGGAGAACATCATATGTTGACCTGATGAGGAAACTGATCCTGCTCTGTTCCATTGACCATAGGTTTTGCCAGCCAATCTTGCGTTGTTCCACACTCTCCCATCTCATCCATTCTCCCTGCTTGGCCTGGGAAATGGCCTTTATACACCTCATCCTCTCCTCCTGCTTTTGCACCTTGTTGACTACCAGCTTCCTCTGCTGAGCTGGAGCTGCCTTGTGCCATGTAGGAGGAGCTGAACTGAGGCCAAGACCCCCTCTTTCATGCTGAACTTGCCCCATGATATCACCAATTCGAAGGGCAGCCTTTGCATCCTCCACAGCTTTCTTTGCCGCCCACTTTCTTCAAGTTTTCAACACAGGTGCTGCCTCCCTTATGCATTTGTCGCGTGACTCTACTAATGTCATTTCCAGTTGGACCTTGGCGCACTTAAACTCCTCAGTTAGAGCGGAGACAGGTAGCTGCAGTATTCCTTTACCATAAAGTCCCACTCTGCTGAGGCAGCGTGGAACTCCCAACCATTTCCTGATGTGTGAACTGATTAAAGCTTCCAGCTTCTCTACTGTTGTCAAAGAAACCTCGTACAGTCTGTGGCCACAGCAGCCTTGGCAGTAGACCAAACTGAAAGCACCAGAGTTTTAGTTTGCCTGGTAAAGCACTGCTGTCTATGCTCTTCAACCCTTCCACAGCTTGTTGTCTAACTTCTCCCACACGAACTGTGTCCTTTAGATCCCAATCGTACCATCTCACAAGACTCTTCACTGGCTTCTCAGACACTGTTGGTATTGCCTCACCATTAATGAAGAACGTTTTATCTACTACTTTACCTTTAATTATAGAGATGCTCCTTGATATAGTGGGCTTGAATTGCATTCGTGCCCATTCAATGTTATTGGTTAATTTGCCCAATAACTGATTAGTGCAGGCTACTGTTGTAGTCATGGTTGTCATGTCATCCATGTATGCTCGAATTGGTGGCAGTCGCATTCCAGAAGCCAAGCGCTCTCCTCCCACTACCCATTTTGATGCCCTAATGATTACTTCCATTGCCATGGTAAAAGCCAGTGGAGAAATGGTGCATCCTGCCATTATTCCAACTTCTAGGCATTGCCATGTAGTGCTGAATTCTGAAGTTGAAAAACTAAATTGCAAATCTCCAAAGTAGGCTTTCACTAAATTTGTTATTGTCATCGGTACACTGAAAAAAATCAAATGCTGCCCAAAGAAGTTCATGTGGCACTGAAACATATGCATTAGCCAAATCGAGAGGTAAGAATGTAAGTCGTATGCTGATGTCATTATATTACCTTTACCTGCTTGCTGATTGGTCGATGTTTCCACATTCCAGGTTGGAGAGAAGGTGGGACTTCGTGCAGATCAGTTACAGAGGCTTGTAGGATTGGCTGGTTCATAGGAAATGAAAGAGAAGCTGAAACAGGTGACCCAGGAAGCACTGAGCCACAGGGTTCCTATTCCACTTAAAACTAGCGGAATTGTGTTTGCCTTGCAGTCAGTCGCTTACAATTTAGCACATATTTTGGCCTTTTTTTGTTCCTGGTCGCTTATGTCAAAAGTGAAAAGCATATGAAATGTTTGCGGTCAACGCATACATAAAAACTAGGTTCCTGGTGTCAGACCCTCCCCCGGGCCTCTTCTTGCACCTCTGTTGTGCCGAATCCTTCCCCCCTTGCTTTGAGATATGCACCTCTGTCATTATTCCATTGAAGTTTGTCTGTGTGATTATTTAAGCTATTCATTTATTCATGGCTGTGGTTTACTGTAAACTTTCGGTATTACAAATTAAGTGTACATTTTAGACATCATATTCCAATTACCTGTAATTCTACAGTTACGGCTTTTACCCACATTAACTCGAACACTACGTGTATGTACTTACTCTCCTGAGCTTTTCACTAGTCAGAGTACAGTAACATTGCACTGATGAGTCATTTAAACCTTTTGTGTACATCCAAAAACACCTGTTCATGTTTGTACCCTGCAGTTATACCTCCTTCAAACCTATAACTCCTTCAGATATATACGTGTTTGCGTTACCATGTTTCATTAATATATTTAGTATGCTAAACCGTGCTTCACTATACTGTATAATTCTTGCTTATGTTATTTCAATACTATTAAGAATTTAATACTGTGCTTCCAACTGAGGTGTGGCTGTGTTTGTAGTGCTGAGTGGATATAGACCTCTGTACAGCTCTGCAGTGTTAACAGTTAAATACAAATAAAATAAAAATAAAAATTCACAATAAAAAATGTTTATTAATTAACTCAAATAATATACAATCACAACCAAATACAGCGCAGATAGGCCTGTAAATAAGAATACAAACAGAATAATAATAATAATCAACTCAAATAATAAAGAATGCAATAGTTTAATCAAACTGATGAAGAATATTGTACTAGTAAGACAGTGCACTGAAACCTGCATCTCATGATCTTGTCCAATTTGACACTACAATCTGGCTGAATATTTATCACATTCTTCCAGAGTTTGGCCTTTTGTGTGTGCACTCTGCTTTATCAGTAACAATACAAGCTTTCTGGTTTCTGTGAACTAAACAGACAACCAGCCATTCACCTGCTGCTCCCTGCAGCAGCAGGGGGGTATGATAGGAACACTGTATATACAGGGAGCTCTGTTTCAGGTCAGGGAAGAAAAACACAAATGGAAACTTAGGGAAGAGGAACAGGAGCTCTCCTTTTTCTCATTTGTTTACATTGATAAAAACCCTATAATGCACATTTTATCAATACAGGCTTGTGAGGTAACAACCTTAAATATGGGGAAAGACAGAAGGCTGCATATTCAGTACAGTACCTACAGCTCCCATCATGCCTCATCACCAGCAGTACCAGTGAGGGATGATGGGAGCTGTAGTCAAATGGAGTGAGCCATAATATTCAAGATCTATATAATGATCATTGTCTCCCATGTAAAAGTGTGTGGTATACCTGGGTAGAAGCACAGCAAAATATAAAGCATGTTTAAAGCACAGCACAATCATGGTAAAGCAAAGGCAAGCAGGTGAAGCACAGATATGTATTGTAAAGTGCTGTAAAAACAATGGCTAACCAGCACAAGTCCGCTATAGCACAGGAAACTGCAAAATGACTTTTATAATGGGTAGCTGTGCAGTACAGGGATATAAAATGATAATACTAATCTGCTGAAGTAGTTGTTCAAGTGGGTTGCTCCATTGTAGCTCAGAGCAGAGCCCTCAGATACAGTTTAGACATGGTCAGCAGGACAGCAGGAATACTGTCTAGATCCACTGTGACTGTTAGTCATCCCTCTGTGAGCCACTAGAGGGAGACAAACTCAAAAGAAACAGACAAACCTTTTTTGAATATGGTTTTTATTTCAGAGGTTTTCATCCCTGACTTCAATAGGCAATCATGAAGACCTAAATGATGTGCAATCAGCATGCATTGAATCCACATGGCTGCCATTCACAATCTTGTTTTCCACACCTGATGATCGTGTGTTATTTAGACAGTGGGAATAGTCAAGTAGACCATCGTTTCGGCTGGTGCCTTCATCAGTGTGCTGATCCAGACTGTTTGTGGGGGTGTGCTTCTATCAGTTAGGTAGGGCTGGCCCCTCCCTGTGAGGAATCAGGTTGAATCTCCCCATCATTATGATTAAGCCTTTGATTCCCAATCTTGTTAAGATGTGGAGCTTTCTGCACTGATCGTGTCTTTCTGTCTGTCCCAATCTACGTGGTGAACATGATAACTGTTCCTAGCCTCCCAGAGAACTTTCACATTATATTTGGGCAAATCCAATATTTATTTATTTTACAGGAGATCAGGGTTAGGGAGTCCCCTGGGTGCGTGTGTGCAGTGGTTTTAAATAAACACTGACCTTTCTGTTCATGTTGCAAAACTACTTGTAGGAGGCTGTGTGGTCCAGTGGTTAAAGAAAAGGGTTTGTAACCAGGAGGTCCCCGGTTGAAATCCCACCTCAGCCAATGACTCATTGTGTGACCGTGAGCAAGTCACTTAACCTCCTTATGCTCTGTCTTTCGGGTGAGACGTAATTGTAAGTGACTCTGCAGCTGATGCATAGTTCACACACCCTAGTCTCTGTAAGTCGCCTTGGATAAAGGCGTCTGCTAAATAAACAAATAATAATAATAATACCTGAGATCAGTTTTATATCTCAGCTGCTCTTTCATATTGTGAGATTCTTATTGTTTCTGAACAAACAATGCAATTCTGTTCTCAAGGCCAGACTTCATTCAGTACAAACCACCAGCAGCTCATTGTTATCTCTGCTTTCTCATAATGTGGAATCAAACGGTTAATATGGTAATGTTGGGGGGTGACCTGCATGCTTGTCTATCTGAACTGAGTTTCTTCTATTCTTTCTAGTCTCTCTTTGTGCTTCACTAACTTTAGTTTCATTTTTTTCCTGATTATCCTCTTAGGCTATCAATGCCTTAGTTTCACAAATCCTTTTATATTGATTTTTGCATGAAGAATCAAACCAGGTCTCATAGGAATTCCTCTTTGGTTGTAGTTGTGCACAGTCTTCACCAGACGGGTCCTCTCCATTATAGTCATCAGGCTCTTTACCATCACTCCTAGTGACCCAGAATCTGAAAGAGATGAGGAGCAATGCCAGTCAGTATCACAGCACTAAACTGGACATGCTCACTGTTTCACTGCAACACTTAATCAGCACTTCATGAAAGTGTTTTTTTTTTGTTTGTTTTCACATTAAAGATACAGCCCTAGACTGTTACCAGTTTCTTAAACAAATATAAAAATACAATAGAATCAAAAATCTTAGAGCTTTGTGAATAGGACCCAGTTTCACTGCAGCACTTAATCAATGCTGTTTGCTTTTTAAAAGTTCCCCACAGTAGACCTGCACTGTCATTTTGCAGTTTTCCCATGGTTATGCTATGCATTAACTATACTTTACCAAGGCTTGCCATGATTTTTAATATGCTTTACCATACCTCTGTGGTCTTTCCAATGCCTACCTATGCTTTACCATGCTTTCACTGTGCTGTATTACACTTGCTATGATACATCTTAGCGCTCTCATGTTAGGGGACACTAAGGAGGGCAGTTTGTTGTATTAAAGGAAGCACACTGTGTTAATATAATAGAATAATTATTTTGTCCAGTGCCTAAATGCAACAATAACACCAAGAACAACGAAACATAGTATAAACAACAAATGCACAGCATACTGTTAAAAATAAAACGTATTATAAAATAAAACATTGCACAGTGAAGCCTAACCATGATGAAATGCCTGTACTTAGATATGCGTGTAGTTATTTTTTAAAAGCATAAAAAGTATTAGCGTCCTTGATCACCTGCGGAAGTTTATTCCAAAGCCTAGACGCATAACAGCAAAAAGCCCCGTCGCCCACACAACGAAGCTTAGCCTCCGGAATCCTTGACAGGCCCCGATTCGAAGGTTACTAGTGGGAAGGTACCTTGTTAACAATTCAGAAATGTAATCTGGGGCCAAACCATTTAGAACCTTTTAAGTTAGCAGTAACATTTTTAAATCAATCCTGCTCTTAACCGGCAGCCAATGCAGAGAGGCAAGAACTGGTGTAATATGAGCACCCAATTTGGAGCCAGTTCACATGTGAGCGGCAGAGTTCTGAATGTATTGCAGCCTACCAACAGCAGCCTTGGAAGCACCAGCAAGTAAAGCATTACAATAATTAAGCCTGGAAGAAACAGACGTGCACCAGCCTCTCTGCATGGGCATGGGGAAGATAGGGTGCAGACAGGCCTTGTTCCGGAAATGAAGAAAGGACACCATCATGACATTATGGATATGAGACTCGAAGCTTAAACTAGGGTCGAAAACCACACCCAGATTCCCAACTTCAGAACTAGATTTAACTTCCAGCCCGTCAGTCACCATACTAAAACAATCAATGTTTCTCAATTGTGAGGGATAGCCAAGCAGCATTACTTCTGTTTTGTTGTCATTTAGTGGTTGTCTCCCCAGTAGCTTCATTGTCAGTTTCTTTAGAACAGTGGTTCTCAATCTGTGGTCCGCAGGCTCTATTCAGGTGGTCAGTGGAAAGGTTTCATAATTACTGAAAGGAAGCAGCAGCACAGTTTTATAGATCCCCTTGCAAACCCCACATTTGAAAGCTTAAAAACTCAGCTACAGAAGCAGGAAGAAAATGCATTCATGGAGAATATCTCCAAATTAAAAAACAAGGTCTAAACTCTCCATCATCTATAGTTTTGGAGTATCTAAAATGTCTTTATTACAAGGGAGTTTTCATGTATTGCACTCACGTGCACTCAACACAGCAGCTTGTAAAGTAAGGGATAACACACAACAGGGAGTGTGTTGTGTTGCATTAACATACTGCTGTATTTGGTTTGGAGGCATGAAGCGAAGCAACACAACACACAAGCTCTGGAGTGTTATCCCGCTTATAAACCAGATATAATAAATAAATAAAGTGTTTTTATTTTTCAAAAAACCTAAGTTTTATTATATATCCTTCTGCTTTGGAGAATTGAGGTTATATTTGTTGTAAACATTAAACTGGAGGTTTTCAATGTTTCCATTTATTGTAATTAATTCAAATGAATGAAGCCTCTGTACTGATCTCAATCGCTCCGTAAACAGAGCTGACATAACCCATAATCATGGGGTTTCCATGCGGGGCAATTTACACGTGAAATGGCGATGCGCGTGCACGTTTGGGAGAATTACTTGTGTAAATGAGATTTACCTTATGGTCAAAGAGAGGGATAAGGTAAATCTCATTTACTTGTGTAAATGACGAAACACATGGGAAAATCCACAGCCAGTTTCGCATGGAATCCCGCATTTCACGTGTAAATGTTAATAAGCGTGTTTATCCTTAACCATAAATATTACAAGGGAGCAGGTCAGTTGTTACAGTGGATTCCAAGACGGCAGAAAGTAGTGGCTGATGGGCGATTTTATGGTTAGCAGTGGTGTAGTTCACCTTAATGATAATGCGGGCGACTATTTTGTTATTGTTTTTTGCTGCGTCTGGACTGTCATGTTGTATATCTCTTGTGGGTTTACAGTTCTGTATAAAACCACTTACCATGAACTGCGTTATGCTCTTGTTATAGTATTAAAGCAGCTGTTTGAGAACACCCTTGCTGTAAAAACTACACTAAAGTTAAACACGATCAGCAAGTGAGCTGCTTAAATGTCTAACTGAATTAATTCCCATCCTTTTTTTGATCCCAGCTATGTTCAAAGGCAACGTGTGTCTGCCCTCCACATTAATAAATATAGTTTGTGAACTGGATGTCATGAACCAGCTCGATCACCCAAAACAGCGCAACAACATCCAACAAGTTGTTGACGCTCTCTCAGAACTGACCAAATAAAATTGCAAATGAGCGTATTGATTGTTTTATTTGTTTTCATTATTAATATTTAACACAACAGCAAACCCAACACAATTTAAAAGAAAGGAGAGAATCTCTGACGGCACAGAGCCTCCTCAGATTGCTGCTGTCCAATTGAAACTGGTGGCTGAGGTAACCTTCCCAGTTGCCAAGTCCGCTTTATAATAAGCAGGATTGGGCTTGTTTTTTGAGAGTCGCGGGTTGAAATTTGAAAAACACCCATACTCTAACATGGGTCGTGCTTGTTTTGGGCTTGTTTTGAAAGGCAGTGCCGCTTTTTTTCTCATAAGACTTGGCAACACTGGTAACCTTCCCCTTGTTTGTCTCACACAGGCAGCAACTGATTCCTGAACACCTCATTTTGCTGTTGACAGAGTTTGTGCAGGATACAGCAAGCAGTGGCAATTTTGGGAATGAACTAATGCACTTCAGTCCGTTTCATCAGTATCTGCCACCTCCCTTTCAAGTGCCCTCTACACGTATTTGCCCAAGCGTGGTGTTGAATGCTTCCTCAGCAGCTGTCAGCTGTCCGGACGGGTAGGGTTTCTACACCAGTGTAGTAAACGCAGCATCACCTGATCCCCTATATGCTGTATTTCCGAATGAAAAGGAAATTTATATATATATTATATATAAACGCCTCTGCCGGTTTTCAGCCATGGTGATCTGCAATACCTGCTGGTCAGTTTCATTTTATACCTCCGAGTTCATTCTTAATGAATGAGTTGTAAGATAAATTAGTTGAAACAGTATTCACTACTAACGACATGACACCCCACTAATGACATTTGAAAAACAATTTGGGCAAAAACAGTGAAACACATTTTTAACCAACCAGGCACAAGGTATTTTGATTTATTACAGCATCTTAGATTCACTCGTGTACCAGTTCTCACAACATTTCACTAGTAATCTTCAAAAACAGCATGAGTACTTTACGCATAGCTAATTTACATATCAACACCCACCTTTCCCATTCATTTGCATGACGTCGGGTGAAAAGCCCAGTTTACTCGAGTAAAATAAACTGAGTGAATGGAAACCCAAAAATGCATTTTACACGAGACATTTTTCTCCTGTAAATGTCTCCAGCTAAAAAAAAAAAAACGCATGGAAACTCCACCAATGTTTGCCTAGTTAATGACGAAGCATTTAAAAATGGCAATCATGTATTTTTGTTGATAATGAAAAGATACAGAAAAGGAGGCAAAGACAAAGTTCATTATCCACACCGTACCACAGCTGACCTGGAGAAGCCAATACAGAAATACATTACTGGCATTTTAAATGCTTGGTCACTAACAGCCTAAAATAACAAAAATGAGTACTCTTGACTAGTCGAATTACGCATTGAAGCATAAATTATCGTAACAGTTTAGATTTTCAAGACAAGCTGTTTTTAAGTCAATTTACCATTTCTTTATGTTTCTTCAAATCAATAAAAACACCAGCTGCCCAAGCATTTTTGTTTTCTTCGATTTCATTAAGTTGTTGACTTGTTAAATCTTTGTCTCCTTGCTTTGTATTTTTTCTTACAATTCTAGCCACTTGTCCACTGTCAAGCCTCCGAAAAGATCAAATTTGACGAAAGGAAAGTTACTCCTTTTAAAAACTTTAAAAAGACCTCTCACAACAATATGTATATTTATTGTGAGTTTAATATGCTGTGTGTTGATAATTTATTAATTGAACTGTGCTTTGGCAAAAATATGTTTGGCCATTGTACAGTATAACTGTACGATAATCAGCCAATCAGCGTGCAACATCCTAACATTCGTTAAAAATTATAGCCGGAGATTCGTAGCTCCAACTGTGCTGGTACCTCATGGGTGTACATTATTAATCCACACAAATCTGTTGTAAAACAATCAATTTTTTTGCCCCTCTCGGTAAATTCATGTTATGAAAAGTAAACTAAAACCATTCTTAAAACTTTAAAATAACTTCACACAGAAACAGGCCCACCCGTCGCATTGAAACAAATACAGCGAAGTCTACGGTTATTCTTAGTATTATAGTTTGTTGGTTGTTTTTATGTGCTTATTTTCAGTCAGCTGTACTGTTTATTGTGTGGTCTGCCAAGATAAATATATAAATTTATATTTATATATATATATATATATATATATATATATATATATATATATATATATATATATATATATATATATATATATTCAGGTGGTCCTCGAACAAAAAAGTTTGAGAACCATTGCTTTAGAACATGGTTTATCCTATTAATCCTCAGCAGTGATTTCAGAATGAGGTTGAAGCTCTTACTTTGCTTGGACATTGTCAATGAGAGGAGTGCCGTCCACCCAGAGCCAGGTTCCTTCAGTAACAGCGTCAGTCAGGCCGATCCAGTAGGATTTATCTTCATACCTGTAAGCTCCTTGTGAGCTCCTTGTGATGATCAAAGCCTTATCCGATAGGAATCTCTGAACAGAAAACAAACTTCTATCAGTTGAGCTGTGTCTGAGCCTGTAGTCTGCCATCTAGTGCCAAGTGTTTGAAAGTGAAAGCTCACTTTTATTTGAACAATGTTTGCTTCTGGGAGAAAGAACTATTCTGCACATTACTATCCTACATGCTACTCCAGTGTTAGCTATCAGTGAAGTGAGCAACAGAAATGTGTATTGAAAATCTAACATTGTAAAGAAGACAGTTGTACCTGCTCTACATCACTCTCTATAATCACCAGGTGCCCCCCCAGGGATGTGCAGTTATCACGGCTGGAGGTCCAGTTCATTCTATCAGTGGAGAAGTAGTAACACTTGCCATTGAACAGATCCCAGTTCTGTGGACAGGCTTCACAAACTCGCTCTGCTCAATGAGAGAAGGAAGCAGTGATGATGTACAGGTTTGATCTAAATGACCAATTCGTTATGGACTGAAGCATCTCGAGCTATAGACTTGAAGAAGGCCATTACTTACAAAGACATGAATGGACCAGCCCACCAATCACACTCCTTGAAATAAGGAACCACTCACCCTTGGAAGAGGTGTTTGTCACGGGGCAGTACTGGTCCAGTGCTGAGTAATTCTCTGAGATGATGCTGTAGTTCTTCTCCAGTGTGAACACTATGCAATAATGGACACAGGACTATTTTTAATTAATGCTTAAGTATTTGTTTAATAAACCATTGCCCCACCCTTCTTAGATACAGACTTCATATTTGCTGGTTTTGGGGTTGCTTTTGATTTGATAGTTTTTCTCAGAACTGTTTTTAGACAGTTAAGGAAACCAATCAACAGTCTTGAACAAACCTTTAATCCATCGAAACTATCCAGTCGTTAGTTTGACAATTTGTCAATTTGTTTGTCAATTCGTGAATTGGTCAATTTGTCCAGCAATTCTTCCATAAATGTGTCAATTCATACACTAATTCATAAACGTATTTGTTAATTAATCTAATAATTAATTAATTTGTCAATTCATTAATACGAAAGGCTGTACGGACCTGCAAATTTCCAATCAACCAGACAAACTTCCAAACAAACAGACAATCTCCCAACTGTCAATCTCGCATTGTGCTGAAAACACTGCAAACTTTCTAGCCAATGGGAGCACACACTAATACTTTAACCAATGAAAATCCAGCCTCACTCAAAACTGCTTCAGCCAATAATATTTAGAAGGGCGTTTCAAAAGATATTCTCTTAACAAGATACTCGACTCCGCTGAGCATTGTGGTATATAGAGAGTTAGGCAAAAAAATAATCTATGGAGAGTTAATGCAGGCGTAAGAAATGTTGCTGGTTTTCACCATGTTAAAAAAATGCTGGTAGTTTGTTTACTGTACTATATTGCTGTGTCTTGATAATATTTTATGTTGTTTTGTATTTCTAAAGTAACCGGTGTTACCAGACTGTTAAATGATTTAATCAATACGTTTCTTTAGAGCGATGTTTCTGCGCATGTGCCAACGAACGGGACAGTACTCAGAAAATAGCATTTTTCATAATAACTACGTATTGTCATAATTTGCTAATGTTGCCGTTTTCTTCGAAAGGCCTTGGGCAAATTTGAAGTCTACTTCAAAAGTTTTATGCATTTTTTTTAACATGGTGAAAACCAGCAACATTTCGTACGCCTGCATTGACTCTCCATAGAATTTTTTTGCCTAACTCTCTATATACCACAATGCTTCGCGCAGTGAGACGCAAGTCTCTATTGAAAATCAGATTCAAATATTAGTGTGTGCTCCCATTGGCTAGAAAGGTTGCAGTGTTTTCAGCACAGTGCGAGATTGACAGTTGGAAGTTTGTCTGTTTGTTGGGAAGTTTGTCTGGTTGATTGGAAATTTGCATATCCGTACAGCCTTTCGTATTAATGAATTGACAAATTAATTAATTATTAGATGAATTAAGAAATACGTTTATGAATTGACAAATTAATGGACGAATAGCTGGACAAATTGACCAATTCATGAATTGACAAACAAATTGACAAGCGAATTGACAAACTAACGGCTGGATAGTTTTGGCACAAATGGCACTCCATAGGTTTTACTGCCAAAATTATTAAATAGACACACGTTAATAAGGGTTATATATATATATATGAGAGAGAGAGAGAGAGAGAGAGAGAGAGCACAAGTTATTTTAATTGGGGGTTTCAGTGGGAGTCCTCGCCATAGAACAAATGCCAGTTAAGACAGTATTAAAAAGCAATAAGTTTTTATTACAGACAGAAAATTATAACTCTTATTGGGCAGTCCACAATAAAATACTTGAGGGTGTATAGAGAGAGGCAAAACCAGTACAATTATCACTGTTTGCTTGAGTAATGAGTTTCCACTGCCTGTGCTCAACCCAAAACAAACAACAAGAAAGAAACAAAAACTCCAATAATAAATAAAACAAAAAGAAACACGGCTAATCCCGTGAGTTAATATTCAAACGAAAATTAAATAATAAACAAAACAATTCAAATAACAAACGTGCATTTACACTCACAATCAGTGCTGATTCAAATATAAATAAAAAATAAACAGCTGAAACTAAGCTACAACAGCTTTAGCAGCAATAATATAAGTTAACAGCAAAAGTATACATTAGCAGCAATTTTAATTTACAATAACAGTTGCCGTTATTAAAACTATCTTGTGCAGGTGCCAGTAAACAAGGGACCAACTCACCACCTCTTCAACACGAACACTATCTTGTACAGGTGCCAGGAAACAAGGGACCGGCTCACCACCTCTTCAACACGAACACTATCTTGTACAGGTGCCAGTAAACAAGGGACAGGCTCACCACCTCTTCAACACGAACACTATCTTGTACAGGTGCCAGTAAACAAGGGACAGGCTCACCACCTCTTCAACACGAACACTATCTTGTACAGGTGCCAGTAAACAAGGGACAGGCTCACCACCTCTTCAACACGAACACTATCTTGTACAGGTGCCAGTAAACAAGGGACAGGCTCACCACCTCTTCAACACGAACACTATCTTGTACAGGTGCCAGTAAACAAGGGACCGGCTCACCACCTCTTCAACACGAACACTATCTTGTACAGGTGCCAGTAAACAAGGGACAGGCTCACCACCTCTTCAACACGAACACTATCTTGTACAGGTGCCAGTAAACAAGGGACCGGCTCACCACCTCTTCAACACGAACACTATCTTGTACAGGTGCCAGTAAACAGGAGCCCGGCTCACCGCCTCTTCAACACGAACACTATCTTGTACAGGTGCCAGTAAACAGGAGCCCGGCTCACCGCCTCTTCAACACGAACACTATCTTGTACAGGTGCCAGGAAACAAGTTTTGCTTTCTTTAGAAGTACACTAATCACTCTGGTCCGCTCTCAGCTTCCCACAACTAATAATAAATCACTCTAATATAATACATAACGCAGAATATAAAAACAAACAATATAATTATAAATAAACACACGTGTTGCGTATGTATTGTAGCTATCTTGCTTAACTCATCACAGGGCGAGGCAATCCACACACAGGCGGAGGGCGGGCACGAACCTGGGCCCTCGCACTAAAGCATAGCGCCGATACCGCTGTACAAAACTTCGGGCTTATGGCTTCGTATATATATTATTATATATTATATATATTATTTTGCTTTTTAAATATAATTTTAACTGTACCTTTGTATTAGGACGGGCGTTTGTGTTTTGGATTCTTGCCGGTGTAGTACCAAATTCAGTTCCTCATGAAATACGGTTTCCCTTGTTTTCTTAATATATAAGAGTTGCATTAAGGACAACGCAATGTTCATAGGTGATGTTTATTTAGGAATCGTAGATATTTAAAGTGGCCCTGAAGTGCAAAACACAAGCAAATAAAAAAATACAGACAAACAAAAAAAATGCTTACCTGCAATTAAAAACAAGCTTACTTGCAATTAAAAAAACGACTGCAAATACAAAAACAAACCCTGCATCTTAATTTGTGTACAAACACAAAAAAACGCCTGCATCTTAAAATGTATGTACAAACAAAAAAAAAAGGCTTACATCTTTAAAAAAAAAAAAAAACACCACCAAACAAATCAAATCCTATAATGGAAATGACATAATAAGTGGGCGGGTGTTGGTTAATCACTTTGCCACACACACATACAGTATGTATTTTGCGATTCCCTTGGTTGATGATGGGTGTCGTTCAAGAACAATGAACCTTTGTGTAATTTTTTGCAAAACCTCATATCTCAAGAAGTGAGTTCATATTTCCAGGGTTACAAAAACTCCATGCTTAATGTGTTGGTGCCATATTGAGGCCATGTGACTTGAGGTTACAGCTACGTAGAGACGACACTTTGAGCTACTGTCTTAATGTCTGGTACACAGCTGCATCCTTGCTTTGATTCTCTTATTTGTATTCCATTACCTTTGGTGTCCATTAAAAATGCCCCCTGTCACTGCTGCATTGCTTTAATCCCTGACCATATCAGATGTTTTGACATTGGGTCTTTAAAGTTGTGTAACAGTGAGGCTGTATTCTATGATTCTCTCAATAAAGTTCCATTACAGCTGGTGTCCAGTAGAAATTAACATTGTCTCTGTCACATTGTTTTTAACCTCTGGATGTGATGCACTATATCAATGAATGAGACAGATCTTTCACATTCCCATAACTTCATGTTTACAACCCATTCAGTCCGATATGACAAACCCCTTCGATTATGGAGGCTTTGTTCTTGTTTATAATTTCTAGTTTTGAATTCCATTGCGGACAATTGTGAAAAATAATATTCTTCAATGAGTTCTGAAAACCAGGACTGGCTGCAGGGCTGCTGTGAGTTTCTAAACCTGTTACTGAATCTGTCAAAACAACTCACTGCCTTTGAATTGTGCATACTGCTGTATTATGGATAATTTGTACATGGCGTGTTGCGCAATACTCACTGTAGACTGTGAGGAATATAATGGCAGCCACTGAGAGAGCACACAGCCCTGCCAGGACCAATGCAGCCTGTCTGTATGGAGGAGCTTTACCAGCAGTGGGGTCTGAGGAGAGAGAGAGAGAGAGAGAGAGAGAGAGAGAGAGACTTTTACGATCCTTTATTAATTCGTTACAATTGAAATCCATACAATAACAATAATAATAACAATAATAAAGGTAAAACACAACAAATTAAGATACTTGCTGGCTCTGGGGATCAGCATAAAATCCTAAAAAACATCATGTTCTCCTTTAAAAACGGATTTTAAACAAATAAAAGGATCATAAAATGTAAATAAAACACAAAAAAACAAATAAAAACCCCATATGTTAAAAAAACTAAACAGTGTTTTTCCGATAAAATAGATTAATACCAAATTAATAAAAACACTGTAAAACAATACAAAATATATATAAATAACTAAAAGAGAAACAGGAGCTCTCTCTCCTTACTCAGTGAGCACAAGGCATCTCCCACACACCACCTCTCCTGAAAGCCCTCCAGGTTACTGACCATTTTAAAATAGTTAAAATCACCCATTACCCGGCTGACAACTAAAATACGAAATAATCTGGCAGCATCTGCTAGCCCTGCCTCTAAAATCTTATTTTTCCTAGATTTTAAAATGGCTAATTTTGCCTGCCCTAAAATAAAATTAATTAAAAACACACCTATCCCTATTTTTAAAACTATAGGGGAACCCAAAAATAAAAGTATCTTTGCTGAAAATTACCCCAAGAATCTGCAGGAGCCCCTGCAAGAGGTGAAAGAGCGACCCCAGCCTGACACAGTCAGTGAATGTGTGGAACACGGTCTCCTCCTCCCCACAGAAGCAGCACTCAGCACTGATGCTGGGGTCCACTCTGTGGAGGAACCTTCCAGTAGACACGGCACAATGCAGGATCCTCCACTGCAGGTCCCCTGCTCTCTTGCTTAAAGGCAGTTTGTACAGCACCCTCCATACTGGCTGTCTCTCTTCTGCTACCTGCAAATGGCTTCTCCATTTTGTGTCCACAGACCCTTTTAGGTGGCTGGACTGGACTGTTTAAACATGCAGCTTGTATAGTTTTTTCCCCCCTGCTTCTTGGAGTGCTATATTTTTAACTCCCTCCATTTTCCTTATTCTCTCTCCTTCCCCACCCTCTTCCTCACCTAAACCTGGGGATAAAAAAAACTGTGGGAAAAAAGGGGTCCCCTCCCTGATCAGGCCCCCCAGCTATTCCCTCCCCCAAAGCCTCCTTGAGCTTTGGTGAGAGAGAGTTCTTCAACTCATGAATCATCTTCTCCGCCAGCCTCTCTGAATGCCAGCCCAGCCGCCTAGCCAGCTGAGCTGCTGAGATCCAACAGGGGGGCCCTGACTTGATCAGGTGAGCCAGTCGGGTTACACCAGCCCTGACAAAACTGGCACACAGTGCCCCCGACTGAAAAAACTGAATGGGAAAAAGGAGATTAAAGAAGAGGGGTTCCTCCAGTAGAGACTGGCCTGTCACCGACCCCTCCTCCCTCTCCACGCTTACTGTCTGCCACACTTTAAAAACATTCACATAAAAAGAGGGGAAACCTGTCTTGTCTAGCCTGGAGAAATCAATTAAAAACAAGTTGCGATCTAACCCCATTCCTCCTACCCGTCTCAGAAAATAAAAGGGTATCTCTCTCCAGTGAGCCCCTTCCTCGGCGTACAGGAGCCTCTTCACTGCCTGCAGTCTGAAAGCTGCCACCCTGCTGGCAATGCTGACCAGGCCTTGCCCCCCTTCATGACAGCTGAGCCAGCAGCCCCTGCCAGCTGAGCAGCCGCCCCCTCACCTTATCCACCAGGCCCTCCCAATTCCTCTGCATGAAAAGCTCTGTCCCAAAGAACACCCCCAGCACCTTAATCCCAGTCCGATCCCACTGCAGGGCCTGAGGCAGCATGGGGGGACCCCCCTCCTGCCAGCTGCCTGACAGAAAGGTGTTGCATTTTTCCCAGTTTATCCGTGCTGAAGATGCTCTCTGAAACACTGCCAAGCTCTCCTCTAGGACCTGGACGTCCCCATCGCTACATACAAACACGTTCACATCATCAGTGTAAGCTGATACTTTCACAGAGACAGGGACGGGTGAGGCAGGCACTGCCCAGCCAGACAACCTGCCCCTCAGAAGATGCAACAGTGGCTCTATAGACAATGAATACAGCATACCAGACAGGGCGCAGCCCTGCCTTATACCCCTGCACACTGGGAAGGGCTGACTCAGCCCATTGTTGATCTTTAAAATACTAAAAATGTTGGAATATAAAACCAGAATATAAGAGATAAAACCAGGGCCGAACCCGAAAGCCTCCAGTGTTTTAAAGAGGTAGGTGTGGTCGACTCTATCGAAAGCCTTCTCTTGATCCAGGGAGACCATTCCTACATTCAAATCACAAATATCACTTACAGTTAAAAAATCTCTAATAAAAAATAAGTTATCAAAAATAGAGCGACCCGGTATACAATATGTTTGATCCATATGGACCACAGTTCCAATAACTGTTTTTAATCTATTAGCGATTGTTTTGGATAAAATCTTTAAATCAGAACATAAAAGTGACATAGGTCTCCAATTCTTAAGCTGGCAAAGGTCTCCCTTCTTGGGCAGCAGTGTAACCACTGTCCTACGGCAGCTAAGAGGCAGTTCCTTGTGGCTGAGGCTCTCTCTCAGAACCTGGTGCAAATCCTCCCCCATTATATCCCAGAAAATATTATAAAATTCTGCTGGCAGTCCATCGATCCCGGGAACCTTTCCGCTGGAGAGCTGCTTGACAGCGGCAGTCATCTCCTGGTGGGTCAGCGGTGCATCCAGCTGAATCTGCTCCTCCTCACTGAGGCTGGGTAACCCATGGAGCAGCCGCTCAGTGACCTCTAGGTTGCAGAGTTCTTTATTATAAAGTTCCTTGTAAAAATGCACCACCTCTCTGCTGATTTCCTCCCGGGTGTATAGTTCTTTCCCACCAAGAGTCCTGATACAGCACAGCTGTCTACTGTCCGCTCTCCTTTACAGGTTGAAGAAGAAACTGGTGGGGGCATCCATGTCTCTGAACTCCATGAATCTGGAACGCACAATCGCCCCCTTCACTCTTTCCTTCAGCAAGCTCCCCAGCGCAAGTTTCTGCTCTTTTAGGTTCTCCAGGGTCTGTTCTTTAAATTCTGAATTTAAACTTTCCTCTAGGAGGAGGATTTTTGACTCCAGCTCTCTCACGGCTGTGTTCAGTGACCTGGTTGCATTTATAGTATTTATTGTTGACAAAAACTTTTAATTTGTATTTTGCCAATGTCACCCACCACTGTCTTAAATCTTTATACTGTGCTTTTTCTTTTTTCCAAATTATCCAAAAAAGTTTGAATTGTTGCTTGAATTTTACATCTTGTAATAATTTTACATTGAAATGCCAGTAAGCTGTTCTGTGGGGTTCTGATTGAATTATTACTGTAATTAATAGACAGTGGTGGTCAGAGAGACTACTGGGGGATGATTCTTGCTTTGATAAATTTATTTAAATAATAAATTTTAGAAGTATAAAACCGGTCTAGTCTCGCTCTATATATATACACAGTTTGTGTGATACTGAGACCAGGTGTATTGTCTTGAACTGGGGTGCAGGCATCTCCATATGTCAACCAGGTCACTGGACTCAATGCAGCCAGCTCTCTGGAGGACTGAGGGTGTGGTTCATCATTATTTCTATCAATATTAAAATTAACACTACAATTAAAATCTCCTCCTTGTACCACCACATCGTTATTATTAATATTAAAAAGAGCTTGCTTTAATTTTTAAAAAAATAAAATTTGTTCCCCCCCTCTATTGGGGGCATAAATATTAATAAAAACATACACTGTACTGCCCAGCCTAGCTCTTACTTTTAAAATCCTCCCTTTCTCGATTTCATCCATATCTAATAAAACTGCCCCTAGGCTGGGTTTAAAAAGCACGGCTACTACTGCACTAGTACTAGCGCCGTGACTCATCATGCACAGCCCTTCCACTCCGCTCGCCACGCCTCCTCATTCTCCTGATCCGAGTGCGTTTCCTGCAGAAACACCACCCACGCCTGCTTCTGCTCTAAAAACTCAACTAGCTGCGCCCTCTTAAAAGACTGTCTGCAGCCGTTTAGATTAAAAGAAACAAAAACGCACCTTTCCATCATAGCTAAAAAAACTAACAGACTGAAAAAAGTAATAAAAGAAGTTTCATAAAACACAGTCATTTTTAAACAAGAGATTTTGAACCACTGTTAAGATCTTTCTTAATTTTCTGAACATTTTTTTTTAAATCTATAACGTTTTGGCTGATCAAATTCTTCTTTCCTTGCAATAACGTGAGCGGAGTGGAGAAATAACCTTAAATCAGGGAAAAAAAACTCTCTATTTCTACTCCCCTTTTCCCTTTTGTTTCTGTCATAAAATCATTTACCTGCTCAAGCGTGTATAACTTTTTCTTACTGAAGGGTTGGCTGTCAGGGATGTCTGAGATAAGCAAGGAGTCAGAGTGCTCCCCCTCCATCTCTTCTGCGCTGTCCTCTCGCTCGCCCCCGAGAATCCGCTCCTCCGCAGCTCCCTCCGACTCCTCGACACCGGTCTCTGCCTCAGCCGTCACTGTTTCAGGCGGCTGAGATTCAGCCAGCGGAGAATCTTGCACCGCGCCCGGCTCACCCTCTGCTGTGTTCTCTTCCTCCGCATTGGGAGGGACTGACTCCCTGTCTGGAGCCCACAGTCTCCCTGTCTGCATGGGTTCGGAGTTCTGCACTGGCTGAGCTCTGCCATCCGGCAGCTCTGCAGCCTTCTGTTGAAATCGTTTCTTTTTAGCTACTACCTTGAATGGTTCTTCACCATTCTCAGTAGTAGCTGTATTTTCCTCCGAACCCGTCAGTGACAGACTACGGCTGGGTCTCTTTGTGCGAGGCCGTGGTGTTGGTGGTTCTGCTCCGGTTTCCTTCTGGATCGCTGCCTCCTCGGTCAGCACGGGCTCGCTCTGCGGCTGCTGTGCAGGAGCCAACTCTTCCTCCCGCTCACCCCCAACACCCCCGACTTCCTCCCCGCCAGCATCACCCTGATCCTGCCCTGTTTCTGCTCTAGCCTCCTTTCTCGGGCAGGCTTTCCTCTGGTGTCCCTGTTCTCCACAGTAAAAGCACCTCATCATTTCAGAACTGACAAACACCACACAATTCATCCCTTCCACATTAAAATTCCAGGCTACATTAATGACTTGATTAGGATCATTTAGTAAGACAAACGCCTGCCTTCTAAACGACATGACGTGCCTAACATTGTTATTTTTGCACCCAAGCGGGATTCCCTTAGGTAAACCAGTTTACCAAAACGAGCTAAATTCTTTTCTAATGGCTCATTTTTAAAAAAACGGAGGCACATTAGAAATAATAACTTTCGTTACCGGGGTTACTAGAGGGGAAACCTGAACAAATTCTCCTTTTACTGTAAAGCCTTCCTCTACCAGCTTGTTTACCAGAGACACCTCCACTAAAAAAATTACCAGCGCTTTATTCATCCTTGACGCTGACATAATATTCTCAAACCCCACCACCTCTCCTACTGCCAGCAGACACTCCTACACCGAAACCCCGGGGTCAGGCAGGCAACGGACCCCATGTCGGCGAGTGAGAGCCCCCAGCCCTCCTGAATGAGACCCCATTACGGGATCTCCAAACACACACCACCACCCTACAAACAAACAAACACACACACACACACACACACACACACACACACACACACACACACACACACACACACACCACTAACCTACGAACAAACAAACACCCAAAAAGAACAACTAAGTAACTATCAAAACAAAAGAGAGAGAGAGAGAGAGAGAGAGAGAGAGAGAGAGAGAGAGAGAGAGAGAGAGAGAGAGAGAGAGACAGACAGAGAGAGACAGAGACATCGACATCTTCACACTACACCACACCACAATAGAACACTGCATGCACTACACCTACCTGGGCCTAAACATCAGCGCATCAGGTCGCTTTAACCCGGCAGTGAATGCACTAAGAGAGAAGGCCCGCAGGGCTTTCTATTCCATAAAGAAAAAGCTTTATATAAAACTCCCCATTAGAATTTGGCTCAAAATTTTTGAAAGTGTTATCAAACCCATTGCCCTCTATGGCAGTGAAGTGTGGGGTCCGCTCACAGAGCAGGATTACACTAAATGGGATAAACACCCAATAGAAGCCCTGCACACAGAGTTCTGCAAAAACATCCTGCAAATACAGAGAAAAACACCAATCAACGCGTGCAGAGCAGAACTAGGTCAATATCCATTATTGATCTCAATACAAAAAAGAGCAATTAAATTTTGGCTTCATCTAAAACAAAGCAACCCAAACTCCTACCACAGTAAAGCCCTGCAGTACCAAGAACTGAGCCAAAAGAAGAGTCCCCTCAGCCAGCTGGTCCTGAAGCTCACTGCACTAACACACACTAACACCAACCAGCCTCAGGACAGCACTGCTCCAACACAGACAATTCTAGTTAACCAAATTATAACACAACACAAACAAAACTACCTCACCTATTGGGACACACACACAAAAACACAAAGCAAATTAGAGTGCTATCGGGCCCTAAAAAGACACTACACCCTGGCTGAATACCTGAGCAGGGTGAAAGACAACAAGCAGAGGCAGATCCTAACCAAATACAGGCTCAGTGAGCACAGCCTGGCCATAGAAACAGGCCGACACAGGCAGACCTGGCTGCCCAAAGAGGACCGGCTGTGTCATCACTGTCAACTCCAACAAGTAGAGACAGAGATGCACTTTCTACTGCAGTGTATAAAATACACAGAAATAAGGGAAACTTTCTTCCCACAAATAAAAAATCTCTGCAAAACATTCTCAGACCTGCCAGACTCTCAAAAACTCCCAATCCTCCTCGGAGAGGAGTCCAGCTGTGTCCAACTGGCAGCCCAGTACACAGCCGCCTGTCACAGCCTGAGGGACAAACAGTGAGCACTCTACATTAGTTCAAATCTTGTTATATTTCATTGTTGTTATTGTTAACTTATTAATAACGTGGTTATTATTTATATTTGTTTACCATTATTATTATCATTATTATTCTCATCAGTGTTATTGTCTATTTAATGTTCAGATGATGTACTGTGTATGCATTGCTTTGGCAATACTGTGAATAATGGTCATGCCAATAAAGCACCTTTGAATTTGAATTTGAATTTGAGAGAGAGAGAGAGCAGCACAGCATTGATTCACACACAACATGCACAGGCACACAGAGACAGCCCCAGAGCCCTATCACTGCCCAGTGTTCTAGTCAGCCAGCAGTGCTTGTGCAAGATTCATGTGGTGATAGTCTCACTAAGCCCAGGAATTATAAAGGTCCACACTGTCTCAATATACTGAGCTCATTTCTGCTACTCAGACAGTTTTATTTCAGAAGAAGATTTTAAAGTGTTCATAGTAAGGTGTGCTTGAATTCTTTTCATGCTAATCATTTTAGTGTTTCTCTTTTTCAAAACATGTAATCATTGGCCAGTGTTGATCAGGGTTGCTGTTTTAATTTAGAAGTATGCAACTTACGTTGTTTCTTCTGTCCTGTATTGCACAAAGTGGAACCACAGAATTGCACTTGTCTTGTGGTACATTTAACTTCCTTAAACACAACTACAGATAAAATTGCTGAAGAAAGTAATGGAATAAACAAAGCAAATGTGAAGACTTTTTAAAATTTTTTATCAGTATGTGAATCAATTTGATTGAGCTTCAGTTCTCATTAACTTCTGTTACTTGTATACAAAAAAAAACACCCTTTCAGTGAATGTCTAGACTTTTAGCAGTAGTAAAGTGAAGCGGGGACATGTTTAAATGTGACCCAGTGTGGTACTTACCCCCTTGTTGTGCACCTGCTCTCTTGCCCTGGGGCTGGTTTACTGTGGAGTAGACATCCTCCGAGGGTTTCTGCAGCCCAGTGTAAATGCCGTCCATCTCCATTGCTAGTGCTGTAGAGAAGTGAGCTAGAGAGGAAGTTCTAGCTGCTATATTAACAGTGCAGACTCTGCAGGGCTGGACAGAGGCTAGAGGAAGTGGTGTTTCACTATGGAGGGAGATCACTGTCAAAAATATTCGTATGCATAAAAAGAATTTGTACTTGTAATTACAGGTACAAATCAAAAATATGGGTACAACTCAAAAAAATAACACATACAAATCAGAAAATTACAAGTACAAATCAAAAATGATTATCATCATTAATATTATTTTAATCACTACAATTACACCGTGTAACAATTTTATTTTTTTTTTTTTGGTTCCTGTGTAGTAAGTGTTATTTCCTAATTGCTTATGCCTCACAAGTATAGAAAATGGCTATTATTCCCCACAAACTTTGCTTTTGTGACCAGGACAGTGATATTTTGAAATTTACCTATTTTCCAGAACATTCCAGATAGATTCAGTGCTGAGTAAACTTGGAGTAACTTCTAGAACTTTCTAGAACTTTCCAGCAATATAAATAGTAGCATAAATACAGGGGCCTTAAGCCCACCAGTTCAGTTTAGTTCCAGCTGCCTAAGTGGATACATATCTGCATTTTTCTGAGATGGCATCAAGGTCATAGGAGACTTCAAAATGGTGGCATTCCTGATGGGTCTCCAAGGCAGTTTTACCAAGTTTCCCTGCTATCTTTGCCTTTGGGACAGCAGGGACACCAAGGCGCACTACCACAGGCGGGACTGGCCACAGCGGTCCGAGTTCTCTGTGGGGAGGAACAACGTCAAGTGGGAGCCACTGGTGGACCCCAGGAAGGTGCTGATGCCATCACTGCACATCAAATTGGGCCTTATAAAACAATTTGTCAGAGCTCTAGATAAGGAGTCGGCAGCCTTCAAGTACCTTCAAGACTTCTTCCCTAAGCTGTCTGAGGCAAAGGTCAAAGCCGGTGTCTTCGTCGGACCACAGATGAAGAAGATCCTGGAGTGCAATGAATTCCCCAAGAAGCTCACTAGTAAGGAGAAAGCGGCTTGGAACAGCTTTGTCGCAGTGGTTCGGGGCTTCCTGGGCAATCACAAGGCCGAAAACTATGTGGAGCTGGTTGAGACTCTGGTGAAGAACTACGACACAATGGGCTGTAGGATGTCCCTCAAAGTCCATATCCTTGATGCTCATCTTGATAAATTCAAGGAGAACATGGGAGCGTACTCGGAGGAGCAAGGCGAGCGCTTCCACCAGGATATACTGGACTTTGAACGTCGCTACCAAGGACAGTATAACGAGAACATGATGGGAGACTACATTTGGGGGCTGATTTGTGAAAGTGATTTACAGTATAATCGTAAATCTCGAAAAACTACTCACTTCTAAATCTTTTGTAGTCATTTTTGTATTACTTTAGTATAAATACATGGTAATTTGGATTCATATTTTGTTTTTTTCTGTCTATGTGAACGAAAAGACACAAATTCGCCCATTTTCTCATTGGAAATAGGTAAATTTCAAAATATCACTGTCCTGGTCACAAAAGCAAAATTTGTGGGAATAATAGCCATTTTCTATACTTTTGAGGCATAAGCAATTAGGAAATAACACTTACTACCCAGGAACAAAAATTGTGTTACATAGTGTTCTGTGTCTCTGCTGTGTTTGCCCGAGGTAAATATTGTTTTCCTACTTTTGGTATGTTACTGTAAAGCATTTTAACCATGGTTTGATTACTGGGGAAGTTGTATTAATATTGAATTGGTTAATATTCAGCAGACACATGAGACAGGTGGTGAACTTTTTAATTCTTATTTTTATTTATCTCCGCCCCCCATACATTCATTACGCATTACGCATTATCATTACAGAAGTATTGCGGGATGTATATGTTTTGAACTGTCTTTTTAAATGGCAATACAGTTAAGCAGGCAACGATTGATGGGCTTAAAATACTAAAATGTATTTTTACGAGACTTTAAGGATGTGTGCAATAAAGGCAGCTATGTAGTTTTATTCTGCTTCAATAAATGTATAGGTACAGTGTGTGAAGTAGGGGAATATATCGGTATTTAACTTGATAGCAGAGCTGATGTTAATTGTATGTGTTTCTATTTTTAGAGGGCATCGATCCCTGTTTTCATTAGGCTTTGTTTTTGCTTATTGCGTTTTCACTTTAAAGATTTATTTTTGTCACTGATTGTTTTGGGATTTATATTGTTGTGTTATTTTTGTTTCTTTTATTTGAGATATATACTATATATATATCTCTATATATGTAAACGGTGCTTACTTATTAATAATAGTACTAAATTATCACTATTGGGAATTGTAGTTAAATGAATACACACGTGATTTTAATGTTTCGTATTTTTTTCTGTTGTATTGGATTACAGCAGTGTTTGACTTTGCGCTTTCTCTCTTCTTTTTTTGTACGAATTGTTTTGTTTGTATTTAACTAGTTTGAGATTCTTCCTGTTGGTCCTGTTATCATGACGACTTCATTGAAACCAACGAGCGCAATATGTTCTGCCCGGAGTCTATTGGATAAAGGAGCGGTGCTGCTTTAAAAACCGGCTGCTGGATGGTGACGCAGTGTGCCCTTGACCGAGAGAGATTGTGTTTGTGAACGCCAGGAAAATACAGAGCGACTTTTGGTTGTTAATTTTAGTTAAGTTTTGTTTTTAGCGTTTATTCCAGTTTGATTGGAAAATTAAATGTTCTACCCACGAATGAGTTGATCCGCGGAAGAGTCATGATCCGTTAATACTTTCTGTATGTGGTGAGAACAAAGTTGGTTTGTGTAGCTGAGAAAGTGTATGGTTAAATTGACATTTGTAATATATTGGCTCTCTGTTTTTCCCTCGCGTTGGGCCACTATTTATTGTTTATGGGCTAATTGATTTTATGATGTATCCATTTTAGAATTGAAACCGGTAATTCTATTTTAATTATTGTATTAATTGTGTTGGTGGATTTTAAAACATATGTTTTGTCTGGGGGTTAATGGAGTGTGAGCTTTGTCTATAGGCTTTATCTTATAGTTATTCTTTATGGCACTGTCATTTTGTATGTAGTCCATTTGTGAACCTTTTTCATTTCTCTACCATTTTGCCTTGCAGTGTTAATGTTTTTGTTTTTCTTTTTACAAATTGTTGATTTATATATTGTGTTCATGGTGTTATGTTATATGGGATTTTTCTTTATTTTGATTGTTTTGATCTGTTAAATGGTTACTTTTTATTTTGCTTACACTGTGAGATATTATTGGGAAAGTGTGTAATTGAGTCGATTGGGTTGTTTACTTTTTATTTTTGTCCTATATTGTATCGATGTGTTAAGTGAAGTGTTTTAGAATTTGTTATTTACATTGTATCCTCTTTCTCCATTCCTTCTGTTCTTTTTTTAAATTGTGTATTTTTCTTATTAAAGATATAATTGATTGAACTATCCTTGTTTGTACATTTGTCCTATCTGAGATTGGCTGTCCAATTAAAAGGAGCCTGGCCCTGGGTATTACATATAGTGTGTGTGTGTATATAATATATAAATATATATATATAGCAGACGCCTTTATCCAAGGTGACAGAGACTAGGGTGTGTGAACTATGCATCAGCTGCAGAGTCACTTACAATTACGTCTCACCCGAAAGACGGAGCACAAGGAGGTTAAGTGACTTGCTCAGGGTCACACAATGAATCAGTGGCTGAGGTGGGATTTGAACCGGGGACCTCCTGGTTACAAAGCTGTTTCTTTAACCACTACTCAAAGCTGTTGCTCACTTCACACTGACCCCATGAGAATGTTAGATAACTAGTTTAGTTTTTGTACTGATGCTACCGATTTTCTATGTTGCTTTACTACACAGACTGTTGCGTGTCTACATTAACTGGTTAATATCATTAAGCACTGATTTGGACTCTGGGGTTTCGTTGCACTAGGATAAATGTGCATTTGAATATCTAGTCCACCTATTGGACAGCTAATACTACTATGCACTCATGGCACTTTGACTTTGCTGCTATACATATTTAAATAAGACTATTGATTAGTGTATAAATATTGCACCTTGCTATTTTGCACATGAGACTGCTATACATAATGAAATGGTTAATCTACGTACAATTGCATTTTGTTGTTACAAGTTGAAGTTGCTTTCATCTACTAGGTTTGGATCTTTAAGAGTATTAATAACTAAGTGTTTGGCCTTTTGTCCTTTAGTTATAGCTGTCTGTCGTAAAGGAACGATTTAATTATTTGATATTGGATATTTCACATGTTACACCAACCTAGTTGTCTCTCCTTTTGAGTGGATAGCACTGCTTGTGTTTAATTATTTTAATTATGGTCTCAAGTTGCCTTAATACATCAATCTAACTGATATTACTGTAATGGTTTTGTTTGAATTGTATGATACTGTTGAGTTTTTTTTATTCAGCTTTTTCCTTTCTATTTTAATAAACAGCCTTGGCATTTTTGAATTGCATATATGTCTATGCCTTTCATTTAATTGAAGGGAATCTATGCGGGGGGTTAAGATTTACTTGTTTAAATACTCAATTTCCCTTATATAATTATAACATCTAGTAAGGGTGGCGTAGTCAACTATATTATCACTTATGATCTATGGACAGGGCGCTACATTTATTTATTTATATATATATATGGAGTGAATCCAGGGAGATCTTTAATAGTACTGCAGCCAAGAGTGAGTGTACCAGATTAGCAGATAGGAAGTGTCACATTTTGTTAGTTCCTCAAAAAACAGACTTAATCCAATCAGCACCCACCAAAATGTTAAATGTAGTTTATTACACGTGTGAAGAGGAAGTTTCGAAAGAAGGCAGCTTGCAAAATAGAGGCAATGCAAGGGACTGCTAACTAATACCCTGTGACAACAGTACAGTCTCACCCTGTGTGCAGCAGCACTAACAATCCCACGTCCTGACCACATAGAGACCCATGTTGAAGCAAAGCTCATTTTCTGAAAGCAATAAACATGTTTTAAAACCTAGCGTTACTGATGACTATAATAACAGACTCTGAGAGCTTTCTTTAACCTTGTATCACATATGCTGTTTGCTATAGCATGGGCTTGACCCTGGTATAACTGAGAAACAACCCACACACTCACACACTAAGGAAGGACTGCAACAAAACAAGCAGGAGACCTTTAAAGAGATCCACACTTTAGCGTCATTCCATGCCACCTCAACCAGTGCCATTGTCTGTCCGTCTCAGATTTTCCTAGAAAGATTCACCTGGCGGTTTTCAGACAGGCTGAGGTCAGAAATGATAGCTGTTATTTTTTTATTTTTTTAATTTACCCTTCGACTTGTGACCTTGCAAAGGTCAACCTAAAGTGAGAAGGGACCTTGACCAGAAAAATCATCCTGGGTGCAATTTAGATGCTACCATCATGCGTAGCACCTCATTCTACTCCTATTGAATAGGGCTTTTCAGGAAAAAAATACTAGGAGCACTTCTGGCAAACCTAACCCTTTACCCTGTAGGGGATGTGGGTCCTAAAATGTAAGTATTGCTGTAAGAACCTTAGGAACCAGTCTTCCAAATTCTGTGAAAAACTTTTGGTTTCAAGTCCCACCACTGGTCATTAAATCCCCTTGAAATTTGAATTTTTGCTATTTGTACCAAGTTTAGGCCGTAATAACTTTCGTCGGGGGAATCCAAAAAATCACCCAAAGGTATGTTTGGATAGATGTTGATGAGATCTACAAGCATCAAGCAAAATATGTTGGTATCCAGGGATTTTGGATTTTTGAAGTTGCATTTGTCATGCATTCAAGCATTGCTTATGGCCACTTCAGTGAGGTTAAAGTACCTATCCAAGACTGGTGCCGAAGGGTCTTACAGCAATACTTACATTTTAGGACCCACATCCCCTACAGGGTAAAGGGTTAGGCTGCAGTTAGAATAAAACTCGTCAGTTACCCCTCGTCTTGTAATTTGCCAGAAGTGAGTAGGGTGTTCCTAGTATTTATTTTTTCTGAAAAGCCCTATTCAATACGAGTAAAATAAGGTGCTACACATGATGGTAGCATCTAAATTACACCCTGGGTGATTTTTCTGTTCAAGGTCCTTCCTCACTTTAGGTTGACCTTTGCCAGGTCACAGGTCAAAGGGGACATTTAAAAAAAAAAAATGGCTATCATTTCTGAACTCAGTATGTCAGAAAACTCCCAGGTGAATCTGATACGGACGGGCAACGAAATGTCCCTTTTCTGGTTGAGTTGGGGTGGAATGACATTTATTATTCTATTACAGCAATGTTGATGGCAGTTACAATAAAAGTAAGTTCACCAGATCGGTCCAACAAGCACTACAGTATAAACTGGGGCTGTGATTTTAGTGTTAAAACCCAAAAACTAAATGTAAAAAATATCAAAGAGGAAGCTTATTAGTGTTGCGCAGTGCAGTGAAACATTCTGCGCTGATGTAAGAAATTTTAGTAAGCAAATCAAGCACCAATCTGAGGAGAAGCAGCAACAGAAAATGATAGGGAACGCACATATTGGGCATTAAAAGAGAAAACACATTAAATATTTAGAAAAAAATATATATAAATGATGATTGCTTTTGCACTGTAATGCAGTTGCAATGTTAATATGTACATTTTTAAACACATGTAAATTTCAAGAAAAACAATAATGTTAATACAGTAGAGTCCAAAGCAAATACAAGTCTAACTCGGGGGACAGGAATAGACATTCAATATAACACACACCCCTTGTATAAAGCGCAGAGGGGTAAAGCAATAAACAATACTCAACAATTGTCTAGGATTTACTTTTCTGTTTCGTACTTTTATAAACTGGTGAGCTGCTCTAGAGAAATTGTCTTTGAGGACCAAAGACCACAAAGCCTAATAGACTTTCACTTCCTGCCCTCTCACCCACTTCCCTTCTCTCTACAACATACTGCACACCTTGCAACCACACCAAAAACACTCAGATGAGCGGCTATCATCTCTATTGTTTGCCTAACACAGCAAATCACACCGATGTGCGCGGGAACAAGCAAGCTCCTGCACTTAATAAAACACAGTATAGCCTGGTCAGCAGAACCTAAACTACAAGAAATGCACAGAACTTCCAGTCAGCCAGTCAATTCAATCTGAGCAATATGCAAACGATACTTATGTATTGAGAATGAGATTTCAAATGAATCATATTACAAGAGGCCCCTGTGACAGGATGGCTAAGTGGTGACGTCAGGCCAGAATGAAGGAAGAAAAACAAACTCAAAAATACTGCGGCGCAAAAAGAGGCAACATTTATTTAAATAACAAAAACAAATAAAATATTTAAACAAAAACACAGAGCAAAAACAGAAGGTTAAATAAAAACAAATCACAAACACAAAAACTTACTACAGGTCAGGCTGGGCAATCGCCTTCACTGCTCCTGTATATTATATATTTATTATTATTATTATTATTATTATTATTTTATTTATTTATTTATTTATTTTTTTATTTTACTTTTAAACTCCTCTCGAACACCCACACAGAGCACGGAGAACTGCAGGCTTATATAGAGGTCACCATCTCCCAATTAGCAACAATTAAAACAACTAAATAACTCGGGAGATGGTCACCTTCTGCACAAGGTTTTTAATGTGGATAGGGCTTCCCATCCACGCTGCTAAACAATACAAAATAATAACAAAACACAGCTCCACCATTATATTTATAAATAAATAAACAATAATAATAATAATAATAATAATAATAATAATAATAATAATAATAATAATAATTACAACAAAACAAATACAAAATAATAAATTGCACAGGGGCAGAGCGGTACCCTGTTCTATAAATAAACAAACACATGTACAGGGCTCCTCGCCCTGTTACACCCCCATTAGTATTTAACTAGCGGGGATCGCTGAGATAGTTTCACAAACCCTTCTGACTGGCATAGAGCACAGTGTATCACCCCAACTCTGCAGAGAAGCTGCTCTGTAATCGATGACAGCACAGTCTGCATTAGAATTCCGGTTACCTTTAAACAACATTGTGTTGTCTGGCTCATTGTCTTTCCAGTACCTGAAATAGATAAATATTTAATTAATTCCTTGCCATGATGAACCATACAGCAAGTGAACTGGGACCAGTGCCTCTGACTCTTTCAAATGGACAGACAACAGGCTAGTTCAGCAGCCTCTCATTCATGCCTTTCACCTTCCTCTGGAGGAGGCCTGAGTTCCAGTCTTTTCACTTTCTGAACACTGGAACTGGAGCCTTCAGTTCTGACTGAGGTGGCACAGGAATGTAATCACATATGTAACAGATGGATTTTCCAGTGAGCAGGAGGATGATGGGAAATGTAGTTCAGAGAGGTCCATGAGGGTACATGGGAAGCCATCTTGAGGCAGAGAATGCAATTTAAAAGATTTAAAAAAGTGGTCACAATGTAAAAAAAAAAAAAAAAAAATTGGAACAACAACACATACCTTACGTAAACAGTTAGCAACACATGGGAACATGTAACACAATAAAATAAAAAGGTCCTTATGCACCTTTTAAGAACTCTTTTCCTACTGTTTTAGGGCTGGTTTATTAGCTTAGTCTCATGTGTCAAAGCTCTGTTTAAAAGGCTAAATACAAAAATGTTTATAGGAGGCTGTGTGGTCCAGTGGTTAAAAAAAGGACTTGTAACCAGGAGATCCCCGGTTCAAATCCCACCTCAGCCACTGACTCATTGTGTGACCCTGAGCCAGTCACTTAACCTCCTTGTGCTCCGTCTTTCGAGTGAGACGTAATTGTAAGTGACTCTGCAGCTGATGCCTAGTTCACACACCCTAGTCTCTGTAAGTCGCCTTGGATAAAGGCGTCTGCTAAATAAACGAATAATAATAATAATAATAATAATAATAATAATAATAATAATAATAATAATATATAAGAGAATGCTTAGGGGAAAACAGAAGACAAGAGAAAGAGAAATGGGGGTACCCATGCTAACTTGAAGATTGGTGCCTGTGTGTCTCTCTACTTACACCCATGTTGCTTTCCTGCTCTCCTGCTTGGCGGCTGCTTGATGTCCACGTTTTCATAAACCTGATCTGATTCATAGCTGTCCATCTCCATAGCAAGTGTTGTCTGAGAAGAGCCAGATACACGTCTGAACTGAACAGGAAGTTCTGACTGCTATATTAACAGTGCAGACTCTGCAGGGCTGGACAGGGGCTAGAGGAAGTGGGCTTTCACATTTCACTCTGCGAAGCAGTGGAAATGCTGTCCATCTCTATAGATATATTGCTGTATGAGGAGTGAGCTACAGAGGACTCAGAAAGGGGTTTAAACGTATTGTAACAGGAAAATATTGGGTTAATATGCTCTGACCGTTCACCTACTCTCAGGGAGATGGAACAAGCAGACTTTTGATAATTGTTAACATTTGCAGGAAAAAGTTAAAGTATAGCTCAAGACTTCCTTCCTCTTATTTCTGAGACCAATGTATACATACATTGCTTTTGTCTGTGGCTATGGGGTGAGATCAGCTTTATTCTGTGTGGAGCCAGGGCATTAACCTAGCAACTGGTGACACCAAATAATGAAATGTGATGCTAATATAACTAGGGGCTGGTTCAAACTGTTTGAATAAGCATGTTGTGCTTGTTATTTGTCTCCATGCTATAATCAGTTAAGCTTTGTAGGGGTCAGTATGGCAGGGTGGTAGCTCTGCACAGGGAATGAATGCTTCGTTGGTGTTTTGTTTAAGTTTTGTATTAATAATGGTCACTTCCTACCTTGCAGCTCGGGTACTCAGCAAGGACGCACTGACAGCCAATTGATTGACGTGGCTCAGTCAAGGTTTGGTTGACAGAGAGTCCCTGATTGGCTGGAGGGGCGTATCCTGAGGCGCTCCCGACCATAAAGGGAGGCTTCACTGACCACTCCCTCCTCCAAGTCGCCTCCACAGCAAGTCTGCTGCGTGCATCCAAGTCTGGCTGAAGGATCCAAGAGTGTATAACTGCTGGCTCGGAGACCTTGCTCGTGGTGGCCTGTGGTGGCTTAGCTGTGGTGACCTATTCGCACAAAGCTTCAAAATACGTCATCGCTGAATACGTCACACCCCTATCACGTGACAAGTGAAAGATTTAGTTAGGGGACCAGCAACAAAAAAAAAAAAAATCTTTGTTGATTTGTTTTCAATTGTTTTTTTGTTTTTTTATTGGATTTTAACATGGACAACATCCAGTCAACAATCACATTGAACAAAAAAAAAAAAAAAAAAATGATAGCCACCTATCATATCACCCACCCACCAAAATCCTATTAAATCAGACAAAAATAAATAATATTGAAAATAGAGAGATATGTTATTATATAATACTAATAATAAATAAAATTAACTAATTGAAAAAAATAAAATATAGAAAAGAGAGAAAAGAAAAAAATAAAATAAATAAAAAAATAAAAGATATTACAACATGCTAAGGCAGAGGTTGCAATTGCAGACTACACCGTGTAACAGATTTTTTTTTTTTTTTTGGTTCCTGGGTAGTAAGTGTTATTTCCTAATTGCTTATGCTTCAAAAGTATAGAAAATGGCTATTATTCCCCACAAACTTTGCTTTTGTGACCAGGACGGTCAAAGCCGGTGTCTTCGTCGGACCACAGATAAAGAAGATCCTGGAGGGCAATGAATTCCCCAAGAAGCTCACTAGTAAGGAGAAAGCGGCTTGGAACAGCTTTGTCGCAGTGGTTCGGGGCTTCCTGGGCAATCACAAGGCCGAAAACTATGTGGAGCTGGTTGAGACTCTGGTGAAGAACTACGGCACAATGGGCTGTAGGATGTCCCTCAAAGTCTATATCCTTGATGCGCATCTTGATAAATTCAAGGAGAACATGGGAGCGTACTCGGAGGAGCAAGGGAAGCGCTTCCACCAGGATATACTGGACTTTGAACGCCGCTACCAAGGACAGTATAACGAGAACATGATGGGAGACTACATTTGGGGGCTGATTCGTGAAAGTGATTTACAGTATAATCGTAAATCTCGAAAAACTACTCACTTCTAAATCTTTTGTAGTCATTTTTGTATTACTTTAGTATAAATACATGTTAATTTGGATTCATATGTTGTTTTTTTCTGACTTTATGTGAACGAAATGACACAAATTCGCCTGTTTTCTCATTGGAAATAGGTAAATTTCAAAATATCACTGTCCTGGTCACAAAAGCAAAGTTTGTGGGGAATAGTAGCCATTTTCTATACTTTTGAGGCATAAGCAATTAGGAAATAACACTTACTACCCAGGAACAAAAATTGTGTTACATAGTGCTATTGAAGTAGAATTACACGTATGGCTCATAACTAGGGGTTCTGATTTTCAGGTGAAATTTTATTTTTTAAGAATTGTGTAGAATTATTTAATTAAATGCTTAAGTGCAGCAAGAAAACACATAAAAACAATACCAGCTTTAAACTATGGTAGCTTTTTTAAAAACTGATTCCCAGACACACCAAAGAATTTTAAACAGGGGCGGAGAGAAACTGGGTTACATTGGGTAAAACCCTAAAATCAGAACGCATACTTATAACTTCTTTCAGAGTGCTAATAAGGTCAGGGTTACTATGCGCTATCAAAAAACGTCCTTGCCTGTGACCTCTGATCTCAGATAAAGGTCAAATACAGGTAAAGGCTAAATACAAAAATGTCTTATATAAGTCCTTAGAGAGTGCATTTTTGAAAGGGTTGGTCATTTTCTGAGACAGGAAACTGCTGGACTATGACCCTCCAGGACCAGGATTGGAGTCTTATCTTTCTGCGCACTCCATAGAGCAGAAGAAACAGAGAAGAAACATCACTGCAGAACCCCTGCAAAATGCCACGTTTCCCATTACCTATGTGTCTAGGGGCAAAATCCTTGTAGTGGTATCCAGAGTGTCCACATGTTGAAATTCAGAACACTGTACGACATGCTTCCTTGTACGCCGCTGAAAACATTGTCCAATTTACGACGACTGTTCAGAATAGAAAAATATATATAATGAGCTGTGTAATGTAGTTCCATGATACATACAGTATTAAACAATATTACATAAAACAGTCATGTTAGCTTTCACAACTCTTTTTTGTCACAACTAGCCTAGATGAGCGAATATAAGATAAGGTGGGCGTGAATTTTATTAAAGTCATTTAGAATCAACTTTCTAAAATAGATTACTTATTTTTTATTGTTGATTTTCTACCATCCCCAATCCCTCATCTTCAGCTTTCTAGACCACTCCCCTCCCAAAACCTCCCCCCTTGCAACTTGATTGAATCTAAAAGTAAATCACAAACAAACATCACAAGGGGCCCCATTGATATAACATTGTGGTCTTGCTGCTTGTACAGTGATCGAACCCGGTATAATTGAGAAACAATCCACAAACTCACACATTGAGGAAGGACTGCAATAAAACAAGCAGGAGAACTTTAAAGAGATCCACACTTATTATTATTATTATTTTTATGTATTATTATTATATATTTCTTAGCAGACACCCTTACCCAGGGCAACTTACAGTTGTGATTTCATGAAACATCGCAGCACCTGGTCATGGCGCCAAGTAAACCGTCCTTGGCTAAGAGCCACCTTATATCCTGTCAAAATGTGCCTTAATGTTGCAGGTGATGAACACAAAGGACATGAGGGATCATCTCCTACTCAGAGGCTTAGGTTCTGAGGTGATGGGAGAACATCATATGTTGACCTGATGAGGAAACTGATCCTGCTCTGTTCCATTGACCATAGGTTTTGCCAGCCAATCTTGCGTTGTTTCTTAGCAGCCAATCTTGCGTTGTTTCTTACCATCTCATCCTCTCCTCCTGCTTTTGCACCTTGTTGACTACCAGCTTCCATGTAGGAGGAGCTGAACTGAGACCAAGACCCCCTCTTTCGTGCTGAACTTGCCCCATGATATCACCAATTCGAAGGGCAGCCTTTGCATCCTCCACAGCTTTCTTTGCCGCCCACTTTCTTCCAGTTTTCAACACAGGTGCTGCCTCCCTTATGCATTTGTCGCGTGACTCTACTAATGTCATTTCCAGTTGGACCTTGGTGCACTTAAACTCCTCAGTTAGAGCGGAGACAGGTAGCTGCAGTATTCCTTTACCATAAAGTCCCACTCTGCTGAGGCAGCGTGGAACTCCCAACCATTTCCTGATGTGTGAACTGATTAAAGCTTCCAGCTTCTCTACTGTTGTCAAAGAAACCTCGTACAGTCAGTGGCCACAGCAACCTTGGCAGTAGACCAAACTGAAAGCACCAGAGTTTTAGTTTGCCTGGTAAAGCGCTGCTCTCTATGCTCTTCAACCCTTCCACTGCTTGTTGTCTAACTTCTCCCACATTAACTGTATCCTTTAGATCCCTGTCGTACCATCTCCCAAGACTCTTCACTGGCTTCTCGGACACTGTTGGTATTGCCTCACCATTAATGAAGAACGTTTTATCTACTACTTTACCTTTAATTATAGAGATGCTCCTTGATATAGTGGGCTTGAATTGCATTCGTGCCCATTCAATGTTATTGGTTAATTTGCCCAATAACTGATTAGTGCAGGCTACTGTTGTAGTCATGGTTGTCATGTCATCCATGTATGCTCGAATTGGTGGTAGTCGCATTCCAGAAGCCAAGCGCTCTCCTCCCACTACCCATTTTGATGCCCTAATGATTACTTCCATTGCCATGGTAAAAGCCAGTGGAGAAATGGTGCATCCTGCCATTATTCCAACTTCTAGGCATTGCCATGTAGTGCTGAATTCTGAAGTTGAAAAACTAAATTGCAAATCTCCAAAGTAGGCTTTCACTAAATTTGTTATTGTCATCGGTACACTGAAAAAATCAAATGCTGCCCAAAGAAGTTCATGTGGCACTGAACCATATGCATTAGCCAAATCCAGGAATGTCACATGGAGCTCCTTCCTCTCCTTTTTAGCTGATTGAATTGTTGCCAGGTCACACTGATGTGTTCTAAGCATCATGGGAAACCTGGAATGCCCGCTTCTTGTATTGAAGTGTCAATAAAGCAGTTCTTTAATAGGTAAGTTGACAATCTCTCAGCAATTAGGTGAAGAAAATCTTGCCTCTACATTTAATAGGGAAATAGGGTGAAACTGACTGATGCTTGTAGAATCTTTTTCTTTAGGTATAAAGACTCCACCTGCTCGGCACCATGCTCTTGGTACGACCTGTTTTTCGTAGAACTCCTGAAGCACTCGTGTACACTCTGTATGGAACTTCATTAGGCCCTGATGATGAAACCCTTGCTTTTTTCACAGCTTGCTCTACTTCTTTCCACTTAGGTGCACAGTCCTCCATATGGTATTCTGGTGGATTGATAGGTGGGATGTCTGACGGAATTGACATTGTCTCCTGCCTTTTTTAATCTGTATGTGTTTCCTCCAAATATCTTTCCAGCTCAAACTTAGATGCTTTTAGTGTGCCATTCTTCTCACTGGTGAATAACTTCTTTACAAATTTGAATGGGTCTTTATAAAGTTAGTTCTCACATGCTCCTTCTTTTTGTAGCGTTTCCATGGCGCTCAGCTCTGCGCAATGTTGCAAGCTTATCTTTTATGACCCTTTGTAAGAGATTAATATACAAAATAAAATACATATCAAGAATTACAGTACAATTAAGAGCAAAATACAATGACTTCAGTCCTAATAAAAGCAAAACACAATACGATTTGATATCAGGGCAATTCAAGAGCAGAAAACAGTGTTGATAGTGACGTATAAATAGGGAGCAGATAAATGCAAATTAAAGTGCATTAAAGGTAGAGTGCTATATAGTCCAGAAGGGAAGAGATGTGTTTTACAGGTCTTGTTTGAAGAGGTGTGTCTTGAGGAGGCACCGGAAAGTGGTTAAGGACTGGGTAGTCCTGACATCCATAGGAATGTCATTCCACCACTGCGGGGTGAGGGTGGAGAAGGAGCAGGCTCTGGAGGAAGGGGAGCGTGGAGGAGGTACAGCCAGTCTTCTAGTGCAGGCGGAGCGGAGAGGTCGAGTGGGGGTGTAGGGAGAGATGAGGGTCTGGAGGTAGCTGGGTGCAGTCTGGTCAAGGCATCGGTAGGCGAGTACAAGAGTCTTGAACTGGATGCGAGCGGTGATCGGGAGCCAGTGGAGTGATCGGAGCAGTGGAGTAGCATGGGAGAAGTGAGGCAGAGAGAACACCAGGCAAGCAGTGGAGTTCTGGATGAGCTGGAGCGGACAGGTGGCAGACGCAGGGGAGAAACTTGGTAAGGACATTCTTTATGAGAAGTTTTTGAGAGTATCAAATCTGGGGATACCTGAAGGCATCTGTCTGTATGGCACAGGGATGGGAATAAGAATCCTGTTGCATAGCAGTTTGATTAGCAACAGTGTAGAGGTAAGCTCAAGTGTGTCTTATTGAACTCCTAGGAAAACCAGGAGTGGATCACACTGCTATGCAATGGGAGTCTCATTTCCATCCCTGATGTCACACAGTGCTTACACTGGATGTAGTGCTCATGGCAATCCACTGAATAAATTGAATTAAATGTAACCTAATTGTCTAGCTTTGCCAGCAATAACGATCAATCTAACACCACGAATACATTAGGCACTCAGGAAACCCGTCTCTGCAACTGAATTACCCAGTCTAGTGAGGGAAGGAGGGGTGGGTAGCACAAAGCCTACAGTAAGGTGAAAAAAAGGAAAAAACAATGTAGTTTAAATCAGCTTAAAAGAAAATGAGAGATTTGAAACAATTTGACATCATTATTGCTTTAAACCCACTATTAGTACAAGATGCAAGGGTTTTTATTCTTAAACCACCTAACAAGTGCAGAATAACCAAGGTATTAAATCCATAAGAAAATCTGTTTATTAAAACCTGTAAAGAAATGTAATTTCTTATGGTAAAAATTACGGGAATTTATGTATATGTACTTGTATTTATGTATGTATAGTTATGTATATTTTAAGTTTCCCCTTTTTAAATTATGATAATGAACTCATCTAGCAAGAGGAAGGGGGGTGGGGGGAGGGGGCAATCAAGGTTGCGATCCCATCCAGACATGAACTAGCCAATCGGAGTGCATGGCGGGAAAATTAAACAATCCCTTTGTTTGGAAAGTATAAAGCAAACTGTAAATATTAGCTCCTTGATCTCTGGCTACCCGCTCCCTGATCTCTGCCTATCTGCTCTGCTCCTTAATTTCTGACCACCTGCTCTGATCTCTGTCGACCTGCTCTCTCAGATTCAAAGAAACAAGAAACTACAAGACTGCACCTGGAGCCCTCGGCTCTCAGTATTTATCCATCGAGATCAGGGGCCCTGACACTTGGAGAAACACAAGGTAACAGAACGGTGAAACTTGACTGCTTTCCAAGCAAGGTAACAATACTCTTAAGTATCTATTCAGCTATTGTGCGACCCCTTATTATAGTGTCAGTGTGTTCTAATATTTCATTGGTAAATTGGTGTTTAAAACCTTAGTTCTTATTGTAATGTTTTAATGTGCTGTTAATTGTGTTTTGTGAGATTTTCAAACTTATTTTGTTGCGTGCTTAATAAATACCATCTTTCTAAGAAGAGATTCCCAGTAGTCATTCACTGATGTTGAACAAACACAATTTCACTTTGAACAGCCTGGAATGTGGTCTATTTTTGGCTGCTTGTACGTTTAAATCCGCGGTCGTTTTCAGAGAGCGATATTGAAAATGTGGTTGCACATTATAATAGGACGCGGTTATTGTTTTAAGAATATTAACTGTCTACAACAGCACCTACATGTAGTAGGGGATGAATGCCTCATGCTCGGGGTCTCTGTCTGTGTGCATCTCTGTATGTTTCAGGTAACAAGCCCCCAGGATTGGTCCCCAATAAGCCCCTGTACATGACGAAGGACCTGCAGAGACTCGCCTACTGCAAAGTGCCGATCCAGGGTCCCAGCAACCCCTTCGAAGCCATGTTTGAGAAAGGTCTGTCTGTCTGTGTGCACCTGCAGACATTAAATGAACCGACTGGCCCACACAGTTATTACAGTAAGAAAAGCTAGTCCTGTCGAGCAGGTGTAATGGCTTGGCGTCTCAACCCCATTGAATTGAATGGAGAGGCAAAGAGCTGGACATGAACCGCTGACTTCATGGTTAAAAAATGAAGCCTTCCCATTCAACTAAAGAGCAAGCTCTGCAGTCGAGAGGTAAGAATGTAAGTCGTATGCTGATGTCATTATATTACCTTTACCTGCTTGCTGATTGGTCGATGTTTCCACATCCCAGGTTGGAGAGAAGGTGGGAGTTCCTGCAGATCAGTTACAGAGGCTTGTAGGATTGGCTGGTTCATAGGAAATGAAAGAGAAGCTGAAACAGGTGACCCAGGAAGCACTGAGCCACAGGGTTCCTATTCCACTTAAAACTAGCGGAATTGTGTTTGCCTTGCAGGCAGTCGCTTACAATTTAGCACATATTTTGGCCTTTTTTCGTTCCTGGTCGCTTATGTCAAAAGTGAAAAGCATATGAAATGTTTGCGGTCAACGCATACATAAAAACTAGGTTCCTGGTGTCAGACCCTCCCCCGGGCCTCTTCTTGCACCTCTGTTGTGCCGAATCCTTCCCCCCTTGCTTTGAGATATGCACCTCTGTCATTATTCCACTGAAGTTTGTCTGTGTGATTATTTAAGCTATTCATTTATTCATGGCTGTGGTTTACTGTAAACTTTCGGTATTACAAATTAAGTGTACATTTTAGACATCATATTCCAATTACCTGTAATTCTACAGTTACGGCTTTTACCAACCTTAACTCGAACACTATGTGTATGTACTTACTCGCCTGAGCTTTTCACTAGTCAGAGTACAGTAACATTGCACTGATGAGTCATTTAAACCTTTTGTGTACATCCAAAAACACCTGTTCATGTTTGTACCCTGCAGTTATACCTCCTTCAAACCTATAACTCCTTCAGATATATACGTGTTTGCGTTACCATGTTTCATTAATATATTTAGTATGCTAAACCGTGCTTCACTATATTGTATAATTCTTGCTTACATTATTTCAATACTATTAAGAATTTAATACTGTGCTTCCAACTGAGGTGTGGCTGTGTTTGTAGTGCTGAGTGGATATAGACCTCTGTACAGCTCTGCAGTGTTAACAGTTAAATACAAATAAAATAAAAATAAAAATTCACAATAAAAAATGTTTATTAATTAACTCAAATAATATACAATCACAACCAAATACAGCGCAGATAGGCCTGTAAATAAAAATACAAATAGAATAATAATAATTAACTCAAATAATAAAGAATGCAATAGTTTAATCAAACTGATGAAGAATATTGTACTACTAGGAAGGAAATTAAAAGACAAGACCAAAACTGTGGTCTTTTCTGGGATACTGCCGGCGCCTTGCAAAGGACCATATGGACAGCTGGAAATACAAAATCAAAATGCATGGCTGAAATCGTGGTGCACACAGGAAGGCTTCACCTTTCTTGAACATTGGAGCACTTTCTACAACAAGGACTATCTATACAGGTGGGACGGACTGCACTTAAACAGAAAGGGAACCAATCTACTCGGAGAAAGGATCCTTCAGGCGGTACAGAAGCATTTAAACTAGAAAGGAAGGGGGGAGAAAACAAAAAAACAGAAGGGAGACTACATCAAAACAAGAGCAACAACTCAGGTAAGACCACTATTAAATGTATTTATCTTAATGCTAGAAGTCTCAGAAACAAAATGTTAGAACTTGAAGCTACTGCACTAACAAGTAACTACGACGTGATAGGTGTTACAGAAACTTGGTTGTCCGAGAGTGATGGAGACGAATATAATATTAGTGGGTACACACTATATAGGAAAGACAGGCAGGACAGAAGAGGCGGAGGGGTAACGCTATACATAAGAAATAGCCTTGAAGCCCAGGTGTTAAATCAGGACAAAGAAAACAATGCAGAATCAATATGGGTCAGAATAATGGACACAAATTCAAAGGGCATAATAATAGGAGCATGCTATAGACCGTCAAATTCAGACGCTGAGCAAAATAATCTGTTATACAATGACATTCGAAATGCGTGTAGAAAAGGAGAAGCCATACTAATGGGGGATTTCAACTTCCCCTGTATAAAATGGGAAAACCCAATGGGGGGCACGACGGACGAAATTGAAATGGTGGAAATGACAAATGACTGCTTCCTAACGCAATTTGTCAAGGCACCGACTAGAGGGGAGGCATGCCTTGACTTAGTCTTTTCAAATAATGAAGACAGAATAACTAAAACAGAGGTCAGAGAGCCATTGGCAAACTCAGACCACAACATGGTCTCATTTGAAATATTTTTTAAAACCCCAAAAGTAATGACTAAAGCTAAGGTTTACAATTTTAGAAAAGCAAACTACAAAGGTATGAAACAGAGACTAACAGAAGTAGATTGGAGTAAAATAGAGAAAACATCCACAGAAAAAGGGTGGCTGTTTTTTAAAAATGTAGTACTAGAGGCACAAAACAATTACATCCCAAAAGTAGACAAATCTAAATCTAAAACAAAATGGCCAAAATGGTTTAATAGATCAATTAAAAAAAATATTCAGCGAAAAAAGGCACCTTACAGAGCGTTTAAAAGGGACCAAAAACAAAGCACACAGAAAGAGTACTTGGAACTGCAAACACAAGTCAAAAAGGAAGTTAGAAAGGCCAAGAGAGAGATAGAAATCAATATTGCTAAGGGGGCTAAAACCAATTCCAAAATGTTTTTCCAATATTATAACAGCAAGAGAACATTCAAAGAGGAGGTTAAATGTCTAAGAGACACAAATGGCAAAATCATAGATGAAGAAAAAAAAATAGCAAATATATTAAATGATTACTTTTCACAGGTTTTTACAAAGGAGGAAACGGACAACATGCCCCACATGTCGACCTGTTCCTATCCAGTTTTAAATAACTTTAGCATAACAGAGGCAGAAGTGTTAAAGGGACTAGGAGCTCTTAAAATAAACAAATCCCCTGGGCCGGATGAGATCCTCCCAATAGTACTCAAAGAAATGAAAGAAGTTATTTACAAACCGCTAACCAAGATCATGCAACAGTCTCTTGACACAGGGGTTGTACCAACAGACTGGAAAATAGCAAATGTAATACCAATCCACAAAAAGGGAGACAAAACCGAACCAGGTAACTACAGACCAATAAGCCTGACTTCTATTATATGTAAACTTATGGAAACTATAATAAGATCCAAAATGGAAAATTACTTATATGGTAACAATATCCTGGGAGACAGCCAGCATGGTTTTAGGAAAGGGAGATCATGTCTAACTAACCTGCTTGACTTTTTTGAGGATGCAACATTGAAAATGGATAACTGCAAAGCATACGACATGGTTTATTTAGATTTCCAGAAAGCTTTTGACAAAGTCCCGCATAAAAGATTAATTCTCAAACTGAACGCAGTAGGGATTCAAGGAAATGCATGCACATGGATTAGGGAGTGGTTAACAGGTAGAAAACAGAAAGTACTGATTAGAGGAGAAACCTCAAAATGGAGTGAGGTAACCAGTGGTGTACCACAGGGATCAATATTAGGTCCTCTGCTATTCCTAATCTACATTAATGATTCAGACTCTGATATAGTAAGCAAACTCGTTAAATTTGCAGACGACACAAAAATAGGAGGAGTGGCAGACACTGCTGAAGCAGCAAAGGTCATTCAAAATGATCTAGACAGCATTCAAAATTGGGCAGACACATGGCAAATGAAATTTAATAGAGAAAAGTGTAAAGTATTGCATGCGGGCAGTAAAAATGTGCATTATAAATATCATATGGGAGATAGTGAAATTGAAGAAGGGAACTATGAAAAAGACCTAGGAGTTTATGTTGACTCAGAAATGTCTTCATCTAGACAATGTGGGGAAGCTATAAAAAAGGCTAACAAGATGCTTGGATATATTGTGAGAAGTGTTGAATTTAAATCAAGGGAAGTAATGTTAAAACTCTACAATGCATTAGTAAGACCTCACCTAGAATATTGTGTTCAGTTCTGGTCACCTCGTTACAAAAAGGATATTGCTGCTCTAGAAAGAGTGCAAAGAAGAGCAACCAGAATTATCCCAGGTTTAAAAGGCATGTCGTATGCAGACAGGCTAAAAGAATTGAATCTATTCAGTCTTGAACAAAGAAGACTACGCGGCGATCTGATTCAAACATTCAAAATCCTAAAAGGTATAGACAGTGTCAACCCGGGGGACTTCTTTGACTTGAAAAAAGAAAAAAGGACCAGGGGTCATAAATGGAGATTAGATAAAGGGGCATTCAGAACAGAAAATAGGAGGCACTTTTTTACACAGAGAATTGTGAGGGTCTGGAACCAACTCCCCAGTAATGTTGTTGAAGCTGACACCCTGGGATCCTTCAAGAAGCTGCTTGATGAGATTCTGGGATCAATAAGCTACTAACAACCAAACGAGCAAGATGGGCTGAATGGCCTCCTCTCGTTTGTAAACTTTCTTATGTTCTTATGTTCTTATTAAGACATTACACTGAAACCTGCATCTCATAATCTTGTTTAATTTGACACTACAATCTGGCTGAATATTTATCACATTCTTCCAGAGTTTGGTCTTTTGTGTGTGCACTCTGCTTTATCAGTAACAATGCAAGCTTTCTGGTTTCTGTGAACTAGACAGACAGCCAGCCATTCACCTGCTGCTCCCTGCAGCAGCAAGGGGGTATGATAGGAACGCTGTATATACAGGGAGCTCTGCTTCAGGTCAGGGAAGAAAAACACAAATGGAAACTTAGGGAAGAGGAACAGGAGCTCTCCTTTTTCTCATTTGTTTACATTGATAAAAACCCTATAATGCACATTTTATCAATACAGGCTTGTGAGGTAACAACCTTAAATATGGGGAAAGACAGAAGGCTGCATATTCAATACAGTGCCTACAGCTCCCATCATGCCTCATCACCAGCAGTACCGGTGAGGGATGATGGGAGCTGTAGTCAAATGGAGTGAGCCATAATATTCAAGATCTATATAATGATCATTGTCTTCCATGTAAAAGTGTGTGGTATACCTGGGTAGAAGCACAGCAAAATATAAAGCATGTTTAAAGCACAGCACAATCATGGTAAAGCAAAGGTGAGCAGGTGAAACACAGATATGTATTGTAAAGTGTTGTAAAAACAATGGCTAACCAGCACAAGTCTGCTATAGCACAGGAAACTGCAAAATGACTTTTATAATGGGTAGCTGTGCAGTACAGGGATATAAAATGATAATACTAATCTGCTGAAGTAGTTGTTCAAGTGGGTTGCTCCATTGTAGCTCAGAGCAGAGCCCTCAGATACAGTTTAGACATGGTCAGCAGGACAGCAGGAATACTGTCTAGATCCACTGTGACTGTTAGTCATCCCTCTTTGAGCCAATAGAGGGAGACAAACTCAAAAGAAACAGACAAACCTTTTTTGAATATGGTTTTTATTTCAGAGGTTTTCATCCCTGACTTCAATAGGCAATTATGAAGACCTAAATGATGTGCAATCAGCGTGCATTGAATTCACATGGCTGCCATTCACAATCTTGTTTTCCACACCTGATGATCGTGTGTTATTTAGACAGTGGGAGTTGTCAAGTAGATCATTGTTTCGGCTGGTGCCTTCATCAGTGTGCTGATCCAGACTGTTTGTGGGGGTGTGCTTCTATCAGTTAGGTAGGGCTGGCCCCACCCTGTGAGGAATCAGGTTGAATCTCCCCATCATTATGATTAAGCCTTTGATTCCCAATCTTGTTGTTAAGATGTGGAGCTTTCTGCACTGATCGTGTCTTTCTGTCTGTCCCACTCTACATGGTGAACATGATAACTGTTCCTAGCCTCCCAGAGAACTTTCACATTATATTTGGGTAAATCCAATATTTATTTATTTTACAGGAGATCAGGGTTAGGGAGTCCCCTGGGTGCGTGTGTGCAGTGGTTTTAAATAAACACTGACCTTTCTGTTCATGTTGCAAAACTACTTGTAGGAGGCTGTGTGGTCCAGTGGTTAAAGAAAAGGGTTTGTAACCAGGAGGTCCCCGGTTGAAATCCCACCTCAGCCACTGACTCATTGTGTGACCGTGAGCAAGTCACTTAACCTCCTTGTGCTCTGTCTTTCGGGTGAGACATAATTGTAAGTGACTCTGCAGCTGATGCATAGTTCACACACCCTAGTCTCTGTAAGTCGCCTTGGATAAAGGCGTCTGCTAAATAAACAAATAATAATAATAATACCTGAGATCAGTTTTATATCTCAGCTGCTCTTTCATATTGTGAGATTCTTATTGTTTCTGAACAAACAATGCAATTCTGTTCTGAAGGCCAGACTTCATTCAGTACAAACCACCAGCAGCTCATTGTTATCTCTGCTTTTTCATAATGTGGAATCAAATGGTTAATATGGTAATGTTGGGGGATGACCTGCATGCTTGTCTATCTGAACTGAGTTTCTTCTATTCTTTCTAGTCTCTCTTTGTGCTTCACTAACCTTAGTTTCATTTTTTTCCTGATTATCCTCTTAGGCAATCAATGCCTTAGTTTCACAAATCCTTTTATATAGATTTTTGCATGAAGAATCAAACCAGATCGCATAGGAATTCTTCTTTGTTTCTAGTCGTGCACAGTCTTCACCAGCGGGGTCGTCTCTCTTATAGTTATCAGGCTCTTTACCACCATCATGTGTCCTTGTGCCCCAGAATCTGAAAGAGATGAGGAGCAATGCCAGTCAGTATCACAGCACTAACCTGGACATGCTCACTGTTTCACTGCAACACTTAATCAGCACTTAGTGAAAGTGATTTTTTCTTTTTTTAAACCATTTGACATTAAAGATACATCCCTAGCCTGTTATTGGCTTCTTAAACAAATATAAAAATACAGTTGAATCAAAAAGCTTGAGCTTTGTGAATAGGACCCAGTTTCACTGCAGCACTTAATCAATGCTGTTTGCTTTTTAAAAGTTCCCCACAGTAAACCTGCACTGTCATTTTGCAGTTTTCCCATGGTTATGCTATGCATTAACTATACTTTACCAAGGCTTGCCATGATTTTTAATATGCTTTACCATACCTCTGTGGTCTTTACAATGCCTACCTATGCTTTACCATGCTTTCACTGTGCTGTATTACACTTGCTATGGTACATCTTAGTGCTCTCATGTTAGGGGACACTAAGGAGGGCAGTTTGTTGTATTAAAGGAAGCACACTGTGTTAATATAATAGAATAATTATTTTGTCCAGTGCCTAAATGCAACAATAACACTAAGAACAACGAAACATAGTATAAACAACAAATGCACAGCATACTGTTAAAAATAAAACGTATTATAAAATAAAACATTGCACAGTGAAGCCTAACCATGATGAAATGCCTGTACATAGATATGCGTGTAGTTATTTTTTAAAAGCATAAACAGTATTAGCGTCCTTGATCACCTGCGGAAGTTTATTCCAAAGCCTAGACGCATAACAGCAAAAAGCCCCGTCACCCACAGAACGAAGCTTAGCCTCCGGAATCCTTGACAGGCCCTGATTCAAAGGTTACGAGTGGGAAGGTACCTTGTTAACAATTCAGAAATGTAATCTGGGGCCAAACCATTTAGAACCTTATAAGTTAGCAGTAACATTTTTAAATCAATCCTGCTCTTAACCGGCAGCCAATGCAGAGAGGCAAGAACTGGTGTAATATGAGCCCCCAATTTGGAGCCAGTTCAAATGTGAGCGGCAGAGTTCTGAATGTATTGCAGCCTACCAATAGCAGCCTTGGAAGCACCAGCAAGTAAAGCATTACAATAATTAAGCCTGGAAGAAACAGACGTGCACCAGCCTCTCTGCATGGGCATGGGGAAGATAGGGTGCAGACAGGCCTTGTTCCGGAAATGAAGAAAGGACACCGTCATGACATTGTGGATATGAGACTCAAAGCTTAAACTAGGGTCGAAAACCACACCCAGATTCCCAACTTCAGAACTAGATTTAACTTCCAGCCCATCAGTCACCATACTAAAACAATCAATGTTTCTCAATTGTGAGGGATAGCCAAGCAGCATTACTTCTGTTTTGTTGTCATTTAGTGGTTGTCTCCCCAGTAGCTTTATTGTCAGTTTCTTTAGAACAGTGGTTCTCAATCTGTGGTCCGCAGGCTCTATTCAGGTGGTCAGTGGAAAGGTTTCATAATTACGGAAAGGAAGCATCAGCACAGTTTTATAGATCCCCTTGCAAACCCCAAATTTGAAAGCTTAAAAACTCAGCTACAGAAGCAGGAAGAAAATGCATTCATGGAGAATATCTCCAAATTAAAAAACAAGGTCTAAACTCTCCATCATCTATAGTTTTGGAGTATCTAAAATGTCTTCATTACAAGGGAGTTTTCATGTATTGCACTCACGTGCACCCAACACAGCAGCTTGTAAAGTAAGGGATAACACACGACAGGGAGTGTGTTGTGTTGCATTAACATACTGCTGTATTTGGTTTGGAGGCATGAAGCGAAGCAACACAACACACAAGCTCTGGAGTGTTATCCCGCTTATAAACCAGATATAATAAATAAATAAAGTGTTTTTTATTGTTCAAAAATTTTTTATCATATATCCTTCTGCTTTGGAGACTTGAGGTTATATCTGTTGTAAACATTAAACTGGAGGTTTTCAATGTTTCCATTTATTGTAATTAATTCAAATGAATGAAGCCTCTGTACTGGTCTCAATCGCTCCGTAAACAGAGCTGACATAATCCATAATCATGGGGTTTCCATGGGGGGCAATTTACACGTGAAATGGCGATGCGCGTGCACGTTTGGGAGAATTACTTGTGTAAATCAGGTTTGTGGCCGGAAAAAAAATGGCCAAAGAGAGGGATAAGGTAAATCTCATTTACTTGTGTAAATGACGAAACACATGGGAAAATCCACAGCCAGTTTCGCATGGAATCCCGCATTTCACGTGTAAATGTTAATAAGCGTGTTTATCCTTAACCATAAATATTGGAAGGGAGCAGGTCAGTTGTTACAGTGGATTCCAAGACGACGGAAAGTAGTGGCTGATGGGTGGTTTTATGGTTAGCAGTGGTGTAGTTCACCTTAATGATAATGCGGGCGGCTTTTTTTGTTATTGTTTTTTTGCTGTGTCTGGACTGTCACGTTGTATATCTCTTGTGGGTTTACAGTTCTGTATAAAACCACTTACCATGAACTGTGTTATGCCCATGTTATAGTATTAAAACAGCTGTTTGAGAACACCCTTGCTGTAAAAACTACACTAAAGTTAAACACGATCAGCAAGTGAGCTGCTTAAATGTCTAACTGAATTAATTCCCATCCTTTTTTTGATCTCAGCTATGTCCAAAGACAATGCGCGTCTGCCCTCCATGTTAATAAATATAGTTGGTGAACTGGATGTCATGAGCCAGCTCGATTGCCCAAAACAGCGCAACAACATCCAACAAGTTGTTGATGCCCTCTCAGAACTGACCAAATAAAATTGCAAATGAGTGTATTGATTATGTTTTATTTGTTTTCATTATTAATATTTATCACAACAGCAAACCCAGCACAATTTAAAAGAAAGGAGAGAGTCTCTGACGGCACAGAGCCTTCTCAGATCGCTGCTGTCCAATTGAAACTGGTGGCTGAGGTAACCTTCCCAGTTGCCAAGTCCGCTTTATAATAAGCAGGATTGGGCTTGTTTTTTGAGAGTCGCGAGTTGGATTTTGCATACACACCCATACTCTAACATGGCTCTGCTTGTTTTGGGCTTGTTTTGAAAGGCAGTGCCGCTTTTTTTCTCATAAGACTTGGCAACACTGGTAACCTTCCCCCTGTTTGTCTCACACAGGCAGCAACTGATTCCTGAACACCTCATTTTGTTGTTGACAGAGTTTGTGCAATTTTGGGAATGAACTAATGCACTTCAGTCCATTTCATCAGTATCTGCCACCTCCCTTTCAAGTGCCCTCTACACGTATTTGCCCAAGCGTGGTGTTGAATGCTTCCTCAGCAGCTGTCAGCTGTCCGGACGGGTAGGGTTTCTACACCAGTGTAGTAAACGCAGCATCACCTGATCCCCTATATGCTGTACTTCCGAATGAAAAGGAAATTTATATATATATATATATATATATATATATATATATATATATATATATATATATATATATATATATATATACAGATGTGCTCAAATTTGTTGGTACCCTTACAGCTCATTGAAATAATGCTTCATTCCTCCTGAAAAGTGATTAAATTAAAAGCTATTTTATCATGTATACTTGATATACATTAGAATAAAGCAAAGAAGCTGTGAAAAGAGATGAATTATTGCTTATTCTACAAAGATATTCTAAAATGGCCTGGACACATTTGTTGGTACCCCTTAGAAAAGATAATAAATAATTGGATTATAGTGATATTTCAAACTAATTAGTTTCTTTAATTAGTATCACACATGTCTCCAATCTTGTAATCAGTCATTCAGCCTATTTAAATGGAGAAAAGTAGTCACTGTGCTGTTTGGTATCATTGTGTGCACCACACTGAACATGGACCAGAGAAAGCAAAGGAGAGAGTTGTCTGAGGAGATCAGAAAGAAAATAATAGACAAGCATGGTAAAGGTAAAGGCTACAAGACCATCTCCAAGCAGCTTGATGTTCCTGTGACAACAGTTGCAAATATTATTAAGAAGTCTAAGGTCCATGGAACTGTAGCCAACCTCCCTGGGCGCAGCCGCAAGATTGAAAATCGACCCCAGATTGATCAGAAGGATAGTGCGAATGGTAGAAAAAGAACCAAGGATAACTGCCAAAGAGATACAAGCTGAACTCCAAGGTGAAGGTACGTCAGTTTCTGATCGCACTATCCGTCGCTTTTTGAGCGAAAGTGGGCTCCATGGAAGAAGACCCAGGAGGACTCCACTTTTGAAAGAAAAACATAAAAAAGCCAGACTGGAATTTGCTAAAATGCATATTGACAAGCCACAATACTTCTGGGAGAATGTCCTTTGGATAGATGAGTCAAAACTGGAGCTTTTTGGCAAGTCACATCAGCTCTATGTTCACAGACGAAAAAATGAAGCTTTCAAAGAAAAGAACACCATACCTACAGTGAAACATGGAGGAGGCTCGGTTATGTTTTGGGGCTGCTTTGCTGCGCTTGGACAAGGGTGCCTTGAATCTGTGCAGGGCACAATGAAATCTCAAGACTATCAAGGCATTCTGGAGCAAAACGTACTGCCCAATGTCAGAAAACTCTGTCTCAGTCGCAGGTCATGGGCCCTCCAACAGGATAATGACCCAAAACACACAGCTAAAAGCACCCAAGAATGGATAAGAACAAAACATTGGACTATTCTGAAGTGGCCTTTTATGAGTCTTGATCTGAATCCTATCGAACATCTATGGAAAGAGCTGAAACTTGCAGTCTGGAGAAGGCACCCATCAAACCTGAGACAGCTGGAGCGGTTTTCTCAGGAAGAGTGGGCCAAACTACCTGTTAACAGGTGCAGAAGTCTCATTGAGAGCTACAGAAAACGTTTGATCGCAGTGATTGCCTCTAAAGGTTGTGCAACAAAATATTAGGTTAGCGGTCCCATCATTTTTGTCCATGCCATTTTCATTTGTTTTATTATTTACAATATTATGTTGAATAAAAAATCAAAAGCAAAGTTTGATTTCTATTAAATATGGAATAAATAATGGTGGATGCCAATTACTTTTGTCAGTTTCAAGTTATTTCAGAGAAAATTGTGCATTCTTCGTTTTTTGTGGAGGGGTACCAACAAATTTGAGCACGTCTGTGTATATATATATTATATATATATATATATATATATATATATATATATATAACGCCTCTGCCGGTTTTCAGCCATGGTGATCTGCAATACCTGCTGGTCAGTTTCATTTTATACCTCCGAGTTCATTCTTAATGAATGAGTTGAAAGATAAATTAGTTGAAACAGTATTCACTACTAATGACATGACACCCCACTAATGACATTTGAAAAACAATTTGGGCAAGAACAGTAAAACACATTTTTAACCAACCAGGCACAAGGTATTTTGATTTATTACAGCATCTTAGATTCACTCGTGTACCATTTCTCACAAAATTTCACTAGTAATCTTCAAAAACAGCATGAGTACTTTACGCATAGCTAATTTACATATCAACACCCACCTTTCCCCCTTCATTTGCATGACGTCGGGTGAAAAGCCCAGTTTACTCGAGTAAAATAAACTGAGCGAATGGAAACCCAAAAATGCATTTTACACGAGACATTTTTCTCCTGTAAATGTCTTCAGCTAAAAAAAAAAAAACTGCATGGAAACTCCACCAATGTTTGCCTTGTTAATGACGAAGCATTTAAAAATGGCAATCATGTATTTTTGTTGATAATGAAAAGATACAGAAAAGGAGGCAAAGACAAAGTTCATTATCCACACCGTACCACAGCTGACCTGGAGAAGCCAATACAGAAATACATTACTGGCCTTTTAAATGCTTGGTCACTAACAGCCTAAAATAACAAAAATGAGTACTCTTGACTAGTCGAATTACGCATTGAAGCATAAATTATCGTAACAGTTTAGATTTTCAAGACAAGCTGTTTTTAAGTCAATTTACCATTTCTTTATGTTTCTTCAAATCAATAAAAACACCAGCTGCCCAAGCATTTTTGTTTTCTTCGATTTCATTAAGTTGTTGACTTGTTAAATCTTTGTCTCCTTGCTTTGTATTTTTTCTTACAATTCTAGCCACTTGTCCACTGTCAAGCCTCCGAAAAGATCAAATTTGAGGAAAGGAAAGTTACTCCTTTTAAAAACTTTAAAAACACCTCTCACAACAATATGTATATTTATTGTGAGTTTAATATGCTGTGTGTTGATAATTTATTAATTGAACTGTGCTTTGGCAAAAATATGTTTGGCCATTGTACAGTATAACTGTACGATAATCAGCCAATCAGCGTGCAACATCCTAACATTCGTTTTATAAATAAAAATTATAGCCGGAGATTCGTAGCTCCAACTGTGCTGGTACCTCATGGGTGTACATTATTAATCCACACAAATCTGTTGTAAAACAATCAATTTTTTTGCCCCTCTCGGTAAATTCATGTTATGAAAAGTAAACTAAAACCATTCTTAAAACTTTAAAATAACTTCACACAGAAACAGGCCCACCCGTCGCATTGAAACAAATACAGCGAAGTCTACGGTTATTCTTAGTATTATAGTTTGTTGGTTGTTTTTATGTGCTTATTTTCAGTCAGCTGTACTGTTTATTGTGTGGTCTGCCAAGATAAATATATAAATTTATATTTATATATATATATATATATATATATATATATATATATATATATATATATATATATTCAGGTGGTCCTCGAACAAAAAAGTTTGAGAACCACTGCTTTAGAACATGGTTTATCCTATTAATCCTCAGCAGTGATTTCAGAATGAGGTTGAAGCTCTTACTTTGCTTGGACATTGCCAATGAGAGGAGTGCCGTCCACCCAGAGCCAGGTTCCTTCAGTAACAGCGTCAGTCAGGCCGATCCAGTAGGATTTATCTTCATACCTGTAAGCTCCTTGTGTGATGATCAAAGCCTTATCCGATAGGAATCTCTGAACAGAAAACAAACCTCTATCAGTTGAGCTGTGTCTGAGCCTGTAGTCTGCCATCTAGTGGCAAGTGTTTGAAAGTGAAAGCTCAGTTTTATTTGAACAATGTTTGCTTCTGGGTGAAATAACTATTCTGCACATTACTATCCTACATACTACTCCAGTGTTAGCTATCAGTGAAGAGAGCAACAGAAATGTGTATTGAAAATCTAACATTGTAAAGAAGATAGTCGTACCTGCTCTCCATCGCTCTCTATAATCACCAGGTGCCCCCCCAGTGATGTGCAGTTATGACGGCTGGAATTCCAGTTCATTCTATCAGTGGAGAAGTAGTAACACTTGCCATTGAACTGCTCCCAGTTCTGTGGACAGGCTTTACAGACTCGCTCTGCTCAATGAGAGAAGGAAGCAGTGATGATGTACAGGTTTGATCTAAATGAACGATTCATTATGGACTGAAGCATCTCGAGCTATAGACTTGAAGAAGGCCATTACTTATGTAACCCAGGTTATTTTGTGCTTGTGAGATGATCCCTAAGTAACCAGAGTTTTCATTGCAGTCCGTACTTTATTTATGGTCCCTTATAGAAAGAAACGTCTAGAACTTTTTTTCACTTCCCATTCCTTAGCGCGTGGTAAGCAGGAAAGACAAGAAGGCGGCCTAGAGATTAAAATAACAAGAAAAATATTAAGTAATTCTTCAAGATTATAGGAAATAGAGTACCAGAGAGATCGGGGATACTGAAACTGAGCCAAGTTCGAATGGTTTTTTGTCTGATAAAAAAGAAAATAGAGAATCCTGGTGAGTTATGTTTACCGCATGTGTTTTTTCTCTGTATGTAGTATCGCTAGCAACGAAAAGATTAAATATTAAAAACAGTCAGGATATTATAAAAGATATAAGTAAATGAAAAGAAACAAGGGAAAACTTGTATTATTTTTTTCTGAATTTTTTATTTAAGAATGTACGTAAAATGCACACAGTACCATGTAACTAGATACAGTAAAGTTTTTTGTAAAGAAAAAATAAAGGATATTGCAAACGATATTATTTGTGTATTGGTAGTTTTTTGCTGAGTGCAGATTGCTGTTATTTTTTGGTTCTTGCTTAAGATAAATAATAAAAATGCAGCGGAATGCATTTTTTATAATTTTGTCTTTTTGAGGATGTATACTACATATGTTTTATGCCTTCAGGAATATACATATATAAATGTATGTATATAATGAAAAAAATAAGATTTTAAAAAAAAAAGTTAACTTTTAAATAAGTTGCAGAAAGATTGTAGTTTTTTATCTTTTGTTCTGAATAATAGTAACAAAATGAATGTGATTTGTTTGATATGGATTGATGATGTATTAACCGGTTAAAGTGATCTGCATTAAATAAATTGTCCTGTACAATTTTGTACAGGCTGGTTTTTTGTTTTTGAGATTTAAGAAGATCCCAGAGGTTTGACTGCTACAACTTCGGCCAACTTCGACTGTCTTCAGTGTCATTCCTGCTTTATGAGCAAGGACAAACCTTGAAAACCAACACTGCTCCAACTTGGCGGGTGGTAGGAAAAGTTGAATAAAGTGCACAAAGACTATTTTTTTTTTTTTTTTTTATACTTTATTTTTATTTTATTGAGATCTCAATTCTACTGTTATTGTGCATTGTATTTTTTTTTGAAACTGTATTGAAATACAAAGAAAAGTTTTGGCCAACTGATCACATGAGTCCCGTTGTTCATTTGGATTGTTTTCTAACCATTCTATATATTATTTTTTTTCCTTGAGCATTGAACCCATAGGGTACAACTGGACTAGATAACCAGCCTCCTTTGAACCTAAGATTCAGATAAGGATTTGATACTTCTATTAGAACCGTTGCTTACCTTTAAAAGGTTAAGTACTGTGTTACACTTACAAAGACATGAATGGACCAGCCCACCAATCACACCCCTTGAAATAAGGACCCACTCACCCTTGGAAGAGTTGTCTGTGACTGGACAGTACTGGTCCAGTGCTGAGTATTTCTCTGAGATGTTGCTGTAGTTCTTCTCCAGTTCTGAATACCGATATTGGATTTGTTTTCTCTCCACGGTCAAGTTAGAAACTGCAATGGAGAGCGCTTTTGTTCAGACAGCTGCACACACAAGCTTACTGTGACACTGAGCAATAATTGACACAGGACGGTATTTAGTTAATGCTTAGGTATCTGTTTAATAAACCATTGCCCCAGCCTTCTTAGATACAGACTTCATATTTGCTGGTTCTGGGGTCTCTTTTGATTCGATAGTTTCTCAGAACCATTTTAGATGACAGTTAAAGAAACCAATCAGTCTTGAACAAACCTTTAATCCATCGAAACTGACTTGAAAAACATTCTTCAAACAACTCAGTTAAAGAGACACTTGATATTGTCAATATTTTCCTAATAAAGTATCTTCCAGGTTTAATATCCAGTTATACTTGTTCTGTATCATTTCTCTGTTGTTGTATCTAATTAGATCATTCATTGCCATGCTGTCAGGAAAATGCTTCTGAAAAGATTCTGCTGAATTCTTTTTTTTTTTTTTTTTTACTCCATTCCCCAAATCCTGAAACTTGTAATATAGGTCAACTTTTGCATTTCTGTGGAAGTCAAGCAGATTTTCATAAAGAAAATCCCACAGCCATGATTATTGTTTGAAGATTTCAATATTATAAAGCCTCTTGTATGTTATCACCACCTTAATATTACCATGTACTGTATGTACTGGCTGCTTTTCATTGTGTTCAGTGGCTACTGTCCTATAATAATCTAGTAGCTCTGAACAAAAAATAGTACAAAATAAAATGCTAACATGAAATCAATTACTTTAGATTTGACGTTAAATCAAGATTGAATAGAAACTGAATCAGCACTCACCAGTGGCAGAGATGTTGGTGAGGTTCTTTTCCAGTTCCGAATACTGGGATTGGAGTTCGAGGTTCTTGGTCCGGAAGTTAGAAACTGCAATGTGTAGCAGGTGGGACATTAGGACCATGGGGAGGTGGCTTAGCACCAGTCAACTATATTACTGATCAATTATTGCTTGATATATATGTATGAGAGGCATTAATAAACTTTTTCACAGTGTTTTGTAGCCAACTGGAGTTTGTTATGGAGCGCCATTTGTGCCAAAACTATCCAGTCGTTAGTTTGATAATTTGTCAATTTGTTTGTCAATTCGTGAATTGGTCAATTTATCCAGCAATTCTTCCATAAATTTGTCAATTCATACACTAATTCATAAACGTATTTGTTAATTAATCTAATAATTAATTAATTTGTCAATTCATTAATACGAAAGGCTGTATGGACCTGCAAATTTCCAATCAACCAGACAAACTTCTAAACAAACAGACAAACTCCCAACTGTCAATCTCGCACTGTGCTGAAAATACTACAACCTTTCTAGCCAATGGGAGCACACACTAATACTTTAACCAATGAAAATCCAGCCTCACTCAAAACTGCTTCAGCCAATAATATTTAGAAGGGCGTTTCAAAAGATATTCTCTTAACAAGATACTCGACTCCGCTGATTTTCAATAGAGACTTCCGTCTCACTCCGCTGAGCATTGTGGTATATAGAGAGTTAGGCAAAAAAAATAATCTATGGAGAGTTAATGCAGGCGTAAGAAATGTTGCTGGTTTTCACCATGTTAAAAAAAATGCTGGTAGTTTGTTTACTGTACTATATTGCTGTGTCTTGATAATATTTTATGTTATGTATTTCTAAAGTAACCGGTGTTACCAGACTGTTAAATGATTTAATCAATACGTTTCTTTAGAGCGATGTTTCTGTGCCAACGAACGGGACAGTACTCCGAAAATAGCATTTTTCATAATAACTACGTATTGTCATAATTTGCTAATGTTGCCGTTTTCTTCGAAAGGCCTTGGGCAAATTTGAAAACTACTTCAAAAGTTTTATGCATTTTTTTAACATGGCAAAAACCAGCAACATTTCGTACGCCTGCATTGACTCTCCATAGAATCTTTTTGCCTAACTCTCTATATACCACAATGCTTCGCGCAGTGAGACGCAAGTCTCTATTGAAAATCAGATTAAAATATTAGTGTGTGCTCCCATTGGCTAGAAAGGTTGCAGTGTTTTCAGCACAGTGCGAGATTGACAGTTGGAAGTTTGTCTGTTTGTTGGGAAGTTTGTCTGGTTGATTGGAAATTTGCATATCCGTACAGCCTTTCGTATTAATGAATTGACAAATTAATTCATTATTAGATGAATTAAGAAATACGTTTATGAATTGAGAAATTAATGGACGAATTGCTGGACAAATTGACCAATTCATGAATTGACAAACAAATTGACAAACTAACGGCTGGATAGTTTTGGCACAAATGGCACTCCACAGGTTTTAGTGCCAAAATTATTAAATAGACACACGTTAATAAGGGATATTATATATATATATATATATATATATATATATATATATATATATATATATATATATAGCAAGAGAGAGAGCACAAGTTATTTTAATTGGGGGTTTCAGTGCGAGTCCTCTCCATAGAACAAATGCCAGTTCACGGGGCGGAGCTATGCCACCTGATAGTGTTTATTGACAGAGTTAGTAAACATATACACATGGAGAGAGGGGCTCCGCCTCTTCCAGGCCCAACATTTACTTGATCGATAGACACGATAAACAGGAGGGGGGCCACCGTCTTTGAGGTGACCCGACATACGAGAGGGGCACCGTCTCTGAGGTTACCCGACGTACGAAGAGGCTCGCGAACCGGAAAGAAAACATGAATTAGTATTGATAACACAAAAGAGGTTCCGGCTCTTCCTGACCCAACATATACAGTAGGGGGGTTCCGTCGCTGAGGAGACCCGACAAACAGGAGGGGGGCCACCGTCTTTGAGGTGACCCGACATACCAAGAGGGGCACCGTCTCTGAGGTTACCCGACATACGAAGAGGCTCGCGAACCGGAAAGAAAACATAAAGTTAGTATTTGTTAAAACATATAATGCATGGTGTTCCGCCTCTTCAAAGCCCAACATAATAGAAGGGGGGTTCCGTCGCTGAGGAGACCCGACAAACAGGAGAGGGGCCACCGTCTTTGAGGAGACCTGACAAACACGAGGGATGCCACCGCTTGGGGACCCTCACATAAAGGCATCAGACCTGAAAGAAGAATCCCAAAAGAAACATACATGCAGATGGAAGGGTTTGGCCGGGGGTCCCCTCTGACTCATGGAGAACCCTCCTCTATGAGGTAAATGAAGCGGAGCTTAACAAAGGGTTGGAGAAAGTGGAATCACTAACCCCCCAAAAATGGACCCCCGGCTCCCCGCTGACGCAACATGAAGAAAAAGAGAGAACCGCCAATGCATAAGAAAGAAGAAAAAGAGAAAACATTTAGACGAAAGAAAACAAACACTTAACGTGACAAAGGGGTTAGTAGACTGTACCCTAATGACTATGTGAAGACCCTCTGCACAGTGGAAAGAAAAAGCCCCCCTTTCTTTAATTTTATTTCTTAGGGGGAAATCTTTGGTGGCTCAGGCAGAAAGGTCGTCCCCACTCCGGACATACTAGCAATGGACTGATGTGCGGAGGATATTTCAGATGATGAAGAACGAATATAACTTTCAATTGCTGATGAAGTCCAGCGCCCCATATTTTTAATTAAATGCTGGTTAATGTTGGCTTTTGCGGCTGAAGTGGCTGCCCCTATTCTAAAAGAATGAGGAGTGTAGAATTGCGAAGGAAGACCTGCTCTGGATACCACAGTGGAAAGGTGTGTTGAAAACCAATGCCTTGATACAATGGACCGGCTTGAATTGATAAACAAAGGGTCGGAGGATGAAATGGCTTTGCGTTCTGCAATGTACTTCAACATGGAAGTGAAGGGACACAGAGGAGAGTTGATCTTAGAAAGCTGAATACATTGTCCTTGCCGCAGTTGATCTGTTTTTGAAATGCGAAGAAATAAGATGAAATGAGAATCTGGGATGAGCTTGAGGTCACTGCAGCGGATACCTAGGGTAGGAAAGCTGGCAATAGAAGGAACTGTATATTCAGAACATCTCAAAAATCCAAAAAAATGCAGCTAGACATATGACTTCCATAGTTAAATCATCAAATGGAGAAAAACAGCCGTGGCGGAGAATTGAAATCAATTTACTGAGAATGTCTATAGAAATAGGCAGGCGAGCAGAAGAAGGAGCCGGAGAGCACTTGGAAATTCCTCGTAAAAGGAGACGAACCGCTGAAATTGATAATAGAGTTGGGGAATTGATGGACATCAAGCGAAATTGATGCTGAATTCCTGACAAATATAGTCTGATTGTAGCTGGTGCCAGATGTAGAGAGTCCTTTGCATGCACTATGAACGCCATGATCCAGTCCTGGTTGAATGGAGTAGGATTAATCCTGCTTTGTAAACAAAAAGTTACATAACATGCCCAACCTGTAGAGTACGAGGATCTGGTAGATGGGGCAAGTGCTGATGCCATGTAATCTTGAGCTGAATTAAGAAGTTTATTAATAGTTGGATTTAGTTGAAAATCAGCTGATTGAACTGTGGCGTTGCTGCTGGATATTGCAGAGCTGAGGGCAGCAAACTGTGGAATTTGGAAATCTGTAAACGGGAAAGAGCATCAGCTGCATTATTAAAAATGCCCGGTAGGTGGCGAGCTTGTATTAGGAAGTTATTAGAGACTGAAATCCATACTAGCCGCCGCAGCAATTGCATTATAAGAGCAGAGGAGGAACGTCCTTTATTTATAATATGCACTGTAGTTGAATTATCACAGTAAAACAGTATTGATTTCTTAGACCAGAGATGACCCCATAGCTGGGCAGCTGCTACTATTGGGTATATCTCTAGCAGAGCTGTGGATTTTAGATGAGGAGATATGTTCTCGATTTCCTCAGGCCATGTACTGCAAAACCATTGATTATTAAATAGACCTCCGAATCCCAGAGATGAGGCATCAGTAAATAAAGCCATATCGTGAGGAGCTGAAATGAAATCATCATAAAACATAGAGAGACCGTTCCAGTGCTGAATAAGCACAGACCACATTTTAATATCTTTCCTAGCTTATGAAGAGATATTTAAATAGGAGTCCAGATTTTTTGCTGTTGATGCCAGCGCTAGCAGCCGAGATATAAACGTCCTCCCTTGTGGAATGATACGTATTGCAAAATTAAAGTAACCCAGCAATGAAAGCAGTGCCCGTTTTTTAATTGTTTTACTGATCTGAAAATCCTGAATGAGCAAACGAATATGGTTAAGTTTAGACTCAGGCAGGCGGGCTTCAAACTTTTCTGTATCTAGAATGATTCCAAGGAATTCCAAAGAATGAAGGGGACCGATTGATTTTTCTTCTGAAAGCGGAACGCCAACTTCAGAAAATAAGCTTTTAAGATTGGAAATCGCTTCTGCTGGTGCATCTGAAGGAGGAGAAATTACTAAAAAATCGTCCAGCAAGTGGAGCAAGAACGGGACATGATAGACATTAAGAAGGATCCAGCATAATGCTTCCGACAGGGTATCAAATATCTTCGGGCTGCTACGGCAGCCGAAAGTCAATTGAGTGGCAAAATAAAACTTCCCTTCCCAGCATATACCAAACAGGTGACGGAGAGAAGGATGGATTGGCATTACTTTAAATGCGTCTGATATATCTGCTTTTGCTAACCAGGAACCACGACCTGCTAATTTAATTGAATGTATTGCGTCTGCAATAGTGATGTAATGCAGGGAAAATTGATCTTGGGGAATTAATGAGTTAATGCTGCTGGTGCTTGACCCCCGTGGTGCTGATAAATCAATAATGAGACGCTTTTTTCCTGACATTTTCCTCGTGGCAATGCCGATAGGATTAATTCTATATATTGGAAAAGGAGGAGCTAAAAATGGACCGACTATAAATCCTTTTTTAATTTCTTTTTCGATGAGAGACTGCACTGATTGTGGATCTTGAGTCGCGGAATAAAGATTTTTGCTTTGGAACGAGGAAGAAGGAATTTGAGTAAGACCGGTTGAAAAACCATTTTTTAATCCGTCGATCAGGTAATTAATTAAGTTACTGTCGGGATGATTCTGTAATTTACTTGATAACGCCAGGATGTTTATAGGAGTAAAGACGGTGAGCATCGGGGAAAGTCACTTGCGTTTTAAAGGGCAGATTGTATTAGCGTGAGCGTCACCGCAATTGCTGCACATGTGGATAAAATTGCATTGCCTATTCGAACAGAAGCCAGTATTGAAATTGTTGCAGATTTGTCTTCCTCCTGAAAATCTGATACTGCGCTCGTATTTGTCTTTCCTTGTAGATTGATCGAGGGGAGCTGAAGAATGTATAGGAATAGTTACTGAAGATCTGTATGAATTAGCGGCGAAACCGGGTGCTTTAAAAGTTGATGCAATTGCAGCTTTAGGGCAGAGGGCTGTTGAATGAGCTGTTGAAGCGCAGACCCCACATGCATTAGCCCTTAAACCACCAAAAATTCTATTAAATAGATCTGGATCAGGTTTTGCCCAATTGATGATGTGATTATCTGCTGCCAATATCGCTGCTGCTTTTGCAGAGAATGCTTTATGATACTCATAAAACATAGTCCCCCCGTATCTGACAGACAGCTCCACGATGTAATATTCGTAAGATTCCAATTCAGCTCTGCGGTTAGCATATACCGAGCATAACACATCTCTGAATATGGAGAAAGCAAGGACAAACTCCCCTAATGTAAGATTTTTAAGCAGTCTGGGATCTCTGGATTTTAGAGTTACCGCCAATTCTCCACAATCGACTACTCTATGGTCCAAGAATTCAGAAGTCGTCATTAATAGTGAAACAAGATTAATGTCCTTTCCTTCGAGAATGATACGTCTGATTTGTGGAGATATAGTGTGACGTCTCGCTGCAGTTGGAGAGGAGGATCCGTATGTAGATGCAGTAGCGAGGTTGTATATTGGAGGATCTGCTTCGCTGGCTGAAATTAGGGCTGGACCGAAAGAAGCTGTAGGCGGCGCTGCAGCATTTGATGCTGAAATTAATGGCTGCGCTGTAGATTGTTTTCCCTGTTCCATAACAGACACTCTTTTTTCTAGATCCGACAGTTGAGAACTGACCGAAGATAGAGTATCGGAAAAAGGCTGCATAAATGATTTTATCTCGTTGAATATTTGCGAATGTTGGATTTCAATGGCTGGCTGCTGGTTAGCGGTGCTAGTTGTGGGGGTGGTTAGATCCGGAATAGACTGCCTGCTGTCTGTTTTAGGACGCTGAATGGCTGGGCGCGGCTGATTATGTTTTTTCGGAGGAAAGACTGGTTCTGCTGAGACTGAATTGCAATAGAGAATGAAAAGAGACTCTCTATCACTCCCTGCCGGAATCGCATTACCATTTTTAAGGAGGGTTTTTATCAATTTATTCATGGGCCAGTACTTCCAAAACAATCGATCCGGAGGGGCGTCCTGAGGCCGAAGACGCTTGGATCGCCGCAGATTCGATGTTTGGGTGGCAGGAACGGTAGGCAGCATTTGTACTGGAACCTGGTCGAGAGCCTGATCAGGAGCCTGATCAGATGTAACTGAAATAGCAGAAGGCGAGAAAAAACGGAGACTGGATGGACCCTGGAGTGAAGCTGAAGGAGAATGATCTGTTAATGACAGAAAATCCTGGGAATCCTCAGAATCCGACGACAACTGCTGTAAGTACTCCATTATTGAGGTACGCAAATGTAGATAGGTCTTGATATCGCTTAGGTTTAAGCCAAAAAACGAAAAAACACAAGACAGCGAGGTAGAGGTGACTAATGTTTAAATAAGGTAGGTTTAATTGATGACAGCAGATGATAGGTTGTTGGTGCCTAGCTCCGCCCCCTGAACCCCACCTATAGGTTAACATTTAAGACAGTATTAAAAAGCAATAAGTTTTTATTACAGACAGAAAATTATAACTCTTATTGGGCAGTCCACAATAAAATACTTGAGGGTGTATAGAGATAGGCAAAACCAGTACAATTATCACTGTTTGCTTGAGTAATGAGTTTCCACTGCCTGTGCTCAACCCAAAACAAACAACAAGAAACAAAAACTCCAATAATAAATAAAACAAAAAGAAACACGGCTAATCCCGTGAGTTAATATTCAAACGAAAATTAAATAATAAACAAAACAATTCAAATAACAAACGTGCATTCACACTCACAATCAGTGCTGATTCAAATATAAATAAAAAATAAACAGCTGAAACTAAGCTACAACAGCTTTAGCAGCAATAATATAAGTTAACAGCAACAGTATACATTAGCAGCAATCTTAACTTACAATAACAGTTGCCGTGCAGAAGCAATCTCATACTATAGTAGCCATAAGACTAATAACCCGCCCCCTCAAGGATACCTCACTAACAAATATATCTAAAAACAACTCCCAAAAGTAATGCACATTTAAAACAAGAGTGCCGGCCGTGCACAAAATAAAATACATCCAACACACATACCGTACAGAGTTAAACCTGGCAGCACTAATCGAACGAAACTGAGAGCACAGACAGAGAGAGAAAATACTGAATGCAATCCGCAATGGACTTTTCCTAACCAAAAGTAAAATGTCCAAACAAGGGACAGGCTCACCACCTCTTCAACACGAACACTATCTTGTACAGGTGCCAGTAAACAAGGGACCGGCTCACCACCTCTTCAACACGAACACTATCTTGTACAGGTGCCAGGAAACAAGTTTTGCTTTCTTTAGAAATACACTAATCACTCTCGTCCGCTCTCAGCTTCCCACAACTAATAATAAATCACTCTAATATAATACATAACGCAGAATATAAAAACAAAAAATATAATTATAAATAAACACACGTGTTGCGTATGTATTGTAGCGATCTTGGTTAACTCATCACAGGGCGAGGCAATCCACACACAGGCGGAGGGCGGGCACGAACCTGGGCCCTCGCACTAAAGCATAGCGCCGATACCGCTGTATAAAACTTCGGGTTTATGGCTTCGTATATATATTATTATTTACTGAATTATTTAGAACAGGTGTTTGTGTTTTGGATTATTGCTGGTGTCGTATCAAATTCAGTTCCTCATGAAATACGGTTTCCCTTGTTTTCTTAATATAAGAGTTACATTAAGGGCAACGCAGTGTTCATATGTGCTGTTTATTTAGGAAATATATATATTACATTTCAATCTTTGTTTATTTAGGAAACGTAGATATTACATTTCAATCTGCGCATATCCGCGGAAGATTCAAAATCGGCGGTAACCCGCTTTGATTAAATGAGCAGGGCACCTGCTGTGACACGCAAAGAGTGTTTAGCACATGCGCACAACAAACAGGTGGCACTGAATTTCATGGGGAACTGAATTTGATACTGTTATTATTTATTTATTAGCCGACGCCCTTATCCAGGGCGGCTTACATTTGTTACAAGATATCACATTATTTTTACATACAATTACCCATTTATATAGTTGGGTTTTTACTGGAGCAATCTAGGTAAAGTACCTTGCTCAAAGGTACAGGAGCAGTGTCCCCCACCTGGGATTGAACCCACGACCCTCCGGTCAAGAGTCCAGAGCCCTAACCACTACTCCACACTGCTGCCCTCACCTCTACTCCACACTGCTACAACTGTAATGTGTTTTTTAAAATAATTCTCATTACCTTACCAAAGCTATTGGAATAAGGTTTTGTCTACTCTACAGTGGGTAGAGAAGTGAAGCTTTTTTTTCCTCCGGCTGCACTACCAATCTGTACAAATTGACACTTAAATTGAGTTTGTGTGCACGTTATAATTAATTTGGTAGTTCACGGTATTAGTTTACAGAATTGGAGTTTTTTTTTTTCGTTCACGTTTTTGTTGTGTTTGTTAAACTTTTTCTGTCTTTCAATAAATTTACCCGATCGGCGTTCGGTCTGAGGGGGTTCCCAGCTGAGCTCCGGTCTGCATTCTCGGCAGGATTGAATGAGCATATATACACTCTTGTTAGCTAGTAAAGAAGATTATGTCTGACATTTCATTCATTTTTGTTCGCTCGTTAAAAACGCAGTTTTTAACTGCGCTATGTTTCTGGTATATCCTTCTTTTATTTGAAGGGGATCTGAAGGTTTCATTCTTTTCAGCACGTAGCGAGGCTGCAAATGCAGAGTGCTTTTGTCAAACAGCTGCACACAAACCCTGCCGTCTCTATACACTTACTGTGACACAGATGAATAGGTGTGATACAGACTGCTTTAGAATGGCCAGTCTTTTTTCATTGTTTGTACACATTAGCACATTAACTTCAGCTGTACAGCAGGATATAGGCAAGTGTTACAGAGACATGAAGTAACTGAGCGGCTCAGAGTGAGAATTGTTCCCCTCACTGTGATCACAGTTGAAATCCGCTCTGCAGCTCTGAGCTGCTCAGGGGGAGCGGCTCTGAACATGCCCTTAAGTGGGTTCTTTCACAGAGCTGCTCTGAGCGGCTCACTTCCTCAACACACCCAGCAAGTCTGTGAATCCTTATCCACTGGAAGATCATTATTATTATTATTATTATTATTATTATTATTATTATTATTATTATTATTATTATTATTATTTATTTTTTTGTGAAATTAACTATACTTTTTCAAACATTGTGATGCGTTCAGTTTCAAACTCAATAGAAAACGTGTTACCTGTTTTAATGTGTTAAAGTTAAGCACAGTATCCATCGTAATTTATAGGGTTAATTTCCTTGGGTTCTCGAAGCGCGAAATGGGAGGTACCAATGGTAAAATATGGGGGAGTGTAAAGCTTTCTCTCCACTGTAAATGATTGTTGAAAAGTGATAAATAGATTTAAGCTTCATAAAAGTTTGAATTATTTGTTAATGTGTCCGTAAACACCTTCTGAATTTAAATTAACGTTGTTTAAAAATAACTTACATTAATCGCGCCCCAGCATTTTGTTAAGTAGTCCGGTTCCCAAACCAGTTTTCTCTCTGTTAGCGCCGAAACACTGATAGAGTCGGTGTTTATATTGTTCCGCTTCCTGTAATAGTGTTAAAAAAACTACGTAAAATGTGTATTTTCAAGAAATGTTGAAAGATAATGGGATTTGGCGGCAGAATATGTTGGGTAGGGCTGTATAGTGCTGTTTTTTTCTTTTTCTACAGAACTGTATGTAGACAGAAAAAAAGAAAAAATATTTCTTTTTCGGTTGGTTAAATTGTGCATGCTTTTTTTGAGTTTTAAATACGTTTTTGATATTGTTTTTCATTAGTATGTATGTTGCTAATGCTTATGTATAAATATGGGTATCTGGAAAGAAAAAAAGAAAACTAATACTTTTATTTTTTTTATTTCAAACTGCGATTAATGATAATGGGGTATACATGAGGTATTTCTTAGGTTTTATTTTTAACAGATCTTGTTTTTTTATTATTTTTATAAAAGCCGTGTGCAAGTGACATTCCTGGGGTTTCCATGCGAGTTTTTTTTTTTTAACTCGAGACATTTACAGGAGAAAAATGTCTCGTGTAAAATGCATTTTGGGGTTCCCTTTCAAGTCGAAAATAACCATCAAGGTATGGGACATTGCCGCCAGGCAGTAGCGATTGGCTGAGCTTTATAGCAAAGCTGCCGATAGGCCTCTGCGCTAGCTGCCACGTAAGCCCGCCCCCCTGGGAGCTTACTATACGCAACGCGCGGAGACTCTCTTCCTCTTTTGTCTTCAGCATTGGTAGCGGTAGGTCATTAGAGCTTGTCGACTGACTGTACTCATTAAGCTTAGGCTTGAGAAGCTGGTTTTTGCCCCTTCTCCGAGTTTATTTCAGTTGTACTCATTATTATTTTGTATTTTCGGTTTATATAATTGTGTATAATTTTATATTACATTATATGTTCCTTCACGCTTTGCTTCGGCATCGCGTTTTTGTTTATTCTCGTGGTCTTCGTCTTTCCTTATTACTATAATTATTTAATAATTGTTATTGTGTGTTTTGGGGTTTTTTGTAATGTATTATATATTTGTTATATATATATATATATATATATATATATATATATTTGTTTAGGACGCGCGTTGCGTTGGCCTTTGGCCACGCGTGCATTGCAGCCTCGGTCTTGCCTCTGACTAGACCGCGTGTGTGTTTAGCCTGCTCTGCAGCCTCTATATATTAATCCACTGCGGTGTGTTCCATCCCTACCGCGTGGTAGCTGTAGGGCCTGCCCTTACAGTCACTAAAAAAAAATTCCTTTTTTCACCATTAGGAAGATGACCACCAAACACATTGGCGACTCATGGCTTGAAAAACTGCTGTGGCACAGCCCCCCCCCCCCAAAAAAAACTGCTCAAACCCGATGCCCGATTTTAACCATTTTTATGTAACATTAAGCTAGCTTTCTAACATTACCAGATCTTTCATCACAAACAGTTCTACGCCAGATTGTCACAATCAAGAGAGCTGCAACAACTCTTTACAGACAAGGGTCTCTTATCGACAAACAGCTGCACCTGCACTAACCTGAGTGTCTGAAATGGAAGGATCGTCACACTCTTGTGCTGTTAATAACATTCTGAACTACAGAAGAGTCAGGTTCGGTTTCTGTTGATGTCTGGCGTTGGTGGTTTAGCATTTTTGTTGTAGAAAAACTCCAAACATAGCTGTCTTTGTCATTTTAACTGTTTTTAGCACATATTTTCGCTGACTGAAAAAGTCTCACACGAGGACAAATATAACGGTGAAAGGTCTTAGACACTCTTTGGTTATGTTATTAAGTTTTGAAAGTTTGAAATAAACTGCGCAATTACGTATTTTTAAATAATAAACCCTGTCAACAGTGGGGTAGCCAGGTTTTTTTTTTTGGAGAGGATGGAAATGGTAACTTTTTTAAGGTGAGTCACAGTGGTGCAATTGGCAACCTGATTCCTTATTAGTGCGTTGACGTTTTATTTTTGAAAAATAAAGAACAATCTTTTTTTTTTAACAGAAGATCCAATAACCAAATACACTGTTGTGCAAAAAAAAAAAGATTCAGTTTAGAACACTTCCGATTAAAAACAAAAAAGGAAATACAAAGCAAAGGACTTGAACTTTTAATATAATATATAATTTCATTCGTACTTATGGTTGTTCATTTTTGTTAACTAACATTAGGTGTTCAAAGCAAAGCAAACCATTTTATTTAATTTCACAAATCCTGACTAATTTAATTACCGTTTGACTGACGCAGGACTGCCGGTGGTACCTAATCTTCTGGAGGTTCAGGGGAGGAGGGACTTGTGCACACAGTTGCATTAACTACATTGTATACCTACAGCGCCTTTAAAACAAAAACAAACAAAAAAAAGTACGAACAGCTGATCCAAAAAGAAACTTGGGTTGATTGACAGCAAATCCAACCACACATTTTTTATGGTATCAACACTACACTGACATTCACTAGCCTATCAGGCTTTGTTGAGCTGACGGACACGCTGTAGCCTAAACAAATAATCAGAATGAAAACTAATAGGTAACCGAACTCAGGAATTGAAACAGTTTTGCCGTTTCTCTCTCAGCAGCGTCCAGAACTGTTTTCATTCTGATTTATTTCTTTAGTTATTCAATTAATAATAGGTTGTACATTTACCACGCCATCTCCAAGACCTGGATGGACTTTTTTACCGTCCCTTGATGAAGCTGGCTGCACAATCTGTGAAAAATGATAATCTTATTAAGTAGGCTGGCCACTGGAGAGGTCAGCTGGCAGTAAGATATGTCGAGAGGCGAGTGCATTCTACGTAAATACATAGGCTACTCATTACATAGGAGATGTCCTCTACCCCATCTATGTGTGTAGTAGTTAGGCTACATAGCATATACAGTCATAGCCTATATGTTGCATACATCTGTGTGTGGTGCAGCTTGCTTATGTATTCTCATTGGTTGACAGCAACGTGGTAAATAAAAAGTTCGCTCCGTAAGCGAAAAGAAAAATCTGCGCCGGCCGTGCCGCGTCCGCCCCGCATACACTATAATGGGAAGTGAAAAATATAAAAATAATGCAATTTCTTTATTTCTTACACATGTTTCAGTGTGAACGATCCTAACGCAGTGGCTAAGCCAGAAATCTGGGGGGGCACGTGACCAGGCGTGCCCCCCCTACGCGTCGCCACTGACCAAACACATACTCCCTTAAGCACCTTGGTAAATATTAATCAGCATCAGACACTGTACCAGCACTAGCGTCTCCGCTCTGCGGGTCAGCTGACGCTTAGGCGTCTCGTGCTAGCGTCTCAACGCTTGGTACTCGCACTCCGCGTGGTGTCAGCACTTGGTGCAGCGCTTCTACGCTTGGGACTCGATGCTCGGCGCTCGACGCACGCACCACCGACGCGTCGATGCTCGGTGCTCGACGCTTCGGCGTTCGATGCTCGGTGCTCGACGCACTTTCGGCGTTCGTTGAGCCACACTCGACGGAGATATCGGGCTTTCATCGCTGCGTGACCTGTCAGGCAAAGCTGCCTGCCAGCGATCCGCACGATGATTGTGTGACGTGTGGGGCCAGAGCACGCCGCATCCACGTTGGCGGATAGGGTTTTTTGTCATCTCTGCTGGCTTCCAGGCACGCACCCTCCGCCAAAGGGCAAAGAAAGCAGTGGGTGGGCACTCTCCTTCCTCGGGATCATCCCACACCATTTCTGCCCCGCCGTCGTCTACGGCGAAGCCGCTAGGGTGGCTACAGCTCTCCAGGAGCCCGTCCTCCCAGCTAACAGCTGGTCAGAGGTCCCCCACCAGACGCGCTCGGGAACGCAGCCCCTCCCCTCATAGGGTACGCCCCCGTCGGGAATCTAGGTTGCACTCTAGCAGTCCATCCTCATGTCCCTAGCAAATGTGGTGCCCCCAGTCCCAGAACAACCGACTGGGCCCATTGCTAGCCAGCCAGTGGCCCCTCCACAACCTGCACCGGTCGTCGCCCTTCCAGTGCAACCTCAAAGGGAGTGGGATATCGATGCAGTTTCCAGAGACGCATCTGACATCCTAGAAGGTAGCCTCCCAGCACTCTGAGCAGGACATCGAGCTCCAGGTGCTGGATACCGATGACCCGACGTGGTCTGTGGTGGAGAGAGCAACCCGCCACTTGGGTATCGAGTGGCCTATGGCGGAACTACCACGGCGATCCTTGTTTGAGTCGCCTTCAGCCCAGCCCCATCAGTCCAGGATGCTTCTGGCATTCCCAGACTTTATTAAGGAGGTGCAGTCCACCTGGGGGCTCCGGCCTCTAACCCTGCGACTTCTCGCAAGGCCTCAGCCTTTAACATGCAAGGGGCAAGTGAAGCTGGGTTGGCGTCCTTCCCACCGGTGGACGCTGCGTTCGCCGCGTTGGTGAAGACGCCAACATTATCGGGGCTGACAAAAGATCCTGCATGCACCAATAAGCAGTGCAGGACCACAGAGGTACACCTAAAGAAGGGGTACGCTGCGGCCACGGAGGCGGTCAAACTGTCAAATGTGGCCAGCTTGCTGACAGTCTACCAAGCGGCACTCATTAGAGACCTGCCTGAGTGCCCTTCTGCGGCCCTCAGAAGCGAGTGGGGGACGGTCAGTCAGCTGCTGGTGAAACTGGCCCAGCTCAACGCAGGAGCATCGCGTCTCTGGTGGTGGCCAGAAGGCATCTCTGGCTCTCGCAAGCGAGAGTGCAGGAACCTGACAAGGCCCCGTTGCTGGATGCCCCAATTACACCGGGACAGACATTTGGTCCGGCGGTGGAGGAGATGTTGCAGCAAATGGCAAAAATGTGGCCAAATAAGCCGTTCCAGCCGAAGCGGCCTCAGGAACAGCAGCAGGCGCAACCACAGGGTAGTAAGACCTCCCCTTCAGGTCCATCAGCGCGCGGCCAACCCTCGTTTGTAAGACCGCAGCACGGAGGGTGGCGCCCGAGAGGTGGCAGGCCACGCCCTTGTGGCTCTGGCCAGGCCCCTCGCGAACAAGCGCAGCCAAAACAGCCCTGAAAACTCCAGGCAGCTGTTAACCCACCCCTACACAGTCCCACAGCTCCAGTTCTGGCAACAATGCACCAACGACATCTGGGTGCGCAAAACTATATTCACCGGGTACACCCTTCAGTTCCAGTTAAAACATCCCCCCTTCCGGGGAGTGGTGGTAACTGCAGTGAAGGACTCGGTTCAGTCCTCAGCTCTGATTGTGGAAATACAGGTATTGCTCAGGAAGCGTGCCATTCAACAAGTACACCCTGCTCTGATCGACTAAGGGTTCTATTCCAAATACTTCCTGGTGCCCAAAAAGGACGGCGGGCTCCGCCCTATTTTAGATCTGCGAGTACTGAACAAATACCTGCCTGTGTTATCGTTCAGGATGCATACGCACATGCACATCATCCAGTCAGTCCGACACGGCGACTGGTTCACCACCGTGGACCTGACAGATGTGTACTTTCACGTTCCCATCTGCCCGGGTCACAGGAAGTATCTGTCTTTCGCATTTCAGAGCAGGGTATACGAGTTTTGTGTCCTTCCATTCGGCCTGTCACTAGCTCCTCGAACCTCTTCGAAATGTATGGATGCCATTCTAGCTTCCTTGAGGGCTCAAGGCGTCCGACTGCTGAACTATCTGGACGACTGGCTCGTCTGCGCGCAGTCGAAGGAGCAGTTGGCACAGCACACAGTGATGGTTACAGACCATCTTCAGCAGCTAGGTCTGAAGGTCAATTCAGAAAAGAGCCGCCTCGTGCCGAGCCAACAGACCGAATTCTTGGGTCTGCATCTGAACTCAGTGTCCATGGAAGCGACCCTGTCGACAGAAAGAGTTGCCTCGATGGAGTGGTGTCTCTCCCTATTCAGGTTGAGAGAAACAGTCAGCATGGAGCTGTGTCAGCGCATGCTGGGGTTGATGGCTGCCGCCTCGCAAGCCCTTCCCTTGGGCTTATTACACCAGAGACCTCTGCAGGCCTGGTTCAAAGCCTTCGCGTTGCATCCGCAGAGAGACAAACACCGCAGGTTGACAGGATCCCGAACATGCTGGGAAGCGCTGCGCTGGTGGAAAGTTCCGTTGAACATCCGCCAGAGCAAACGCTTGGGTCCCATCTTCTGAAGGGAGGTTATCACGACTGACGCTTCCAACCAAGGTTGGGGAGCAGTCTGGAATGGCTCAGGGACCCGCGGAGTGTGGTCAGGACCCTGGAGGTCAGCCCACATCAATGCTCTGGAACTCAGGGCGGTGGACCTCGCCCTTCGGCACTTCTTGCCAGTGCTTCTAGGCAAGCACGTGTTAGTGCGGTCAGACAACACCACGGTTGTGGCGTATATCAACCGCCAGGGCGGCCTACGGTCCCCTCGCCTTCACCGGATGGTAACATTGATGTTGCTATGGGTACAACCGCGTTTGACCTCTCTGCGTGCGGTTCACCTACCGGGCAGAGTCAATTATGCAGCGGATCTCCTATCCAGAGGAGGTCCTCTTGCGGGGGAATGGCGTCTCCACCCTCAGGTGGTAGAGCGCATTTGGGAATGGTTCGGCATAGCGCAAGTAGATATCTTTGCTTCGCGAGAAACCACGCACTGTCCCCTGTGGTTCTCGGTGAAGGATCTCGACAGCCCCCTAGGAGTCGATGCACTGGCTCACGAATGGCCGCCAGGGCTCCTATATGCGTTTCCGCCGATTCCGATGCTCCCCGCCTTCTTAGAGAAGGTCAGGGTAGAGCAAGCGACAGTGATCCTGATTGCTCCTGATTGCATCAATGTGTAACCCGATTAAACAATAATAATAATAATAATAATAGCGCCGGGATACACAACAATGTGTAACCCGACAAAACAAAGGGAAAAAGGGTTGCAGTCCCAAATGAAACGAAGAACCAAAAACAAATAGCTTCAACAAAAACACAGTCTGTCCTTCCTCAATCCCAACGAGGTGAACCACCGTAAACAGTCCAGCACTTCCGGGTCCGCGCTCCTCCGACGTAATCCCGGAGCGTCCCGTCAGTGCTCTATGGACAGACAAAAGGTGCAGGGGTTAGCAGGTATATCCACACACACACTCAAAGAACTCCGTATTGTGTTTCGTCTCTCCTCCCCTGCTCGTATTTCTTGCAGTCAAAAATGCGCTCTCTCTCTCTCACACACAATACCTTGTCAGAAGGAACAGAACCCTGGGCCACACCCCCTTTTGTACACTCCATCCCGTCCCCATTGGTCAGCGAGGGCAACCACCGTCAGTCAATACCTGATTGCCACAGCGCTTCCAATTTCTTACAGTCAAAAATGCTCTTTCTCTCACACACGGTACCTTGTCAGAAGGGACAGAACCCTGGGCCACGCCCCCTTTTGTACGTTATATCCCTTCCCCTTTGGTCAGCGAGGACAACCACTGTCAGTCAATACCTGATTGCCACAGCGCTTCCAATTTCTTAGTCAAAAATGCTCTCTCTCTCACACACGGTACCTTGTCAGAAGGAACAGAACCCTGGGCCACGCCCCCTTTTGTACGTTATATCCCTTCCCCATTGGTCAGCGAGGGCAACCACCGTCAGTCAATACCTGATTGCCACAGCGCTTCCAATTTCTTAGTCAAAAATGCTCTTTCTCTCACACACGGTACCTTGTCAGAAGGAACAGAACCCTGGGCCACGCCTCCTTTTGTACGTTATATCCCTTCCCCATTGGTCAGCGAGGGCAACCACCGTCAGTCAATACCTGATTGCCACAGCGCTTCCAATTTCTTACAGTAAAAAATGCTCTCTCTCTCACACACGGTACCTTGTCAGAAGGAACAGAAACCTGGGCCACGCCCCCTTTTGTACGTTCCATCCCGTCCCCATTGGTCAGCGAGGGCAACCACCGTCAGTCAATACCTGATTGCCACAGCGCTTCCCGTCGGGGTCGATGACGTTGCATACCGTGGTTCCGCCCCCTTTCCAGGTGGCCGACTTCCACCTTCCCTGGGGATGTCTGCTCCTCCTCCCTAGCGCCCTCACCGGTCGGTAGGGAGATCTAAAACAAGAGTTCATTCTCTCTTTGTCACAGGGGGCCTCGGAGAATATGGTTTCCGAGCCTGGTGCAGTAGCTGCACGGTCACCCGAGGGAGCTTCCCCTGCGAGCGAACCTATTGTCCCAGGCCCAAGGAGGGCTTTGGCACCCGAACCCCAAGCTCATGCAGCTATTGGCTTGGCCCCTGAACGGGAACGTCTGTCAGCCTTAGGGCTCTCGACGGCGGTGATTTCGACCATTCAGAGTGCTAGATCGCCCTTTACTAGGTCGCAGTACACGTACAAGTGGCAGTTGTTGATTGGTGTCTGGCGGAGGGCCATGACCCAATATCCTGCCCTATGGCAGTGATATAACAGTTTCTACAGAAACTGTTAGATGAAGGGAAATCTCCCTCTACGCTTAAAGTGTATTTAGCCACCATGTATGCATTGACGGTTTACCACCAGGTTGCCATTTTCTGGCATCGCAGTTCCCGAAAGGCGAACTGCGATGCCAAGGACGACCAGTTTACCATCATGGAGCCTTGACGTGGTGTTAGAAGCCCTTACCAAGGCATCGTTCGAGCCTCTCCACAGCGTGGATATGAAGCTTGTGTCTATAAAAACTGCGTTTTTGCTGTCAGTGTTATCAGCCAAACGCGTGAGCGAGTTACATGCACCGTCAGTGCATTCATCATGTACTTGTTTCGCAGGAGACGGTTCTAAGGTCTCCATGCGCCCAAATCCAGCCTTTTTACCCAAGGTCATATCCCCGTTTCATATGAACCAACCAGTCGAGTTGATGGCATTCCATCCTCCTCCTTTTTCTTCCCCAGAGGAAGAACGGTTACACATGCTGTGCCCCGTGCGGGCATTGAGGTGTTATATTGACCGTACAACGACTGTGAGGCAAACAGAACAATTGTTCATATGCCATGGTTCTAGGACTTTGGGTCAGCCGTTGTCTAAATGCCTTTCCCAATGGATAGTGGATGCTATTAAATTAGCTTATGAATCTGCAGGCCTTCCGCCACCAGGGCAGTTGAAGGCGTATTCCACTAGGGGTATGGCAACATCCTGGGCCCTCTTTAGAGTGGTGCCGGTGTCTGACATTTGCGCGGCAGCCAGTTGGGCTACACCGCATACTTTCAGGAGGTTTTACCGGTTGAACGTACTGGATTCCACTGCTCCACTATTTGGAGCATCTGTGCTACACTCTATGATGCCTCAGGATACGGACATATAGAGTGGTTGACAATACGGTGTTCACTATTCCATCTTAGGACAGGTGTCATTACGAGCATAGACGCTGAGGCGCAGCTCCGCATATGCGTAGATGTATTGCCTACGCAGTTGTGTTATGACGTAAGTCTGTCCTACTGCCGAGAATCCTCCCTCGCGACGGCTTGGGTACACTGTTCCCATACCTTGATGGTTATTTTCGACTTGAAAGGGAATGATAGGTTGCAGATGCAACCCCGGTTCCCTGAAAGAGAAAATAACCATCAAGCCACGAGGTCGCTCCGGAAGCCTTCACGGCCTGAAGAGCAAAAGAGGAAGAGAGTCTCTGCGCGCTGCGTGTAGTAAGCTCCCAGGGGGGCGGGCTTACGTGGCAGCTTGCGCAGAGGCCTATTGGCAGCTTTGCTATAAAGCTCAACCAATCGCTACTGCCTGACGGCAATATCCCATACCTTGATGGTTATTTTCTCTTTCAGGGAACGGGGGTTGCATCCGCAACCTATCGTTTTCATTCGCTCAGTTTATTTTACTCGAGTAAACCGGGCTTTTCACCCGACGTCATGCAAATGAATGGGAAAGGTGGGGGTTGATATGTTAATTAGGTATGCGTAAAGTACTCATGCTGTTTTTGAAGATTACTAGTGAACTTTTGTGAAAATGTGCCTTCCACGCACAGAGAACTGGTACATGAGTGATTCTAAGCTGCTGTAATAAAAAAAAATACCTCATGCTTGGCTGGTTAATAATATATTTTACTACTCTTGCTACTCTTTTACTACTCCAAATTGTTTTTCAAATGCCATTAGTAGTGAATACTGTTTCAACTAATGTATCTTACAACTAATTAATTAAAAATGAACTCGGAGGTATAAAATAAAACTGACCAACAGGTATTGCAGATCACCATGGCTGAAAACCGGTGCAGACATTCTATATATATATAAAACTGTTTACATTTTTTTTAAACAGCTGAAGAAGCGCTGTTGCCCAAAACGTCCTGAAAAAAAAAGATTTTTTAAACTTTTTGTGTACATTTTTTAAAAAAACTTTTCTTTCATATGCCTTCAATTTTGTACACTGCAGTTATATATACTGAACCAGATTGACATCCCATCTTGTGCAGATAACGACTCTGCAGCAACATCCTGTAAAGTGTTTCAGCCAATCAGAATGCTGCATTTTTGTTCTTTCCTAAGTTAGAAAGCCGCAATCAAATTGCATCGCTGTTTCCCTTTCTAAAAATGAATAAACACAGTACGCTGCCATCAAGACAGAACAACAACTACACTGACAGCCAAATAGTCCACAACAACAATAAAAGCTACAAATACAAGCTAAAATACAGACTTAAACTAGGGGGAAAAGTGTGTATATATATATATATATATATATATATATATATATATATATTCCCTGTGACATTCTTGATCATCAGAAGAAAGATTTTCGCTCTTTTTCAAAGCTTCAATCAAACTTACCTGCTTCCATTTGCTCATTACTACCAATAAATAAACCGTACAATCCTATAAACTTAATGTCTGTTTTGCTTCAACGAATCGCACAGGATTATATGCGAGTCCAATGAATTTTTGCCGACCTAAAAAATGCCCCCTTTCACTGCTGCATTGCTTTAATCCCTGACCATATCAGATGTTTTGACATTGAGTCTTGTAGTTGTGTAACAGTGAGGCTGTATTCTATGATTCTCCCAATAAAGTTCCATTACAGCTGGTGTCCAGTAGAAATGAACATTATCTCTGTCACATTGTTTTTAACCTCTGGACGTGATGCACTGAATCAATGAATAAGACAGGTCTTTCACATTCCTGTATTACTACTTCATGTTCACAACCCATTCAGTCTGATATGACAAACCCCTTCGATTATGGGACCGGGGAGGCTTTGTTCTTGTTTATAATCTCTAGTTTCCTCTTGATTTTGAATTCCGTAATGACTCCAGAGCTACTTCACAACTGAACCCTGCAACACAAAAAGCATTGCGGACAATTTGAAAAATAATATTCAATGAGTTTTGAAACCCAGGACTGGCTGCAGGGCTGCAGTGAGTTTCTAACCCTGTTACTGAATCTGTCAAAACAACTCTGCCTTTGAACTGTGCACACTGCTGTATTATGGATAATGTGTACACAGTGTGTTGTGTGCAATACTCACTGTAGACTGTGAGGAATATAATGGAAGCCACTGAGAGAGCGCACAGCCCTGCCAGGAACAATGCAGCCCATCTGTATGGAGGAGCTTTACCAGCAGTGGGGTCTGAGGAGAGAGAGAGAGAGAGAGAGCACAAGTTTGAGATTTTCACACACAGTGTCTCTAGACACACATCACAGAACTGTTGTAGTTAAGTCTCTGTTGGGTTCAAGTCTGTCAGCAACATGCATTCCCCAAATACAAAATCTGAGCTACCAGAATCATGACATTCATACATGTGGGAGACAAACCGAGCAAATATCAAGCAGTTCTCTTGCTTTAACTCTTCAGTGATCTCACCCGCTGTGCTGCTGGAGGCTGCTTGCTGTTGATGGAGACTCGGAGCTTCTCCAAACTTCACTGCAGCGTAGGTGACATCATCTTCCTTTCCTGTATGTGATGATGAAGGAGAATTGAAGATTTCACCAGCACAGACTGCATGAGTCTGATTTTCAGGATCCCCTCACCCCCAACAAATAACCTTCAGTCAGCTGCCTAAATAAAGCACACCCCAGTGATGTGAATACCCAGCACACAGTACAGGTTGAAATGCTCAACTCTGACTGGTTGCGTTGATTTCAAGATTAAAATCATGAAAAAGATTCAACATGACCCACATTCAACATATTGACATAAGTACAGGTGGACGAACAGTGAAAATGTGTGACATTATAGGATCAAATGTAAAGACAGGCAGCAAACTCCTTACATCCCCACATTCTGATCATAACAACTTGCAACACAATTGACTCTCCAGGCAAAAACTGGTTCTCCACCACTATATCCCTGATGACTCCTCAGTGATTTCACATGTAGCTGTATGTGCTTTAAATGCAGAGCTGTGAGCAATTCAGCCTGATTGCAAACATCACACAAAGGTACCGGAGGGGTTACAATGGCACATGCATCTGTATGTGCTTTAAATGCAGAGCTGCGGTGGCTTTGCTGTTTGAACTCCTCAGAGATCTCACCCGCTGTGCTGCTGGAGGCTGCTTGCTGTTCCTGGCGACTCGGAGCTTCTCCAAACTTCACTGTAGCATAGGTGACATCATCTTCCTTTCCTGTTTGTGATGATGAAGGAGAATTGAAGATTTCACCAGCACAGCAGACTCTGTGAGTGACATTTTCCTGATAGTAAAGTTAATAGCAGTGCTTCAGCACTGGACGATCTTTTCAAATTTCAGAATTCCCCTGTGGGAGGGGGAGAGATTTTTTTATTTATTTATTTATTCTAAATTTGAAGAACATAAACTTAAATGTGCCAGGGATCTCTCCAAAGGTGTTGAAATCTATGTAAGATTTACAAGTACTTCCTTAACTGTATGTCTAACACAAATTAGAAGACATATCTCGTAATGTCTTCTAAAAAAAAAAAAAAAAAAACACATGAAACATTCTGAACAGTTTCTTGCTGATAAAATAAACAAGCTTTAAAAGATAAAAGATACAAGAAAAGGGAAGATGGAAAAGAGAAGTCTTGTGTTGTTCTTGCAAAGTGAAGGCAGCTCAGCAGCTTGTGACACTCAGCCTTACTCTTTCTTGTGGTCAAGCGGACTGTTCAAGTTTGAGGAAGTTAGTCAAGAGGTGCAATGTGCACATATACAATCAGTATGATAGTATTGCACCAATGACAGCCTTGCCCCACTGTAGCTGCCCTGTGCTTGGGTTGCCAATGCCCCTTGGTACAATACAAACCATTGCATTGCCCTTATAGTGCTACTCTCTGTCTTTCTGTCTGCTATGCCATTGAAGGTCAGTTGTGAAGTTAGCATACTTTAGTACCATTCTCCCATTGTCTCTCAGTACAGAACCATTGCATTACCATTGTACTACAGTGCTACTGTTTGCCTGTCTGTTTGTTTTGGTAATTCAAGGCAGCATGTAGACCTCAGTCTCTTTGCATCTTTTACTGCAAACTGTGTTTTCACACTTTCAGTGCTCTGCAGGGAAGGTTAGTACACATAGCAACAATTTAACATTATTCTCGTTTTTATGATGTTTACATTTATTTATTTGAGTCCTGGCCCAAAAGTCTCCACTTGACTGAGTCAGTCTTTATGATCAAATAAATGACATGATTAGTTTAGTTTTCAATAACTGGAGCCCTTCTTCTGATGCGTGAGAGGAACACGTTGTCTCAGGTGACGCTGAACTAGTTATTCCATGTAGTAAAACATTGGACTCCTTTGCATGGAGGATCTCAGTAAGCTACAGTGCTCGGTTCATCAACTGATTCAGATTCAGTTATGTTAAGTCTGCCAACTGATGATGTAGGGCAAGGCAACAACTGAGTGCCCAAAAATATAAATCACAGTGAGTTTTGACCTCCTTTAGTATTCTGGATGGAGGGCATACCTTGCAAAATGACCCTGTGTGAACAAAAGGAAATATATAGAAATAATATGTACAGCTAAACGTGTCCAACTATCTTATAGGAATGAAGTCAGACCATGGAAATCCACACCAGTGATGGAGAAACTTTGGATGAAGGGTGAGGTGATATTTGTGGAACCAACTAGAGCTGAACCTGGCACAGAAGTTGAATCCTGCTGGGAACGTCGGGATATGCTGGATATGAACTAGGCGATTTCAAATATGTTTTATATTTCCAAAAACAAGATAAGAAAGGGATTCTTTGCAACATATAAATCAACATTAAAACTTAGCAGCCGAGGTCTTAAGAAGAAACTTGCTTTGGCTGGATTTTATATGAACAAAGGACAGGGTCATGCCTAGTTCAGTCATTATAAAATATATACAAGTTGAATGCATTTATACTGGCCTGTATTTGGATTTAAATCTTAGAAGGAATCACCAAAGAAATAAAGTGATATTATAAATTCTAGGACCAATAAACTGAAGTAAATTAATTAATTAAATTAATTTAATTAATTCAAAGTTTATCTTATAATGCCACATTTATAGTTTTAAAAAGGTTCAGTGCTAATTAACACTGTTTATAGTTTATAATGGTCAAAAATAGAAATTAGACACAAAGGTATTACAAATTTATAAAATAAATGATTAACCCTTTGCGGTCCATTGTTGGACCTGGTCCGACATTGCAATTATTCCTATCAGGTCCATTGTCAGAGTCTGTCCGACATCATTATAGAAACGCAAAAAACAGGTTTTAGTCTTTTTATTCTCCGGAAAAAGTCGAGAAAACCATTCAATGACCAAGTGGGAACGACAGGAGCCGAGACAAGTCGAAAAAAAAAAAAAAAAAAAATAGGCGTATCTCATGAATAGTCATACATGGCCCTGGTATCAGATAACGGGGCGGTCGTAAGTAAACAAGCTGGCTGATAGTAAGTCAGTGCACAGAGAACACGGACATTTGCAGAGCTTTTTTGAGATGTTATAGTAATAAAATAATGACTTGGATCGCATTATTGAGGAGTTTGGTGATAAAATGAGTGATAAGGAGATGATTGATCGGTACGTACGACTATTATTATTATTATTATGTATTTCTTACATAGGTGAAAGCTATAGCAAACGAAAGGGTGGGGCGGGGCTGGAGATGCCTAGTGAGTGCTTTGTTGATATGCAGGGCCATTTAAACCCGTTTGACTGTGAAAAAAAATACTTTTAAACAGCGCGTCTAAAATTAACTGCGCGTGTGAAAATAAATTAGACCTGGCGTGCCTGATAAATAATTGTAATGGAAATTATTACCACTTAAACTTATTGGAACTAATTGATTTGAATGTTGTGTAAGGCAATCTTTTGTCAAATACTCTGTTAGACAATGGTATATGGAATCAAAACTGACTCATTAAAAACATGATGAAACACAGTATGAGGTTAAAAGAAACACATACCTTTAATTTAGCAAAATATAATCAATTAGAAGATGATGTCACATATTAAGAACATCTCTCATATATAACACATATAAAAAGAATAATGTTTGCATGCACAAATAACAGTAGTGTTTTTATATTATATTATAAACCAATATCCTGGGACTTTTCAGATAAAGGAGGGGCTCGGAGGAAAGCAAGGAATGAGATCATAGGTTTGGAGTTGGACAAATGTGAAGTCTTGAATTTATTGGTACATGACTCCCATTAATTCTGAAAAGTTGGTCTGGATCTTTTGAAAACTATTATTTGTAAAAGGGATAAGAGCTGCCTCAACAGATTAATGACTGGATTTAATTGAGGCATCCCATGTATTCCAATGAGACAAAAAACCTATATAACTCCTAAGTAATTACAATGGAGTACCACACTCACACCAGGCAGGGTGAGGTGGTCCATTTTCTGCAGACCTACACAATTGAGCTGATTGAACTCAGTTTCATTTGCCTGGTGAAGACAGTCATATTCCTTTATGATTTATATTAAAGGGTAAGCATTAATCAATTTTTATTTTATCTCACATGTATTGCATGTATTGCTATAAGAGACTCACGCTATGTTTAGAAAATAGGAGAACATTTGTTGAATGTGCTGAAATAGGCTACTGGGTGTTTTTAGTGTCGTGGTCGTGGCCGGCCTGCAGGCTGCACGAATACATAAAGATGTATTAAAGTGTTAATGTTGATATCTGTTAAGACACTGGACTGCCCAGAACGTCTGTCAGCTGGGGATACGACGTAGCCTGTAGCTACTCAATCCAATATTTAACCGTTAATAAACTGAATGAGTACTGATCATACTCTGATTCGTAAAAAACACTTTAGATACACGAGTCTGTCAATCTCTTGGGTACTATATTAGTCATCTGGATATATTGCGGGTCCAGAGCACGAACTATACCCCACTAGGAGTAATAACATCTCTGTCCTCCTAACGTCTCCCCTGAGATAAGAGTGTGTGCTGAGCAAATAAAAAGAGTACGTAAATAAATCTGAACACGCAGAATTTGTGACAACGTGAAAACACAGAGACAGAGAGAAGAGCGGTTGTCAAGATCGCAAAACTATGGAGTAGATTTTTGTCTTTGTTTTCCAGAATTCCCGAATTTCACCTCAGTTGCATTACTTGGACTGTTCCTTTGTAGCTAATGTATTTTAAGCTTAGAAGCAAGATCTTGATATCAAATATCAAATTAAATTACAACGTTTCCTTTCATATGGTTAAGGATTCTGAAAAAAAAAAAACTATCAGGGCGTTTCACTGCTGAGAAAAGGTGAAAAACACTCGGGCTGCCATCAGTAAAATTGTAAATAAATGGTTAAATGCATTCTTTTGTTTTGTGGTATCCATTACTGTACATTCAACCCAATTGAGCATAGGTAAAAGGGCCTCTGTATGGTCAATAGCAAATCCTTATAAATAGGCCAATGAATTGTGAATTCACTGAAATGGAAAGACAAAACACAAGGCAGAAATCATGGACCTTTAATGGTGAACATCAGTGGGGCAAGTATGGTCACATTACTGTGCATCTCAATTTTGTATTTTTAATTGAAATTGTATTTTATTTTTACTTGTAGATTGCTAATCTCCTGTAAAACGAATCTGATTAAATCAAACTGTCTCAAATTGTCAGAACTGATTTGAGTCAGATAGGTGACTCAACCAGAGTCTTACCCCCCAGTGACTCGATTCCACTCGAGTCCCAATTTTTGTGACTCGATTAAAACACTGCTTCTAACTTTATCCATATTGATATTAAACAAAAAAAAACCACTTTGCTTTTGAAGCTCTGTATAACACTATCCATGCCCATTATGATTTTTTTGTCTGCTTTTTTCTGTTTGAATCACAGAAGAGTTTGTGCAATTAAAAGCCAGACTGCAGTTCTCATTACCAGCCTGTGGTAGTTGTTGCTCAGAAGATATTTACTGGAGAACAACATGGATTTCAAGTGTAATGTTTACTGTATAAATTACGTTTTAAAAACGATATAAGTAGTGGCACGATTTCATAACGTTTTCTTGTAGTTGATGAAAATGTTGTAATAAAACAAAAACAACTATTACAGTACCCTACTTGGTTGGCTCTTTTCTCTTCCTTTTTGATTGAAGAAAGCCGTGAAATATTAAGTGTGGGGATTGCATTTCAATCTGCAAACTGAAGCCTTTCAGCTGTTCTAAATGGCTTGATGTTAGAACTGAAAAAAACTAAACAAAACTGGGTGTGGTCTTTGATATACCTGCCATTATGCAATGAAACCACACCAAGTTCACTATAGCAAATGCAGAGCAAAGTGGAAAAAAGCATGGTAAAGCATAGCTAAGCATTGTAAAGAACAGCGAGGGTAAACTCTGGTAAATTTACAGTATAACCATGGAAAAGCATGGTAAAACTGCAACACTGTCCTGGTAAAGGTAGAAGGGTCTGTACAGTCCAGTGTGAATGTGTTCAATTGTGAACTATATTCAAACCTGATGTGTTTTGTGTATGTAAGTCATTTTTTGGTACAAAAAAAGGTTTGTATGTTTAGCTGATCAAGTAAAAACAGCATCTAGATTTAAATTATGTTTTAAAAAAGTGACCTAAACATTTTTATCTTGAGCTCTGAATAAGATTATTATTATTTATTTCTTAGCAGACACCTTTATCCAGGGTGCCTTACAATTGTTACAAGTTATAACATTATTTTTTACATACAATTACCCATTTATATAGTTGGGTTTTTACTGGAGCAATCTAGGTAAAGTACCTTGCTCAAGGGTACAGCAGCAGTGTCCCCACCTGGGATTGAACCCACGATCCTCCGGTCAAGAGTCCGGAGCCCCTAACCACTACTCCACACTGCTGCCCTGATCATGTCTTAATCATTCTACTCCATCTTTTAAAATGTAAAAGTAATGTGATTAGAAAGTATAAAACCTGACCTGCGCTGGTTTTATCAGCTGCTCGTTTGCCGTGGTTCTTTTTAGAAAAGTCCACAGTGGAGTAGAGAGCGTCACTGGACATCTTTCTGGATTTGAGTGTGTCAGATTGGAATGAATCCAGGGAGATCTTGATTGGACTGCAGCCAAGAGTGAGTGTACCAGATTGCGGCTAGTAAGTGTCTGTTAAACCCTGGTTCTCTTTTCTTTACCAGTTTTTATGTGCAAATATAGATAGTGAGAACGTAGTTTGTCTGAAGAGGAAGTTTAAAATGGACAGAGTTGCAAAATAAAGACTTCCCTTTCTGCATTTCAACTACATTTAATATATTCAATATTTCAACCTTAAAATGTGTGTTCATATACTGTACATAGTTCTGTTTTACTTGTGTGTGTTACATTTCATATTAAATATACAGTACTCACAGTTTTAGTATTCACACGATACAGTGGTTTACAGTGTTTTAATGTGCAGCTATGGCCAAAAGTTTAGCATCACCTAGAATTGTAGGATTGAGACATAATGAAAAAAAAAAAAACGCAACATAATCTTTTATTTAACATCATGTAATCAAACAAACTACAAAATGGTATCGCAGAAGTCTACAGCAATCCATAATAGTAGTACAGCATTTTATGTTAGAATTCGAAATATCACATTATTCAATTTTTGTCAGTTTTTTGTATTTGGAAAACTACAAAGCAGTATGTAATTCAATATGTTAAAGTGACATTCAGCAGGTTTCATTCGACTTTATGACGCAAAATGTGTTAATTCTATAGGGCGATGCAAAACATTTGGCCATAGCCGTACTGTCAATGATTCTATTTCTTAAAAACCAATGCAAGATCCTCATAAAAGAGGCCATTATCAGTCCCATGTTTTGTAAAATACAGTGTGGATTTGACATGTTGACCTGACGAAGGAAACCAAATGCTTGAAACATGTTTGACTTTGGTGTTTCAGACGCGCTGATCACTCCACAGGAAGTTGCTTGAGGTGCTGTCTGCCCTAAAGAGTACTGAAGCACAGTGATGAGGCAATTAACGAGGCAATTAACACACAATAGATCATGGTCCTATACAGATGCTCAAAATGAGCTGGAGGGGTTAGTGGCACATGTGTGCTGTCTATTGCTCCCAACATGCTGGGAAAACCAGAAATGTCATAGAAATGTGTTTTCAAGGCTTGTAAGTACACCCTAACTTTAGTGAAAATTAGGTACTTGGGTGTTCGTCTCAAAAATGCATTGAGTAACGCACGAGAAAAAGCGGACTGGGAAATGTCAGTTTAAAACATGATTTCAAAAGTTCTTAGCAAATTGATGCAATTTTAAGTGTCGCAATTGTCTGCAGCTTTTTTTTTTGTAATTATATTTTTTTATTGAAAAATATTATACAAAATTAACACAAAACCCAATCCACCACCAGGTGAGAGATTAAGTTTGGACCCCAGAGAACCCCATGTGATTTTAAAGCAGATCTCAGTCTAAGAAAAAAAAAAAGATAAGTATTAGGGATACTATAGCGAGAAACTAGGTCCTGGAAGTCTAGGATAGACTCATGGCCTGCTACATCGTTCAACACGTGTATGCCCCTCCAGGCTCATGATGAGTCAAAGGAAAAGGGTCTACCACCAGTTAAGATGTTAACGTTATTCCAAATGGGCGTATGTCTGTGCCAGCAATTGTCAGCAGCTTTAGTACATTTGTGAACCCTCATTTGCACTATCTCTGACCCCTTTTTGTGAATTTATGCAGGAATGCCCATAATTACATATTAATCTAAGGTTGAAATGCAAAGAAAAACTGCTGACGCAAAGCATTCCCTAAAAAGTCACTAACGCATTGTGCATTTCACCCCAGACTTCCGACTCGTTTGCAACTGGTTTGTGATTATTGTGACTTCAGTACATCTACCCCTTAGTGATTTATTTTTATTTGTTACATTTGACATAAAAAGATACAGCCCTAGACCAGGAACATGGATAGCAGGGGTGCAGGGGGCACGGCCGCACCCCTACATGCCGAGGGAGGGGTCTAGGGCAGTGCGGTCATACTGGCAACTATTCCAGTTAACTTTAATTTATGAATGAGCATTTGCACTGCCTGCAAGAACGTCATGAAACAACTGTTTCAAGCAATTAGTATTGTCGTGTCGGTGCTAGAATTTAGTGTTTCAACCAATTAGCACTAAGCATTGCTATGCGAGGGCGGGCGTTCATTGTTTACTAGGAGGGGAGACCGGGGATGGTTGTCACACTTTTTACTCTTTATTATTTTCCTCAATCTGGTGACATTCTGCGAGGTTCTGTTCCTCGTTATATTGAAGAATAACGCTTCATGTACAAATGGATGTGTGTTTTTTTTTTTTAATTTCAGCATAACTTTATTCCAAATATGATATTTAGACGGTTGAAAATGCGCCGGTCACCTGTGACAGCCTGCCCCATACTGGGGTTGGTTGTCACAAAGTATGTTCCTGCTTTTCTAGTAGACAATAATGCAATTTTTTTTTTAATAACATAGTTTCTACTGTGTACAATGACAGAAAAAGTTGAATTTTTACTTTTTATGTGAACATAAAAAATATAGACCTACATATATTTGAAGTGTTGATCCATGCTACAAAATAATACCACAGCCTCCACAGAACCGGAGGACAAACAGTAAAATAATTTAAATAAGCATTATATGGTGACAAATCCCACATGTTGGTGTAAAAAAAGTAGAAAGAAAAAATAAGACTTCTTCCTATAGGATTTACATGTGACAGCCAACCCCAAAAACTATGTGACAACCTGCCCCAACCAGATTTTACATGATAATTACATGATAGTACTGGGAGATCCTACTGGTTTTGTTTTTACACCAAAGGATAGCCAGTATCTGGTTCTATTTAACATGGCCATCAGTTCAAACAAACTCCAATACTACTAAGAGTTATAACATAAATAACAAGATATACATTTTTTACTTTGGGTATGAAAAAAAATAGAAATATGCTTGTGATGAGGCCTGTAACTTACTATGGACTGTGATGGATTTTTTGACAGACAAAATAGTCTGTTAGACTATAATAAAAATAAAATAATTACTCACAGAAAAAAGCACCACTCTGAACTAGCTCATCGGTCTAGACTAAACACATCAGCTAATTAATACTTTAAGTGATTTCTTTGTTAATTCTATATTTTTACTATTTGTTAATGTAGCAGGTGCTACCTGTTAAGTTAGTTTAACCACTGAGAAAATTGGTAATTGATCAACTCAATATCACTATAAGTGGTATGGGGTCAATGGGCAAATAAAACATTGGGGAGAAGTCCTCAAAGACAGGTCCAAAACATATGGATCAATGAGGCTGGAGCCTGTTTACATCTATCACATCCCCTCCTCAAAAAACCTACCCTCGACCCCACCTCCCTCCAGAGCTACCGTCCTGTCTCCCTCCTACCCTTCCTCTCCAAAACCCTCGAGCGGACTGTACACCGCCAGCTCTCTGCTTTCCTGTCCAACCACTCTCTGCTTGACCCTCTCCAATCTGGCTTTCCTCTCCAACTCACTAAACTCTGCCCGAGCTGCCTCTCTCTCCTCTGTCCTAATTCTCCTCGACCTCTCTGCTGCCTTTGACACTGTTGATCACTCTATTCCAGTGGTTTTCAAACTTTTTTTCTCGCGACCCAGTGGAGGAAAAACACTTAACCCCGCGACCCAAAACAATAATATCTTCTGACTAGTTTTCATAAAATCACAATAAAGCCTGGGCAGTTGATACATGCTGGCTTTAACCGCTTCACTTTAAGTAATAATTCAAATTAGACATTGACGTTACTTGTATAACATTTTTAAATTCAGGAAAAAATTTTTTTTTTAAAAAAGACAATCAGGTAAGTTTTACTTACCTAATGTGACGGGTGGGCCTGCCTGCTGTTCATGATCTCACTCCAATCTGGATCACAGGATGAAAGCGCTACTCTACTCGCATGTCAGGTGTGCTGTTGAGTCTTTCTTTTGTTTTTAACCTTGTCAAAGTCAAAAATCCCAGTTCGCACATGTAGGTTGTTGTGAATGGCAGCAACAATAGAACACTAATCTTACTTAACAGTGGATTTTCTTTGAAAACACTGATCCAAAACAATGACAAATGTAATGACTTGTGGCGTGTTTTCAGTGTGCTATCACAGGTGAGTTGCAGCAACTCATTTTCTTGCTCAGGCATCAAGTTCAGCTCCATTATTGATTCAGGATTTTCGAAAGCAAAAGGATCTTTCACCCAAAGCTTTTCCTTCAGATTTTCAAACCCCTCTGCAGGAAAGTAGCGACTAAAACTGTCAGACAGAGCAGCGAGATGTAACTCTGACACTTTTAATTGTATCTTGCTCTCATTGGAACTGTAATTCCTGATGTATCTTTTTTGTACACAACTGTATGTCGCCCTGGATAAGGGCGTCTGCTAAGAAATAAATAATAATAATAATAATTCACTTTTTTTTCACTGATGCTGTTCTCCTCAGTGTGTTGTAAGTGCTGGGAACATGTAGTAGCTGGGACGATTACTTTTTAGTCGTGCTTGCCACAGTACTAACGACTTTTGGAATGCTTGTATATGCTCACAGTGTCGGAATAAATCATTGCCTCTTCCTTGTAACTTCAAATTGACTTCGTTTAAAATTGAGAAAATGTTACGAGACATGACAACTTTATTAACCAATTGGCATCGTCAAACAAATTTGCCAAGTTAGACTGTTTCTCTACCAGAAAAATGTGAATCTCATTCCTGAGTTCGTACACCCTTGTTAGTACTCTGCCCCTCGACAGCCACCGTACTTCAGTGTGAAACAGTAAATGAGTGTGCTCCGCTCCCATTTCTGAGCAGAACGCTTCAAAAAGCCTGCTGTTCAGCGAGCTTCCTTTAATGATAACAATTTTCACTACTTCCTTCAGTACTGCCATAAGATTAGGGGAAACACCCTTGGATGCCAAAGCTTCACGGTGAATGAAACAGTGATTCCAAACAACATCATTACCAGCTGCCTCTGATATTCTTTTCACAACTCCGCTATTTCTACCTGTCATATTTGCTGCACCATCACTTGTTATTCCTTTACAATTAGCCCAATTCAATTTGTATTTTCCAACAATGCAGTCATACAGCGCTCCGAATATATGTGCTCCTGTTGTATTTGTTGGTAAAGTAAGACAACACAGCAAATCTTCCATAAAGTCATCTTGCCACACATACCTCACATAAACTAACAGTGTTGCAAAATTTGAAACATCAGTACTCTCGTCAAGTTGGATAGCAAAATCCCCGGCTGACTGTAACCGAGTAATAAGCTGGGTTTCCAAATGCTCTGCAATGTCACATATTCGCCGAGACATTGTGTTGTCACTGAGAGGAATGCTTCTCATTTTTTCTGCAGACTTGTCATCGAAAATTGTACGCACCATATCCAGAGATGCTGGAAGAATAAGTTTTTCGGCCACTGTATGAGACATTTTCTCTTTTGCCACATGGTATGCAACCAAATATGAAGCCAGTTGTGCCTTGTCATTCAAGGTAGTTGTGCGATTAAGAACTTGAGCCGATAACTTTAACTCACGTTGCTTCCGTTGAAAATACTCGATAGGCTTATCAACGAGTTCCCCGTGTTTCGTTTCTAAATGTCTTTTCAGTTTTGATGGTTTCAATCTTTCGTTAGCAAGCACCTTGCTGCACACAACACACTGGGGCTTAGGATCCTGATTTGCGTTAGCGCAGTTTATGAAACCAAATTTCAAAAAGGAATCATTATACTGTCGCGTCCATGATTTATTTTTCTTTTTACTTGGTGGTTCAGACGTCGATTTGGCAGTAATACTAGTACTACTAGTAGAATTAGAACTTCCTTTTCGGGCGGCGTACTTACACTTGTATTTGACGTAGATGAATTTGATTCCGAACTTCTTTTTCTGATAACAAAACAATCCATTCTCAGTCAGTTACCCAGCAACAACAAACTGACAGTGTTTGGATTCAGAATGCAGTCTCGTTGACGTTACGTCGTTAGGTGTGATTAGCTACATTCGAAACTGCTACGTTGTAATCACTTGTAGTGCGTCGTGCGTAAGATGAAACTCTCTGCAAACTAATAAGTCTTACCGGAAATAAGCAATTCGTCCGACTTTAATATTATTGTGTAATACTATTTTAAAACTAACGAAAAACATTTTATATTTTAAATTTGCAAACGACCCAGTGCCTTACCTTCCGCGACCCAGTATTGGGTCGCGACCCGTACTTTGAAAACCACTGCTCTATTCTACTATCATCTCTTGCTGACCTGGGGATCTCTGGCACTGCTTTGGCCTGGTTCTCCTCCTACTTCTCCAACCGCACTTACCAGGTAACCTGGCGTGGAGCAACCTCCACACCTCACCCTCTCTTAACTGGAGTCAGTCTTGAGTCCTCTCCTGTTCTCTCTCTACACCCGCTCCCTGGGCCCCCTCATCGCATCCTATGGTTTCTCATACCATTTCTTTGCTGATGATGCTTAGATTTTCCTCTCCTTCCCCACCTCTGACTCCACCATCTCCTCCCGTATCTCTACCTGTCTGTCTGCTATTTCCTCCTGGATGCACTCGCATCACCTCAAACTCAACCTCTCTAAATCTGACCTCCTTTTCTTTCCCTCCTCCTCCCCCTCCTCTGATCTCTCTATCTCTGTTCCTCTGGAATCTACCACACTCTCTCCCTCTTCCTCAGCTAAGAACCTTGGAGTCACTCTGGACCCCTGCCTCTCTTATTCCCAGCACATCTCCACTCTGGCACACACTTGCCGATTCTTCCTGAGCAACATCCGAAGAATCCGACCCTTCCTCACCAACTATGCTACCCAGCTCCTGGTCCAGGCCCTGGTACTCTCCCGCCTAGACTACTGCAACTCCCTCCTGGCTGGCCTCCCTGCGTCCGCCACCCGTCCGCTCCAGCTCATCCAGAACTCTGTTGCCCGCCTGGTGTTCTCTCTGCCTCGCTTCACCCACGCTACTCCACTACTCCGCTCGCTCCACTGGCTCCCGATCACCGCTCGCATCCAGTTCAAGGCTCTTGTACTAGCCTACAGATGCCTTGACCAGACTGCACCCAGCTACCTCCAGACCCTCATCTCTCCCTACACCCCCACTCGACCTCTCCGCTCCGCCTGCACTAGAAGACTAGCTCTACCTCCGCTACGCTCCCCTGCCTCCAGAGCCCGCTCCTTCTCCACCCTTGCTCCACAGTGGTGGAATGACCTTCCTACAGATGTCAGGACTTCCCAGTCCCTGACCACATTCCGGCGCCTCCTTAAGACTCACCTCTTCAAACAGCACCTGTAGAACTCCTCTGTTTGTATCCTGGGACACTATCACCCTTCATGTAAATGTGCTTTATTTTGCTCTTATCTGCCCCCTATTTTACTGCATTTAATTCTGTACTTCAGAATACTGTAATCTGCCAAGTGTTTAACCTGTAGTACTTTGTATTTAATCATATCCTGATGTAACTATCACTATTTAATCATATCCTGATGTCACTATCACTATTATCTGCTGTATTATTGAATTGAGGTTTGTCACACTTGTACTTTGCTTGAACAAAAGTTATTGTATTTCTTGCTCTTATTGTATTATTTGTATTGTAACACTTGAAATGTATTTGCTTACGATTGTTAGTCGCCCTGGATAAGGGCGTCTGCTAAGAAATAAATAATAATAATAATAATATCACATGTAGGATCAATATTAGGATAAATGTTTGCCAATTTAATTTTGGACTTGTGGATGTGATGAAGGATTTTGAATTGAATCAGAGTGACGTGTGACGTGCACAAATAGAAGAGGAGTGTACTCTTAAAATAAGAGCCCCGAATGTCGTCTGTAAAATTGACATTTAGATTTAAAGAGATCTACATAGGACCTTGTTACAGAAATTCCTAGATATGTAAATTTATCATAAGTAATTTTGAAAGGTAGATCAGCAAATTAACAATGTGTTGCAGCAGGATTGATTGGAAATAATCCACTTTTATGTAAGTTGAGTTTGTATCCAGAAAATTTACCAAATTGGTCCAGGGTAGACAGAACATGAGGAAGGGATATAGAAGGGTTAGATAAATAAAGGAGATCATCAGCATACAGATACCTTTTGCTCCACTCCTCCATGAATCACCCCACCAACACGTTGATTACTGAGAAGGGAAGCAGCAAGGGGCACAATTGCAATGGCAAATAATAGAGGGGATAGGGGGCATCCCTGACGGGTTCGACGATGCAATTAAAAGTATCCTGAGTTCATATTGTTGGTACGAATGTATAGAGTAATTTTATCCAAGAAATAAAATTGACCAAATCAAATTTTTTTAATTATGGTAGGGTCAAAAGCCGCCTTAGAGTCTAATGAAATAAGTACTTCAGGGTCTGGCTGAGAAGAAGATGTATATATAATATTAAACAAACGTCTTAAGTTAAAAAAAGGAGTGGCGGTTCTGGGTGAAACTTGTCTGATCTAAAGAAACAATAGAAGGAATAATTGATTCGAGCCTACGAGCTAAAGCCTTGGCTAAAATCTTGACATCTGCGTTTAGTAATGAAACTGGGTGATAAGAACTGCATTCAAGAGGGTCCTCATTCTTTTTTAACAGTAAACATATTGAGGCTTGATAAAGTGTAGGGGGAGAGATTGTGACTTAAATGATTCAGCAAACATAGACATCAAAAACAGGGAGAGTTGGGCCGAAAATGTTTTATAAAATTCGATCGGTAAACCATCAGGTCCAGGAGACTTGCCACTTTGCATTGATTTAATTGAGGTATGACACATGTGCGTTTTTTAGGATGGAACTGCATAACAATCTTGCGTTTTGATTGGTCCTTGTCTGTCAGAGAAATGTGACGTCAGCTCGAATGGGAAAGCTTGAAGACATTGTGGTCAGTGAGACAGATCTGCTTTCCAGAACCTTTTCAATTAAAATATAATGTGGTATTTTGCTGTAATAATATAACAAACTATGGATGACTATAACTTTATATAAATTGTCATGTTATGACGAATGTAAGAATTGGCTTTCTGTGGTGATCTACTTTGTCCTTTCAATCGCATATATCTATAATTGCGTGATTGATTTTAATTGCAAATATATATCCTCCCCACTGTTTCAGTTTTACATATAGACTGCTCGTTCTCAGGGTTCTGGGCCGCTTTGCTTTTATAATGTCCCAAATAATGAGCCGATTTGGTTTTTAGATAACGTTCCGCTTTTCTGATTTCAGCCCAGAACTTAGGATATTCTCCTCAGCTAACAGCTGAGTTTCGAAGTCAAGCATGCTCAGTTTACCATAAGGTACACGAGAACAACTGGATCGTGAATTCATTTAAGAGTAACCCTTAGTACATTGTGGCAATGTTCCCCGCCCCTGTGTGCATTTCTGTGTTGTATGTTGCGTGTGGTGTGTTAATGTTGGTGTATAGGCATTGGTACACGGGATATAAACAGGTCTGTGTTTCACGTGTGATTTAAAATGTATAGTTGTATTTAGGAACAGGATTGCACATCACTTCATGTGCATTTAAAGTATGTAATATGCGAGCACGAGGTTGCACATAATTAATTCACGTGCTGGGATTCAAGTGAATAATTAATTAGTAATTGAATCCCGGCACAACTGTATATATAGATGCACATTTTACTCACTCGGGGTGGGGTGTTCGGTGAGTAGTGAACTGGAGAGAGAGGAGGAGGAGGAGGAGGAGGAGGAGGAGGAGGAGGAGGAGGAGGAGGAGGAGGAGGAGGAGGAGGAGGAGGAAAACAAGAACTAGTTAAATAAAAAGATAACAATTGCTATTGCGTGCTGGTAGGACCAGCACGATACTTGTTTGTTTAAACTCACCGTGTTTGTTTGTCTGTCCGTGCACCGTTTGTTAAGTGTTAATCCGTTTTGTTTGTCTCTTTATTTTGGCCTCAAGTGCCGTGTCCTGTTTTCTGTTTAAAACCTTTTAATTTATAATAAACCGGCGCAAGCAAACGCTTTCATCATTTTATTTCATCTGTCTGTGTGTTCATTTCCTGGATCTGATGGCACCACTCAGCCAGCCGTGTGACATACATGAATCAGAGTTAATGTATTTTTTTACTCTCTCCAGAAAACATTATTTTTTATGAAGAAACAGAAATAAAATATAAAAAAGGATTTCTTTATTACAATGAAGAAAATACATCGCACTGAAATAGATACATGAAAATTCATTAAAGTAGTCGTTTTCCTTTATTAAAGGCTAATATTTAAACACATTTGAGAAGGAACATGGTATTCCCCCCCCAAAAAAAAGGACATCTTATTTTCTTATGTAAGGTCCATCAATATGTTGTAGCGTTTCGGGTTCTTTTTGGGACAGACATGAAACTGCAACCGTGAGTAGATGAAGGCTCAAGCCATTTATTTTTACAATAATTCAATAATCACAAAATAAAATAAAAAAGTAAGGGAAAGGGAACTGGGAGTTGAAAGTGAAAATAAATGATTGTAGTAGTTTTTCTTTTACCCTATCCTTCCCGGTCATTTCCCTGCACCCCCTTCTATGCCCTTGCTTCTCCTGCCCCACCCCGTGTTTCACGTACCAAACCTGAACTCCAATTACCCTCCACGCACATCCACATGCAACCCCTGCACGCACACACCCACCATGCAACCCCTGCACGCACACACCCACCATGCAACCCTTGCATGCATGGTGATGGCATGCTAGCAGTTGATTAGTGAGCTGCTGAGATGTCTGCAGGAAGAGAACAAATGTAAGAGTGGACTGCCGCTGATGACCAGCAACCCATAGTTTTTATAAGGTGAGGTCTAACATTTAACTTTTGCTGCTGATGAGGCTGCACCGATCCTAAATGAGTGCGGGGTATAGAACTGGGGAGATAGACCTGCTCTGGAGATAAGAGAAGAAAGGTGAGTTGCAAACCAGTGTCTTGTAATGACATTACAGGAACAATCAATAAACAGGGGATCTAGGGAACTGGATAGTGATGGCACTGTGAATTCTGGACTTCTTAGAAATCCGAAGAAAGTTGACAGGCACGTAGTTTCCATCACCAGGTCATCAAATGGGTTGAAACATCTTGAGCGCAAAACTGAAATTAATTGGGAAATGACAGGGGAAGGCTCTTGGAAATTTCTCTGAGTGTGAGGCGCACTGCTGGGATAGAAAGAAGTGTTGGCGAGGGGATGGACAAGCTACGATAATGCAATTGGATACCTGAGATGTCGGATTTTATGGACACTGATGAAAGATGAAGAATGTCTCGTGCATTGACGATGAATGCTACAATCCAATTTTCATTGATGGGGTAGGGGATATTCAGTTCTGGGCGCAGAGTGAAGAGAATGACGACGAACCTGTAGCGTAGGCGGACCTGGTAGATGGAGAGAGGGCTGATGACATGTATTCTCTTGCAGATCAGAGTAGATTGGAGAGTGATGGGTTTAGTTGAATATGAGATGGTGGAACTGGGGAACCTTCTGATGTCTAGGGAGATGAGATGCCGACCATCCTATGTGTTAGTTAATACAGGATCGATCAGGATCGCTTGGAATGGAAAAGGCGAACTCGCATTCAGAGATTTGGGTGTCACAACTCCAGTTATTCTTCTAATAGTGGAACTCCTTAACTCATAATCAAGACAGATTTCCAGTCTCATACCATGTCTCTTACCATGTATTAACTCGATAAAGAAAAATCATCTTCCCAGACAAATTTTCTGTATTTAAGAGAATCATTTTTATTAGGCCTACTGCCTTACTTGTGTCGGTTGAATGTGAGGACTTGCTGCCTCGCATGAAACGTTTTCCGAATCAGAGAGCGCTGGGGACTCGCTTATTGTACTTTGACTGGGAGTAGTATCGGTGGCTTCAGTAGAAAGCTCTTTTTCATATCTTGTTCGTTTTTTGCAAATTAAAAAACACTCCATTTTTTACGGCTGCTTTCAATACCTTTTCAAATTACAAACCTCAGTAGTTATTACCACGGTATTGATGCTGGCAGGAACTGACGTGTGGTCACAAGGTTCTCGAGCAACAACCAATAAGAAGAGTAGGATTTATGATTTAGACATATGAGGAACGCTGACTTAAAAACTCTGCTGTCAGCTGGGCAGAATATCACAATGCCTCCAATCTTTCCCACTTGTTGATGTCATATTTCTGTGACAGACAAGGACCAATCAAAACACGAGATTTATGAGGTTCAATCCCCAAAACCGGGCCTGTGTCATACCTCTTTATTTTTCAGGCAACATGAAGGCAACATTTTCTGGGGCTCCCAAGTGGCGCATCCAGTAAAGGCGCTCCACGTGGAGTGCAGAATGTGCCCTATAGTCTGGACATCGCGAGTTTGAGTCCAGGCTATTCCTTTGCCGACCGAGGATAGGAGCTTCCAGGGGGCGGTGATCAATTGGCCGAGCGCTGCCCGGGGGGAGAGATGGTTAGGTCAGCCAGGGTGTCCTCGGCTCACCGCGCACCAGCAACCCCTGTAGTCTGGCCGGGCACCTGCGGGCTTACCTGTAAGCTGCCTGAGAGCTGTGTTGTCCTCCGACGCTGTAGCTCTTGAGTGACTGCATGGTGAGCCCGCAGTGTTGGGAAAAAAAGCGGTCGGTTGACGGCACACGCTTCGGAGGACAGCGTGTGTTCGTCTTCGCCCTCCCAAGTCAGCACAGGGGTGGTAGCGGTGAGCTGAGCCTAAAAAAAATAATTGGCCATTCCAAATTGGGGAGAAAATAATAAAAAATAATTGGCAACGACTAAATTTTTAAAAAAGAGGGCAACATTTTCAATACAAGCCAATCAAATTTAATAGTAGTGTCACATGATAAGCATAGACCATAAAGTCAGACAGACAGCCTGTTTGATACATTCTGATTCATCCAATTATATGTAGTCTATAGATATGCAATACAGTGTGTATGTAGATAAGTGATTGTTAATGTCCATGATTAAATATATAAGCTATGAATACATCTATCTTACAATAATAAAATACATGTGGCTTATTTTTAAAAAAATGTTGTTTTTTTTTTAAATTTGCCATGTATTCAGTATGCCTGTCATTCCTACATTAACCCCCCAATCGTAACATCTTTCATTTTAACAGTAAACAAAGTGAAATTTATTTTAAAAAAAATCTGAGGTCGGCCTTCTTGCTCTCAAAAACCTAGGATTAAAAGTACAGTAGGTCGGCCAGGGTGTCCTTGGCTCACCGCGCACCAGCGACCCCTGTAGTCTGGCCGGGCGCCTGCGGGCTTGCCTGTAAGCTGCCCAGAGCTGCGTTGTTCTCCGACGCTGTAGCTCTGAGGCGGCTGCACGGTGAGTCTACAGCGTGTAAAGAAGCGGGCGGCTGACGGCACACGCTTCGGAGGACAGCGTGTGTTCATCTTCGCCCCTCCCGAGTCAGCGCAGGGGTGGTAGCGGTGAGCTGAGCCTAAAAAATAATTGGGCATTTCAAATTGGGGAGAAAAAAAAAAAAAAAAAAACTAATTGGCAACGACTAAATTATTAAAAAAAAAAAAAAAAAAAAAAAAAATTAGTTGTGCACCGTATAAAAAAAGCTGATTTTTGCTGGTGCTTGCTAGTCTATTAACCAGTTTTAAATTTAAAGTGTTTTAGTTTCGGCTTTATTGTTAATTTTCGCACGTGCAATACTATCCTACAGTTAATGCATGATACTGTGATCATTCCACTGTGTTATGTTAGTGAACGATAGCTAAGTTTTAAAACTGAGAGTTAGCAAATGCCTATCGTTAAAGTGTACTGCAGTTACTAATCCTTTCCAATTAGTGATATTTTAAAATTGAAGGGCCATATAAGAACAATAAATATTGTAACTCATTTTTAGAAGGCCTTCTTTGTTGTTCTCCAAGTTGCTGCATTGACATTGTAGATGCTATAACTAGTTACTGTAAATTAGATACTGTTTTAGCAGACACATTTCAATAAGTAAACATGTATTTAAATGTTTTTTAAATTAAAAGTAAAAATACAAAACTGACATTTTTCTTTGTGAACGTGCAAAGTGATAAATATCAATTCACGTCAAAATCTAGCAAAAGGTAGTAAAAATGCAAATTTAATACCAGCCAAAATTTCCAGTTATACAGTGCATTAGTTGCTTAAAGGATTTCCACTATCTTATTAGAACTGTACTGTTTAGCATTGATCTGTACATTCTACTGTGCCCCCAGCATTTGAATAATGCTTTACATTACATTGATCTGCGTGTGATTAAACACATAACCTTTACAGTAAAATATGTGCTACTTACGATATATAATGTTAATTAAACCACATATATGCGTGCATATATGTATAACATTGCATATTTAGCGGTAGCCATTAGTAACATTGAAAAACCCGAACCAAATTTTAGTACATTTTGACTCATTTGGTCTCTTTTTAACGACACACAACCAATAGTGCTGTAGTTAACGTACATTAATAACGTTTGTTAATATTTATTATGGGGGGGTTGCCTTGACACAATGGCTGTAAAATAATTCTGACCTTCAAACGGGCTTTTCAGGCTCAGATATTTGTAAAAAAAAAAAAAAAAAAAAAATACCACGTACAGGATCGTCGCTTCAGAAATTGCATTGATTTACTACAGCGTTACTCATCACCACAGCTGCTTGTCTCAGGTAAGATTAGTCTCTAACCTACCATGATATAGTTACTATTTTTCTGGCTTGCAAGTTCGATTGCTAGAAATATCAAGAGCACAATACTGTGTATACTGCATGGTTATTGATTTGTACCGAGATCTGGTGGTATTGTGTTAAACTGTATTACAGTATACTGCAGTTTTGATAGAGCTAGGCTGACTGAGAAATATGTCTGGGTTTGGTGTGCGGAAAAGGTGGCAACCCTAGGGTAATGTGATCATGTTTTTTACATCTGGTAAGGATCCAAGCAGTGGCATTTTGAATCGGTTTATGGCACGTGACGGAAGACCAACATAGAGAGAGCTGCAGTAGTCGAGTCGAGAGATGAATGCATGACAGAGTATCTCTGCATCCGGGAGGGAAAGGTAGGGACGGACCTTTCAAGATTTTGCAGATTTGACTACCAAATTTAACCAAAAGATCGCTCAATCTCTCACCCCAGTAGCTGTACGCAGGTATGTTTTGACCCTTTTCATGCATGAAAAGAACCTTTCATTTGCAGAACTAACACCAACATTTGCATATGGCGAAAATTTGTTAGAAAAATAAATCTATTGATTTTCATGTATAACTAGGCTTGGTACTTACTGATTTTAAATCGGTAAAGCTCGTTAAACGTCGACAAATACATTTACATAAGATAAACGTCGGTAAAACCACTCAGTATTTATTTGCTTACCAAAAATAATACATTTAGAAATCGTCTCTAGTTTGTGTAGTTTTTATACTTGCTGTCTGTTCCGTCTCTATTCCTCTCTGAATGGCTAGAGGTCGCTGTTAGTCATCTCAGTGGTCCCTTAGAAGGCTACTGTAGTTTCACTGCCAGTCATTATTTCATTCTGTTCTGACTCGTTGACTGATGCAGTGATAGAATACTCTCATTCGTTTAAATGACTGTCAATCATCAAGACCTGCACCGACTGTGCACTTTCATTTGCCAGATACAGCGCCTGTCATTCTAAGCGCAGGTTAAGGTGTAAGTAAGCTTTTGCTATAGGTATACGGTGACATTTACTAGTTTGATTTGAAAATGGGGTGCAAGAGTAAAACACTTGATGATTGTTACCAATACCCTGACCGGTGAGAGAGATATGCTGCAGAACGCAGACTTCCACAGCGTAGCTCTCACAGGCAACTCACACAGGGTAGTGCTGCGTGCGCAATTGTTACCGAGTGAAGTTCTTACCGGGACATGTTTATATATCTCATCTAACGGTAATAAAAATTATGAATGGATTAATACATAATTAGGCCATCTCAGTGCAAGATTATGCGCTAATGTCACCTGCATTTAAAAAGCGCTGTTATTAACATGCCCCCTGTAACAACTATCTCCCTGAATAAAGTGACGGAAAGATTAAAAAAGAAAATATAAATTACAGATCATTTACTCAGTCACCTAACTAAACGTACAAAGACCAACCCCAGCCCTGAAACCTAACCCTAACCCAATACCTAACCTTAAACCTAAATTACGAGTTACGCACGCAGCACTACCCTATGTGAGCTCCCTGCGAGAGCTACACTGTGAGAGCCTTCGTTCTGCAGCAATATACTCTTGTAACAGGCGGCTGAAGTCTCCTCATCAGGACGAAGCATGTTGGTAACCATGGTTTTGTTGCATGTTGAATATGATAAAGGGGTTCTGCTAAATGAGATGTTTCTCAATGGCATAAAGTCTTTTTTTTAAGCATAAAAGGTCAATTTCACCCATTCTCTGCTTGAATTGAAAAATAAAGATCGGAAAAAATGGTAAATTCTTTCTAAAATGAAGCCAGAAGCATTCAGAAAGATACAAGCAGCAGATAAAAAGTGCAATAACATTGAAGCTGCTTATTCTTTAATACTGTAAATTGACTGTCATTAGTACACATTATTTCTAGCTGTTGAAGAAAGGCTAGTTTTATAGTTTTAAGTTTTATAAATGTTTGAATTCAGATCAGTGTAAAGAGATCTTACACATTCAGGTTCGTTTGGATCAATCAGCAGCTGCATACAGGGCTGTGAATGTGTGAGCTCATCAGCCTGTCTGCAGCACAAGGGTAACCAGGTGTAGAGAATATTTAACCAGCGGGGATCGTTGAGATAGTTTCACAAACCCTTCTGACTGGCACAGAGCACACTGTGTCACCCCAGCTCTGCAGGGAAGCTCCTTTGTAATCAATGACAGCACAGTCTGCATTAGAATGCACTTTAGAATTAACAGTAGCCTTGTTGTCTGGCTCCTTGTCTTTCCAGTACCTGAAATAAATGAATATTTAATGAATAGTTTGCCATGATTAACCATACATCGAGTGAACTGGGACCAGTGCCTCTGACTCTTTCAAATGGACAGACAGAGGGCTAGTTCAGCAGCCTCTCATTCATGCCTTTCACCTTCCTCTGGAGGAGGCCTGGGTTCCAGTCTTTTCACTTTCTGAACACTGGGACTGGAGCCTTCAATTCAGATTGAGGTGGAACAGAAATTCACATTGAAACATTTAAATGAATACATTGAAAAATATATAAATACAGTGCAGATTGTGCATTAGGTTGTTATTGCTCTACACTGTGCCACAAAACAATTCCTTTCACCAGGTTTGAATGCAGTGCACTACAGTATAGAGTGTCATGTTCTCACGTTATATTCAGAAGTGTGTTGTCCACCCAGAGAAACTCTCCTTCTGTGACCTCATCAGATAGTCCAATCCAAAAGAAATCTCTGATTCGTCCCGTCTGGCTGTGTATGAACTCCTAAACAAACCACAACCACAGTCAGCTGGACTCATACCTCACACAATTTTATTTTTAGCTTAAAAACAAAATCAGATTCCAGGGTAGAACCGATAAGGTGTCCAGGTCACATTTATAGGATAGTAGGAATTGCAATATTACTATATGCCCAAGAGCAGTGGTTTCCAACCTTTTTCAATGTAGGGACCACCTTGGTGTTTGGATTTTTCCCATGCACCCTTGCCAAGCATTTTTTCACCACAGCAGAAACTGTTTTTTACGTGTATATGTTTAAGTACATCTAGAAAGTAAAGTATTTATATAACATACCTAAAAATGAGATTCCTGGGGGTGAATCTTCACTGCCAGTTCATCAAGGAATGTTGTAATTTTGCACATTGAAAGTTGCTGATGGCAAAGTTCCTGTTTCTTTTGTTTAAAAATGTTATTTTGACATTCTGAATGCTTTGTAGATAAAATGGTGTCTCAATTGAAAAAACAGACAATGCACTGGGGCTTTGGATCATCCTTCTCACCCTGAAAATGTAAAATACTAGTGCTGGTCCCCTCAACCGTTTCCTTGTGTAGCAAATTAATCTATCGATTTTTTTAAAATTTAGAGTGACCAATTAATATTTTTATTTCCCCCCCCCCTAATGTTCAATTATGTTTTTTCTCCTCACCGCAGTGGTTCCCCACACTGCACAGACATTCTGAGGGTGTGTGAGCATCCTCCGATCTCACAAGCATTAAGGTAGAAATCGCTTTTACACTGAGCAATCCAGAGCAGAGGTGGGCGCTACCAATCCCGGAGAACAGACACCAGCCCTGCCTCTTATCCACGCTGAACGTGCTCAGTGTCTGGCCAGTAGGGTTCAATGTTGTGCGATGAGCAGAAGCAATCCCTGCAGGTTTCCCATCTCCCATCCCGGGAGCGTCAGAGCCAATGTGACGCCCCCTTTGCGGTCCCCAGCAAAGTTTGGCCTCTTTGCACAGCCTGGAGGTGAACCGGCGCCGTCCAAGCTGTGCAACTCATCCTGCCCTCCCAGCAGCAGCACTTTAACTGGATGAGCCACTCTGGGACCCCTAATTATCCATTTGTAATGCAACGTACTGCCAGCTTTGCTGCTGTACATATAAAAAAAAAAACACCGGAAGATGAGGTGGCAGGGAAGCAATTTGAAAAAGAAAAAAATGATTGGAGAGTGTACAGGATGTTACTTACCACTTCTGGTGGGCTGCGATGTGTAAATTAAACGGGATTGGTGGCGTACAGTCGATAGGATTTATAGCATTTTAATTAAATATGACTGCTCCAACAAAAGACTGTACACCTTTCCAGAAGTCGTGTTAAGAGAATTTCACTTTAGCATATATTCTTGAGAGATATTAAACCTGGCTCAATAAACCCATATAATGGAGCTGAAATCAATCATTCACACTACAGTAAAGTTCACAAGTCAAGCAACAAATACAGCCTCTTATTGTTTCCCATTAGCTTCTATTGCTATAATCAGCTATAACCTCTCCAAAGACATATAGTATGAAAACAGGGATATTCCTATATCCCGGGCAGCACTGTAGCACATACTTTATAGTGTTGAAAATGAAAAGTACTAAAACTGTGGTGTTAATGTTTCTTTTTTTTCATCTAGTCATTCCAACTGAGTTCAGAATATTGAAAGCAGTGCGCTAATTTTATGCAGAGTGAAAAACGCTGGGACAGTGAAAACAAAACAAGCAGTAGAATGAGCACAGATTAGAAACATTTACGGGAATGTTAGATGTAGATTATATATATATATATATATATATATATATATATATATATATATATTAGGGTTGGAACAATAATCGATTATCGTGATATTATCGATAATGTTTTTGCATCGATAATTGTATTGCGTTGAAAAATAATTATCGATAATCATTTTATCGTCCGTTACCCACTATGATATGCTTGTGTGTAACAGTAACTCTGCATTGAAGCAGTAAGACAGGACTTAACTGTCTGCGTGAGGCGCAACACATGATCTGTGCGCGCTGCGTAGTGGGAAGTTGTAACATGTGACGTAAGATTCACCAAGTAAAGGCAAACGTTTGAGCTAATGGCGATGGCAACTGCAGAAACTACCAAACCTTCCGAAAAGATTTTAGAAAAAAGAAACAGCATCAGTCCTGTGTGGCAGTTTTTTGGAGTGACAGAAAGTGATCCGCAAGGTAATAAGCCTGTCTGTAGGCAGTGTGGAAAAGCTGATATTTTTTTAATTGCAATTTATAATTTTTTTTTTTTTTTTTTTAAACACTTTTTTTAATAAGTAGCCTATATTTCAAAAGTTGAAAAGCTACCAAACAAACATTTGGTTATATTATTTGTGCTTTTTTGTAACCAACCATTGTTTCATAACTTTTATTAAAGATGCTGGTCTAGTTGTATTTCTTCTAAACTCGCAGAGGCAGTTGTCATATTGCTCAAGTATATATAGCTTTAAATTTGATAAATTCCAAGACATTTTACATATGTTATTTTTTCAGCCGATAATTAAGATTATAGTGATAATTTACAGCCGATAATTGATAACTGAAAATGTCATTATCGTCCAACCCTAATATATATATATATACAAATGTGCCTTCATAATGTGTAATAGTTACTTAGTCAGTTAATGGCAGCTTTGAAGGCGTTGCTTGGTATTGCATCAAAGGGAGCTGTAATTCTGTAACACACCCGTAATAAAAGAAAACAGATAAAGGGGGAAAAAAGCAGACTACATACATATCTTATAATATATAATGAGGTTAAAGTGTGGTTTGTTGTGTTGCTTAATAATACATATTGTAGAAGCACAACATGCGATTGTGTAGAAATGTTTTTTTTGCAAGAACTGCGGAAGTGAATTTTGAGAGTTGTTTCCAGACCACCTGGAGTTAACTCACAAACCACAGGTTGGTAATCACTGCCCTAGAGGATGCTGGGTGTGTTATTAGAAGGAGTCTATTGAGACATGTGGCAGTATAAGAATGATAGTACATGTGTGCAAATCAATAAACAAGTTTGTATTCTCAGCTATGTGTTGAGTGAATCATTATAGTTAGAATGTGACTGGAAACCAAAACACAAAATCAGCAAAACAAGAAGGGACTTGGGAGAATGTGCTGTATTCAGGAGTTAATGTAAAACCTCGGTCACGACACATTAATATAGAACTGTATGACAATGGATTAAACATATCCAATTGAAAAGCAACAGTAAAGTTATTCATCGTACCTGCTCTGCCTCGCTCTCTATAATCACCAGGTCTGCTCCCATCGACACACAGCTAGCCCAGCTGGAGTTCCAGTCCATTGTATCAGTTGAGAAGTAGTAGCACTTTCCATTGGACTCCACCCAGTTCAGTGGACAGGCTTTACAAACCCGCTCTGCACAATGAGAAAGAAGCAGTGGTTATAGATCTGCAGAAATCACCTAGACATGCATCATAATATTAATAATAATAACACCATGGAACACAACTCACTCTTTGAAGCTGTATCTGTGACAGGACAACATTGATCCAACGCTGAGTATTTCTCTTCCCATTCTGAACACTGCGACTGGAGTCTGTTGTTCTGAGCCATGCATTCAGATTGCTGTGCATTGAGATTGTTGAAGGTGCCCTGTAGATCGCTGTAGTTTCTACTCAAGTTCTGGATCTCTGTCTTCAGCTGATCCAATGATCCAATATCTGAGACACAAATACAGAAACACATTAGTTTTAATATTGGGATCCCAGGCAGCAAAGACCCCCTCCTCATGTGTATGCTGTGTGCAATACTCACAGTAGACTGTGAGGAATATATTGGCAGCCACTGAGAGAGCACACAGCCCTGCCAGGACCAATGCAGCCTGTCTGTATGGAGGAGCTTTACCAGCAGTGGGGTCTGAGGAGAGAGAGAGAGAGAGAGAACACACAGCACAGCATTGATTCACACACATACACAGGGATAGCCCCAGAGCCGTATCACTGCCCAGTGTTCTAGTCAGCCAGCAGTGCTTGTGCTAGCATCCACATCCCTCCACCCACCTTCACCGCCTTTACAGCTGCCCCTAGATAAACTAAAACAGCCTCCAAGCAAGATGGAAGCCAGTTAGACTGAGCAATACAGAAACATGACTTTATAAAAAAAATATAAATATTAGAGCAAGAGAGCTGTGAACAATTCAGCCTGATTGCAAACATCACACAAAGTACCGGTGGGGTTACAATGGCACATGCATCTGTATGTGCTTTAAATACAGAGCTCCGGTGGCTTTGCTGTTTGAACTCCTCAAAGATCTCACCCGCTGTGCTGCTGGAGGCTGCTTGCTGTTGCTGGCGACTCTGAGCTTCTCCAAACTTCACTGTAGCGTAGGTGACATCATCTTCCTTTCCTGTTTGTGATGATAAAGGAGAAGAAATAAAGAGCCCACCAGTTTACTAGATGGATCTCTATAAAATGTTTTCTGTAACATTGTACTTGACAACTGGCTATAGAATCCTGGCTTTAATATAACACAACTTTAAACTGAGAATTGAAGATGCCCTTCATCGACGAACACAGATGATTGTGTATCTGTTAATGAAAAGGACAAACTGACAAGCAGTACAGATATCTGTATTATAGCAAAGAGGAACAAGAGCAACAACACTGCAGTGCTTTTTGTCTGATCAAGTAAAGTTGTAGTGCCTATCCGTCTGTCTGCCTGTCTGCATTGGCATTTAAGATGTAATTTGGGAAGGGTATCAGTATACACTGGTCCCATTCTACCTACGTCAGCCTCCCCCCTTTGTAGCTGCTCTATACATGTGCTACCATTGCCCCTCAGTATAATACAGAACCATTGCATTGAATTATAGCAAAGAAGCAGTGACAACACAATACAGTTGTGCCTCATTATAGTCTGTGAAAGAATTTGAAACTTGCACTAAAAGTATGAATTGAAAAATAAAATAAATGAGACATGACTGCCACACAAGAAGGATGTCCTCAATCCACCGCAGTGGCTTCTTATTTCCTCATTGGTACCCAGGTGCACCAATATTATGGAACTATAAAGGCAGCCACAAAATGTGCAAGTAACAAAGACACCACGGCAGGCATTTCCACAGAGTCCACTCTCACCTGTGCTGGTTCCATCAGCTGCTCGCTTTCCTTTCTTCTTTTGAGAAAACCTCACGGAGGAGTAGAGAACGTCACCGGACATCTTTCGGAGTGTGAGGTGTGTCGAGTAGAATCTGTACTGGATAGCGGATAGGCACAGTCTGTTTGAAACTGCTGGGAAGTAAAGGGTTTCACTTCCCTATTCAGCACTGTTCAGCTATATTAAAATGTAACTAACACAGCACTGACCAAGATGCTGTTTCTTTGAAATGATACTCTGTGGATTGAGGAAGTTCAAAAGCTCAGAGGGGCTAAATAAAAAATCCCTGTCTTGCACAAATTAACATAGCCAGCCTTTGTAAAAAGCAAAGCACAGTTCAGCATTACACAGGGGTGCAAAAACGGTTTGTGCTGCATGAGGCGGAAGAACAATTGACACCTATTGAATCATGCTGCCGAGAATTGCTTCTTTACTCTTTAAAGCAGCTAGCCAACTATTTATAATACATTTTCTTACCTCCTATTAGCACAATCAGCATTATCATCGTAGGTGCCCTAGCTGCTCCAAGGGTTTCTACAGCCTAGTGTAAATGCTGCCCATCTGCATAGCTAGTGCTGCAGAGAAGTGAACTAAACAGGAAGTTCTGACTGTTATATTAACAGTGCAGACTGCAAGGCTGGACAGACACGAGAGGAAGAGGAGTTTCACACTTCGGCCTGTGTGACGCTGTGTAAATGCTGCCCATCTCTATAGATAGTGTTGTAGAGAAGTGAACTAGACAGGAAGTTGTGACTCATTAACAGCGCAGACTACAGGGCAGGGCAGGAGCTGGGGGGACTGGATGGGGCAGTGGAGATGCTGGCAATATCTTTACTAAGTGCTATTGAGCTGGATACATGGATATTAGAACACAACATCTTTAAAATTATATTGGGCTCATTGTAACAATGGTGGGCGAAATTCAGGGGACTGGCGTTTATTTCATTTGTGTTTGTCAATGATGTTGTGGAAGGGTGTGGATATTCACTGACACAGGAGACAGAAGTGTATTTGACAACACCGCACAGGTGCCCAGTTTTATTTATTATTTGCAAGTGCTTTAGTTTAGCCCGCAGAGGGCGCTGTTGTCCGTGGCCTGAATACCAGCGATGGTATACAGGACCACAGAAACACCCACATGTAAACAGTCCCACTGACACACTTGCAGGTGCTCTCAAATAATAATAATAATAATAATAATAACAACAACAACAACAACAGGCAAAATCAGAAAAGAGAAAATAAAACACAGAATAAAGGTGCTGCTTACGCAGTGCCTCCACTGCCGCTAAGCCGGTCAGCTCGTGTCTCCATCCTACGCTGTTATGCACTATACACTGGGGTGGCCAAGGTTCCCCTTCTATTCATACACGTTCCCTCGGATACGTAAAAATTGATTTTGTATGTTATTTTGTTTCACTAGGCTGGCTGTCTTCCTCAGCCATGCTTGCCTAATTCGGTCTCTAGCTCCAACCACTGGCGTTCTTGCCTGGTCTATGTTTACACTGGCCTTCTCAACCAGCGGCTCTGTGTATTCCCAATCACGGGAATAACCAAGCACAGTACATATGGGCCGAGCAATCCCCCAAGGCCCCCAATTTTGTAAACGTATTAGTGTTCATGTGGGAGTCTATTGTTTATGGTGTCCGAAAAGTGAATTGACTAGTTTTGTCTGCTACAGTAAGGGTTGGTTATGTTAGAGAGTTCATGAAATAAACCAGGATTTATTTTCTGCTTCAAATCGCGTGGTTCCAGGCATTCATTCATTATTTTATTTGACAACACACAATTTGTTATTCAGAGCCATAGCCACCACCACTACAGTTTTTATAACTGAAAAAAAGATATAAAAAGGACATTATTATATGTAGTTTATTTAAATACAAAAGTTTAGTTAACAGGTTTTTTTTCTGAATAAGATATTATATAATTGAGTACCTGGGGTTCTAAATTTGCAGGACCTGTCTGGTTTTACTACAGTGCTGTGACACAGCAGCTACAGTCACCTCCAAAATTATTGGCACCCTTGATAAAGATGAGCAAAAAAGACTGTATAAAATAAATAATACCAGTACTGAGCTATATTGTAATTTTCCAATATGTGGAATATATTTGACTTTATTAATGATTCAATGGAATTAACCAAAATTACACATTTCTCAAATTATAAATTTCTTTCCAAAAAAAATGAAGTGTCACAATTATTGGCACTCTTGTTTTCAATACTTTGTGCACCCTCCCCTTGCAAGGATAACTGAGTCACTGAGTCTTTTTCCATAATGTTTAATGAGATTGGAGAACACATTGGGAGGGATCTTAGACCATTCCTCCATACAGAATCTTTCCAGATCCTTGATATCCTTCGGTCTGCGCTAATGGACTGCCCTCTTCAATTGAAACCACAGGTTTTCAGTGGGGTTCAAGTCCGGAGACTGAGATGGCCATTGCAAAATGTTGATTTTGTGGTCAATTAACCATTTCTTCGTGTATTTTGATGTGTGCTTAGGGTCATTGTCTTGCTGGAAGATCCACTTGCGGTCAAGTTTCAGCCTCCTGGCAGAGGCAGCCAGGTTTTTGGCTAAAATGTCCTGGTACTGGGTAGAGTTCATGATGCCGTTGACCTTAACAAGGGCCCTAGGACCAGTGGAAGCAAAACAGCCCCATAACATCAAAGATCCACCACCATATTTTACAGTAGGTATGAGGTTCTTTTCTGCACATGCATCCTTCTTTCGACGCCAAACCCACCGCTGGTGTGTGTCGCCAAAGAGCTCTATTTTCGTCTCATCTGACCATAGCACCCAGTTCCAATCAAAGTGCCAATGCCGTTTAGCAAACTGCAGGTGCTTACGTTTGTTGGTTGCTCTCAATAAAGGCTTTTTTCTGGCAACCCTTCCAAATAGCCTATTGGCATGGAGGTGGCGTCTAATTGTAGATTTGGAGACTTGGTGACCCCGAGATACAACCAAGTTCTGTAATTCTCCAACTGTGGCCCTTGGATTTCCCTTTCCCTCCCGAACCATCTGCCTCACTGTGTGTGGGGGCAAGATACACTTGTGTCCTCTACCAGGCAAGTTTACCACTGTTCCAGTGGTTTTGACCTTCTTAATTATTGCCCTAATAATGGTAAGTGGTATATTTAGTTTTTAGCTATTGTTTTGTACCCATTGCCTGATTTATGAAGGTCAACAACCATTTGTCTCTTTTCATTTGTGAGTTATTTGCCTTTTCCCATGGTGATGGATGACAAATGGATTTCATATGCGTGTTACCTCATTTTTATATCCTAGTGAAACAGGAAGCCATGGAAGGCCACAATACAGTTCATTAAGACTGAGATGAACTTAAAGAAGCTGAATGTTAATACAGACTTAATTTTGTTTATAAGAATCATTAGGGGTGCCAATAATTCTGACACCTATCTTTTTGAGAACATTTTTTTTTAACAAGTAATACAAAACGTTTTCTCTGAGCAATTGTATTAGAATAAAAGAATATGGTTTTCCCATATATTTTTTCTTCCTGTGACCACTGCCATCACATTTCTGCAAAATTTCTGTTTTGGAGCGATCAATCATGTCACAACATGCTAACTAGCCTATTTACTAAATACAAATAAGTAGCTGCTATTAACACAAGCTTCTTCTCTCCTAAGGCTGTATATTTAGTTACTCCACTCATCACCCAACAATATGGTAGGTTTAGTTCTGTACATATGTAATAAGCAGTTGCAGAATTGGAGATCAAATATAGCCTGACTACGTCACTGGGGAATTACACCCCAGAATATTAATAAAATAATTTAGGTTAGGATATATATAGCTTTAGCACACAAATTATTTTAATTGGGGGTTTCAGTGCGAGTCCTCTCCATAGAACAAATGCCAGCTGAGACAGTATTAAAAAGCAATACGTTTTTATTACAGACAGAAAATTATAACTCTTATTGGGCAGTCCACAATAAAATACTTGAGGGTGTATAGAGAGAGGCAAAACCAGTACAATTATCACTGTTTGCTTGAGTAATGAGTTTCCACTGCCTGTGCTCAACCCAAAACAAACAACAAGAAAGAAACAAAAACTCCAATAATAAATAAAACAAAAAGAAACACGGCTAATCCCGTGAGTTAATATTCAAACGAAAATTAAATAATAAACAAAACAATTCAAATAACAAACGTGCATTTACGCTCACAATCAGTGCTGATTCAAATATAAATAAAAATAAACAGCTGAAACTAAGCTACGACATGCTATAGCCATGAGGTAAAACTAACGGTTTAGATTTAACAGCACTTCTAACAATATAAACATATATGATTTAGCAGCCGTGCACAAACTAAAATACATACAGTACAGAGATAAAGCTGGCAGCACTGGTCGAACGGAACTGAGAGCGCAGACAGAGAGAGAAAATTCTGAATGCAATCCGCTATGGACTTTTCCTAACCAAAAGTAAACTGTCCAAACAAGGGCCCGGCTCACCACCTCTTCAACACGAACACTATCTTGTACAGGTGCCAGTAAACAAGGGACCGGCTCACCACCTCTTCAACACGAACACTATCTTGTACAGGTGCCAGTACCCAAGTTTTGCTTTCTTTAGAAATAGGCTGCTTTTATATATTAAGCAGCCTATTTCTGCGCCAGCAAGAAGCGCCAGCAAACAGAAGAGCCTCAACAAAAGAGCCGGGAGTCTAGCTGTGGGAGTCCAGCAAGGGGAGGCCTGCGCTGAGACGCTGTTCCAATAGATCCAAACCTAACGGGGCTCTAGAAGAAGCTATCTACTAGTCAGGTCTGTACCCTCCACCCTACTGCTCCTACTGTGCCTTTTGTCCTGCTTGTCCTGCTATGACTGTCTCTCACATCCCTGTTCTGTCCTCCTGTCCTCGTCCTCTGCCCTCCCTCCGCTGCTGCTCCTCCAACCCCTCTAACCTAATTTCTCTGCCTCTCCCCCCCTCCTGCACACTCTCTGGTGCACTCTGGAACTGTCACTCTTCTGCTAACAAAGCTGATTTCATATCTGCCTTTGCCTCCCACCTCTCTCTCGATTTCCTTGCTCTCACTGAAACCTGGCTGTCCCCTGATAACACTGTTACTCCTGCTGCCCTGTCCTCTCTCTACGTCCTGTCCCATACCCCGCGTCTCACTGGACGGGGAGGTGGGACGGGTCTTCTCCTCTCTCCCTCCTTACTCTTTTCTGTCCCCTCCGATCTCACTCTCTGTCAATACCTTTGAATTTCATGCAGTCCAACTAACCTTTCCCTGTCAACTCCTGCTCATTGTTCTGTACCACCCCCCCGGGCCTCTCACTCACTTTCTGGATGAACTTGACTATCTACTCTCCTCCCTCCCCTCTCTGTCTACCCCGACTGTCCTGTTGGGTGACTTCAACATCCATCTCTCCAACCCCAGCCACTCTGCTGGATTCCTCCCTCTCCTTCACTCCTTCGACTTCTGTCTCTCTCCGTCCCCTCCTACCCACAAAGCTGGCCGTCAACTGGACCTCACCTTCTCCAGGGCCTGCTGCCCCTCCACCCTCTCTGTCACCCCCCTGGACCTCTCTGATCACTATTTCATCTCTTTTTCTCTGTCTCTCCCCCCTCTCCCTGCTCCTCCTACCCCCACTGTCACCTCTCGCCATAACCTCCGCTCTCTCTCCCCCTCTGTCCTTGCCTCCACTGCTCTCTCTCACCTCCCTCCTATCGACTTATTTTCACAACTCTCCATAGACTCTGCTACCTCCACCCTCTTCTCCTCACTCACCTCCTCCCTCGACTCCCTCTGTCCCCTCACCTCCCGTCCTGCTCGCCCCTCCCCTCCCCATCCCTGGCTCTCCTCTGCGCTCCGCTCGGCAAGAATCACACTGCGATCTGCTGAAAAGAAATGGAAGCGAACCAAACTCCCTGCTGCCCTAGACCTTTACCGCACTCTCCTCTCCTCCTTCTCCTCTACTCTCTCCTCTGCTAAATGTGCTTATTTCCAATCTGTAATCCAAGCCTCCACTAACAACCCACGTAAACTATTCTCTACCTTCTCCTCCCTCCTAAACCCTCCCCCCTCCTCCTCCCTCCTCTATCTCCCCTGATGACTTTGCCTCCTTCTTCTCTTCTAAAATCTCAGATATCCGCAAACTCTTTAACACCTCTCCCTCCCCCGCACCCCCTCCTGCTCCAACCCCTACACCCACTACATCCCCTACTTACTCGCCCTCCTTCTCCACCTTCTTGCCCCTCTCAGACTCTGACCTCTCCTCCCTGCTCCAGGGTCACAAACCCACCACGTGTGCCTTGGACCCCCTCCCCACTCACCTCTTTCAAGCTGCTGCTCCTGCTCTACTCCCCTTCATCTCCTCACTCCTCAACACCTCTCTACTTTCTGGTATCTTTCCCTCTGCCTTCAAAAATGCCTCTATCACTCCCCTCCTCAAAAAACCTACCCTCGACCGCAGCTCCCTCGAGAGCTACCGTCCTGTCTCCCTCCTACCCTTCCTCTCCAAAACCCTCGAGCGAACTGTACACCGCCAGCTCTCTGCTTTCCTGTCCAACCACTCTCTGCTTGACCCTCTCCAATCTGGCTTCCGCTCTGCTCACTCCACTGAAACCGCCCTCCTGTCTGTCACCAACTCACTTAAGTGTGCCCGAGCTGCCTCTCTCTCCTCTGTCCTAATTCTCCTCGACCTCTCTGCTGCCTTTGACACTGTTGATCACTCTATTCTACTATCATCTCTTGCTGACCTGGGGATCTCTGGCACTGCTCTGGCCTGGTTCTCCTCCTACCTCTCCAACCGCACTTACCAGGTAACCTGGCGTGGAGCAACCTCCACACCTCACCCTCTCTTAACTGGAGTCCCCCAAGGGTCAGTCTTGGGTCCTCTCCTGTTCTCTCTCTACACCCGCTCCCTGGGCCCCCTCATCGCATCCTATGGTTTCTCATACCATTTCTATGCTGATGATGCTCAGATTTTCCTCTCCTTCCCCACCTCTGACTCCACCATCTCCTCCCGTATCTCTACCTGTCTGTCTGCTATTTCCTCCTGGATGCACTCGCATAACCTCAAACTCAACCTCTCTAAATCTGACCTCCTTTTCTTTCCCTCCTCCTCCCCGTCCTCTGATCTCTCTATCTCTGTTCCTCTGGAATCTACCACACTCTCTCCCTCTTCCTCCGCTAAGAACCTTGGAGTCACCCTGGACCCCTGCCTCTCTTATTCCCAGCACATCTCCACTCTGGCACGCACTTGCCGATTCTTCCTGAGCAACATCCGAAGAATCCGACCCTTCCTCACCAACTATGCTACCCAGCTCCTGGTCCAGGCCCTGGTACTCTCCCGCCTAGACTACTGCAACTCCCTCCTGGCTGGCCTCCCTGCGTCCGCCACCCGTCCGCTCCAGCTCATCCAGAACTCTGCTGCCCGCCTGGTGTTCTCTCTGCCTCGCTTCGCCCATGCTACTCCACTACTCCGCTCGCTCCACTGGCTCCCGATCACCGCTCGCATCCAGTTCAAGACTCTTGTACTAGCCTACAGATGCCTTGACCAGACTGCACCCAGCTACCTCCAGACCCTCATCTCTCCCTACACCCCCACTCGACCTCTCTGCTCCGCCTGCACTAGAAGACTAGCTCTACCTCCGCTACGCTCCCCTGCCTCCAGAGCCCGCTCCTTCTCCACCCTTGCTCCACAGTGGTGGAATGACCTTCCTACAGATGTCAGGACTGTCCAGTCCCTTACCACATTCCGGCGCCTCCTTAAGACTCACCTCTTCAAAGAGCACCTGTAGAACTCCTCTGTTTGTATCCTGGGACACTATCACCCTTCATGTAAATGTGCTTTATTTTGCTCTTATCTGCTCCCTATTTTACTGCATTTAATCCTGTACTTCAGAATACTGTAATCTGCCAAGTGTTTAACCTGTAGTACTTTGTATTTAATCACATCCTGATGTAACTATCACTATTTAATCATATCCTGATGTAACTATCATTATTATCTGCTGTATTATTGAATTGTGGTTTGTCACACTTGTACCTTGCTTGAACAAAACTTATTGTATTCTTGCTCTTATTGTATTACTTGTATTGTAACACTTGAAATGTATTTGCTTACGATTGTAAGTCGCCCTGGATAAGGGCTTCTGCTAAGAAATAAATAATAATAATAATAATAATAATAATAATAATAATAATAATAATAATAATAATAATAATCACTCTCGTCCACTCTCAGCTTCCCACAAGTTCCGTCTGACTAACCAGTTACAGAATAGCAGGTTTACAACAACAACTTGCCTCTCCCTTTTTCGCCATACACATGTAAAATGAGAGAACATTTTACATATAGTCACTAGGGCTGAGGAAGTTGCAAGGCGCCTTTTCTGGCACTGAAATATCAAACAGCTCCGCTTAGTGGCTATTAGGGCGGCGCTTGGTTAATTTGCTGCTCATTCCTCAAACGACTGTCTGGCTGCTTTCTGCCCTGTAAAAACACGCACAAGTGCACAATGTCTGGAAGAGGCAAGGGAGGCAAAGGACTCGGCAAAGGGGGCGCTAAGCGTCATCGCAAAGTACTCCGCGATAACATCCAGGGAATCACCAAGCCTGCTATTCGTCGCCTGGCTCGCCGTGGAGGAGTGAAGCGAATCTCCGGCCTCATCTATGAGGAGACCCGCGGGGTGTTGAAGGTGTTTCTGGAGAATGTGATCCGGGATGCAGTCACCTACACTGAGCACGCCAAGAGAAAGACCGTCACCGCCATAGATGTGGTGTATGCTCTGAAACGCCAGGGTCGCACTCTGTACGGATTTGGAGGTTAAACGTACCGATGGGAAAAGAAAAGCACAAAACAAATGCTCTTTTAAAGGAGAAAGTGGGTGGCTCTTAAAGAGCTGTGAAACATTATATAAGCTTTACAAATCATGCGTATCAGCAAGCAACATGTTTTGTCTAGTCTTAGGATGGATTTTTACAAAAAGAGTCACTCTGTAATAAAAACAATTCCATATAGATTAATGGCTCTTTCTCGAAGTCGATAAAAACAAGATTTCTACATATAGCTCTCCGTTTACAAGAGTGCAATGCACGTCAATAAAAACATTTCATATGGTATTAAAATGGTCGGTGAGTTAAAAATGAAGTAGATGTTGTGTGCTGACTTTTGAAGGTTGCTGATTAATAAAGTAAAAACAATAATAACGGTCATCCTACCGAGTCACTAGGTCTTCGTAATGCCACTATATTTGAAACTACTCGTGTGCACAATGGCTTTTTTTTTAAGATTGTAGAATGTTCCATGTATTTTATGTTTCTCATTTGTGAACGTTGTATTGCTCGAGTGCAACGGGTGTCGCTGTAAAATGTAAAATACATTTCACTTTTGCTTTTATGATTTGAAATGGTCACGTCTTTTCCCCGTCCTTTCGCATGACCTCAAATGGCTGCAGCGATTCTTTGTTCCCCTTGGCGCCAATTTACCCCACCCCTACATGCATGCTCCCCTGTTTAGGGGGCTGGGGGTCGCATGTGTAGTTAACTCGCTATGCGAGTACCGGCAATAAGATACAAGTGTGGTTGCTGTCCTGTTCTGTATTCTTGTGCCCTCTGCCGGTTATATATTGTAATAAACAGAGATATATATTTTTATGTGAAGTATGGTCGCCTACCGAAGTACACGTAATACAAATGATTTGCTTCTTTTATGCAGTAAATAACAAACAGTCTGTCTTCAGAGGCACTTTATTTCTAGTGTCTTTATGCAAATGAGGATCAAGATAGGCGTGTTTGGAAACGGGAGCGCTTTGTCCGCGAGTAGGTGGGGGGTCATTTTTCAATTGGTTAGAGCTCAAAACTACACAGAAGGATTCAGCATAGGTCCTCCCAAGTGTATAAAAGCGTTGGCTGTGAAAGGATTGGGTTTATTCTTCTTCTGATTCTTGCCATCCAAGAAAAAAAAACGGAGAAAATGTCTGTAAGAGGAAAGACCGGTGGAAAGGCAAGAGCCAAGGCGAAATCTCGTTCGTCCAGAGCAGGGCTGCAGTTCCCCGTCGGTCGTGTTCATAGGCTGCTGCGGAAAGGAAACTATGCTCAGCGTGTGGGCGCTGGAGCTCCGGTCTATCTGGCCGCGGTGCTCGAGTACCTGACTGCTGAAATCCTAGAGCTGGCCGGGAACGCTGCCCGGGACAACAAGAAAACCAGAATCATCCCGCGTCACCTGCAGCTCGCTGTCCGCAACGACGAGGAGCTCAACAAGCTGCTGGGAGGCGTCACCATCGCTCAGGGCGGAGTGCTGCCTAACATTCAAGCCGTTCTGCTGCCCAAGAAAACCGAGAAACCGACCAAGAGCAAGTAACCTGTCCTGACGTCTATTTCACTTTCTAAAACCCAAAGGTTCTTTTAAGAACCACACAACATTTGCAAAAAAAGAGCCGATCGCATTTTCAAGTTTCGTTACTTGCACTGTTGCACACAATTATTATTATTTATTAATAGACATACAGTTATTACAAAGTATCGCTGTATAGAAAATCACATTGCAATGCCCATTGTGTTGCAGCCATAAACCCATGCAGCACCACGCAGCCTCGTCAACATTAACACCCGGAGCAGAAAATGCACGTTTGTGGGAACGTGTGTGCATAAATACTTGCACTTCGTTATTACTGATGCCGATCATGTCCACCGTTTTACTTAGTTTTTAGTTTGAATGATTTTTTTAAGCCTGTTGTACGCTGCACAGGTGAATATATACAAAATGAATGCAATAAACGGGTACATTGGAATTCAAAGTTGACAGGGGAATATAAATGTGATTTACTAAATAATGTAACGCAGAACCACCCCTAAAAATAGATTTTAAAAAGTCATATAAAGAGAGTCGTAACCGTGGGACGGGGAGAATAAAGATTACAAATTCAATTTGCAGCTGAAAATAGAATAAACACTGTTGAAAAAAGCGCGAGGTAGCAACAAAGACAGAAAGAAAAAGTACAAACAAAAGGAGCAGCCAGATTCAAACGAACCAATAAGGTTGCGCAGACTCGGGACGTACACACGATAGGGACACAAATCCGCCCCCTTGATGCTCGCAGACGCCCTTATACATTAACCTTACACGACTGCTTGCCCCACATTATTATTATTAGTTTATTTAGCAGGCGACTTACAGAGACTAGGGTGTGTGAGCTATGCATCAGCTACAGAGTCACTTATTATAATAATAATTATTATTTTTTAGCAGACGCTCTTAGCCAGGGCGACTTACAATTGTTACAAGATACCACACTATTGTTTACATACAATTACCCATTTATACAGTTGGGTTTTTACCGGAGCAATCTAGATAAAGTACCTTGCTCAAGGGTACAGCAGCAGTGTGCCCTACCAGGGATTGAACCCACGACCCTCTGGTCAAGAGTCCAGAGCACTAATCACTACTCCACACTGCTGCCCGTCTTACAATTACAATTACGTCTCACCCAAAAGACGGAGCACAAGGAGGTTAAGTGACTTGCTCAGGATCACACAATGAGTCAGTGGCTGAGGTGGGTTTTGAACCGGGTACCTCCTGGTTACAAGCCCTTTTTATTTAACCACTGGACCACGCGTGTGTTCAATGTGTGCACTATTACACTGCTCTGTACTCGCTCGATTCGTTTTTCTGTATTGCTGTTTTTGTTTTCATACTTGTTTTAAACTACAGCGTGACGTGTCCTATGGGGCATATTTGTAAGCATTTCAGTGCAATTAACCGATTGCAACAGATGAAGCCATTCGTATCTGATACAAATTGATTTTTTGAGTGCAGTTCAATGCACACGTTTTCAAACAAATACACCCTGTGTTACATTTCCTGCTGTTTCGTGCTCAGGAGAACGTGTGCAGAAATCCATTGGTTTATCTGCTTGCTTGATTAAATCAAGAACATACATTCCTCCGCCCATATTGTGTGTGTGTGTCTATCAACTAATACATCGGATATGGGCTCTTTTTAGAAAGATGTGGTGGCTCTGAAAAGAGCCTTTGGGTTTGCAGAAGTGAATTCTGACAGGGAGTTACTTCTTCGCCGCTGTCTTCTTTGCTTTGACAGCCCTAGGCTTTGCAACCTTGGGCTTTGCTGCCTTTGCTTTCTTCGGGCTCTTCGTTGTCTTTTTAGGTTTTACAGCTTTCACTTTTTTCGGGCTCTTGGCTGCTTTCTTTGCCACTGCCGGTTTCTTTGCTTTCTTGGGAGACTTCTTTGCCGCGACTGGCTTCTTTTCTGCTGGCTTTCTGGCTTTCTTTGCAGAAGCGGTGGTTTGTTTTGCGGCGGGTTTCTTGGCTTTCGGTGCTGCCTTTTTCTTGGCGGCTTTCTCCTTGGCTTCAGCTTGTTTTCTGTTGATCTTGAAGGACCCCGAAGCGCCGGTGCCCTTGGTCTGCACCAGAGTCTCCTTGCTTACCAGGCTCTTAATTGCCACCTTGAGCCGGGAGTTGTTCTTATCCACATCGTAGCCATCGGCTGCCAGAGCCTTCTTCAGCGCGGCCAGGGAGAGCCCGCTGCGCTCGTTGGAGGCAGACACAGACTTCACGATCAGCTCGGACACGCTGGCTCCTGTTTTCTTTGACTTATAATCGGCTGTCTTCTTCTTGGGAGCCTTGGCCGGAGCAGCGGCGGGTGCTGGTACAGTTTCTGCCATCCGACCTTCGTGTTAGCAATATGTATCACGAGAAACATCGCCTCGTTTTCATATATAGAAACGAGATCCCACCATTCCTCTGCGACATGGAGTTTCTCACACCGCATTTTGTTACATTTATTGTAAAGGAAATTACAAAATAGCTGTTTAAAAGTGCGATGCAATTGGGTGCAGCCACCAGAAATCAGCAACCAACATCCCTGCATGTATTGCAATTAAGAAAGCGTGTAAAATGCTATTCTTTATTGTCTTTATGTCAGAGGTTTCTAGCACACTTTAGCACAAACGGACAGCAAACCGTCTCTTGCACAATATTTTAAAACAAGATAAAAACAAGTATGAAAACATAATCAGGAACACTAAAAAAAAATCTTCACTCAGTATTCAGTGACGTCAGAGCACTGTAATCCACTACATGTTTACCTCCGATACGAGGGCTCCTTCCTGTTTCTAACGAATAAAGCGCATCCTGTTTAGAGCTGCGACTCATGCTTCTTGCCGGGAAACATGCTGCTGCGGTTGCTAAACTCTGTCACCCCGACCTTAGTATTAGCTCCTGCTAATTCATTCGTCAAAATATAACCACTCCTCTCTTGCCATTTTTCCAACTAAAGCTCATCTGTAAAGTTTACACAATTTACTTACAACCCTTCACATGTACCTATATTATAAATCAACACTACTGTTTTGAAAGACTCTTTTTGTAACAAGTACAGCTGTTCACGTTTATAATTGGTGCATTGATATGAAGTATATGAAATCTAAAGCTGCTTCTGGTGTTTTAGTTGTAATACAGTAGCATGATTAAAATAGGACCTGTTTATTTAACGTGATCCCTGTGTATATGTGATGAAACCATTTCTTTATTCGAAATGTAACCCTGGTACCCTGTTGAAGATGAGCTATTCAGCCCTCAATCTCTGGTATTTACAGCCCAGCACATTACTGTATTACTGCAAACAAAGGAGATGCTGTAGGAGGCTTCTTGATTGGGAAAGTCATCTAAACAATTTAACAGTTATAATTCAATTATACAAACTAGTCCCAAATAGTTTGTATAATAGAGGTTTTACTGCATGTAAATACCAATCTATACCAGAACCCCTCGGTATCCTGAACAGTGCTGAAGCTGGCTGGTTTGTCAGCTGTTCTGTGGCACAGACTCTTCTGAAGATGCTACTTACTCCACTGTTGCTCTCCTGGTCTTATGCATTGGGGCTGCTTGCTGTCTGTGTTTGCAGATAGAATCTGATGCATAGTCGTTCATCTCCAGAGCTAGTGCTGAGAAGAGACAGAACTGACTTCGGTCTACAGAGCAGCCCTGACTCTTGTATTCACAGTGCAGGCTCGGGGCTGCAGGAAATGTGTTTTCACACTTGGGGTGAGTGGAGCTGAACACTGCTCAATACAGTACACAGAGAAGTTTAGCTGTCAAATCTATCACCTGGGTTACTGTTGATAGCTATGCCAAATCCACAGTCTGCGGTAAGTGCACTGTATATTTTGAAAAGCGCAGGATCTGTGTGATTTGTGCCAGCACTTAGACTTTGTAAATGATTGCAAATGAAGCCCATTCTGTTCAAATGTTTATTTATTCATGTCATTTATGGTATGTCTGTGTACAAACACATAGGTTCGGTTGCATAAGTGCGCTTTGTTATGTAGGCAGTATAAACCCATTTATTTAAAAACATTTTTACAGTTGTAGTTTTGTATGTACAACATATATCTGTGTATATACACATTTATTTTCAAATATTTATTTCATTTTTTTACCATTTTTTGAGGTTGCGTGTTATGTAATGTCTGTATATAAACACATTTCTGTTCAAATGTCTGTTTGTTTACAATGTTTCGGTTGTGTAGATGCTTTAGATGACGTTCCTGAATAAAACTACAACATATATTCAATTGTTTGTCCTTCATTATAATATTTATGTTGTTTTTAATACACCAGTCACATTGACTGGTCATGGTTGCTCTAGGTATGAAGATGGATCCTTGTACACAACAAGCACTGTATTCAACAAAGTCATTTTCTTCATCATACTGTTTTTGCTGTAAGTACATACAGCTATGGCAAACGTTTTGCATCACCTAGAATTTTAGGATTAAGACATCATTAAATTAAAAATTATATGAACATAATTTAGATCTTTCATTTAATTTCACATAATCTAAGAAACTACAAAATGATGTTGCAAAAGTCTACCAGAAGCCACAATAGTAGTACAGTATTTCATGTTAGACATCTCACATGATTACATTTTTGTCAGTTTTTCATTAAGGACAGGGTGATTAGAAAGTGATTCAAAACGCCATATCATTGATGTGGTAAACGTACTTTCTAATCACCCTGTATATGGAAAACTACAAACCAGTATGCAATGGTATGCAATATTATTCAGAAGTTTTCTTTCGACTTTATGAAGCAAAATTACTTCATTTTATAGGGTGCTGCAAAACCTTTGGCCATAGCTGTATAATGAATAATTTACAAGCAGAGCAAATACAGTGTCACTACAGTGCAGGTTATTTACCTGTACTTCCAAATGCATTCACATCTTTTCAATATACTTATACATGTGTATACACACAGACAATTAAGGCTTTGAAGGTTTATACAGTAAAGGGAAATGCACATTCTAAACATAGTTCTATTTTACTTAGCGTTGAACCGGAGATCTTGTGTTTCCTTGTCGTTTATTTCCTGAAAAACTTTTTCTGACATCTTGATGCATTATGTACACCACTGTAATTGAATACCTTGTGTGAAAACCAATGCGAAATTTGAAATAAATACACAAGTAGATGACTATAAATACTAAGTCAAGCCTTGTGTCTTGTGTTCAAACATTTACTGCATTGGATGTAGTTTTACAGCCTTGCATAGAGTACAATAATGCTGGATTATAAAACTGAACCTCTGAAGGGGGCTTATATTTAAGAGATAATCAAAAACACCAGTCTGTAAAACTTAATCTCCTCTCGTTCCCAGTATCGAAATGGAGCTGCCTACCGCTGGTTCCTTCTGCAGTCTGCAACTGGAGACACTATACAGAAATCCTGGGATGGAAATAAGACTCCTACTGCAGAGCAGTTTCACACATTGCAGGTTTTACTCTGAGCTTGATTCGCCCCACTGTAGAGGTAATAAGCTGAGGTGTGTCTTAATAAACTCATAGTAAAACCAGGAATGGATCAAACAGCTATGCAATGGGAGTCTTATTTCCATCCGGTATGGATCTTGTTTCTGTAGAATTGCAATTTATGCATTCATTCATATGCCTCCAATATTTCTTCAACAGTATCATATATTCACAACCTTCATGTTCAGCCTTTTTTTTTTTTTTTCTTTAGTCCAGGATTTAAGCCCCACCACTCTAGCGTCCTTCACACGGAGTGCTCGTTAGGAAACTTCCACCATCAGTGTGGAGAGATCAACATCTGCCAGCCTGCAAATCCTCACTGGGGCTGACAGACAGAAATACATACACACACAGACAATCCCAACTGAAATTGGTTTGATCTCAGATCTGTTGCCGATGGAAATGAAGGAACCTGATTTTGAATCTTTCAGACTCGCTAGATGAAAGTTCTGATCTGAAAATCAGGTCTGGATGCCGCAGGGCTAGTGTGTGAGTTTCTCAAAAGGAGTTTTTTTTTGTTGTTGTTAGAGATCAATAATGCTTCAAACATGTTCAACAAACTGGCCAAAAAAAAGGAGAGTGTTAAATTAACTGCGTGCTACTTTATGTGGTCAGGCAATGCGTCACTCCGATTCGCTCCCAGACCTATAAGAGCAGTGTGTGCAACTACTCAGCAACAAGCACTGGGAAGATGAGGGATCTTGGTGACAGCGGATTTGTCCCTCAGCACAGCGGCTGCACTGATCCAGCTACACAGACCCATGAACACAGCAATCCGGGCAAAGGACATCTCAGAGATCTCAGTCTCAGTACGAGTTCGTCTCCTCTATGGTGATGTGAAACTCCTTCCCCGACTCCTGCAGTGGAGCCCCCTGCTGCTCCTGCACTGGTACGGCAGACCGCTCCTCCTGCACTGGCAGCCTGAACTGGGAGATTTCAGGAGAGGGGCTGGGAGGGGGGCTGGGGTCCCTGCGCTGGTCTGAGCTGGGAGGGGGGCTGGGGTCCCTGCGCTGGTCTGAGCTGGGAGAAGCCTGGTTCACGACAGGACCGTTGTAAATGTAGACATTTCCATTGACCTTCATCTCTGTGAGACGAAGCGAGACAAGAGAAGGGAGAAAACAGAAATATTAAAGACAATCAATACAGGGATATTTTATATAATCCAAATGTTCTTGATATCTAACCTGTTTAGTATCCTAGTGTGTGTATATTCTCTAAAGTGCTTTTTATCATCATTAAGTTAATCTGGTTAAAAAAAAAAAGCTTTGTTTCTAAATAACATAATATAACGGTTATTATATGCCATTCACACTTCCATAAGTTTCTTTTTTCGTCTTCTGCTCTGTCACACTATTGCTGATGTTTTGGCACAGATCATAATTCACCAGGCGCACTATTCCTTTCAGACTCTAGAAGCAGATTTTTGTGAATTGAGGTTTTGAGGTCTACCAAGCTATTTGTACCACGCTGTGTGAAGGCAGCAGGAGCCAAAACGAAGCAGCAAATTATTAAAACAGCAAGTTTTCAGTCTGTCATGACTTTTCTTCTTCTAATTCTCCTTAGATAGAGAGATGTTTGCTGTTTTTCAATTCTATCTCTCACTGGCATAGCCAGGACATTACAGTTAAAAATTATCTACTTTCTAAGGGTAATTTCCTGTTCACTCTGATTCAGTTTTACGTGCACACCGCCCACGACTCTGCTTCTTATTATTTGATATCAGCTGTACTTTTCTGTGTTTAATTTAATGAAAGTGTTCCTTTAATATGATGTTTAATATTAAATGAGAGATTATGATAGAATCTTGTAACAGCTCTTTAATCATTTTCATGGTGCCAAGCCTACTTGTAAACTACAGAATGTGTGTATGTGTATATATATATATATATATATATATATATATATATATATATATATATATATATATATATATATATATATATATATATATATATAGTTATCATTTTATTAAGTTAACCCAAATTTATAAAACTTATAAACGTGCACATCCCTAGTAGCTTATTCATTTTGAAATCGCTAAATATTAAAACAGGTTTTCACATCTTACATGAATATAGTTTAATATTATTTAACCAAGGGGTATCCTTTCTTGCATTTTTTTCTTAAACATCTGACAAATAACGCTTAGAGTAGAAAACGCTATTTACTAACTATTCATACCTTACATTGTAATGCTTACAAGAACAAAGTTTCACAAGTTGGATGGGGCAAGAAGCCCTCTCTCTCTCTACATATCAAAGTGATTCACCTCCAGTGAAGGGAAGCCGACACAGCCTCTGCTGTTGACCTGCCTCCCTGCCACCCTGTAGACCAATGAAAGCCCTGTTGTGTGTTTCATGCTCCGCCCCCTGCAGAGCAGTCAGCGAATGAGGCACAGCGATGGGGGGAGGGGGTGAGCCTGCGGATGGAGCAGGGAACTGTGGGATGCTGGAGTTCGAGGAGATTACGCTTCCACTTGGAGACAGTAAACTGGACTGCTCGGAGTCCTGGAGGAAAGAAAAAACACAGGAATCAATCAGGGAGTTCAATAAACCACAGGACTCAGCTAATTTTACAGAGCATTAATCAGCATTGGGGGGGTAACATTACTGAATCGGATTACATTTTTCAGAAACTATTAACTGTAACAGTTCCTTGTTCAGACAGGTAATGCAATGTGGAAACGGGTTACATTGTATGTGAAAACAAAATGACTCGCTTACGAATCACTGCATTTAAAAACAGAACAATGTCCTGAGCTTGGGTTCCGGTTTGAAATCATTCTGGAGTGATTACACCTAAAACTTGAATCAATGCCCAGTTTAAACAGTGTAACAGTGTCTCCTCAGCACCGCCCCTCCCTAGTCTTTTCTAAGCAATAATATATTTGTTTTAGTCCGATTCCTTGCTTCACCTGAGAGATTTTGAAATATTCCCAATCCAGCTGCACGCAAGAGTGTATCAGCAACTGTGAAACTCCAAATTAAGTCCTGTAACAATGATCAGACCTGCTGCCTGTGTAAAAAAAAAAATATACAGCCCCCCTCATCCCTCACAGCTACTGTGAGTGTGGAGTCATGCTGGGAGCTGTAGTTCCTAGAAACACGGTAGTTTTAGCAATAAGCAGGACTCTGCAGTAAGGAGATTCACTGAAGGGATCAGGGAGAAAAACGGAAGGGGGGAGGGGGGGGTATGGATGCTTTTTAACTGACTTACCTTGCCTGAGCCTGGGGTGTGGTCTGTAAGAGAGGAAAGAGAGAGACTGCATTGTTAAGCCTTTTTTTTTTTTTTTTTTAACAAATCAGCTTTTGTTTTTGTTCCTGTCTTTTGTTTTGGTTGTAAATAATAGAAGTGGCCAGAGCTGAAGTGCAGTTTCTGTGTCTGGGTACTAATTCAAGGGACAGACCAGTCTGGCCCGGGACGCTACGCCACAGTGCAGTTCTGAAAGAAACACATGTCACAGCACACAGGTATGAAGGTCCTGCAATAGCTTAAAAGAAAGTTCAGCTGCTGTGCCTTATTCTCAAAACATCTGTTATGCATGCACTTCCTGGGTCATTTCACCCGAGCAGTGTGTTCTGGGTCATATCAGTCAATAGGGGAAGCAGCAGCTGATTGGTTAATGATAGGAAAGAAGCCATTGAAGGGGTGGGGACAATTTCACCCTCCAGCTGAAATGACCAAGGAAGTACAACACAAACTGACAGCTGTACTTAACAGTAGTACCACATTCAAATACAAATAGATGCTTGCTTACCGTGTGTTTCTTTCTAAACTGCACGTTTAGGACAAGTATTATTTCTGGAATGATTTTGTTCCAATCACTTTAAACCAGAATCACATGTTGCAAACACGTTTCTCCTCTACCTTTATCACTGTGCTGCTGTTTCCTTATCAGATAGCAGAGGGTGCCAGCGATGGCTGCAATAATGACCAGCATGGCAACGACAGCCAGGAGAATCACGGACCCCAGCCAACCTGAGAACAAACAAGGCGTGATCCATTACAGTCACAGCTTTACGCCTCAAAACAAACCTGTTTGAACCTATGGAACCTATGAGCAGCAGCTACAGTTATAATGTCACTGAGTGTAGATCTCACACTTAAGAGTGCCAATGACAAAGCATTCAAAACGGTTAAACCACAACAGGTTCTATAGAAACAGATTCAATATGTTACTATCGTATTTATATTTAACACTGTCTGTATTTTTTTTTTAGTTAATGACTTCGAATCTGTTTCTAAGTGTTCGGTGACTGCCTCTAATCAAGTTGGCATTCTCTTACACTCTTTGTATGACAGACACAGCAAAGAGGGTGCGAGAACGAAACACACTTTCAACTTGATTGGATGGAGCCAACGGACACTTCGAAACACATCATAAGTCATTAAATCTGTTCGATAAAAAGAGACACAAAGCTGATATATACAACCAAGGAAGCACCTCAATGCAGCCCCTTTTTAATGCTCCATGTCTGCAGTGGTCAACCGTCAATTTAAACTGCAATGAAAATGTATGTGTGTGCGTTTGTGTCTTTAAATTAAATAAAATAACAATAACCACACAACTCGTTGTCATATTTACCGGTATCCTTGTCAACCATGGGGTCCTTGCACACAGCGTTTGATTCGGACGTCCCGGGTTTTGCAAGCACCATCTCCAATTCTGTACAGCTGAAATGCATTAAATAAAAATCAAAAATGTGTTAAAAGAAGAAGAAGAATCAATAATTATTTCTGAGATCCGAGCAGGTAATGCAATCCAAAAAAAAAAACCCTCAAATGCCTGGTTGGTGGCAGTGCCAGTCCCACTCACTTGCTGTGCTGGAAGCAGTGCGCTGTGACAGATGGGCGGTCATTGAAGAAGCCAGTAGGGCAGGGGGAACACTTGGGGTGCTGCTCCAAATCACCTGCAACACATAACATCACAGGGATGGAAATGAGACTCCCATTGCATAGCGGTTCCATCCATTCCTGGTTTTACTTGGTTTAAGTCCAATAAGACTGGGATGTGCCGAGATTTGTCTTGCAAAAAAACACTGCGCTCTGCCAAAATCGATGTTCTGCAAACAGCGATATTCATGCACAGATTTAGTCTCAGTGTCTGTGTTCAAAAGCCGACATTACAAGCGAGTACTAACAGCACTTGCAGTCCCTAGTGCATTTCATATGCGTTCCTATAGTGCTGTGGAAAAGGAATTCATTACATACTTTGGATTCAAGGTGCACACGTCTCAGCAGTCCTGATATTTGTGAATCTATTCCTGAATTATACCGGTATGTAAAACAAGAGCTCAAGCAAGAGCCACGGAGGGCAGCATTCACCTACAAGATTTCAAATGAATCTCCATTTAGAGAACTCCCTTTTTTCTTTGTTAAAATTGATCAAACATAATCGTTTTCTAAAATGTTTGTTTCCAAAAACTGCAGTTGTATAGATTTGTATTATTCTTATTATTATTATCAGTGTTTGTAATTTTGTATTAAATCATATTATTTTAAAGATAAATTAAAAACAAAAGCAAAGCAGCATGGGAATCTTATTGGACCAAAACACATTTTATTCCAAACACTTGCACTATTAAAAAGGACAATAATTGTGTCATTTTGATGTTCTATAGATAAGATTACTATACCATGACACGTACTGTGTTGTGAAGACACTTCCGATGCACATCCCTAAATTAGAAACACCTGAGCTTGTTACCTCTGCACTGGGGCTAATCAAGCTTGTAGTAAAACCTGGAATGGGTGAAACTAACATGCAAAAGGAGTCTTATTTCTATCCCTGCTGTACACAACTATTTCACTTGAAATTGCTTCTGAAAAACTAAACTGCAAGAAGACAACACCTCATACCCCCTCAGTATAATACAGAACCATTATTGCATTGGCATTGTAGTGCCGCTGTCTGTGTGTCTGCATTGCCAGTGAAGATCATTTGGGAAGGGTATAGTTAGCATAGTCAGGGTTCTCCCCAGGATGTCGCCGCCTGGCTGAAAAAACTCGATCCGCCCGTCTTGCAGACGCTACTGTGCCTTTAACAATAAGGATTGACTGCGCTTCTAGCAGACGAGATTACTTGCACGCTGCTGGGTAAAAACAAAATCTTAGAACCACATGACAGCTGTGTTACATCTTGACACAGCATTTAACCAATCAGAGAGTTGAAGGGGCGGGTTTTCTGTGTTAAGCACTTTGAGAGGCTAAAACATTCAAATGACTGCTAAAAAAATAAATTGATTATTTTCAAAGCAAAAAGTGACAATGAATGCAGCGTTTTCAAAATAAGCCGGCGATCTGCGCAATCCAACACCTAATACTATAATTGCACCGGCTACTTTATTAAAAATATTAAGATTATTTTCGGGTATTATCATTCAGTCCATTTTTTGTCGTATTATTGTACTGTAAGATGATATAGTACATAATAGCTATACACATGCACAAAAAAAAGCGCATTCTTTTTGTCATGATATCGTAAAAATATGTACCCAGGTGCTTGTGAGAGATATTGGGGGTTCATGTATAGAGGCTGTATGCCTTTAAGAAGAAAAGCGTGATGGGATATCAGCTGAACACTTGTCAGCTGACATTAAGTGCAGAGGTGCTGGATTATTACACTCCAGTTTCATGCAACAGTTATGATGGTGACCAAATGTGTGCGAGTACTGTTGTGTAAAAAAAAATGTAGAACAGCGAAAAACAAAAACAGATGTGCATTAACAAAATGCCCTGAAAACAAAGAAAATAATTTAAATGAAGCAATACAGTGCCTTGCGAAAGTATTCGGCCCCCTTGAACTTTGCGACCTTTTGCCACATTTCAGGCTTCAAACATAAAGATATGAAACTGTAATTTTTTGTGAAGAATCAACAACAAGTGGGACACAATCATGAAGTGGAACGAAATTTATTGAATATTTCAAACTTTTTTAACAAATAAAAAACTGAAAAATTGGGCGTGCAAAATTATTCAGCCCCTTTACTTTCAGTGCAGCAAACTCTCTCCAGAAGTTCAGTGAGGATCTCTGAATGATCCAATGTTGACCTAAATGACTAATGATGATAAATAGAATCCACCTGTGTGTAATCAAGTCTCCGTATAAATGCACCTGCACTGTGATAGTCTCAGAGGTCCGTTTAAAGCGCAGAGAGCATCATGAAGAACAAGGAACACACCAGGCAGGTCCAAGATACTGTTGTAGAGAAGTTTAAAGGCGGATTTGGATACAAAAAGATTTCCCAAGCTTTAAACATCCCAAGGAGCACTGTGCAAGCGATAATATTGAAATGGAAGGAGTATCAGACCACTGCAAATCTACCAAGACCTGGCCGTCCCTCTAAACTTTCAGCTCATACAAGGAGAAGACTGATCAGAGATGCAGCCAAGAGGCCCATGATCACTCTGGATGAACTGCAGAGATCTACAGCTGAGGTGGGAGACTCTGTCCATAGGACAACAATCAGTCGTATACTGCACAAATCTGGCCTTTATGGAAGAGTGGCAAGAAGAAAGCCATTTCTTAAGATATCCATAAAAAGTGTCGTTTACAGTTTGCCACAAGCCACCTGGGAGACACACCAAACATGTGGAAGAAGGTGCTCTGGTCAGATGAAACCAAAATCGAACTTTTTGGCAACAATGCAAAACGTTATGTTTGGCGTAAAAGCAACACAGCTCATCACCCTGAACACACCATCCCCACTGTCAAACATGGTGGTGGCAGCATCATGGTTTGGGCCTGCTTTTCTTCAGCAGGGACAGGGAAGATGGTTAAAATTGATGGGAAGATGGATGGAGCCAAATACAGGACCATTCTGGAAGAAAACCTGATGGAGTCTGCAAAAGACCTGAGACTGGGACGGAGATTTGTCTTCCAACAAGACAATGATCCAAAACATAAAGCAAAATCTACAATGGAATGGTTCACAAATAAACATATCCAGGTGTTAGAATGGCCAAGTCAAAGTCCAGACCTGAATCCAATCGAGAATCTGTGGAAAGGACTGAAAACTGCTTTTCACAAATGCTCTCCATCCAACCTCACTGAGCTTGAGCTGTTTTGCAAGGAGGAATGGGCAAAAATTTCTCTCGATGTGCAAAACTGATAGAGACATACCCCAAGCGACTTACAGTTGTAATCGCAGCAAAAGGTGGCGCTACAAAGTATTAACTTAAGGGGGCTGAATAATTTTGCACGCCCAATTTTTCAGTTTTTTATTTGTTAAAAAAGTTTGAAATATCCAATAAATTTCGTTCCACTTCATGATTGTGTCCCACTTCTTGTTGATTCTTCACAAAAAATTACAGTTTCATATCTTTATGTTTGAAGCCTGAAATGTGGCAAAAGGTCGCAAAGTTCAAGGGGGCCGAATACTTTCGCAAGGCACTGTAAGCTCAATAATTAAGCTAAAAAGGAAGTGAAAAGGTTACCGTTTTTTTTGTGAACTCCAATAACCCTACGTTATCTTTCCCCAGTCAAATCGTAGAGTGCCTAAATAAGCACGGTAATTTACCATAATAAAAAAACATGAAAAAGAATGTAGAACATAAAAAAGAGCAACCAGATAGTCAACGAAAGACAATGCATTATTCAAATTCTTTGTCGTATTATATATTTAAGGTAAGACAAGTTTATTTATCCGTTAAGTGCTTCCGGCTATAATGTTCTGCTACCCGGCTGTACAGAATTCCTGAGGATAACCCTGATACTGTGGTCGCATTTTTCCAATGGCAGCTTCATCCCATTGTTACTGCCCTATGCTTGTGCTAACCTCAGTATTATTTAGAACCATTGCATTGTGCTGCCACTGTCTGTGTGTCTGCATTGCCATTGAAGCTGCATTTTATTCAGAAAGACTGTCGTGAAAAGTTTTATTTGGGGCAATACATTTTCATGGTTCAAGCCTATCTACAGCAGATTGGTGGTGGGTAGAAAACAGCTGCCATTTTGGCTCTTGCAGGGAGTCGGCTGTGCTTGGAAACAATAGTGAATCTGGAGCCAAGATGGAGGACACTGGGCTGCAGTTTCCTACAGCAGGCTTGTTTGGGTAAAGCAGTTTTTTTTAGCTTATTTTTTACCTTTTTGTGATGTGTAGGTGCCAGGCTGGCATGGTTCGTGATCTTCACAGGACTCGCATTCCCAGGGCGGCACTCCCAAACAGATGCTGTTTTCAGGACAAACACAGACGCTCCCCTTGGTCTTGGTGCAAGGGGACAACTCAACCAGACCAGCTTCTGCAAGAGAAACGAGGAGTGGACATGATGTGACCCGCATCACGACATGTAGGTCGCGATCAGATCCGCATCACGACACATGCGACAGGCCCGAACTCTGCAACTGTTTAAGTGCTCAAAACAATTAGAAAAAGGTCTAATTAAGCAAACTATCAGTTCAATTAAAGGTCTGCATTAGGGGACCAACAACGCAGAGTTTTGAAAGCTTAACATCCTGTTATTCACATCAGAGACTCAAACAGACACATATTGAACAGAAACTTGATTCAAAATCCATGTTCCTTACCACAAGGTCTGCACAGCCTGCAGTTGGATGCATAGTTATAGAGTTCAGTGAAAGTGTTTTCTGGACAACTGCTGCAATGAGTATCGGACGTGGCTGTGCATTTGTGAATTGCAAATTGACCTGAATACAGAGAACAAGGCTGTTAGAGAGAGACAGAGACCCACACACAGGTACCAATACTCTCAATACCATGAGCTAAAGAAGGTACTCGGCAAGTTTTGTCACAATCAGGCAAGCGCTTCTCTATATATATGCAAAACTCTAACATGCAACACAAACAGGCTCCATACTTCAGGGATGGATAAAAGACTCCTATTGCACAGCAGTTTCATCCATTCCAGGTTTTACTACGAGCTTGATTAACCCCAGTGTGTAGGTAACAAGCTCAGGTGTGTCTTATTACACTAACAGTAAAGCCAGGAATGGATCACACTGCTATGCAATGGGAGTCATTGCTGTGATACTCTCATTAACAAAACTAAAGAAGGCTGACGGCACATTTCATCACATTTGGACAAGCGCTTCTTTTGATAATGTACAGAATGGAAGTTTGACAAACAGAGAGCCTCCCCACACCCGAGAATGTTATAGTCTCAATAGCTTGTCCAACATCACTGTTGGACAAGCAGTTGTCTACATATGTAAAATGCATTATTATTATTATTATTATTATTATTATTATTAAGCATTTTTATCAAGCTTAAAAACACTATCTATGACACTTCCTCTCTCCCCGACCTCTCTCCTTTCTTTCTGCCTTCCCTCTCCTCCCCCTCCTCTTACTTTCTATCCTCTCCTCTGCTCCCTCTCTACTCCCCCTCCCCTTTCTTTCTCTCCTCTCCTCTCTCTCCCCGACACTCAAAACAACGTTTAAAGAACGCCATCAATTACCTGGCGCGCACCTCCGGCAGCACACTCCATCAGAGAGATATTCTGTTGTTGAATCTCTACAATAACCATGTTCTGGAACATATGGAAAAATCTGCAAAACAAACAAAATGGAAAAAGACTGCTGAAACTGGATTCTCATCTAGAACAGTTTGAAATGTAGATGAATACGGACCCTGGCACTGAACAGGCCATAGGTGCAATAATAATACCTAAGCACTGTCCATAGGGGGTGCTGCCTTTTGAAGCCCTCATGTTAATATCATCAGTTGGTTAATGAACCATGAGCAGCTCTGAAGCTGTGTGAGAGAGTTCTCAGCTCAGTGATGTCACTCACAGGCCATTAACCATGTGCAGCCTGAGCACCCCCTATAGGCAGAGTCTGTTTATTTAGCATCACTGTGTTTGTTCCCTGTAGCCTGTTCTGTGCCAGGACCTACACCTGTGCATGCATCTACACCTCAAGCCAAGTGATAGCAGCTTGCAGGTTCATTCACAACTCACCTGCCCAGGAGCTGCCTCAGCTACAAGCATAATCCAAAACCACAGGCAGAGGTGAATGGAGAAACAGCCAAACATCGTGGAAGCTGGGAGGGAGGAGGCTGGGAGGAAGGGAGAGAGGCTAGGAGGCTGGGAGGCTCGGAGGGAGGGAGGTAGGAGGGAGAGAAGCTAGGAGGCTGGGAGGGAGGCAGAGAGGCTAGGAGGCTGGCAGGCTGGGAGGGAGGGAAGGAGGAGGGAGAGAGGCTAGGAGGCTGGGAGGGAGGCAGAGAAGCTAGGAGGCTGGCAGGCTGGGAGGGAGGGAAGGAGGATGGAGAGAGGCTAGGAGGCTGAGAGGGAGGCAGAGAAGCTAGGAGGCTGGCAGGCTGGGAAGGAGGGAAGGAGGAGGGAGAGAGACTGGAAGGAGGGAGGATGTAGCTGATCAAGGCACTTCAGCCTCAACAAGGCAAGGTCGAAGGATCCAAGACAAAAATGTGTCCGCTGGGGGCTGATTAAAAATGAAATAAAAAACAAGCAGTCTGTTAGTAATACACACATACTGTACCCTCACCAGGGCTGTACATATATACATACAAACCTACATACTGCTCTGGCCAAAAGTTTAGCATCACCCTACAGAATTAACTCATTTAGCTTCATAAAGTCAAATGAAACCTGCTGAATAATGTTACATTAGCATATTGAATTACATACCGCTTTGTAATTTTCCATATACGTAATGAAAAACTGACCAAAATTGAGAAATGTGACATTTTGTGGGGGCTGATTAAAAATGAAATAAAAAACAAGCAGTCTGTTAGTAATACACACATACTGTACCCTCACCAGGGCTGTACATATATACATACAAACCTACATACTGCTCTGGCCAAAAGTTTAGCATCACCCTACAGAATTAACTCATTTAGCTTCATAAAGTCAAATGAAACCTGCTGAATAATGTTACATTAGCATATTGAATTACATACCGCTTTGTAATTTTCCATATACGTAATGAAAAACTGACCAAAATTGAGAAATGTGACATTTCGAAATCCAACATGAAATACTGAAATACTATTATGGTTTCCGGTAGTCTTTTGCGATATCATTTTGTAGTTTCTTTTTACATGATGTTAAATAAAATATCTAAATTATGTTAATATAGTTTTTCTTTTTCTTTTTTTTTGTAATCATGTCACAATCCTAAAATTCTAGGTGATGCAAAAATGTTTACAATAGCTGTACATACATACATACATACATAGAGAATATAATGTGTTTATGTACATTAGGTCAGGACAGCCCCATATAAACTCAGACTGAAGAAGTTCTCAATATTTTGTACTACATAATGTCCTTATTAAGTTTCATCAAAATCAGATATGCAATTCTCTGGCTAGCTGTGGAAATGTCTGTGTGACATCCAGCACAACCGGTCAGTTAGATACACAGACACGCGTGGATTACCTGACTGAATAACTTGAACAAGCGATTCCCCAGTGACATGCACAACTGTAAAGTGTCCCTTACATCCATCTCCACAATACCTTAGGAGGGTTATGCACACTGTCCAAATATATGTCACTTGTGAGCCCATTAGATTAACAGAATAGGCATGAACCTGCTACGACTTGCAGTATTGGAGATTATAATAGAAATCAAAATCTTATAGATCAGGCAAAAAATAAAAAATAAATAATAAAAAAAATCTATTAAATTGTTATACATAAATATTTCAACAAAACAAAATATATTAATATATTATCTAAAGTATCGGCCACAATATCAGCTCATATTTCGACACATCTCAATTACGACGAAGTAAATACACGGTCATTTCATTAACATAAACTTACAATTTAAATGTTACCTATTAATATTATTACAGCTTCTTACCGGTATTTCCTCTTACAGTGGTTGAAAAGCAGCACCTTAATCTCAAACGTTGTGAAGTCTATATTTTCACGCTGACATAAAAAATAAAAAAAATACGAAGGTCACAGTACTATTCCAACTCTACCTTGACCACTCAAGCCCCGGATAGCAGTTCAATACCCCGCGTCACATATACAGATAATCCCCATCTGTCAAATTTTCATTTTGATTTAATTAATCATGTTGCTCGTACGACAAGCTAGTTTTTTTTTAAAATTGACCTCTGTCCATTCTGGTAGGCCTACATTACATTTTCTTTTTTTAGAAGTAAAACTCCAAACCTGTCTCAAAATGAGACGGTGTCTTTCTTCTTATTATCCAAAATGAATAATCAGACGTATCGGTTGTCTTAAAAAAAAATACTAATTATGAAAAATACGTTTGAATTCGACGACACATTTTGGTAGGCCGCACGACCCCTCAATTAAACACTGCCCGCTGTTAGTAGCCTACGTTGTTTATCGAGTATTTTACGTTTCGTTTTTGCTCAGTGTAAAAAAAAAGAGATTTGGGCGCCTCCGTTGCTGGGAACTATACTTCCTCGAAATGAGAGCAAACATGTGATCTAGTTTTCTTCCGAAGTTCGAGAGGGGTATTGCTGCAGAGCGAAGCGCGTCTTGTCACGTCATCATTTTACGCTACAGCCCGATCACATGATAAGGGTGATAAATGTAGGTACTAAAACGAAGTTTATTTCATAACAATAACCTAACCCTAATCCTAATGTTCGTGTGGTATTATGGTCACGAAGGTCAATAAAGGCAGTACGTAAATTACGCAACACCATCCTGTGGGAGCCTTCGTTCTGCAGCGATATACTCGGGAAATTCACTCGGTCGCATTACCATGCTAAGCTATATGATGTATTTTTTAACCCTATTATGTTAGAAGTCTTAAGCCGAAATGGTCATGTTTGATTTTCCCCTAATATACGATATATTCCCTGGTCGAATGCTGACTGCGTGTTTATCTTAGCTTCTTGTGGGTGAACACTGCTATTGGAGAAAAAACATCGTTTCCTGTCCAGTTTGTTTTGCATTCCCTCAGGTTGTATTAGCTGTAGGCAGGCAGGCACACAATCTTCCTCCCTCCTTGAAGTTATCTGTCACTGTAATGAGAACTAGACAGACAGTCTAGTCTAGTGATCTTAAACTGCAGTTTCAATGTAATTCCAGTAGTCTAGTCTAGTGATCTCAAACTGCAGTACAATGTAATTCTAGTGCAGTCTAGTCAAGTGATCTTAAACTGCAGTTACAATGTAATTCCAGTCCAGTCTAGTCTAGTGATCTTAAACGGCAGTTTCAATGTAATTCCAGTAGTCTAGTCTAGTGATCTCAAACTGCAGTACAATGTAATTCTAGTGCAGTCTAGTCAAGTGATCTTAAACTGCAGTTACAATGTAATTCCAGTCCAGTCTAGTCTAGTGATCTTAAACTGCAGTTACAATGTAATTCCAGTCCGGTCTAGTCTAGTGATCTCAAACTCCACTTACAACGTACAGTAATTCTAGTATAGTCTAGTGATTTTGAACTGCAGCTACAGTGTAATTTTGGTTCAATCAAGTGTAGTGATCTTAAACTGCAATAATAGTGTAATGCCAATGCAGTCTAGAGCTCTGGCCAAACGTTTTGCATCACTATATACAATTAACTCATTTTGCTTCATAAAGTCAAATGAAACCTGCTGAATAATAGTCTAGTGATCTCACACTGCAGTTACAATGGATTGAAATAAAGATTGCAAACAGACAATGTCAGATTACTCTAATTTTATTAGATTTTAAAAATAGGAATACATTGTACACGTTTAGCATTGTATTAAAATAGCACCTAAGTAAAGGCATATGTGGCTGTCAGACTGTTTGCTGTCAGGCTGGTTCATCATCTTCTCTGTGCTTTACTGTGCTGTGCTTTTACCAGGGGGATACCAAAGCAGTAAACTCTGAGCAGGGGCTGGTTCATTATCTTCTCTGTGCTTTACTACATCTACCGCTGCTGCCCAGCTCCTAAGGAATGTCTGTACCAAGTGTCATCCCATTTGGAGGGCAGCTGATAGAACTAAAAGTTCTGTTTTTCAATACTGACACTGTGTACTATTGGTTATTTTCTAATTTTTCAAATTATTGTGTTGCCCCCTGTGGACCCCACTGCTCAGAGCCCTTTCTTCCTCTCTTTCTTTTTCAAGCAACATCTTGGTATCGCTGACTAGATCATCATCTGCTCTTCAAATACATACAAAAGATTTTTAATGCATGATCAAGCAAGCCGTCCCCTCAGGTGCAGTGGCACCCCCAAATACTCTCCATTCAGAAGCAATCAAAGCAGGACCCAGGGGGTTCATTCTTCATTTTACCCCCAAACATGGGTGGAATTTTGACAGACTGACAAAACAATATAATAAAAATAATCAAACTGTTGAGCATACTTTACAGCTTATAAGAACTCACTTCATATGAAGAAATAAGAGGTATGTTGTTTTCAATTCTTAAATTAAGCTTTGGGATTTTTTTTTTCAATATTTATAATGCAAAAGAAAATATAATTTCTATATATATAAATGCAAAAACATTGAAAGCTTAAGACTGGTAAAATAAAAATTATATATATATATATATATATATATATATATATATATATATATATATATATATATATATATATATATATACAGAAATGTTGGCAAGTTGGCTCTCTTGAGCAAAACCTTATATAAAAAATATACATTTATCATTTCAAAATACTAATATTTACAATTTTAGTATAACCAAGTAATATTTTTACTTACTAACTTGTTTAGAATTCCAGACAGACAGACATTGCCTCACAATCCTGTTCAGTTTGACACTACAATACAATTCATTCTTGCTGTCTGTGTTAGTTTACTTTTAAAATACATTTCTCTTGGTTATTTTGTTGTTTTTTTTATCTCAAAGAAAACACTACAGGTGGAAAGTAGCTGCTGCTTCCTGGTACCTAATCACTTCCTGTGTCATTGTTCAAACTCCAGTGACTGACATGCTGTGCTGAAATGACCCAGGGTTTGTAAGTGTACAGATTATTAAATCTAAAGCAGCACCCGATATCAGGTTCATAAAATGAAATGACATGTTTGCTATAACTATAATCTGAGAGCTGTTTAGTTAATGGAAATTCAAAACAGGTAAGACATGGAATTACTTTCTTAGCTTACTGATCTGTGGGGCTGTATTTTTTTCACGGTAAAAAATAATGGCTTATTTCACATCGTCAAATCCATGAAAAAAATACCGCCTTTGTAATTGGTGTGTTTTTTTCTTCTTTCAGTAAAAAAATTTTTTGTTGTTCTTGTCTCTAGCCCTGCCCCTCCTCTCTGGACAGGTGGCTCTCCTTGCCCTCCTCCTGCAGGGGGGGCCCCTCTCCCATGCTTAGCAGCCCCTGCTCTTGCTGAGGGAATCGAAGCATGTCTCCCAGGCTGTCCCCCTGAGTGGCCCCTCCCTGCCTCGACTCACAAGAGTGCCCTGGGACATTGTTTATCAACCCCACAAACACTGTGCCTGGGCTATAGATATGTAGAGGACCTGTGGGGAGAGAAGAGAGGAGATTGAGAGGAGAGGAGAGAGTGAAGGAGAGGAATGGGAGAGAGAGGGAGGAACATTGTTTATCAATCTCACAAAAGGAGTTTTTATTTTTTTGCCAGTATTCACCTAGCAGTCCATTGGTTGGATCTGTGGGCATGTTGTTTCTGGCAGGCTGGCTCTCTGCCCTCTGATTGGCTGTTTGTGGTGAGGCCACTCTGGACCAATCACCTCCCTCAGGCCCTGCTTGGGGGCGGTCCTTCTGCAAGCTCTCTGTTGGCGTCCCATTGGCTAAGAGCTTGCCATCTGTTTGAGTCTCCTGGACGTGTGCAATGCCATTAATAACCTGCAGTGGGCAACGGTAAGGGATTAAGAAAGAACAGAACTGCACAGAAACCCATTTTGGTTTCCTGAAACCAATTTTTATTTTCCCAGGTTTCACTCTCTAAATCACGGTCTTGAAAAACTGTTTTGCAAAGAAATAATAAAACATTGAAAAAAATAAATGAACCACCTAACAATAAATCTTCCAGCGCAGTGTCATTCTTCTTATACAGTTTGACTTTAAAACTGTTTCAACTGTATCTGTGTATAAATAAATACAGACAGGCAGAGATAGAAAGACAGCGATAGACAGACAGACAGACAAGTCAGAGATAGATATAGACAGACAGAGAGACAGACAGACTGACAGACACTGATAGATAGATAGACAGACAAACAGACAGGTAGACAAATTATTGATTGATTGATTACCTCTTTCTCTTTTGTTTTGCATGATTTGAAAACTGTAAAAATAAAACAAAACAATAAAAATAATAACTCATTAGAAGCAGATATGAAATAAACTACTGGAACAGGTTTTCAATGTCTCAGTGTCACCCCATTCTAAATGAATCCCAGTGCATTACCCAGTACAAACATATCATAGTGTGATCCCATTCTAATCTAATCCCAGTGCATTACCCAGTACAAACATATCCCAGTGTGATCCCATTCTAATCTAATCCCAGTGTGTTACCCAGTACAAACATATCCTAGTGTGATCCCATTCTAATCTAATCCCAGTGCGTTACCCAGTACAAACATATCCCAGTGTGATCCCATTCTAATCTAATCCCAGTGCATTACCCAGTACAAACATATCCTAGTGTGATCCCATTCTAATCTAATCCCAGTGCGTTACCCAGTACAAACATATCCCAATGTGATCCCATTCTAATCTAATCCCAGTGCGTTACCCAGTACAAACATATCCCAGTGTGATCCCATTCTAATCTAATCCCAGTGCGTTACCCAGTACAAACATATCCCAGTGTGATCCCATTCTAATCTAATCCCAGTGCGTTACCCAGTACAAACATATCCCAGTGTGGTCCCATTCTAATCTAATCCCAGTGCGTTACCCAGTAGAAACCAGATCCAGCAGAAGCATTAGCAGCAATGGCAACTACACAATGGACTGGGAACAAATAGATTGTGCAGGACAGGCAGACAGACACACAGACCGACAGACAGACAGACAGGCAGAGGTCTTGATACAGTAGCACTCTGTCTCTGTGTCTGTCTGTCTGGTTCTGCTAGGGTACTGTGCCGGACTGCAATGGACAGTAGTGTTGATTGGATCACACCTTCAACTGGGATGTCAAAATCTGATTCCACTGTGGTCCCATTCTGCCCATAGCAGCCTCACACTATTGAATATACTTGTGCTACCACTGACCCCAGTAATATACAGAACTATTGTAGTGTCACTGTCTGTGTGTTAGTATTGCCATTGAAGATCATTTGGGAAGGGTATAGTTAGCATACTGTAGTCCCATTCTACCAGTTTCAGCCTTGTCCCATTGTAGTTGCCTATACTTGTGCTATTCTATCAATAGGGTGTAGTATGGTAACAGTGGGACTGATTCACCTGCCATAACACTGTCAATAGGGCATAGAAAAACAGCACAAGGAAGAAGAGGAACTGAGGAAAACAATGACATTGCCTTACCTCGTTTGAATCCAAGGAGTTTAATTTTCTTTGATAATAACATTGCGATCACCCCCAGAAAAATCATAACGCCGGCCCCCACGACAGTGACTAGCACGGCAAAATCTGGAAATCGATCTGAAACAGAAAAGCAATCCGAATCCACAACATTCAAATCAGCCCTTCTGGAAAATCTTGTCAATAGAAAGAGTAGAAAATAATCATTTGATGCTTGTCGTGTGTCTGGCTTTAACATTGGGGTCTATGGAGGGAAACAGCCTGGCTTTAACATTGGGATCTATGGAGGAAAACAGCCTGGCTTTAACATTGGGGTCTATGGAGGGAAACAGACTGGCTTTAACATTGGGGTCTATGGAGGGAAACAGCCTGGCTTTAACATTGGGATCTATGGAGGGAAACAGCCTGGCTTTAACATTGGGGTCTATGGAGAGAAACAGACTGGCTTTAACATTGGGGTCTATGGAGGGAAACAGCCTGGCTTTAACATTGGGGTCTATGGAGAGAAACAGACTGGCTTTAACATTGGGGTCTATGGAGGGAAACAGCCTGGCTTTAACATTGGGGTCTATGAGGGGAAACAGCCTGGCTTTAACATTGGGGTCTATGAGGGGAAACAGCCTGGCTTTAACATTGGGGTCTATGGGGAGGAGGGGGTGGGGGACCTGGCATTAACATTGGTAGTTGTGAAACTGTGGCCCTGTCTGCCATTTTGTCTCTATATCCATATAGTTTCCTACACAGCACAGGACCCAGTATAAGAGCCACAGTGGTGCTAGTTTCACAATCTAATATTGTTACTAAACACATGTAAATGAATTTAAAAAAAGGAAACTCACCTGGTTTTTGTTTTTCCTTCTGTATGCAGACAGTGTCTTCTGTAGCATTGCCTTCGATGGCCAGCTCTTTCCCCAGCGCCACACAGCTGAATTATACAAGGTTTATATCAGAAACCAGCAATGTGTTTGTTATTGTAAAACACACACTTACTGTACCTTTATCCCCCAGAACTATGAAACCCTCAATAGTGCTGCATTTAGAACCACTAATAGAGCCCAATGTTAAAGCCAGGCTGTTTCCCCCATAGACCCCAGTGTTAAAGCCAGGATGTTTCCCTCCATAGACCCCCATGTTAAAGCCGGGCTGTTTTCCCCATAGACATTACTGCTTTCTATCAAGGGCATAGTGTCAACTATCAACTGACACACTGATATAGAACTAAAGAGTTTTACTAGTTCAGGAAACAAACCCCCAAAACAAAGGAATATAAAAAATGTAATTCTGAGTAGGAACTCACTTTTTACGCTGTTGACACATGCCGGAAGACCCATTTAAGAATGTACCAGGTCCACAGGAAGTTGTTTTTTCAGGAGGGGAAGTGGTCACCTGGTTACCTAGCAATACAAAGGAATGAATTGTTCTAGACTATAAACTATAAATGAACAGTAATGCATTCAACTGTATTTTATTCATAAACGCAGATTAAAAAAAAACATTATTTAAGAAACTCATGAGTTGCTATTCTCATACCTGTTTAATATCATGACTATGAGGTATAATTATAATAACTGTAAATAAGGGCACATTCAAAGCTATTCCAGTGTTTGTATCTAATGAAAGGTACCTGTGTTTGGAGCGCAGCTGAGGCAGGAGCCACTAGGAGTGAATATTTCACAGGAGTGGCCTGGTTTACAATCACAGACTAACTGACTGCTGCTGGAACAGCTCTGCACCACAACTAAACCGTTCTCTGAAAAAAACAAGGGAGGTATTATTAATTAAAGCCAATTACAACTGCAGCCAGGCAGGCAGGCAGGCAGGCAGACAGTGTGACAAAATAATCATGTTCATACTACAATAGAATTCCTTCTTGGTGTCTGTGTTAGTTTACTACAGTCATCCAGAGTTTAGTTTCATTAAAGCTACAGACAGACCGACAGACAGATCCTGTTCAGTTTGACACTGACATTGATTTGAAAGCAGCCTTGTACAGCACTTCTCTATGTTACTCAGAGGAAGCTGTAAGAAGTTTCAGCGCACCTTGTTTACAGTCCTGTTTGCAGCGCTCACACTCAGAGCTGTGGTGCCAGATATCAGTGTAGTGATCCTTCTGGCAGGGAGCACACACAGTGTCATTGAAGACAGAGCAGCGATGCTTCATATAGGAACCTGCAGAGGGGAGAGAGAGAGAGACAGGGAGAGACAGGGGAGAAAGGGAGGGAGAGATGAATGAGAGGGGGAGAGGGGAGAAAGAGAGACAGGGAGAGAGAGGGAGGGAGAGAGAGATGAGGAGAAAGGGGGAGAGAGAGGGAGGGAGAGATGGAGGAGAGTGGGAGAGGGGAGAGAGAGACAGGGGAGAGAGGGAGGGAGAGATGGAAGAGAGGGAGGGAGAGAGACAAGGAGAGGGAGGGAGAGATGGAGGGGGAGAGGGGAGAAAGAGACAGGGGAAAGACAGGGAGAGATGGAGAGGAGGAGAGGGGAGAGAAACAGGGAGAGGGGGAGAGAGATGGAGGGAGAGATGGAGAAGAGGGGGAGAGGGGAAAGAGAGAGACAGGGAGGGGGGAGAGAGGGAGTGAGAGATGGAGGAGAGGGGAGAGAGAGAGAAGGGGAGAGAGGGGGAGACAGATTACAACTTTATATAGACACCATGTTGGGTAGCTGCTGTAGTTCTATACAGGGTTTTATAGTGTTATATAGTGTGGTCCTGCCAGCATTGCCCTGTGTACAGTACACAGCTTTATAATACAGTGACTGTATTTTGAAGATATAAGCAGGCTTGTTGTACATTTTAAGATCAAAACAGGATGTCAGACAGGATATGGTGAGCTGAGGAATGAAGGGGTGTTTTTAGTAATGAGCTAGTTAACGCACAGACCTGGTTACCAAGGAAACAAGCCCAAACCACATCCCAACTGCCGCGCGTAAGAGAGGGGGCAGGGAGGCGAGGGCTTGAAGACATGAAGACAGCCAGGGGTGATGTGAAAGCTGCTTCCTCACCTCACCTCCCCCTGCTGGTACTAGCACAGCAACATGAGCACAGCTCTCTTTAAAGAGGTTCATAGGAACACAAAATAAGGTTTGTAAGCCAGTCACTTACTTTTTATTAGCACTAGCAACATTATCACTGTAAGAATGTTAATCATTGATATGGGATAAATAAATAGTGATGTTTATTGTGTCTTACACTGGCATTGCCAGCTGTGTGCTGGGCAGAGCCTCGCTGTACTGTCCTGTAAACAGGGCAATGCTGGCGGGACCCCATTATATAACACAAATATGAAACCCTGTCTAGAACTACAGCAGCTACTCAACATGGTGTCTATATAACAATAATATAAACCCTGTATTGAACTACAGCAGCTACTCAACATGGTGTCTATATAACACTAATATAAACCCTGTACAGAACTATAGCAGATACTCTACATGGTGTCTATATAACACTAATATAAACCCTGTACAGAACTACAGCAGCTACTCAACATGGTGTCTATATAACACTAATATAAACCCTGTATTGAACTACAGCAGCTACTGAACATGGTGTCTATATAACACTAATATAAACCCTGTACAGAACTATAGCAGATACTCTACATGGTGTCTATATAACACTAATATAAACCCTGTATTGAACTACAGCAGCTACTCAACATGGTGTCTATATAACACTAATATTATTATTATTATTATTATTATTATTATTATTATTATTATTATTATTATTATTATTATTATTTATTTCTTAGCAGACGCCCTTATCCAGGGCGACTTACAATCGTAAGCAAAAACATTTCAAGCGTTACAATACAAGTAATACAATAAGAGCAAGAAATACAATAACTTTTGTTCAAGTAAAGTACAAGTTTGACAAACCACAATTCAATAATACAGCAGGTAATAGTGATAGTTACATCAGGATATGATTAAATAGTGATAGTTACATCAGGATGTGATTAAATACAAAGTACTACAGGTTAAAAACTTGGCAGATTACAGTATTCTGAAGTACAGGATTAAATGCAGTAAAATAGGGTCTGATAAGAGCAAAATAAAGCACATTTACATGAAGGGTGATAGTGTCCCAGGATACAAACAGAGGAGTTCTACAGGTGCTCTTTGAAGAGGTGAGTCTTAAGGAGGCGCCGGAATGTGGTCAGGGACTGGGCAGTATAAACCCTGTATTGAACTACAGCAGCTACTCAACATGGTGTCTATATAACACTAATATAAACCCTGTATTGAACTACAGCAGCTACTCAACATGGTGTCTATATAACACTAATATAAACCCTGTACAGAACTACAGCAGCTACTCAACATGGTGTCTATATAACACTAATATAAACCCTGTATTGAACTACAGCAGCTACTCAACATGGTGTCTATATAACACTAATATAAACCCTGTATTGAACTACAGCAGCTACTCAACATGGTGTCTATATAACACTAATATAAACCCTGTACAGAACTACAGCAGCTACTCAACATGGTGTCTATATAACACTAATATAAACCCTGTACAGAACTACAGCAGCTACTCAACATGGTGTCTATATAACACTAATATAAACCCTGTACAGAACTACAGCAGCTACTCAACATGGTGTCTATATAACACTAATATAAACCCTGTACAGAACTACAGCAGCTACTCAACATGGTGTCTATATAACACTAATATAAACCCTGTACAGAACTACAGCAGCTACTCAACATGGTGTCTATATAACACTAATATAAACCCTGTATTGAACTACAGCAGCTACTCAACATGGTGTCTATATAACACTAATATAAACCCTGTATTGAACTACAGCAGCTACTCAACATGGTGTCTATATAACACTAATATAAACCCTGTATTGAACTACAGCAGCTACTCAACATGGTCTCTATATAACACTAATATAAACCCTGTATTGAACTACAGCAGCTACTCAACATGGTGTCTATATAACACTAATATAAACCCTGTATTGAACTACAGCAGCTACTCAACATGGTGTCTATATAACACTAATATAAACCCTGTATTGAACTACAGCAGCTACCCAACATGGTGTCTATATAACACTAATATAAACCCTGTATTGAACTACAGCAGCTACCCAACATGGTCTCTGTATAACACTAATATAAACCCTGTATTGAACTACAGCAGCTACCCAACATGGTGTCTATATAACAATAATATAAACCCTGTATTGAACTACAGCAGCTACTCAACATGGTGTCTATATAACACTAATATAAACCCTGTATTGAACTACAGCAGCTACTCAACATGGTGTCTATATAACACTAATATAAACCCTGTATTGAACTACAGCAGCTACTCAACATGGTGTCTATATAACACTAATATAAACCCTGTATTGAACTACAGCAGCTACTCAACATGGTGTCTATATAACACTAATATAAACCCTGTGCAGAACTACAGCAGCTACCCAACATGGTGTCTATATAACACTAATATAAACCCTGTATTGAACTACAGCAGCTACTCAACATGGTGTCTATATAACACTAATATAAACCCTGTATTGAACTACAGCAGCTACTCAACATGGTGTCTATATAACACTAATATAAACCCTGTATTGAACTACAGCAGCTACTCAACATGGTGTCTATATAACACTAATATAAACCCTGTGCAGAACTACAGCAGCTACCCAACATGGTGTCTATATAACACTAATATAAACCCTGTATTGAACTACAGCAGCTACTCAACATGGTGTCTATATAACACTAATATAAACCCTGTATTGAACTACAGCAGCTACCCAACATGGTCTCTATATAACACTAATATAAACCCTGTACAGAACTACAGCAGCTACCCAACATGGTGTCTATATAACACTAATATAAACCCTGTATTGAACTACAGCAGCTACCCAACATGGTGTCTATATAACACTAATATAAACCCTGTATTGAACTACAGCAGCTACTCAACATGGTGTCTATAGAAAGTTGTATTCTAGTGTGCTGGCATTGCCTGCTGTGTGCTGGGCAGAGCCTTGCTGTACTGTCCTGTACTGTAAAAATGGCAATGTTGGCTATATAAAACTATAACCTACAGGAAATGAATTCATACACTTACAATACCAGATGTTTCTATAATTACCTGGTTGGCAATTTGTACAGCAACGATTCACAACTTCTTCAAAATATTCATTGCTTTTGTTGCACCTTTTCTAAAAGAAAAAAAAAACAATATATATTGTTACAAAGATTCCATTTAATAAATACTCAGCTTTGACAGACAGGCCTGATCTGTAGAAAAACACAGTAGTCTTGTATAAGAGACAGGGAAAGGGGCTCGGCTGGATAGAGTCACTTCTATTAGTTTATTTTAGTGAGGAGACAGACAGTAGTCTTGTGTAAGAGACAGGGAAAGGGGCTCGGCTGGACAGAGTCACTTCTATTAGTTTATTTCAGTGAGGAGACAGACAGTAGTCTTGAACCATGTTATTGTTACAGTATTTTGGGGGTGCGATGTCTCTTCCGCAGGCTGCGGTGTGATAGACACTATGAGCGCTGCCCTGCTCTGTATCATTGGAAATGTATTAACCTTGTAATAACCCGTTTTCGATGAGTCACTAGTACAAATCAATGTTTTTAACGTATCCCGTGACCTTTCGGCGAAATTGATTACAATGGCAAAACCTGATTGAATTGTCTTTGAAGTTTTTGAGAATTGGAAACTATTGACTTTAAATAAAATAGTGATTCATAGTATCTACAGTTCTTTAAAAAATGAGTAATTTTACATGAAATATATAATAATAGCATGAAAAATAGATATTCAGTAATAATGACAATGTTAATAAAGCTAATAAGCGGTAAGAGAATGGATTTGAAAGCTTTAGTAAACACCCATTTAAATGCTCACTGCCGCTTACAGTGTTAAAAATATGTATTTCCATATTGTACCCTCACATGCCTCACAGTATCAGCTTTCTAGAAGCTTCTTGTAAAATGTTGTCCGTGTACAAAAACACTACAATGTAAACACAGGGGGAAGGATATCTCCTTTCTGTTCATTTCTCTTTGTTTCCATTTGTGTTTTTCTTCCCTGAGCTGAAACAGAGCTCACTGTATATACAGCGTTCCTATCATACCCCCCTGCTGCTGCAAGGAGCAGCAGGTGAATGGCTGGCTGTCTGTCTGTCTGTTTGGTTCACATGAGAGTGACAGAAAGAGTGACAGAAAGCTTCAAGGAGGGAGGAAGCTTGTGTGTCTGCCTGCAGCTAAAAAAAAAAAAAAGACCATGTAAACTAACTGGCAAGGCAACAGTGTATGTGTTTTTGATGAAGCCAAGTGCACATACTGGAGGGTAAACTCTGTCAGAAAGTATGAGACTGGAATGAAACTGCAGTGTCTGGTTGAACCAGGCTGTGGATCGCTGTCTGTCTGCTTCAATAGCAACTAACTGAGGAGCTCTCTATATTACATATTCAAATTAACAGGTGCATTTTTCAAAATTACATCAGGTTTTGTTTTTTTCTCTGAATTTGCATCACAATGGATATGATCTTTAACTGTATTCTCATTAAAAAAAAAAAAAAGATTTACCTGTGATTAAGATATTCAGGTCACCGCAAAAAGAACAAAAACATCATCATTTCCTTCGGCAGAGTGGTTTTGTGATATACTACATTGATCTTCAACCGAAGCTAGTTCTGTATAGTCTAGTGATCTCAAACTGCAGTTCCAATGCAATTCCAGTGCAGTCTAGTCCAGTGACCTCAAACTGCAGTTACAATGCAATTCCAGTGCAGTCTAGTCTAGTGATCTCAAAATGCAGTTACAATGCAATTCCAGTGCAGTCTAGTCTAGTGATCTCAAACTGCAGTTACAATGTAATTCCAGTCCAGTCTAGTCTAGTGATCTCAAACTACAGTTACAATGTAATTCCAGTCCAGTCTAGTCTAGTGATCTCAAACTGCAGTTACAATGTAATTCCAGTCCAGTCTAGTCTAGTGATCTCAAACTGCAGTTACAATGTAATTCCAGTCCAGTCTAGTCTAGTGATCTCAAACTGCAGTTGCAATGTAATTTCAGTCCAGTCTAGTCTAGTGATCTCAAACTGCAGTTACAATGCAATTCCAGTCCAGTCTAGTCTAGTGATCTCAAACTGCAGTTACAATGTAATTCTAATACAGTCTAGTGATCTCAAACTGTAATAATAATGTAATTGTGTTATTGAGTCAAATGGTGTTCACCCTATTGACAGTGCTATGGCAGGTGAATCAGTCCCATGGTCTACACCCTATTGACAGTGCTATGGCAGGTGAATCAGTCCCATGGTCTACACCCTATTGACAGTGCTATGGCAGGTGAATCAGTCCCATGGTCTACATCCTATTGACAGTGCTATGGCAGGTGAATCAATCTCATGGTCTACACCAGGGGTGCCCAATCCTGGTCCTGGAGGGCCGATGCCCTCCTGGTTTTTGTTCCAACTGTACACTAAATTGCTTAATTGGACCAATTAAGTTTCTAATAAGTGCTTGATTGGTCCAATTAAGTAATTTAGGGGACAGTTGGAACAAAAGCCAGGAGGACACCGGCCCTCCAGGACCAGGATTGGGCACCCCTGGTCTACACCCTATTGACAGTGCTATGGCAGGTGAATCAGTCCCATGGTCTACATCTTATTGACAGTGCTATGGCAGGTGAATCAGTCCCATGGTCTACACCCTATTGACAGTGCTATGGCAGGTGAATCAGTCCCATGGTCTACACATTATTGACAGGATATTGGTGAGACAGAGACTGCAGTACAAAGCGCCAACGCACACTTTAATAAAGAAAGATAAAAACTAAAATAAAACACAGGCTGGGCATTCACCTTCACTACTAACATAAAAACATAATGTGCAGAAACACAGTAACAAAAACACAGTGTACACTCAGCAAACTCCTAATGTAGCCCTGGGCTCTCCTTGTATGTGATGTGGCTGCTCCCAGTTAACACCAATCATTCTATTTGGAAGCAACCACATTCTCACGTGATTTTTGGGAAGGACAGGAATTAACCCCATCCCTGCCAACCACCACCAAAACACACACACAAACACTGCACTCTATTTACAAGCAGGGCTATCGCTCTGCACAACCATATTGACAGCTTTTGTTATAGAAAGATAGAAAGGCACTAGCTGCTACAGTTTTAAAATAACACTGTGTTCCAGTCTAGCTGCTATAGTTATTAATCCCCAAACACTACAGTAATACCGATCGGAAGACAGATAGATAGATAGATAGATAGATAGATATAGATAGATAGATAGATAGATAGATAGATGGATGTCTTACTGATGGTGCAGCGATGATTTTGCCCAAATTTCCAAGATAAATTATGTACAGAAAAAATCCAGGTAGTTTAAAAAATGAAAAATCCATTTTTCACACAAATAAATGTTTTTAAAAAAGTTTTACATAACAAATAAAGTATATATATATAAAGAAATTAATAAATATTTTCTTGAACTCCGGTAATTATTATCGATTAAAAAAATAAAATCAATGTAAAATGACTTTTAAAATCTACAGAATGCTTTACAAATATGATATACTTTACTCCAGATTCGGGAGTTAAATATACAGAAAACTGCGTAAATAAATATATAAAAATGCAATGAATTAGGAATTCGCTTTAAAAAAGTATAAAAGTTATGTTTATTTGCTAATAAATGTTAGAATTTATGACGTAGTCTTGTTCTATAGCGTTTTAGACTTATTGAAATACATGCATATATATTAAAAAAAACTACATGTTATCTAAAAATAAATACAATAAAAAAAAAAGAATAAATAAACTATTAAGCTAAATTAGCGCAAGAAGGAATTTATATGTTTGGGAACAATATCCCACTAAACATTTAACATAAACCATAAAAAGATATCAATTTGAAAAAAAATATTTATCGATGAACAAGAAAATGTTTAGGGTTAAAACGGCAATAAATAAAGTTAGTGCTTAGAAATCAGAGATGCTGTGAGCTTCCTTTCCTCTGTAGAGAAGTGAAGTTATGTTGTTCTGATAGAAAGGGTGTCTTTTTTTTTTCCTGTGAGGGTGTGTAGGTGTGTGTGTGGGGGGAGTGGGGGGGGGGGGGGGGGTAGGCTGTCAGCTTAATGCGGAAATGACAGGTCCTGCATTGAACTCGAAGCAGTTCCTGTTATTTTAACCTCAGCTAACAGAATCCCAGGCTGGGGAGGGTCGGTCCGGCACTGAGTCAGCATGGTTGGACTCTTGTTTCTTCCAGTGGGTGCTTTGGCGGTGGTGGTTGTGGATGGGGAGGGTGTGTAGTGATTAATTATATTAAAACACATGATATAAAAATACTGGAGTGTAAGTATTCGATTTGCACAGCTGAATGAATGATTGGTTGTCGTCACTGTGGCTTCTCTAACTGAGTCCTTTCCCCTCTGTCAGGTGGTGCCTGTGTCTGATGGCAGTGCTGTGCTCCGAGCTGCAGCACACGTTTACTGTAAATGTCAGCGCTCCGATTTCCTGTGTGGTTTGAGGACTGGAAAACAAACAAACCTTAGCTGCACCCTGCACACTACACCCTGCACCCTGCACCCTACACCCTACACTCTACACCCTGCACCCTGCACCCTGCACACTACACCCTGCACTCTGCACCCTACACCCTGCACCCTGCACACTACACCCTGCACCCTGCACTCTACACTCTGCCCCTACACTCTACACCCTACCCCCTGCCCCCTGCACCCTACACCCTGCACCCTGCCCCTACACTCTACCCCTGCTTCCCTACACCCTGCACACTTCATTCTTGTGAATTCAAAGAAACATAAAAAACAATCAGACATAAAGCAGTGATAAATAAACTTCATCCATTCTCTTACCTCTTATTAGCTTTATTAACATTATCACTACTTCCCTTTAAAGCAGTGCTATCCACCTTGAATATACATTCTCTTATGTCTTATTACTAGTAGAATATCATAAACCTTTTTTTTCAGTGAACTGTGTTTTATTTTGTGATTAGTCTGTATTGAGGGGCTTTGACTGTGAGTTCAGGAGCTGCTCTTCAGTTCTAGTTGCCTGCCATAGACACCTATAATGAAGGCTGGATCATCCAAAGTGTCTTCATATTAGTAAGCACCAGCACCATTTAGTGCACAGCTAGGGTATTACCAGCAAAACAGATTTGATCCAAAAATATCTGATCACCTATCAGCCTATTTTGCAGATGTCTATGGCAGGCACTAAAAGTGAAAAGCAGCTCCTGGACTCAGATGAAAGCACTCTGACAGACTTCTAGAAAATGTCATTTAAAGTTATTTTGATATTTCAATGTATTTACTGGAATCTGATGCAGATGCCAGATCAAGTCAGGAAGCAACATTCACAGAGGTAAACAAATGACATCACGACTGCTGTAAGAGAAATGAGTGTTTGGTGCCTTGTGACATCACAGAATAGCCTGGCAACCTTTTCCTTGGCAACCCACAAGTCCCAACATTCTGTTCCTAATTTTCTAACTTTTGTCAGTTCAATTAAAAAAAGAGAGATATTTTGTTGTTGCTTTGAAGTAGTAATGTAAGATTTTAAAATAAAAAAGTAAAAAAGAAAGAAAAGCAGTAATGAAATGAATAGTGGTCTGCAGGACTGAAGATGAGGCAGCAAGGCAGCCAAGCTCTCTTGTTTCCGTTTATCTGTGTTTTCATGATGTCTCAGTGTGCAGGTATGACAAGACTTGAGCTTCCCGTCAATTCATTTCACGTGTCCCCAGTGTGCCCCCTGTGTCCCCCTCAGTGTTCCCTGTGTCTCCCCAGTGTGTCCCCTATGTGTCCCTGCATACCCAGTATATCCCCAGTGTGTCCTCTGTGTTCCCTGTGTCTCCCCAGTGTGTCCCCTGTGCCCCCCTCAGTGTTCCCTGTGTCTTCCCAGTGTGTCCTCTCTGTGTCCCCTGTGTCTCCCCAGTGTGTCCCCTGTGCCTCCCCAGTGTGTCCTCTCTATGTCCCCTGTGTCTAGGATATTGCTGCTCTAGAAAGAGTGCAAAGAAGAGCGACCAGAATATTCCTAGACAGGCTAAAAGAATTGAATCTATTCAGTCTTGAGCAAAGACGACTACGCGGCGATCTGATTCAAGCATTCAAAATCCTAAAAGGTATAGACAAAGTCAACCCAAATGACTTTTTCGACCTGAAAAAAGAAAAAAAGGACCAGGGGTCACAAGTGGAGATTTGATAAAGGGGCATTCAGAACAGAAAATAGGAAGCACTTTTTTACACAGAGAATCATGGGAGTCTGGAACCAACTCCCCAGTAAAGTTGTTGAAGCTGACACCCTGGGATCCTTCAAGAAGCTGCTTGATGAGATTCTGGGATCAATAAGCTACTAACAACCAAACGAGCAAGATGGGCCGAATGGCCTCCTCTTGTTTGGAAACGTTCTTATGTTCTTATGTTATTATGTGTGTCCCCCGTATGTTCCCTACTGTTGACATTGTGTTTGTAACATTTGTCTTCATACTCTTAGTTTCGTAAATTTAAAATGGCTAAAACGTGTACTTTAGATTCGTATTTTACAAAACGCTCAAGAAGAATCACAATTGGCAGTGACAGCCGCATGAAGAAACGGTAATACCGCTCTCCCGAAGAAGTGATGGAGATCAGCGCTTCTCAAACTGCAGCCTGCAGGCCCCCATGGTGTCTCTGAACACATATATTTGTATTTGTGTGTGTGTGTGTGTGTGTGTGTGTGTGTGTGTGTGTGTGTGTGTGTGTGTGTGTGTGTGTGTGTGTGTGCTTTTGTTCAATTATATATATAAAACAAAACGATGACTAGATTGTTCTTTTTACAAAGAACATGATTAACGCTTCTCATTTCCCTTATGCAACCGACTCAACCACAAAAATGATGCATTGTATTATTTGGAAGCCTATCAGTAACATCATCAAAAATTAATCTCGCTACAAATTAATGACTACGCGCAGTTTAGTTAGTATTCGTTGGGGTGGTAAAATAAAATCAAAAACAACAAAAAAAAGGTTTTACTCAATTTCCCGATAAAAAACAAAAACAATCACACGTTAGTTAGCCTCGCTCTGTATGAAAAGCAAAGACCGGTACATCACCTGTCTCAGAGTGGACATAGTTGAAGATCATGATAGCCAATGTGTCCAGCTGTCGACTGTGCAAAGCAACGACAAGTTGAAGACAGGTCAGATGAGGTTTTGCAGCGGAGTCAACGGCTTTGCTCTCCAGATTGATTCTCAACAGTTTGTAACTGTACTGTGTTAATGCTCCTGCGTTTCATTGACGAGATGACTGTGTTGTTTAATGTTGTTGAACTTTTTATTCAAATGTAAAGGACAGTAATATAGTAAAACGTTTTCATTAGAGATTCATTTATTACATGTTTTTGTACATTCTCAAATCCTCATCAGTTATACTCCCAAAGTGGTATAGCGATGATTTCAAAATACAGTGAAATAGCGAGACGTGTTGGAATTAATGCTTACTCAGCAGGTGCTGACGAAACTTTCAAAGTTTCTTCAAGTTGGTAAAATGACAACTGAAAATTGAAGCACTCAGCAAAAAAACAGTCCACGCGTTTCAGTATGTTGCTGGTGATTGGAAACATCGCCTTTATTTCTTCGAAAAGGGTTCTAACCATTGCAGTCTGTGACCTTGTGTAGCCTACTTCAAATCAATTCAGATTTAATTGTATTTGTATAGTGCCTTTCATACACAAAGTCTCTGAAAGCACAGAACAAGACGTGTCACATACACAACACTGCCAATCCTACCATTCAATTTAAACAAAAAGCCTAATAAGAATATGTTAAAAACAGCAATTAAAAAAGAGATGAAAACTAAAAATGTTAAAAAAAACTAGTTTGTATCAATGAAACAATACAAAACGTTTAAAACAAAAAATGAACTTTAAAAAGGACAATAAGAAATAGATTGTAATATAGGAAAACTAACATAGAAAAGCTATTTTATAAAAACATGTTTACAATCTTGATTTAAATACAGTCCCAGACAGAAGAAGGCAGAGCACTTTTAGGAGCGTTACAAGAAAAGGCCATTCTAATCCATTCAGGGTCTTCTAAGCTCAAATCGAAATCTTAAAACCAATTCTAAACTGCACAGGAAGCCAGTGCAAAGAGGCCAGAACAGGAGTATTGTGTTCGCTTTTTTTCTGGTTTAGTCGCAATTGTAGCGGCAGTGTTTTGAATGAGATGTAAGCGAGTCACCACGCGTTCTGGAATCCTAGGGTAAAGTGCATTACAATAATCAATTATAGATGAAACAAAGGCATGCATCTTTCAGCATGGAAATAATACGTCTAAGTTTAGCTATATTTCTCAAATGACAAAAGCATACTTTGGTAACTTTCCTAATAGGAGTCTTGCATGCTAGATCAGTGTCGAGATGACCTCCAATCAACCTTTCTCGTTTAAGTTATAACCAGAGGCCGCTAAAGTCGAACAAAAGTAATCCCATTTGTTTTTGTTTCTGAGACATCCAGAACTTGATGCCAGGAAGGTAACGCCCCAGCGTATAAGTGAGTGCGTTAAGTAAGTGAGCGGCTCAGAGCGGCTCAGTAAAATAATCGACTTGACGACTTGCTCAGTTCCGCTCCTGCTGAGCCACTCAGAGCGCTCCTGAGCATTTTTCATCAGTGATCAGTGAGCGGACGGAATGGCCACCTGCAGGAAACAAGTGGAGATGACAGGCAGGATTGACAAATACGTTTGTCAAGAACGATGAACTGGTTTCGACTTATGAAGTTATGTATTAATTGGCTAAATAAGATGGTATTTTTATATTTTGTTTACTTTCTGTAAGTCGCTTTGCATAAAAGCATCTGCTAAATAATAATAACACTATGTAACACAATTTTTGTTCCTGGGTAGTAAGTGTTATTTCCTAATTGCTCATGCCTCAAAAGGCTATTATTCCCCACAAACTTTGCTTTTGTGACCAGGACAGTGATATTTTGAAATTTACCTATTTCCAATGAGAAAACGGGCGAATTTGTCTCTTTTCGTTCACATAAAGTCAGAAAAAAACAACATATGAATCCAAATTAACATGTATTTATACTAAAGTAATACAAAAATGACTACAAAAGATTTAGAAGTGAGTAGTTTTTCGAGATTTACGATTATACTGTAAATCACTTTCACGAATCAGCCCCCAAATGTAGTCTCCCATCATCTTCTCGTTATACTGTCCATGGTAGCAGCGTTCAAAGTCCAGTATATCCTGGTGGAAGCGTTCGCCTTGCTCCTCCGAGTACGCTCCCATGTTCTCCTTGAATTTATCAAGATGAGCATCAAGGATATGGACTTTGAGGGACATCCTACAGCCCATTGTGCCGTAGTTCTTCACCAGAGTCTCAACCAGCTCCACATAGTTTTCGGCCTTGTGATTGCCCAGGAAGCCCCGAACCACCGTGACAAAGCTGTTCCAAGCCGCTTTCTCCTTACTAGTGATCTTGGGGAATTCATTGCACTCCAGGATCTTCTTTATCTGTGGTCCGACGAAGACACCGGCTTTGACCTTTGCCTCAGACAGCTTAGGGAAGAAGTCTTGAAGGTACTTGAAGGCTGCCGACTCCTTATCTAGAGCTCTGACAAATTGTTTCATAAGGCCCAATTTGATGTGCAGTGGTGGCATCAGCACCTTCCGGGGGTCCACCAGTGGCTCCCACTTGACGTTGTTCCTCCCCACAGAGAACTCGGTCCGCTGTGGCCAGTCCCGCCTGTGGTAGTGCGCCTTGGTGTCCCTGCTGTCCCAAAGGCAAAGATAACAGGGAAACTTGGTAAAACCGCCTTGGAGACCCATCAGGAATGCCACCATTTTGAAGTCTCCTATGACCTCCCAACCGTACTCATCATACTTCAAGGTGCCCAGCAAGGTCTTGATGCTGTTGTAATCCTCTTTGAAGTGCACCGAGTGAGCCAGGGGAAGAGACGGTTACTTGTTACAATTATGGAGCAGCACGGCTTTGAGGCTCCTGGATGAGCTGTCAATGAAGAGGCGCCACTCATTCTGGTTACAGGCGATTCCGATTGCCTCGAACAGACTGGTCACATTGTGGCAGAAGCAGAGCCCATCTTGACGGGTGAAGAAGCTGGAAAAAGGTTGGTGACGCTTCCTCTGATCTGCGACTTGCTCACTTTCATCCAACAAGTTCCACTGCTTGAGCCTAGACATCAAAAGCTCGGCATTGGACTTGGTGAGACCAAGATCTCTAATCAAGTCGTTGAGGTCTTTTTGGTTGGGGTAGTATGGGTTTCTCTCCTCAGCTCCACCTCTGAAATTGTCATCTGGATCTACAACGTCTTCCTCGCTCTCTGACTTGCTGCTCTCTTCTAAAGATGACTGCTCTCTCTCCAGATGAGTGGGTACGGGGAGCTCATGGCAGTATGGCACCGGGGCGATGGATGAAGGAAGGTCCGGATACGGTACATTCTTGCCAGTCCGACGTTTGGAAGGGTCCACCATGCAGAAGTAGCAGTTGCTTGAGTGGTCAGTGGGTTCCCGCCAAATTCTTGGGATAGCGAACTTCATGGCTCTCTTTTCCCCTCTGTATCATCCTACAAAAATACATTTATTTCACCCATGACTAATGTGTAAGAGATTCTCGCAACATTTTTCATATATGATATATTTTTTCAATAACATTGAAAATTATAAAACATTTTAAAATTAGAAACTTTTACAATTTTAAAAATGTTAACTAATTTTATAACATAAAATTCCGAGCAACAATTGTCCACCTTACCTTCCAGAGTTTTTTTGCAGTGCTCGCAGGTGAAATGAGGTGCCCAGGGTTTGTCTTGATCCCCGACAGGCATGCCGAAATATGCCTTGTAGGCCTCACACATCTTAGCAGATGCTTCCACGGAGTACTTTTTCGCTCTTGTCTTGATAAATTGGTCGCAGACATAGCAAAATGCGTCTGCCGGATGCTTGCAGCCTCTTGATGCCATCTCAGAAAAATGCAGATACGTATCCACTTAGGCAGCTGGAACTAAACTGAACTGTTCTAGAAGTTACTCCAAGTTTACTCAGCACTGAATCTATCTGGAATGTTCTGGAAAATAGGTAAATTTCAAAATATCACTGTCCTGGTCACAAAAGCAAAGTTTGTGGGGAATAATAGCCATTTTCTATACTTTTGAGGCATGAGCAATTAGGAAATAACACTTACTACCCAGGAACAAAAATTGTGTTACATAGTGTAATAATAATAATAATAATAATAATAATAATAATAATAATAATAATAATAATAATAATAATAGTCAGCCATGTGATGTTCAGGGGGATCTCCCATTGTATTCTAGCGAGCCGTTCTGTTCTCAGTAATGGAACAGCAAACAAAGCACGGCTGACACGACGCCTGTTCTAAAGCCACTGCTTACTGGTGTGCTTGGCCTGCAAGCTTCAAGCGCCCTCTTGTGGAGTGATGTGGTTTTCACTAATGTTTTCACTAAAGGCAGGGACGAGAGGCTTGTGAATTAAGCTTTCTTTCTTTCTTTCTTTCTTTCTTTCTTTCTTTCTTTCTTTCTTTCTTTCTTTCTGCAGCTACAGTTCATATTGCAATCTTGGCCACCCCTCACGGTAAGAAGTCTGATCCTCTCTCCAGTCAGAGAGAAGCACAGATTCAGAGCGGTGAGCTTCCTGACGATGTATTCATCATCACTGAATAACAAGCACTCTAGAAATCCACGTCCTTACCTCTCACTGGTACTGCAATATGATGTTCCAATCTGTACACACATTGCGAGAGAAAAGGGTTGCAATACCATGCGCCACCACCGAGCTCGAAGCATGCGCGGGTCGGTGGTGCGTGTGTGAGTAAGTGGACGTTAGGTTTTAAAAAGTGTGTGTGACAGTTACAGTTCTGTTTGGTGGTGAATAAATAAAAGAAGACTAAACGACACTCACAAAACATATTACCCCTGTTTTGGCCTCTTTACACTGGCTCCCTGTGCAGTATAGAATTGATTTTAAGATTTTGCTGTTAACGTACAAGGCCCTGAATGGATTAGCACCTAGTTGCAGGAGTTACTGATCCCTTTGAGATCACAGGATGCGGGGTTGCTGGTTATTCCTAGGGTCAACAAAAGCAACATGGGAGGTAGGGCTTTTTCTTGTAGAGCTCCGAAATTATGGAATGCTCTGCCTTCATTTGTCAGGGAAGCTGGGACTGTTACAGTTTTAATGACCTCTCTGTGCTTTACCATGCTTTTACTGTGGGGAACTGTATATAGGTATTTACAGTTAATCAGCTATCGAGTGAGTTCCTGTTATAATGAGTCTGTCTGTCTGTCTGTCTGTTTTTCCAGCCGTGGTTCACATGGCGATCCCAACAACTCCTCCCAGCACTGCCCCCTATGATCTGCCAGGAACAAGTGCCATTGAGACACCGTCAGCGATAGCAGAGAGAGAGACAGGTGAGACAGAGAGACAGGGGGACAGAGACAGGGGAGAGACAGGGGGAGGGAGAGAAACAGGGGAGACACATGAGGGACGGAGAGATGGGGGAGGGGACAGAGAGACAGGGGAGACAGAACTTTAAGCACAATGAAAATATATTAGTAATCCGTGCATGTATCCAGTAATCAAAATACACAGCCAAAGTAAATATTCTGTAGAAGTAAAAATCTAAAAATCAAAACTCAAAAAAAATGTGTACATTCGTTCAATCTTAAAGTGTTACAGAACACACAGTAAAGTGTACACCAAACGCGTTATATTAGCTCTGCTGTGTCCCATGCTGGCTGTTATATTTTTAAAACATATTGCCTCTTTGACATGTTTTAATCACTCATCATAGGAGGCAGCATGATCTGGATACACTGCGGACCGCTGATGTGTCAATAAAACAAGGCAAAGGTGAAGGGATGTGTATCTATTAAACACTGCCGGGGGTCCTGAGCACTTTCACAGACAGCCTTCACACAGCAGACCCAGAGCACAGCTGTGTCAGTCAATAGCTTCCTTTGTTTCTGAGCAAAACCAGCTGATGTCTGAATCCTGTGTTAACCTTTTACAAGCCTGTAGTCTTACATGTATTTATTTCTGCTTACCATTATGCCATAATGCTAGTATTTTAGTTTCCATTTTCTAGTAAATACAAATGGTATCTTTTTGTTTTATGTTTGTGTCCTCTCCCCAGACCTCCCCCATGCTGTAGTTCACATGGAGGTGCCCACCACCCCCCATGGTTCCCCCCAGGCTGCAGTGCTCATGGAAGGACCAACCCCACCTCCAGAATACCCTCCTGATTACCCTCCTGATTACCCTCCTGTTCCCCCTCCTGATTACCCTCCTGCCCCCCCTCCTGTCCACCCTTCTGCCCCCCCTCCTAACTACCCTCCTGTCCCCCCTCATAATTACCCTCCTGCCCCCCCTCCTGATTACCCTCCTGATTACCCTCCTGTTCCCCCTCCTGATTACCCTCCTGCCCCCCCTCCTGTCCACCCTTCTGCCCCCCCTCCTAACTACCCTCCTGTCCCCCCTCATAATTACCCTCCTGCCCCCCCTCCTGATTACCCTTCTGCCACCCCTCCTAACTACCATCCTGCACCCCCTCCTAACTACCATCCTGCACCCCCTCCTAACTACCCTCCTGTCCCCCCTCCTAATTACCCTCCTGTCCCCCCTCCTAATTATTCTCCTAATTACCCTCCTGTAAACCCTCCTAATTACCCTCCTGCTCCCCCTCCTGTCCCCCCTCCTAATTATCCTCCTGCCCTCCCTCCTGTCCCCCCTCCTGATTACCCTGTCCCTCCTGGCCCCCCTCCTGTCCCCCCAACTGATTACCCTGTCCCTCCTGGCCCCCCTCCTGTCCCCCCTCCTGATTACCCTGTCCCTCCTGCCTCCCCCCACGTTGTTGTTCACATGCAGGTCCCCACTACGCCCCCCCCGGTCCCACCTGGGAAAAAGGAGGAGCCGCTTCTTCAGACACACACTGCAAATGGTGAGAAGAGAGAGAGAGAGAGAGAGAGAGAGAGAGAGAGAGAGAGAGAGAGAGAGAGAGAGAGAGAGAGAGAGATCACCATAGCACAGCACCCCCTATAAAAGAGTCCTACAGTAAAAGCACAGCAAAGTGTAATGAAGCACAGTTAAAGCATGGTGAAGCATAGGTAAGCATTGTAAATCACAGAAAGGTATGGTGAAGCATGTTAATAAACATGACAAACCATGGGAAACTATGGGAAATGCAGAATATAACCAAGCAGGGTGAAACTGCATAAATACTGTAGTAAACTTTTAAAAGGGACTGCCAGCAACGGAAACTGCACAATGGACTGGGAACAATATATTGCACAGTACAGATAGGCAGGCAGATATACAGACTGTCAGGAGGGCAGACAGACAGGCAGGCAGGCAGACAGACGGTCAGGAGGGCATACAGACAGACAGACGGTCAGGAGGCCAGACAGACAGACAGACGGTCAGGAGGCCAGACAGACAGACAGACGGTCAGGAGGGCAGACAGACAGACAGGCGGTCAAGAGGGCAGACAGACAGGCAGGCAGACAGACAGACAGTCAGGACGGGAGACAGACAGACAGACGGTCAGGAGGCCAGACAGACAGACAGACGGTCAGGAGGGAAGACAGACAGACAGACGGTCAGGAGGGCAGACAGACAGACAGATGGTCAGGAGGGCAGACAGACAGGCAGACAGTGGTTCTGATACAGTAGCCTGTCTGTCTGTCTGCTTGCCTGTCTGGTTCTGCTATGCTACCATGGTACTGTGCTGGGATCCCACTGGGTAGAGCTGATCTCTTGGTAGAGCAGGGGACATATTACAGAAGCATTCTAACTGCCAATCCTATCTTATCTTAGAGATAGGACATGTCAGTTCAGGGGAATTCATATTACAGAACAAGGATTCCTAATCATTTTCCTATCCTTAGTTAAGAAAAGTGTATTACAGAACAAGGATTCCTAATCATTTTCCTATCTTTAGTTAAGAAAAGTGTAAAAGTTTTTTTTCCTAACATTTAGGACAAGGTGGCACTTGTCCTATCTTAGATTTGAAAAAGGATATCCATAGCTTGTAATGGTAATTCTTCGTTATTTTGAGTAAAATGAGACAAAGAATACATGTAACAAGTATATATCTGTAAATTACAGATCTAAGTGCTGTAATTACTGGACCTATTTATTTTTACATATAAGGTAGCCTAATTAAAAACTGTTGCTTACCAAAACACATGACCAGACACTTTGAAATACAACGTAGGTTTACAAACACATGCTAACTAGCTTTAGCCTACAGTGCGGTTGTTAATTGAGAAGCAAGCAACATCTGGTTAAAATGTATTCATTTATTTGTGTAGCTATGTATTTATTTCTTTATTTTATATTTATTACACACCGCAAGCCTATCTTGGGTAAATGGGACAGATGTATGTAAGGATGTAAGCCTGTGAAATGGAGGTTTATTTATAATAATAATGGAGGACAGGCAATACACAACGATGTGTAATGCTCAGTTAAATAACACGGGGTTTAGTCCTGAAATAACAGGGTATTTAAACACACACAGAACACAAACACGGTCACAAGTCCAGAGTGAGTGCCGTAGTGCTCGTGGTGAAATACAATTTCCTCGTGCACAGTGGTGAAGGGTTGTCTGGTATTTGTGCTGGCCTGTAGCAACAGCTCCGGATCGTGTTAGCTGTCTAATAAATGACAAACAGTACAATTAGACTCGACAAAACACTAAACACTCACGGTTATTTTATTTTTGTCCTTCAGCGTTTCTCTTTACCATAAACAAAGGAACAGATCACCAAGCCATATCTTGTACCTTCAGTCACGCACCCTTGGTTAGCGAGTGCAGCCGTTTCTCCTCCAATCCGCGGTTGCCACATTGCTTTCCCTCTGGGGTGATGACATAATGTACTGCAGCTGAGCCCCCTTTCTAGATGGCCGACTTCAACCTAACCCTGGGAATGAATTGTCAGGCCATCCAGTCCAGGGCACTCTGTTCCCTTTACACAGCGCCCTAACAGGTCATGAGGGAGATTTATCACCAAGAATCATTCTGTCTCTGTGACAGTGCCTCAGCAGCGTTACCTTTTCTCTGTATTGATCGCTTTGTAGAGTTGATCTCTCTGTTTTTTTCAACAGTTCAGGCCGAAGCAGTCGAATCAAACAGACAGTCAGACAGCAAGCTGGTGACCTTCGGCAGAGCGAACCAAACAGGTGAAGAGATTTCAAACTCAGAGCTACAAGAGCACAGCTCACAGGAGTGCTTTCTCAAACTCAGAGCTACAAGAGCACAGCTCACAGGAGTGCTTTCTCAAACTCAGAGCTACAAGAGCACAGCTCACAGAAGTGCTTTCTCAAACTCAGAGCTACAAGAGCACAGCGCACAGGAGTGCTTTCTCAAACTCAGAGCTACAAGAGCACAGCTCACAGGAGTGCTTTCTCAAACTCAGAGCTATGAGAGCACAGCTCACAGGAGCGCTTTCTCAAACTCAGAGCTATGAGAGAGCACAGCGCACAGGAACGCTTTCTGTCTGTCTGTCTGTCTGCAGTGAGTCAGTGTGACTGGCAGGCTTGTCTGTCTGCAGTGAGTCAGTGTGATTGACAGGCTTATCTGTCTGCAGTGAGTCAGTGTGACTGACGGGCTTGTCTGTCTGTGTGTCTCTGCAGTGACTGTGTTTGTGAACATCAATATCAGAGGCAAGACGCTGGCCTGCAACTCGCAGCACAGGGAGGAGCTGGGAACACAGAACCTCCAGTACAGCTGGAGCAGCGCAGGGAAGCACATCAGAGGTACCTGTGTGTGTGTGTGCATCTTTCATATCCTCTACCTCAATCTCACTGCTTACTATCTCAGAGCGGGCTGTATCGATGCTCACCCCCACCCTCTCTCTCTCTCTCTCTCTCTCTCTCTCTCTCTCTCTCTCTCTCTCTCTCTCTCTCTCTCTCTCTCTCAGACTCTCCGTTACTGCGTGTCTTTAGCTCTGGTTTTTTGGTGTTCGAGCGCTTCCTCTCCTCTCAGAGCGGGCTGTATCGATGCTCACCCCCACCCTCTCTCTCTCTCTCTCTCTCTCTCTCTCTCGCTCTCTCTCTCTCTCAGACTCTCCGTTACTGCGTGTCTCTAGCTCTGGTTTTTTGGTGTTCGAGCGCTTCCTCTCCTCTCAGAGCGGGCTGTATCGATGCTCTGCTTCTGTGCTGTCGGCTCGTGGCCCCCCTCAGAAGAGGCAGTACAGCTTCCTAGTGCTGGGTCAGTGAAGTATTAATATTATTGTTTTGTAGTAAATGCCTAATCATTCAAATTCAAATTACTATTATTTTGTGGGGGCATTAGCAGTATTAATTTCATTATCATAGTATTGCTGTTATTATTACATATACAAATTATTATTATTATTATTACACATAATAAGCACGCAAAAGTTATTTTTCTGTGTAGCAATCAATCAATGAAAAAATACAAATAAAAACTACACACAAGATGGCGACCGCCTAGCAAACCCCAATGCGCGTCCTCCATGTTTGTAGTTCTTTGTTCCCGGCAGGTTTCCACCGGCCGGACCGCAGCCTCAAGGTGGACCTGGCGTTCCTGACGGCGGCGTGCCAGCAGGGGGCGACGGCACGCTTCATGCAGACCATCACACCGCTCCTCCACGCGCAGGTCTCGGACCTGGGCTGTGAGATCACAGAGACCTCGGCCGCCTGCCACCCCCTCCCCCGAAACACAGGGGGCAGAGTGCGAGTGGAGCTAATCAGTGAGTCCCTGGACAGGAGAGCTGCAGATTGCAATTTCAGTGGAACCTGAAATAGGATTCATTTACTAACAATGTTGAATGACTGGGTGGAGCATTTGTTCTCTATTTTACCCAAAACATTTTCCTGAGTGGTGACGGTCAAGACTGGTTCAATACTTAATGTCGTTTTGTCCGTTCTTAGCCTGAAACCTCTTTCTGAGGCTAAAATGTCACACCCGGTCACTCCGCATTGGTAGTAAGTGGATCATATTTGGGGCACCAGCACGTGTGGGAGAGACTGTTCATTAAAACCTATCAAGAATGATCTATTCAAAGATACCAGGGTATTTATTAAGTAAGGGGTCTGAGCGAGGAAACACGGGCAATACATTCCCCATCCCAGTACTGTGTATATTTTTAACTGTCTGACTGTCTGTCTCTCTTTCCTCTCTTGTTCTGTTCTTTCCCTCTCCTCCTCTCCCCCTCTCCCCCCACACTCTGCAGTTTTCCCGTACGGAACCCTTTGGGATCAGAACTGTCCCCCGGTAAAGGAGGGGGAGCAGAGAGACTGCGACACCGACACGGATATGAGGATCAAACAGGTAGAACTGGAGGGGGGGAGAGCAGCACTGCCCATGACTGGGCCTGTTTGTTTTCTATCTGCTCTAATGCAAGGTGTCATTATAGCATGGTGTTTTAAATGTAGACATGATTCTGAGAGGTCTATAAATGATACACAAAGTGAATCTGCACAAGAAGAGTCTTCTACTCTTTCTCTCCCTCTCTCGTCTCCCCTCTCTCTCTCTCCCAGGCGTACTCTCGTCTCCAGCTCTTCCTCTCAGTTCACGGTCAGTTCGAGCTCATCTCTCCTGAGCCACTGCAGCTGCGCTATGAGGAGGGGTCCCTGGGGGGCGTGCGGATCAGCCACTGCAAGCCCGGCTTCGGGAAGGATCACGGGCAGAGAGAGTGTCCCAACTGCTGTTGTGAGTACCTGACCTCTACCCTCTACCCTACCCCACCCTCCTCTCTCCTCTCCTCCTCTCACATCCCCTCCTCCTCTACCCTACCCCATCCTACTCTCTCTTCTTCTTTCCCATCCCCTCCTCCTCTACCCTACCACACCCTCCTCTCTCCTCTCCTCCTCTCACATCCCCTCCTCCTCTACCCTACCGCACCCTCCTCTGTTCTCTTCTTTCCCATTCCCTCCTCCTCTACCCTACCGCACCCTCCTCTGTTCTCTTCTTTCCCATCCCCTCTCATCCTCTACCTTTTCTCCCTGGTTCTGTCACGGATGACTTGGTGGTGACGTCATAGACCAGGAAACACACACATGCTCAGTGCTGCGGGTGAGACGCAAATGCGCTCATTTTTATGAAATAAAAGAAACAAATAAAGAAAATGCATGGTGGCCAAAAATAAACAAACACACAATACACAACAAATATCGTGCTGGTCCGAATCCAGCACGAGTAGCAGTTGTTGTCTTATTTCTCTCTCTCTCTCTCTCTCTCTCTCTCTCTCTCTCTCTCTCTCTCTCTCTCTCTCTCTCTCACTCTCTCATTCTGTCTCCCTTCAACCCTCCATGACTGAGAGGTTCCTGCCTCTTTTTTGCAGCTGTGCCTGAGCTTGATTGCTTGTCAATCATTCAATCGGGCTCAGGCAAATTCTACATGTGGATTTCTTTGGCAGGGGAGGCAATTAACCATTCCCTGCCAACCCAAAACAACAGCACAAATAAAATACATAATAATAATAACAATAATAATAATAATAATAATAATAATAATAATACACATAGGGGTGTGGTATACCCCGTCACAGCATCCCAGTTATAACCCTGGTACTTTCAGCTCAATAAACCCTACCTTGTCTGTCTCTCCTCTTTCTCCTCCCTCTCTCTCCTCCCCTCCTCTCTCACCTACCCCTCTCTCACCTCCTCCCCTCAAATTTCTCAGCGGTGTGCAGTCCTGACTCCTCCAGCTCAGTTAACTCTGCGCTCTTTCTCTCTCCTCCTCCCCTCTTCTCTCCTCCTCTCTCTCCTCTCCACTCTCTCAGTGGTGTGTAGTCCCGGCTCCTCCAGCTCAGTTAACTTTGCATTCTCTCTCTCTCCTCCTCCCCTCTTCTCTCCTCTTCTCTCTCTTCTCCTCTCTCTTTCAGTGGTGTGCAGTCCCGGCTCCTCCAGTTCAGTTAACTCTGCGTTCTGCTCAGCGTGTCCGAAGGGCAGCTACTCTGCGGGATTCGGTTCTGTTGAGTGCTTCAACTGCAGAAAGAACTATGCAACGACCGACGAGGGCTCGACCTCACGAGAGGAGTGTAGTGAGTAACGAGACCCTCCCCTTCTCCCACCCCCTTTCCCCTCTTCTGGTTTCGTGTGGTTTCCTGTGGTTCCATGTGGTTTCCCGTGGTTTCCTGTGGTTTCAGTCCCTGGGAATATGACTGGCTGGATGGTGATGTTCGTCTGTCTGTTCGCTGTGCTGCTGCTGCTCAGTGGCCTGATGATCTGCATGTGAGTACAGAGGGGGAGAGGCAGGGGGGAGGAGGACAGAGAGGAGAGAAAGGGTCAGACAAATAGATTGAAGAAATAATGTAAGAAATAGAAATAGTGTTTCTAGAATGAAATATAAGATTCTGCAGTTGGAAAGGTACTGCAGTCAGACCCAGGGAGCGCTAGTTCCACATTGTATAATGACTCCACCTTCTCACCTCCCATCACTCTCCTCTCCCCTCTTCTCTTCTTTTCTCTCTCCTGTCCCATCTCTCTCAGGTTGACTCGAATATCCTGTTTGGGGGAGAGGTATGTGGACTACAACATTGACGGCTCCCCTCCTCCAATCATGACCCCCGAAGGGAAGGAGTGGGAGGAGCCTAGTGAGGGGGAGGATTAGAATACAAACAACAACCGAGGAATGAGAGAGGAGAGGAGAGAGAAGGGAGGGAGGAGAGGGAAGAGAGGGAGGAGAGAGGCACTCAAATGGAAATCAAGTGTGCAGACAGCCCTCACTCTGCCTCTGATAGCGAGGCCTGAAGGCTGGGCTCACTGTCCAATTTGTTTAACTTTTCTTTCTTTTTTTTTGTTGCTTCATACAGCATCAGTCCCGCTCACCCCTATTTCACCATCATGTTGAATCGTATGTTAATTCACCATGACTATAAAACAGACACTGAGAAAAACTAGCAGAAGTCTTTGTCATTGAAATTACTTAAGTTTCACTTAGCATTTCTAAAAAGTGTATTAGACAATACTTAGAATGACAGACAGAGCCCCACAATCCTGCTCAGTTTGACACTACAGTGTTATTCCAATGTGTCTCTTTAACAGTGTGAGTGCACCTTGTTGACAGTCCAGTTTGTTTACACCCAAGGCTGTCACTCTGAGTGGCTCTTATATAAATAGTTTATTACCAGATATATATTAGACAATAAACTGATGGAAGTACCCTCACAGCAAAAGCACAGCAAAGTGTAATAAAGCACAGTGAAAGCATGGCAAAGCATAGGCAAGCATTGTAAAGCACAGAGAGGTGTGGTAAAGTAAATTAATAAACAAGTCAAATGGAAGAGTAAACTAGGCATAGTATATAACTATGGGTGAAGCAGGGGGGATGTGGCAAAGCAGTTTGCCGTGCACAGGTGTAGAGGTGATACAGTGCTAAATAACATGACAAACAAGAAAGTACTGGTGAAATGATGATGATGTTTATTTATAATCCTTTCAGTAACCAACCAAAGGAACAGATCACTGGGCCAATTACTCTAAATACTCTCAGTCACACCCTCTTTCGGTGGCGCGGCCAATCACGTCTCCTCCAATCCGAGACTGACACATCGCCTACCGCAATAAGGCTATGACTTCTGGTATCATGGCCCCGCCTCCTTCCTGGATGGCCAGCTTCCGACTGACCCTGGAATGAACTGACGGAACACTGAAGATGGGAGGTCCCATCTGATGACCCCTGTGAAGTGCCTCTCCCAACCCATTTCAAATGGTTGCCATGGTGCCAGGGAGGGAGAAAATAGGTGGATCACTGCAGTCAGCATTGCACTTCAGCCATCAACACCAGCCCAATAGGAGATCCTGGTTCACACCACCATCTCATTTCATCTTGATGAAAGTCGAGTCCCATATTAGCAAGAAGTGCATAACGGCTCTTCTCGTGTAATGAAAATCAAAAAGCAGAATTAATTAATGGTTTAGTGGAACTGTTTCCACTGGCTTGACACGCCATATAAGCATGTAGACAAAAAACAGAAGCAGCTAACTGTATCCTTCTACCACAAACTGGTGCTATGACAGGTGAATCAGTGCCATGGTGTACACCCTATTTGCAGTGCTAGGGGCAGCAGTGTGGAGTAGTGGTTAGGGCTCTGGACTCTTGACCGGAGGGTTGTGGGTTCAATCCCAGGTGGGGGACACTGCTGCTGTACCCTTGAGCAAGGTACTTTAGCTAGATTGCTCCAGTAAAAACCCGACTGTATAAATGGGTAATTGTATGAAAAAATAATGTGATATTTTGAAACAATTGTAAGTCGCCCTCGATACGGGCATCTGCTAATAAATAAATAATAATAATAATATGGCAGGTGAATCGGTCCCATGGTGTACACCCTATTGATAGTGTTATGGCAGGTGAATCAGTCCCGTGGTGTACACCCTATTGACAGTGCTATGGCAGGTGTTTCTAATATTTTGTCCAGTCCTTCTCATTTTTGTTTTCATACCTGAGGCTGTGTGGTCCAGTGGTTAAAGAAAAGGGCTTGTAACCAGGAGGTCCCCAGTTCAAATCCCACCTCAGCCACTGACTCATTGTGTGACCCTGAGCAAGTCACTGAACCTCCTTGTGCTCCATCTTTCAGGTGAGACGTAGTTGTAAGTAACTCTGCAGCTGATGCATAGTTCACACACCCTAGTCTCTGTAAGTCGCCTTGGATAAAGGCGTCTGCTAAATAAACAAATAATAATAATACCTGGCATAGTGTTGAAGGGAGAGTAGCTTCAGGTGACTGTGGGAGTCAGGCCAGATATTTTATATAAAAAAATGTAAGAGCCTGTAATATTTACGACCTCTAGAAATATAATTTATATTCAGCTGACAAGGGAATCCTGACCCATAAATTAACAGGAGACAGTTTAACATGTAGAGATGGTGGAACGCTGTGAAGTCTGCTTTTAATCCAAATTACTGCCTCTGATCAAATTCAAAAGACTTATAATAATTGGTAACATTCCCTGAGGGACTTCATCCTCTTCCCAACATGCATCAGGCTTTGATACTGCAGTCTGACTGACACACACACACACACACACACACACACACACACACAAAGAGAGAGATAGACTGATACACACACACACACACACACAGACTGACACACAAAGAGAGAGACTGATACACACACAGACTGACACACACAGACACTGATACACACAGAGACTGATACACACACACACACACACACAAACACACACACACAGAAACTGATACATACAGACTGATACACACATAGACTGATACACACAGACACTGATACACACAGAGACTGATACACACACATACACACACACAAACACACACACACAGAAACTGATACATACAGACTGATACACACATAGACTGATACACACAGACACTGATACACACAGAGACTGATACACACACATACACACACACAAACACACACACACAGAAACTGATACATACAGACTGATACACACATAGACTGATACACACATAGACTGACACACACAGAGACTGATACACACACATAGACTGATACACACAGAGACTGATACACACACAGACTGATACACACAGAGACTGATACACACACACAGACTGATACACACAGAGACTGATACACACACACAGACTGATACACACAGAGACTGATACACACACACAGACTGATACACACAGACTGATACACACAGAGAGACTGACACACACAGAGAGACTGACACACACACACAAACACACACACACACGTTTGCATTCCTATATTTGTGGGGTCTTCTCATGGACTCTCACTATATTTTTATTTACTATTTCTAACTCCAGTCAGACAAAACTCCACAAGGGTGAAAGTCAACAACAAACTAAATATTTTGGCAGGAGTTACTATCTTTGTGGGGACATTTTCTCAAATGTTGTCCACACATTGATAGTAATACCAATTACCTGCCCACACACACACACACACACACGGAGAGACTGACACACACAACCATAGGCAGGCACACACAAGTACACAAACACAGACACGGCTGCTAGCTGTTGCTGTGTTGTATTCAGTTTTCTCTGCATTCTTAAAGGATTCATATTAAGCCCCTCCTTCCTCCCTCTGCATCATATTGCAGTGCTGCTGTACCAATCACCCTCTCCCTCTCTTCACTCCATCTCCATCCCTCTCTCTTTCTCTCCTCTACCTATCCCGTTTCATACTCTCCTCATATCTCTCCCCCTCATTTCTTTATATGTAAGATGGATAGTTTTGCAGTGCCGTTGTCCTCGTTTCACGACAGGATACTTTGTCCTTTGATGGAGCCTTTGCCTGTTATTTGAATTTTCTCTTTAACTATATTGCTATGATAACTTTGTCTAATTTTATCAACCGCAAAGGTGAAGTCTCAATGTAATGTATCAAATGGCATACATAAAGCTGTGCTCTGATTTATTCAAAGACAAAACAATGATTTGGTCCTTAATGGGTTAAATGAGGCATCGGTCAACCAGCTCAGCCTGATCCCATTGCTCATCTTCTCAACAGTGACCAGCACTGAAACCACAGCGTACACTCGGTAACATCGCATAGCAATACAGCACCTACTCCCGCCAACAAAACACAGAGTGCTACCAAATTAGTATACTCGCCTGAGCCTGCAGAATCTCCTTACCACAAGTCATAATCAGCACAGATTCGATACATTCAACCGGGGACCTTCAACTTAGAAAACAATTAATAACACAACAACTATAGTGTGCAAATACTGAGATTACTTTGCGTTATAACCCTCTTTAAAATGAATTCTCATTAGCTTTATTTATATTATCACGGGTCCTCCCTTTTAAACGTGTACTCAAGCCGCATGTTAAAAAATGCTAACTTATAAACTGCCCTTTATTTAGATGGTTGGTATCGAATAAATAAACTCATGAAACGTGTCAGCATTTTTTTTTTTTTTTTAATGACCTTTAAATCCAACTTCCTGTCCAGAATTGAGTTTGGTTTTGCATGAAAATGTTGACTGGTCCGATATATTGAAAAACCAAAAACAATGACCAACAAGGGCACTATTGTCAACAACTAACTGTACAAACAGAAAAGTTCAAACCCGACAATAAATAAAGAAATACAATAACGGAATTGGCTTTTTCTTTGTTGTGAAACCAAACGGAAAACCGTTGCATCCCACTCACATACATCCGTCCCTCCCTCCTCCTCCGTTTTGGGGAGGAAAAAAGACTGTGACGTCAGCAGGCTATATCACTGAAGAAACCGCAATGCCAATGAAAAAAGAGAGAGAGATTGCTAGTGCGTCAGTGAGTGAGACCGAGACCACAAGGAAAAAAACACATTCCTTTGTAAAGATACAGCTCGTATTGTTTCAGTAACCGTAGCCCCCTAAAGGCTGTCCTTCAGACCGGTCAGTGCATGCCCTCTTTCACGAAGAGCATGAATTCTTTGTTTGGGTCGAACGTGTTTCTGTTACAGCACGATACCAGCGGGTCGCTCGCTTCCACAGACGGGTTTGGGGCGGACGGTCTCATCTTTGAGCACGCCGGGCTTGATTTCTTCTCGCCGAACGCCGGGGGTGTCGAGTTAGCGTCTCTGCAGCAAAATCTCAACGTCAACAACATCAATATCAACGCCGCCGCCATCCACCACGGCAACGGACCTGCTTTCCAACCGGCCATGGCGCTGAGGAATGACCTGGGCTCCAACATCAGCGTGCTGAAGACCTTGAATCTGCGGTTCCGCTGCTTCCTGGCGAAGGTCCACGAACTGGAGCGTCGGAATAAGATCTTGGAGAAGCAGCTGCAGCAGGCGCTGGACGACAACAGCGGCAAGCAGAGGAAACCGCTGATCCGGGAGCAAGGGATCCAGACGGACTTCGTTGGGCCAACCCAGGGGCGAATCGGCTTTGTATCGTCCAGCTCAGTCTCCACCGCCGCCAGTAACACCAGTCAAAGTGCTGGGGGATACCGTATTGGGACCAGTACGTTGTTCACCCCGGCGCTGACGTCAGTCCTAGCGCTAGATTCGAATTGCTCTCAGATCAACAGCAGTTCCAATGGCTCGACTCAAACCGGCAGCGGCTCCAATTCGCCTCGTTTTATGCCGGGGACTATCTGGTCTTACAACCACACCCGGAAGCTCGGCGCCGGTTTGGAGACCCGCTATACCGGGCCCGGTGTCTCCTGGGTCCACCCGGACGGAGTCGGGGTTCAGATTGACACCATCACCCCCGAGATACGAGCGCTTTACAACGTGCTGGCCAAGGTGAAACGCGAGAGGGACGAATACAAGCGCAGGTAATTCAAATATATCATTTCACATAGAACACATACAGGTGTTGCCTCAGGGGTTGGGTCCAATTCCTGTTTTTAAATTTAAATTCCCATGCCTTCCAAAAAAATGATATTTTAGAGACATAATAATTGTAGCGATTGTTCAGCTGCTTTCGTGTGAAGCAAATTTAATTGACTAGTAACGCTGCCTTCAATTTAAGTAATGTGTTGCCAATGTGAGAAGCTCATTTCAATAGAACACTGCAAATTGCAAATCTGATCAGTGCTGTGCTGGGATAGATTAAAACGGAATCGACTCCCGCCCTGATCAGTATTGCTGCCCTGCGTGTTTTAGCTTTTGAAACGACATTTTGGGTTGTGTTGTAAAGAGCGTGTTAATAAGCGCACCGGGTTCGGGTCGCTGTCCGGGTGTTGGGGTGCTGAAACCAGCACGTTCTGGGATTGTGGGTTTCAGAGTTCTGTATTTAATCCGTGTTTACTGCGCAGCTGAATTTGGGAAGGGGAGGGGAGGGGGTCATACTGTCAGAATGGTTAATGAGCACGCCATCCGTTTCTAATTTAAAGGAATGCCAAGCAAGCAAGGTTTTAAATTCCTTTCTGCTGAATAGCACTAGCAGCATTATCACTGTACCGCCTCTAGCAGTGCCAAGCGTGGTTTTAAATGCCTTTCCTCTTAATAGCGCTGGCAACATTATCACACAGCATCCTTATTAGTTCTATTAAAGTTTATATATATATATATATATATATATATATATATATATATATATATATATATATATATATATATATATATATATACTTCTTTGAAGGCTTTCTCTTTCTTATTAGTGCTAGTAATATTCTGAGCAGTCTGCCTTTTTCTTCGGTTTAAGATGTTTTTATATTTAGGTTTGTTTATATTTTCTGCTTCAGTTTTGAATACAGATATCTCAAAGACAGAGCTTCCTGGTTCTTCATCACTTCCTGTTGTGAGTTCCGCCCAACGGTTGAACTGCAACGAGATCACGTGACCTACAGCGCAGGAAGCAGCAGTTAAAGTATTTGTATATCCAGAATTAATGTAAAAAAATAAAAATAACAAAAAATAACAATAGCAAGTGAAGAACCAAGCACAGTGAGTGATGATATTAATAAGCAAAAAATGTTCCATTGCACTTAAAGACTTTTTCAACTTCAAAGAACCAGCAGTGGTTTTTATTTCAGCCCATTTTGTGCTCAATTTCAGACCATGTAGCAGCAGGTTTAACTGTGGAGTTTTCTACCTTTGAAAGGACAGTATTTCCATCAGAAAGATACCCATATGTCAATATATTGCAGGTAAGATGTTCAGAAAACATATTCAGGTCGCATTTTTCTTTTCTATTAACATGCAGTTTAAAAAGCTGTTGATGTAAATAACTGTTGATTAGTTGGTTTTGCGAACAATAGGTACTGTTGCTCATGCTGTGCCTATAATAATTTCATTTTAGATTTGTATATTGTGTGGAAAATGGGATTTCCGTGAAAAAGGGTTATGTATATATTAAGTGTCCCTGTGTGCTTTATGTGAAATTCTATAGGGGCTGGTATAGCTATAACAACGTTGGGCTCCTAATGCCTGCTTGCAGCAGGAATATGTGTTATAATGCTAACCACAAAATAGCACATTTCAATAAACTAAGTACTAAGAATAAAAACGGTAATGTCAAACTTATTGAAAAAATATTTGTTATTTTTTTTATTCATTTATTTATTTTTTAAACCGGATTTCATCATGGATACCATACATAGTTATATTTCCTAGCCAATCCATAGGGAGTGCATTGCATGTGTCAAAAGTTAGCACATCACCAGGGAAAATGTACAATGTAGCAATTTAAACGCTATATTATTTGAGGTTTCATACAGGCATCTTATTGCATTCAACAACTAAATACGCTGTATTGTATTACAGGATACGGCATATTTACTGTGTAGATGAATTTGCAAGGAAAGGTTCATTTGTGGCAATGGTCTTGAAATAGAGTTGGTTTAAAATGGGTCTAAAAGAAACCACTAAATGGGTCTTGCTAAACCAATTAATTGGTTTAAATGTTTGGTACGTTGGAGTTGGGTTTAATTTAGACCAATTTAATGAAACCAAACACAAATTTATTACCAAGGTAATGGTTTAACTAAGTGGTACATTGCAATTGACCCATAACTGTTCCTGATTGTGGGACACAGATTTACTGCAATTCTGGAAGAATGTAGTAAACTAACACACACACCAAGAAGAAAGCATTATATTGTAGTGTCAAACTGAACAGGATTGTGAGGCTGTCTGTCTGTCTGGCTGTGTGTGTGTGTCTCTGTGTGTCTCTGTCTCTGTCTCCCTTGGTGTGTCTCTGTCTCCCTCGACGTGTCTGTCTCCCTCGATGTGTCTCTGTCTCTCTGTGTGTCTCAGTGTGTCTCTCTCTGTGTATCTGCCTCGCTGTGTGTGTGTCTCTCAGTGCGTGTGTGTGTGTGTGTCAGTGCAGTAGTACAGTAGCCGAGAGAGAGAGAGAGAGAGAGAGAGAGAGAGAGAGAGAGAGACCTCTTCCCTGCTCATCTGCTGCTAACAACGACATCACCGCACCCCCCCCCCCCCTTCAGAGTGACATCACCCCCCCGAGCCACACCACAACATTATGGAAACAGCTCAGAAAGCCCAGCACTGCAGATTTTATGAGACGCAGAGCCACAGACACTGCACACAGCGCTGCATTCAGATCTTAAATAATCCCAGTGATTAGGTAACTAGGTAACCCATTCCATCCCCTCAGCACTCTGCCTGTGTCTCCTTCCCTCAGTCCATTTCATTTCCAACTGTGTGTATGCTGATCCTGGTTTCTGTGCTGTCCCTGGAGTATTGGCTAGGGTACACACTGTCAATAAGGCTGGCCGAATACAGTACAGTGTCAGTTCTTCAGTCATGTCCATGTACAGTTACATGCTGAATGCATGCAGTCTTATATATGTTTTGAAGTGTTTGGTGCTCCCTCTAAACAGGTTAGAAGTGTATTTCTCTATGCTGTGTTGGGCCTGTTATACAAAGAGCGCAAGAGAAAGCACACTCTCAACTTGATTAGAGGGAGACACCCAACACTTAGAAACAGATTCTAAGTCATTAAATCTAAATAAAAAACAGACGAAAGACTGATCTGAAAGTATTTAGTCTGTTTATATAGAACCGGTTGTGGTTTTGAAAGCTTTTATTTCTGAAGCTTCTGGGCTGTCTAGCAGGACCCTGTAATAATGACATGATTGTGGGACTCCAACCCAGCATCGTTCAGCAGGCGTTGCCAGTTTATTCAGGAGTTTTTCTTCCTGCGTTTTGAGATAATTGCCATGCAGAGCTGAGTTATATAACTGTTCAAACCACAAAAATATAGAGACACAAAACCACACCAGAGAGAGAGAGAGAGAGAGAGAATGTAGTTAGTTAACTTAGTTTTTATTAAAGCTGCAGGCAGACGGAGCCCAACAATCCTGTTGAGTCTGACTCTACAATATATCATATGTTCTTGGCATCAGTTTGTTTACTGTAGTGCTAATGCATTGTGGGCTGCAGATGGAAGACTATAGGAAGCTATGCAGACTGAAACTTCAATTAATTGTAAACGTGTATTTACATTTTCAAACATGATATCTGGTACTACACTTGTTTAAAGAAATCTCAGTTTGCAAGCCATACTTTCAGATCGTGTTGCACTTCCTGGTCATCTGGAGGATAAAATTGTCCCCACCCCTTCAATGTCTTTCCTGTCAATAACCAATCAGCTGCTTCCCTATTGACCGCACATGCTTATAGTCAGTAACAGGCTTTGACTGGTAAGACATGACCTAGGAAGTGAAAGTATAACAGATTTCATGGAAATTGGATGGAAGCTGAGAACTTTCATTAACATAAAGCATGATGTTTTAAAAGAAAAAATACCTTCTGTAATGTGTATCTCTTTCAGAAGTGCACATTGTAGATGTGTGTAGCAAAACAAGTAAGATTTATGGAGGTGGTTTTAGGGGGGCTGCGTGAATCATCGTTGGCGCTGTTGCTGCTGCAGTGTGCGTTCTCTGTGTGTGAGGAGCAGGTGAGGACATGTTGTGTCTCCCTGCCTGGAGCTGAGCCTCATCACGCAGGAATCCAACCCCAATACAGTCTCCTGCAGAGATGTGTGTGTGTGTGTGTGTCTCAGTACAGTGTCCTGCAGGGGGGGGGGGGTTCTCAGTACAGTGTCCTGCAGGGGGGGGACTCAGTACAGTGTCCTGCAGGTCGGCTCTCAGTACAGTGTCCTGCAGGGGGGGGGGGGGGACTCAGTACAGTGTCCTGCGGGGGGGGGGGGGGGGTCTCAGTACAGTGTCCTGCAGGGGGGCTCTCAGTACAGTGTCCTGCAGGGGGGGGACTCAGTACAATGTCCTGCAGGGGGGCTCTCAGTACAGTGTCCTGCAGGGGGGGGGGGGGTGTCTCAGTACAGTGTCCTGCAGGAGGGTCTCAGTACAGTGTCCTGCAGGGGGGGGGGGGTCTCAGTACAGTGTCCTGTAGGGGGCGGGGGGGTCTCAGTACAGTGTCCTGCAGAGGGGCTCTCAGTACAGTGTCCTGCAGGAGGGTCTCAGTACAGTGTCCTGCAGGGGGGGGTCTCAGTAAAGTGTCCTGCAGGAGGGTCTCAGTACAGTGTCCTGCAGGGGGGGGGTCTCAGTAAAGTGTCCTGCAGGGGGGGGTCTCAGTAAAGTGTCCTGCAGGGGGGGGGGGGGTCTCAGTACAGTGTCCTGCAGGGGGGGGGTCTCAGTAAAGTGTCGGGGGGGGGGGGGGGGGTGGTTCAGTACATGAAACAAATAAAACATGCAAGGGAACTTTCAGCAGACTTCAGCACAACTGACAGATGTTCATATTGCTCATATTGCACAGCAGCTTCACCAATGCCAGTTTTTACTAGTTTTACTAGGAGCTTGATTAGCCCCAGTGTGTATAGGTTACAAGCGCAGGTGAATCTTATTAAACTCATAGTAAAACCAGGAATGGATCAAACTGCTATGCAATGGGTGCCTTATTTCTATTACTGTATTTCTATACGTATTTCGAGAAACGCTTGTTCAGTTGTTATGGCTTGGGCAGGACATTCTCTGGACTAGAGCACAGCATCTCTCTGTCTCTCTCCCTAATTCTCTCTCTCTCTCTCTCTCTCTCTCGCTCCCTCCTCCCCCTCCCCCTTTCCTCTGCAATGCAGTAATCTCTGTGCAGGTTGAGTTTTGCAGTGTGAGTCTGTCCTGCACACGATTACACAGCCCCGTGCACACTGAGGCAAAGCACAGTGCCAAGCTATCACTCCAATAAAACAATTCCTTTTTTCATTCTTTCTTTCTCACTCCCCCTTTATCTCTTTCTTATGAAGTGTACACAAGCGGTCGCAGTATGTAGCAAACTAACACACAGACACCAAGAAGAGATTTGATTAGTGTGGGGGGTTATTACAGCGAGACACTGCAGTTGTGAACAACAGTAGACGCTAAGATTGTCCTGCTGTGTTCTTTGTGATAACACAGGCCCTGCACACTGGGGAGTGTGTATTGTGTGGCTCTAATTTAATGTGGAACACCTCCCTGTAGTTTATACAGGCAGGTGTATAAAAGCAGGTCAATGTCTCTGTGTAGGTTGTTGTGACAGGATGGCAGAGGATACTGACGTTCTCAAGACTCAGAGGCAGAGTATTTTAGAAATGGGGGTTTATTTTTAATAAACCAAAACATAAATAAAACAAAGAAATGCCACACGGCAAAATAAAGGGCAGAATGGCCAAAACAAAGATTTAAACAAAACAGAAATATCTTAAACTAAATATACAAAACTCACAGTCATGAAACCAGTAAACACACAGGCCCCAGCACTTCAGTGTTTTTCCTTTGTTCTTCTTCCTCCCCCGTGCTGCAGCATGGCCAGCTTTATATTGGCCAGCTGGGCCAATTAAACAATTAATAATATAATCCCCCAATTTGGTGATTGGGATCATGTGTTTAATTGGTGGCCATTCCAGCTCTGGTCTGTAGCTCCACTCCAGAGACAGAATGGTCGCCCATCACGTGACCCCTTCCATTAAAGGGGCAGGACAACTTTGTCCTGCCACATATCCTCCCCCTTGTGTGAACACACACTTGGCCCCAACGGCCACCTCCCCCCTCAGTCTCAAAGTCGTGGAAGAGGGGGAAGCAAGGTGTTTCTGGGGGCGGCCATGGTGGAATGTCCTCCACCCCCCACTTCTTTGTGGCTAGCTCCCTCTTCCCGGGGCTTCAGCCACACTATCTCCTGCCGCGAAAGTGCGGCTGGGGGAGCTGGTCTCCTGACCTCCACCCCCTTCTTCATGGCCGGCAGTTCCCCTTTGTGGGGCTCCGGCCACATTACTTCCTGCCACGAAAGTGCGGCTGGGGGAGCTGGTCTCCTGACCTCCCCCCCTTATTCCTGGCCGAAATCTTCCCTTTTTGGGGCTCCGGCCACCCGATATCCGGCAGCGAAACTGCTGCGGGGGGAGCTAGTCTCCTGACCTCTCCCCCCTTCTTCGTGGCCGGCAGCTCCCCTTCATGGGACTCCAGCCACGGTAGCGACCCCCGGCGAAGCAGGCGACAGGTAGCGACCCCAGGCGAAGCAGGCGACAGGTAGCGACCCCAGGCGAAGCAGAGCCCCCGGTGACCCCAGGCGAAGCAGGACTCTCGGGAGGCGACGGCAGCAGCAGCAGCGGACCCTCGGGAGGCGACGGCAGCAGCAGCGGACCCTCGGGAGGTGACGGCAGCAGCAGCGGACCCTCGGAAGGCGACGGCGGCAGCAGCAGCGGACCCTCGGAAGGCGACGGCAGCAGCAGCAGCGGACCCTCGGGAGGCGACGGCAGCGGACCCTCGGGAGGCGATGGCAGCAGCGGACCCTCAGGAGGCGAACTCGGGAGGGGAGCCCCTGGCCATGGAGACGGCAGCGGGAGCTCCACTTCTCCTTCGTACCCTGTAACTGGTGGCTGTCCAGGCGATGCGGAGCAACAGGCAGGCTCAGGCAATGCGAAGCAACAGGCATCCTTGGGCGATGCAAGGCAGGCATCCTTGGGCGGTACGAGGCAGGGCAGGAGCAGTCCTTCCCATGATGGTGGAGGTGGAACCAGCAGGTATTCACCCTCTGCTGGTGGAGGTGGGAGCGGTAAGCTGTTCTCCCACTGTGGTGGAAACAGAAGCAGCTCCTGCTGCTCTGCTCCTGGCGGTGGAGGTGTCGGAGACAGAGGCAGCTCCTGCTGCTCTGCTCCTGGCGGTGGAGGTGTCGGAGACAGAGTCAGCTCCTGCTGCTCTGCTCCTGGCGGTGGAGGTGTCGGAGACAGAGGCAGCTCCTGCTGCTCTGCTCCTGGCGGTGGAGGTGTCAGAAAGGCTACCGACTTCTTCGGCAGCGGTGTTGGGGCTGATGCTGGCCACTCAGAGGGAGGCTGTGGCGGTGCTGGCTTCCTCTGCTGTGGCGGCTGGGCTGGTGTGCGCCGTGCTTCCTTCAGCAGCATAAATAGAGGCTGCTGGGGGACACCAGCATTCTGCCCTTCTCCCTCCCAGAAAAATTCAGGTGGGTGAGCCTGTGACTCCTCCTCTTCTGGCCCTGGAGACTGCAATAATGGCTCCTCCCCTCCTGGCTCTTGGGACGGCAGCGATGGCTCCTCTCCCTCTAGCTCTCGGGACAGCAGTGATGGCTCCTCCCCCTCTAGCTCTTGGGACGACAGCGATGGCTCCTCCCCCTCTAGCTCTCGGGATGGCAGCGATGGCTCCTCCCCCTCTAGCTCTTGGGACGACAGCGATGGCTCCTCCCCCTCTAGCTCTCGGGATGGCAGCGATGGCTCCTCCCCCTCTAGCTCTCGGGACGACAGCAATGGCTCCTCCTTGATACAATTACTGCATCCAGCTCATTCGTTTGTTTTATTAAAGATGCTATATTTTGTGTAACATAAAAAGTGAGTATCGATGTTTCTTAAACACAGACTCCAGTTCTTTATTTATTTTTTTTATTTTAATATATGCAGGGAAGCATTCTTGGATCTAAAGAAGGATTCAATGAACAAAAGGTATATTACATTTTTATAGCAAAGCCCAGATTGGGGTTCCCCTCCCCAGTCCTGGCCGTGGACCAATCACCCGACAACTACAACGACTGATTTATGTCCCTTTCAGGGTCCGTCTGCAGTCTGAGTAGTGTGTATAAAACCTAGTGTTGTGTGCAAGCAATCCAGCCAGTTAAAACTGGACTCTATCTTACAGCCTATTCTGCCTACATCTCTCCTTAGAGTCCTGGGCCCCATTGTAGCTTCACAGCTCTGTTATTTATTATCTCCTAATGTGCTTGAGATCCTCGTGGTCCACTGTGCTTTGCATTCTAAAAAATCTCCTTAGAGCCTGGGCACCTTCCAGCCCATAGTGCTGTTATTTATTGCCGGCTTGTCAATGCTAGACAAGTAAGCTGTAGGCGCAGTCTATGACTCTGGCCCTCATGAATTGTCAGCAGTACATGCATTTTGGAACTAGCAAACTGCTATCTCCAGTGTCAGTCACTCTTCAGAAAATAACATGTGTAGCTCTGCCAGTCCACATGCATAGCAAACTGCTACGCAATTCTTATTCCATGTCTATTTTACTATCAAAATGGATGCCACCAAATTCACCGAAACACACCCCAAACATCAGGCTGCTTGTCTTTGCAAACCATTTAACCAACTAACTCTTAACTTGGTAGACATCATCCTGGGGGACAATGGAATTCAAATATGGCAAAATGGTGCTCTTTCATAAAACAAGATGGCGGCCAGACCTACATTTTGTTCTTAAATTTAAAACTGCTTCAGCTAAACATGGTTTAGTTGATTTACTCCAAAGATGACAAGCATCACCCATGTGTCAATACAATTAACTTTTTCAAAAATGGTGTTTGTCCGTAAACCAATATGGCCACATGACACATTTTTTTAAAAACCTTTCAAAATTTTCGGTCAAATGTAAAACTAGCTTATAACTCCTTACAAACTGCAAAATAGGTTAATGGTTACTATGTAACACTTATAGGAAACAATATGTGCTCTATCCAAAAATGACCTTGCCTGTGACCTTTGACCTCTCCTTAAGTTAAAATGTAAAACTAGCTTATAACTCCTTACAGAGTGTGTATAGGTTAATGGTTGCTATAGGACATGGATAGGAACCCATATATGCTCTATCCAAAAATCACCTTTCCTGTGACCTTTGACTTCTCTAAGGTCAAATGTAAAACTAGCTTATGACTCATTACAGTGCACATAGGGTTATGGTTACTGTACAACACATTTAGGAACCCATATATGCTATATTCAAAAATTACCTTGATCGTGACCTTTGACCTCTCCTTAAGGTTAAATGTAAAATTAGCTTCTAACTCCTTAGAGTGTGTAGATAGGGTCATGGTTACTATGATGTTTAAAGTTGTAAAGCATTATGAGACTAATGCAGTATTTTGAATTGAAACTGCTGCATAAAACTGATCTGAGCTTAGAAGCTGTAAAACTGCCTGGCAGCTCTAGTTATTATTATGAAGTTCTTCTTATGACCTATAAGGCCTTACATGGTCTTGGACCTTCTTATCTTCAAGATCTGCTGACCCCATATGTACCTGATCATTCACTGAGATCGGAAAATGCTAATCTTCTGACAGTCCCTAAAATTTGTTTGAACTCTGTCGGAGACAGGGCATTTATTTATAATGCCCCTCGTCTTTGGAACTTGCTCCTGATTGCTAGCACAATTGAATCTTTTAATTCCTGTTTGAAAACGTATTTGTTTGGGTCTGTTTGTAGCTGGATTATATATTAGACACGGGCTTTTTTATATTTCTTTTGTAAAGCGCCCTGGAATGCTTTTATGAAGAGCACTATATAAATGAAATCTGTATTGTACTACTATTATTATTATTATTATTATTATTATTATTATTATTATTATTATAGCGGCAGAGAGGCATGGTAAAGCACAGGGAAGCATTGTGAAGCACAGAGAGGTATGGTAAAACACAGGGAAGCATTGTGAAGCACAGAGAGGTATTGTTAAGCATAGGAAAGCATTGTAAAGCACAGAGAGGTATGGCAAAGCATTGTAAAACACAGAGAGGTATAGTAAAGCATAGTAAAGCATTGTAAAGCACAGAGAGGTATGGTAAAGCATAGGAAAGCATTGTAAAGCACAGAGAGGTATAGTAAAGCATTGTAAAACACAGAGAGGTATAGTAAAGCATTGTAAAACACAGAGAGGTATAGTAAAGCATAGTAAAGCATTGTAAAGCACAGAGAGGTATGGTAAAGCATAGGAAAGCATTGTAAAGCACAGAGAGGTATGGCAAAGCATTGTAAAACACAGAGAGGTATAGTAAAGCATAGTAAAGCATTGTAAAGCACAGAGAGGTATGGTAAAGCATAGGAAAGCATTGTAAAGCACAGAGAGGTATGGCAAAGCATTGTAAAACACAGAGAGGTATAGTAAAGCATAGTAAAGCATTGTAAAGCACAGAGAGGTATGGTAAAGCATAGGAAAGCATTGTAAAGCACAGAGAGGTATAGTAAAGCATAGGGAAGCATTGTAAAGCACATAGAGGTATGGTAAAACATGGGGAAGCATTGTAAAGCACATAGAAGTATGGTAAAGCATAGGCAAGCATTGTAAAGCACAGAGGGGTCTGGTAAAGCATAGGCAAGCATTGTAAAGCACAGAGAGGTATGGTAAAGCATAGGGAAGCATTGTAAAGCACAGAGAGGTATGGTAAAGCATAGGAAAGCATTGTAAAGCACAAAGAGGTATGGTAAAGCATATGGAAGCATTGTAAAGCACAGAGGGGTCTGGTAAAGCATAGGCAAGCATTGTAAAGCACAGAGAAGTATGGTAAAGCATAGGCAGGCATGGTAAAGCATAGGCAAGCATTGTAAAGCACAGAGAGGTATGGTAAAGCATATGCAAGCATTGAAAAGCACAGAGAGGTATGGTAAAGCATAGGCAAGCATTGTAAAGCACAGAGAGGTATGGTAAAGGATAGGCAGGCATTGTAAAGCACAGAGAGGTATGGTAAAGCAGAGGCAAACCAGTGTAAACTATGGCACATGCATAGTAAAACTGGAAAACTACAGTGGAAAAATACAGTGGTAAACTTTTATAAAGGAAGGCTTGTGTGGATTTTTCTTGCTTCAAGGGATGGAAATAAGTTTCTAAGTTCAATAAGACGCGTCTGAGCTTGTTACCTCTACACTGGGGCTAAGCAAACTTACAGTGAAACCGGGAATGGTTGAAGCTGCTATGGAGTAGGATGCTTATTTCCATCTGTGAAATTCCTGGATTGTTGTGGATTGATCGCTGGTCCTGGGTTAGGGTGTGGATTGTGTTCTGGTCCTGGGTTAGGGTGTGGATTGATCGCTGCTCCTGGGTTAGGGAGTGGATTGATCGCTGCTCCTGGGTTAGGGAGTGGATTGATCGCTGGTCCTGGGTTAGGGTGTGGATTGATCGCTGCTCCTGGGATAGGGAGTGGATTGATCGCTGGTCCTGGGTTAGGGTGTGGATTGTGTTCTGGTCCTGTGTTAGGGTGTGGATTGATCGCTGCTCCTGGGTTAGGGAGTGGATTGATCGCTGCTCCTGGGTTAGGGAGTGGATTGATCGCTGGTCCTGGGTTAGGGTGTGGATTGTGTTCTGGTCCTGGGTTAGGGTGTGGATTGATCGCTGCTCCTGGGTTAGGGAGTGGATTGATCGCTGCTCCTGGGTTAGGGAGTGGATTGATCACTGGTCCTTGGTTAGGGTGTGGATTGTGTTCTGGTCCTGGGTTAGGGTGTGGATTGATCGCTGGTCCTGGGTTAGGCTGTGGATTGATCGCTGGTCCTGGGTTAGGTGTGGATTGTGTTCTGGTCCTGGGTTAGGGTGTGGATTGATCGCTGCTCCTGGGTTAGGGAGTGGATTGATCGCTGGTCCTGGGTTAGGGTGTGGATTGATCGCTGCTCCTGGGTTAGGGAGTGGATTGATTGCTGGTCCTGGGTTAGGGTGTGGATAGTGTTCTGGTCCTGTGTTAGGGTGTGGATTGAGTTCTGGTACTGGGTTAGGGTGTGGATTGATCGCTGGTCCTGGGTTAGGGTGTGGATTGATCGCTGCTCCTGGGTTAGGGAGTGGATTGATCACTGGTCCTGGGTTAGGGTGTGGATTGTGTTCTAGTCCTGGGTTAGGGTGTGGATTGATCGCTGGTCCTGGGTTAGGCTGTGGATTGATCGCTGGTCCTGGGTTAGGGTGTGGATTGTGTTCTGGTCCTGGGTTAGGGTGTGGATTGATCGCTGGTCCTGGGTTAGGCTGTGGATTGATCGCTGGTCCTGGGTTAGGGTGTGGATTGATCGCTGCTCCTGGGTTAGGGAGTGGATTGATTGCTGGTCCTGGGTTAGGGTGTGGATAGTGTTCTGGTCCTGTGTTAGGGTGTGGATTGAGTTCTGGTACTGGGTTAGGGTGTGGATTGATCGCTGGTCCTGGGTTAGGGTGTGGATTGATCGCTGCTCCTGGGTTAGGGAGTGGATTGATCACTGGTCCTGGGTTAGGGTGTGGATTGTGTTCTGGTCCTGGGTTAGGGTGTGGATTGATCGCTGGTCCTGGGTTAGGCTGTGGATTGATCGCTGGTCCTGGGTTAGGGTGTGGATTGTGTTCTGGTCCTGGGTTAGGGTGTGGATTGATCGCTGGTCCTGGGTTAGGCTGTGGATTGATCGCTGGTCCTGGGTTAGGGTGTGGATTGTGTTCTGGTCCTGGGTTAGGGTGTGGATTGATCGCTGGTCCTGGGTTAGGGTGTTGATTGATTGCTGTTCCTGGGTTAGGCTGTGGATTGATCGCTGGTCCTGGGTCATGGTGTGGATTAATCACTGGTCCTGGGTTGCAGTTCAGGCTGTAGCTCTGGTGAGTCTGTGTTTCCAGCCCTTTCGAGGGGGTTAAGAGAGGGATAAGAGTCACTGACCACTCTGTCTCTCTGTCTCTCTCCTCAGATGGGAGGAGGAGTACACACTGAGGGTGCAAATGCAAGAGAGAGTCAACGAGCTACAGGAGGTAAAACACTGTCTGTGTGTGTCTGTCTCTGTGTATGTCTGTTCCTCAATGTATCTGTGTGTGTCTGTCTGTTTTTCTGTGTTTCCCTGTCTGTCCTCCATTTTTTTTTCTCTCTCTCTCTCTCTCTCTCTCTCTCTCTCTCTCTGTCTGTTTGTCTCTTCTCTCTCTCTGACTGCCATGTTTCTTTCCTCTCCTCTCTGACTGCCCTGTTTCCATTCTCTCTCCTCTCTGACTGCCCTGTTTCTATTCTCACTCCTCTCTCTGACTGCCCTGTTTCTATTCTCTCCTCTCTGACTGCCCTGTTTCTATTCTCTCCTCTCTGACTGCCCTGTTTCTATTCTCTCTCCTCTCTCTGACAGCCCAGTTTCTATTCTCCTCTCTCTGACTGCCTTGTTTATATTCTCTCTCCTCTCTGACTGCCTGTTTCTCTCCTCTCCTCTCTCTCTTACAGCCCTGTTTCTATTCTCTCCTCTCTTAAAGCCCTGTTTCTATTCTCTCCTCTCTCTCTTACAGCCCTTTTTCTATTCTCTCCTCTCTGACTGCCTTGTTTCTATTCTCTCTCCTCTCTGACAATCCTGTTTCTCCCTTCTCCTCTCTCTCTTACAGCCCTGTTTCTATTCTCTCCTCTCTGACTGCCTTGTTTCTATTCTCTCTCCTCTCTGACAATCCTGTTTCTCCCTTCTCCTCTCTCTCTTACAGCCCTGTTTCTATTCTCTCCTCTCTGACTGCCTTGTTTCTATTCTCTCTCCTCTCTGACAATCCTGTTTCTCCCTTCTCCTCTCTCTCTTACAGCCCTGTTTCTATTCTCTCCTCTCTGACTGCCTTGTTTCTATTCTCTCTCCTCTCTGACAACCCTGTTTCTCTCCTCTCCTCTCTCTCTTACAGCCCTTTTTCTATTCTCTCCTCTCTCTCTTACAGCCCTGTTTTTTTTCTCTCTCTCTGTAGGATGCTCAGGAGTCGGAGGCCTGTCAGGAGGAGCTGGCTTTCAAAGTGCAGCAGCTTAAATCTGAGCTTGTCCTGTTCAAGGGGCTGATGAGCAACGTGAGCATCCGTTACTGAGCTATCTGTCCATCCCTCCATCCATCCATTACTGAGCTATCCATCCCTCCATCCATCCATTACTGAGCTATCTGTCCATTCCTTCATTCATCCATTACTGAGCTATCCATCGCTCCATCCATCCATTACTGAGCTATCCATCCCTCCATCCATCCACTACTGAGCTATCTGTCCATCCCTTCATCCATCAACTACTGAGCTATCTGTCCATCCCTTCATCCATCCACTACTGAGCTATCTGTCCATCCCTCCATCCATCCATTACTGAGCTATCCATTCCTCCATCCATCCACTACTGAGCTATCTATCCATCCCTCCATCCATCCATTACTGAGCTATCCATCGCTCCATACATCCATTACTGAGCTATCCATCGCTCCATACATCCATTACTGAGCTATCTGTCCATCCCTTCATCCATCCATTACTGAGCTATCTATCCATTGCTCCATACATCCATTACTGAGCTATCCATTCCTCCATCCATCCACTACTGAGTTATCTATCCATCCCCCATCCATCCAATACTGAGCTATCCATCCGTCCATCCATCTGTCCATTCCTCCATCTATCCATCTATCCATCCATCCATTAATGGGCTATCCCTCCATCTATCCCCCATCCCTCCATCAGTCCATCAGTTCATCCATCCATTCATCCATCCAGTCATGCATTCACTTCATATCTGAACTCTGAGATTCCACACCTCAGACGTACTAAAGGAAACTGAATAAAGTCAGTGACAAACTGGAGGTCTGTCACTTTAAATGAAGACACTAAGAGAGACTTCTAGTGGAAATGTTTGCCATTGAATTACATTGAAGACACAGAGAGACTTCTAGTGGAAACGTCAGTCATTGAATTTACACTGAAGACACAGAGAAAGACGCTGATGTTAACATACTGAATCTGTTTGTATAGAACCTGTTTAAACTTTTATAAACTGAGATACAAAACACATTGAGAGTGTCTAAGAGAACTTGAAATCTACAACTTAGTTGTTTGATTCCAGTTTTGTTAAGTTGACAAGTGTTTTACCTTTTAAAAAAACAATAGGAGTTAATTAAAGACTGGAGCAAACACTTTGAAAATCTGGCCCTAAGTATTATATTGTTTAGCACTAAATACATTTTTCTTTGAAAAAAATCAGAACAGCTGTATTTGTCATTTGATGCATTGGATTTAGACTTTTGCAGTTAACAAAATTAATGTAAGTTATCATAACAATATAGCTAAAGTTAAATGCTCCACAAAATGACACAGTCGCCCGTCTTGAAATGAGGACAATGCTGTCGATGTATGAGTAATGGGCGTGCCCCCTGTGTGCTCTCAGAACATGTCAGAACTTGACTCCAAGATCCAGGAGAAGGCGATGAAGGTGGACATGGACATCTGCCGACGCATCGACATCACAGCCAAGCTGTGTGACGTGGCGCAGCAGAGGAATGGCGAGGACATGATCAAGATGTTCCAGGTGAGGAACTGCAGCCATTCGGGCTCCACAGCGGAGCGGACAGCCTGGATGACATATAGGTTAGAGCCAAGATGGCCGACAGACAGCCGCAGTTTCACAGTTTTCTCCTGTGTTAACAGCAGGGTTTTAGAGCTGGCAGCACAGTTTGTTAGTTTAACATTACAATACAATCCCTTCTTTCTGGTGTCTTACAGAAGGTTGTTTTTCAGCTGTAGAGAAAAAGTTTCCTTCCCCCTTGAAACCTGCTGGTCACAATATGTGTGTCACTCTGTCAACACAACACAACACAACACAACACGCTTTCACCAGTATATAGGGGGGTAGAAAATAAATGATATTCAGACTGTGATGGAATATTTAAATGTTTTAAGGTTTCAAGCATCAATATGTTATATTCTCCCACTTTTGTCTGTTTGTCTGTCTCTCTCTCTCTCCCCCTCCCTCCAACTCTCTCCTGCCCTCCCTCCATCGCTCTTCCTCCCCTCTGTCTATCTCTCTCCCTTCTCTCTCCTCCCTCAATCCCCCTCGTCCTGCTCTTTTCTCTCCTCTCTCCTTTCTTTTTCTTTCACTCCTCCCTCTCTCTATCACTCTCAGTATGTAAGTTGTCCCTCATTTAAACTTCCTTTGCATATGACATAGACCCCCCTTTCTTTTTCTTTCTTTCCATTACTGTCCTGCCACTGCATCATTCTTTCTTTTTAAAATCCAATCTCTTTCTGCGGTCATTACTAAGTCCCGCCCTTTCCTCTCCTCTCCACTCCTTCCCTCTCCTCCTTCTCCCGCTCCTCTCCTCCCTCTCCCTCTTCTCTCCTCTCTCATCTCTAGTCACTGCACTTGTCTCCTTTCAAGGTGGCCCCTCCCCCCTCTGGAATGGGGCGTCGCCCTGCGAGAGACAGGAAGCAGCAAGCCCCAGGTGATGAGGAGCCAGTCAGTGTGTCTGAGAGTGAGGTGGGCGGGGCCAGGGATGAGGAGGACAGCAGCGCAGCCAATCAGATCAATGAGGAGATGCAGAGGATGCTCAATCAGCTGTGAGTCTGCATGCACCAGGGCATCATGGGACATGTAGTTTGCAAGCACTGCTACAAAACGTCATGTAGCTACAAATGACACAAAACCAATTTGGGGTTTTCTAGATTTCACCCGTTTCAGATTTGATGTAGACAGACTAAAACCAGTTTCCAGACAGTGGGCTGCACTGCTATTTGTTTACCATACTACTATGTTCATATTGTATTTTAGTAGTATTATTTGCTGTAAACTATACTGTATTTAAATATTAAACCTTGCATTGTAACCCTATACTGCCCTTTAACATTATTATATAATATAGAAAGAGAGAATTGAAAAACTGCAAATAGCTCTATATCATAAGGAGCATTAGGATCCAACAGGATACTCATCAATCACTAGGAATAGTTAATGAAGAGGAAACGATAGCCGGGTAGAAATAGCCAGATAGACTGATAATGTTTAAGTTGGAAAGCTGCACAGTGACTTACAGGTGAGTGTTCTAAGAACCCTGTGACACAGACAGTTCTGAGTGGGAGTTCCATCCTAAAAGAAAGTTAGACATATGTTAGAGTGTTCTAAGAACCCTGTGACACGTATATATATATGAGAGAAAGAGAGAGACTTTGATTTAAAAAAAAAACCTTTATTCAATAAATTAAATGTATTACATTAATAAATAAAATTAAATTACATATTTATGTATATTCCTTTATATAAATACAGTGAAACTGTTTTTTTTAAATAAAATGAAACAAAAATTATAATTTGAATAATCACACAAACAACTGCAACTTCCCCCAATGCACACAGTCCCTCACTCACACACCAGCGCTGTTCAAACATCAAAAGATCACAGACAAAAGAACAGTATGTAAAATCAATCTTAATCCTGGCCTTTAACAGGAATCATATTAGCATCAGTTGAACCACAGTTCTTCAGCTTACTTTGTCCAAATATAGAATTAATTAAAAAGCATTTAAATCTTTCTTTCCTACTGTAAAGGTAATTAAAAATAAACTGTTTCTTTGTAAAAGTCACATTAAAAGTGTCCAGTAATTGTGCAATAAAAGCAAACAATAAATCAAGCCGTCTACAGTCAGCAAATAAGTGGAATACAGTCTCCTCCTCTCCACAGCTGTGGGGTCAACATGCTGAACATAACGCCCTGTAGCGATGATGCAGTACAGGATGCGCCACTGCAGATCCCCTGAACGCTTGGACAGGGGTGGTTTGTACAAAGTCCTGCATATCGGAACAGTATCATTAGCACAGTTCATATGGTCCAACCATTTAACATCAGGCAGAGTCCACAGGGCACTCACATGGCACACCTTCACACAAAGCTGGTGCAGTTGTTTTTTCTCAATAGAGTGTCAGTCCTGCACCATCTCCCCTCCAACTCCAGCAGGCGCAGGAGATTCACAAAACCAGGGCAGGCTGGCTCCTCTTCAACAGCACCACCTTCAGCCGCAGCCTGCCCCAGCACCTCTCTCACCTCTACTCAGGCGTTGAGTAGATTCGTATAGAACTCCGGGAGCCCAGAGGTGTCTATCCTGGACACATTCACCAGGAACAGATGCCAGTCCCATCCCAGCCCCCTCACACTGCGAAGGAAAGAGAAAGCAGTGTGACTCCAGCTCAACTGCTGAGAAAACAGCAGCCGTTGAGCCGCCTGCAGCCGGAAAGCAGCTACACAACTGTGAACATCGATCACCCCCTGGCCCCCCTCTCCCGGGGGTAGGTATAAAACAACAGGCAGGCAGGAAGCGAAGGGGGACGGGTTCCATTGCAGTCTCCAGACAGGAACGTGCTGCACTTCCCCCAGTTCACCTTCGCAGAAGAAGCTCTCTGGAAGACGTTCAAGCTGCCCTCTAATGCCGGCACATCAGACTGAGAAGTGATAAAAACATTTATATCATCGGCATAAGCAGACAGCCGGACTAGATAGAGGGGCACTTGGCACCAAGGGGACTTTCAGACCAGCCAGCTTGCTCTGGAGCCTACAAAGCAGAGGTTCAATAGACAGGGCATACAGCATCCCGGACAGTGAACAGCCCTGCCTAATCCCCCTCTGTACAAGGAAGGGACAGTTTAGACTTAGACTATTAATCTTTAAAACACAGTAAATTAATAAAAGAGATGAACTTTGGCCCAATGTTTTAAAAAAGTTACATGTTTTAAAAAGATACACATGGTCCGCTCTATCGAAAGCTTTTTCTTGATCTAGAGAAATAACCACCAGATCAAGATAAAGTCACTGGTTGATAAAATGTCTTGGATTAAAAATATAGTCAAAAATTGTCCTTCCTGGGATGCAATAAAAGACTGATCTCTGTATAGTAGTGGTTAGGGCTCTGGACTCTTGACCGGAGGGTCGTGGGTTCAATCCCTGGTAGGGGACAACGCTGCTGTACCCTTGAGCAAGGTACTTTACCTAGATTGCGCCAGTAAAAACCCAACTGTATAAATGGGTAATTGTATGTAAAAATAATGTGATATCTTGTAACAATTGTAAGTCGCCCTGGATAAGGGCGTCTGCTAAGAAATTAATAATAAAATAATAATATTACCGTTCCAATGCATTCCCTCATCCTGTTAGGGAATACTTTTGATAAGATTTTATAATCAGAGCAGAGAAGGGCAACAGGGCACCAATTCTTCAGTTCTTTTAAGTCACCACAGCTCTACGGCAACTCGGGCAACTCCTCTCTTAAACTTCCCTTAAAAACTCGGAAGCAATCACTGGCCATGTTTCTTCATAAAACTCCCCTTGCAGAACATCAATCCCAGGAGCCTTCCCTGTTGACAGCTGGTGCCTGCGGGCTTGCCTGTAAGCTGCCCAGAGCTTCGTTGTCCTCCGATGCTGTATCTCTGGGTTGGCTGCATGGCGGGCCTGCAGAGTGAAAAGAAGCGGTCAGCTGATGGCACATGCTTCGGAGGACACCACAATAGCTTTATTCATTCGTGAAGCTGATTTAATATTATTATAACCAACTTTTTCTCCAACTGCCAATAAACATTCCTCTACTGTTAGTGTCAGGGACACATTTAAAACCATGCCTGTGGCTCCCCGCAGAACTAGAGCTCATAGCAGCTCTATTCAATAAGCTATAAATCAATAAATAAAAAGGACAAATAGTAAATAAGTAAATAAATAAGATAGAACCCTAAAAGTTCCACTCGCACAAAACTCACTCCTTACTCTGTCCAACCCCCTCTCACAACCCACAATCCTCCATGAGAGAGAGAGAGAGAGAGAGAGAGAGCGAGAGAGAGAGAGAGCGAGAGAGCAAGAGAGAGAGAGAGCGAGAGAGAGAGCGAGAGAGGGAGAGAGCGAGAGAGGGAGAGAGAGCGAGAGAGAGTGAGAGAGGGAGAGAGCAAGAGAGGGAGAGAGCAAGAGAGAGCAAGAGAGAGAGCGAGAGAGAGAGCGAGAGAGGGAGAGAGAGCGAGAGAGAGTGAGAGAGGGAGAGAGAGAGAGAGAGAGCAACTTGGCTTGTGTAATATCACTGCTATTTAAATATACAGCAGCAGTCCGCATAACCACAATAATTGGGTCGGAGCCCTGTGAGGTTGTGAAACAGGATCTGTTCATTAGTGTATAACCCACAATAAAATACAATATTGATAAATGAAATGTAGATGGGCCTGAGTTCATTATAAAAACCGGGTTTCACTCACGAGTGTGAGGGAAAACAGAGCAGTGACTGAAAGAGCAGTGTTTTAATGAGCTGGACTCCATGGCTTTGTTTACATATTGTGTTGCTGCAAGAACTTTAAGTTCAACGTTTAGTTTCAGATCATTGTGGCTTCAATAGAGCTCTCAGAATCATGTCTAAACTCTAGCTGGTACACCGGAGTGTAACCATTAACCTGTCCCCCCTGCAACACTCTGCCTGCCCCCTAGTGGATGAGAGAAACACATCGGTGAGGAATACCATGTGGAACAAATTTGATACTCTGAGCATCCTGGCTAATAGTTTCACTCCAGTGTACCAGCTGTACTTGGAGGTTAGACATGATTCTGAGAGCACTACTGTGAGTGTGTTCCTATAACAAGGTCAGAAATTATTCTGAGAGCACCATTCCTCTGGTTTTATATACCTCTGGACCTGTTTCAGGAGGGAGTGTGATTTCGAAGATGACTGCAACAGCGTATCATATTATACTATATTGTATTGTATTGTACAGTACATCCTGTGTTTTATATTCCTCTGGTCCTGTTTCAGGAGGGAGTGTGATTTTGAGGATGACTGCGACAGCGTATTGTATTGTATTGTATTGTTTTGTATTGTACAGCCTGTGCTTTGTATTCCTCTGGTCCTGTTTCAGGAGGGAGTGTGATTTCGAGGATGACTGCGACAGCCTCACCTGGGAGGAGACTGAGGAGACGCTGCTGCTCTGGGAGGATTTCTCCGGCTACGCCATGGCAGCCGTCGAGGCGCAGGGAGAGGTGAGAGGGAGGATAGGAGAGGTGAGAGAGGAGAGGGGAGGGGTTTATATAACGCCTATCACACAGGGAGAGAGAGAGAGAGTGTCACACAAACATACACACTCATAGGGAGAGGATGGGGGGCGGGGCACACAGCACCTCACACAGGAAAAGAGAGTTTCACACACACATTACTGACAAGCTGGAAGCTATTTACATGGGTTCGCCATTGTGGCTCTGCTGTGGAGCCGTCATTCCTGCTCTAATCAATGGAGCAAGCAGAGCCAAAATGGCCAACATAGGATACAGTTTCACTATATATATATATATATATATATATATATATATATATATATATATATATATATATATATATATATATATATAAATTACACACACACACACACACATACACACACACAGTCGACTCCACTTATTTGCATATTAGATAATATTACATAAATCTGTTAATTCCATAGCATGCAGCTAGTCCCGTTGTTTGGTGCATCATTTTCTATGATTGTATGATACGGTTAAATGCATATCGGCTAAATGCATAATTCGCTTAATTGCATCAAGCTGCATGGTCCTGAAGTCCATTGTACATTGCATTTTAATTTGGATAACTGCATATTGCAAACAACACTCAAGCTGCTGCTTCATGAGGCAAATGCTTGTCAGTCTGATGACAAGTTGTTGATCAGCAATCGGCCGAATACCGTGCAGACTTCCATCAAATATTGTTTTGCTACATTGTAGTCACAAGATCTATAGTAAGGTGTGGAAGGGTGGTGGGCAATTTACTGACAAGGAGACAGTACTTTATTTGTAACACTGCTCAGGTGCACTGATTTATTTTGACCAGTAGAGGGCGTTGTTGTCCATGGCCTGGATACTGACAACAGTAACCAGAACCACAGTGTTTACCGATACAGGTACATAGGTACAGGCAAGTGCTCATAAATAATAATGAAAACCAAAGGCGAACAAAAAAGGGAAAATAAAACACAGTAATAAAACTACAAACAAAAGTGCTGCTTACGCAGTGCCCCCACTGCCGCTAAGCCGGTCAGAACGAGCCTCCGTCCTACGCTCAGTTACCCTCTATACACTGGGATGGCCGGAGTTCCCCGTACAACTAAGCACGTCCCCTCGGGTATGTGATTATTTCTGTTATTTATTTTCTCTTGCAGTAATATGCATGTGCCTGATAGTCAGTCCAGATCTCCCCTGTTACATAAGGTTACTGTACACACCTGTTTAACTTCTATGTTTTACTGTATTACAATAACTTAGTTTATGCCGACTGTTATATACTGTACATTATTTTACTTTTTCATAGCGTGTGTTGCCAGAGAATAGTGTTTGTTTGTATTGAGTGAATAACATATTTCAAGTTGGTTTATTTTTCTGAACTTGTATTGTGGGTTACTTGTTATAAGTTATTTGTAATAAAATATATAAAAATAACTTACAATGACTTAGTTAGCCGGCTGTTATATATACTATTTTACATTTCATATCATACGTTGCCAGAGAATGGTGTTGTTTGCATTGAGCGTATAATTTTCCTGAACTTGTTCAGTATTTTAAGTTACTTGTAATAGATAAGTTAGTTAAAAAGGTATGAGTAACGAATACATGTAGACCTGTTGTCATTGTATCCCATTGTATTCGCTCACTCTGGTTATGTGCATGACCTCACACCGTCCTGAGCCCATGCAATTATGCAGAGTCGACTGCATACACCACACACACACACACACACACACACACACACACACACAGATTACAGATAATTTAAAAACAGTAAACAGCTCTCTATCCAAGGAGAATCAGGATCCAACAAGATACTCATCAATCACAAAAATGATTTAATGAGGAAGAAAAGCGATTGATAAACTGAACGCTCACTGTTTCAATAACTGTATGTGATATGCATTTTGTTCAAACCTGATTTGAATATTACTGTGTATTTATTGTATTCCGTGCCTTCTCTTCAGCAGGAGGAGAACCTGGAGAAAGTGATCCGAGACACGGAGTCCATGTTCAAGTCTCGGGAGCTCGAGTACCAGGAGACCATCGGACAGATTGAGGTACGCGCAGTGCAGTCTCCGGCCAGCAGGGGGCAGGGCGGGGTGTGAGGTGGGAGGGTCCGGGGGGGGGGTGGGGGCTAGGAGAGCAGCATCCAAGACATGGAGGTAAGAGATTCAAACCAGTGTGAGGCAAAGCAGCGTCATCCTGCCTACCTGCCTGCCTGCAAGCCCCCCTCCCCTGTGCTGTGCAACTGTGAGGCCCGGCTCCTGTGTCACGTATAGGGGGTTCGGAGCCAAGATGGGTGACGGCTTTGTTTAATCTGGTAAAAGCAAACATAAACGAACACACTCTGAACCAGCCTGGTCAGTGCTGGGTCACACACACACACACACACTGAACCAGCCTGGTCAGTGCTGGGTCACACACACACACACACTGAACCAGCCTGGTCAGTGCTGGGTTGAGATGGAAAGTCTTTTGTTTTTATTTAGCAGACGCCTTTATCCAAGGCAACTTAAAGAGACTAGGGTGTGTGAACTATGCATCTGATGCAGAGTCACTTACAACTACGTCTCACCCGCTGGGTCACACACACACACACACACACTGAACCAGCCTGGTCAGTGCTGGACCAGCATGGTCAGTCCTGGGTCACACACACACACACACACACACACAGAGACACACTCACACACAGTTTCGACTCCCTGGGTGCTGCACAGTATTGATCTGCATCATGAAAGGTATCGCCAAAAACAAAACCTCATTCAGGCATTCCTTGTAGATGCTTCCTGGATAACTTCAGTTAGAGCTGCACAAACCCATTATTCTGCTTTTCTTAGACTGTGGAGAACAGCGATCCACACAAATCCAAGCAGCTGTTTCTTCACTTGTTTCACTTGGAATGGTACATTAGCCCGATCAACACCACATGACCCTCGCCTGATTGTCGGCACCTGATTTCTGCGGAGAGTTCTGGTTTGAGTGACGGGTCTGGATTGAGTGACGGGTCTGGTTTGATTGACAAGTATGTTTGATTGACAGCCTGCCTGCGTGTCTCTCCGTGTCTCTCAGCTGGAACTCGCCACTGCAAAGAACGACATGAACCGGCACCTGCACGAGTACATGGAGATGTGCAGCATGAAGAGGGGGCTGGACGTGCAGATGGAGACCTGCAGGAGACTCATCACACAGTCTGGAGACAGGTGAGGGGAGCCACGGAGCACACAGTCCAGGGGCAGGTGAGGGGAGAGACTGAGCACACAGTCCGGAGACAGGTGAGGGGTGCCACTGAGCACACAGTCCAGGGGCAGGTGAAGTGAGAGACTGAGCACACAGTCCAGAGACAGGTGAGGGGTGCCGCTGAGCACACAGTCCAGGGGCAGGTGAAGGAAGAGACTGAGCACACAGTCCGGAGACAGGTGAGGGGTGCCACTGAGCACACTGTCCAGGGGCAGGTGAGGGGAGAGACTGAGCACACAGTCCAGGGGCAGGTGAGGGGAGAGACTGAGCACACAGTCCAGAGACAGGTGAGGGGTGCCGCTGAGCACACAGTCCAGGGGCAGGTGAAGGGAGAGACTGAGCACACAGTCCAGGGACAGGTGAGGGGAGAGACTGAGCACACAGTCCAGGGGCAGGTGAGGGGAGAGACTGAGCACACAGTCCAGGGGCAGGTGAGGGGAGAGACTGAGCACACAGTCCAGAGACAGGTGAGGGGTGCCGCTGAGCACACAGTCCAGGGGCAGGTGAGGGGAGCCACTGAGCACACAGTCCAGGGGCAGGTGAGGGGAGAGACTGAGTACACAGTCCAGGGGCAGGTGAGGGGAGCCACTGAGCACACACTCCAGGGGGAGGTGAGGGGAGAGACTGAGCACACAGTCCAGGGGCAGGTGAGGGGAGAGACTGAGCACACAGTCCAGGGGCAGGTGAGGGGAGAGACTGAGCACACAGTCCAGGGGCAGGTGAGGGGAGAGAGGGGAGTGTGTCTGCATCTGTACATTAAAACATTAATAGAGATCCTGCTGGCCACACCAAATGATGGCCATATCTGTCATACATCTGTTTGTGTAACTCTCTCTCTCTCTCTCTCTCTCTCTCTCTCTCTCTCTCTCTCTCTCTCTCTCTCTCTCTCTCTCTCTCTCTCTCTCTCTCTCTCTCTCTCTCTCTCTCTCTCTCTCTCTCTCTCTCTCTCTCTCTCTCTCTCTCTCTCTCTCACAGGAAGTCCCCTACTCCATTCACAGACCCAGGGGCAAGCGAGGAGAGCGAGGATTCAGAGAAAGAGAGGAGAACACCCCCTGAAAACGAAGAGAAGAGATAGGAGAGAGAGGGGGGAATGAGGGAGAGGAGACAGAGGAGAGAGAAACAATCTCCCTCCCCAAGCAGTGAAGAGTGGGATGAAAGCGAGTGCTGGAAGAAAGAGAGGGGTGCAGGGAGAGAGGGGTGCGAGTAAGGAGCCGGAGAAGAAAGGATAGAGATATCAAACGGGGAAGAAGAGTAGGAGAGAAAACAGGACAGGGAAAGAGTGGGAAAGATTAAGAGGTCGGAAGGAGCTGTAATATTGTGTAAATATTTACTAACAATTGCAAGTAAACACTAGAAAAGAAAATCTAATCCAAATCTTATAAAGAGAACCAGATTTACTACAAACGTCAGCACCTGACTGAACACAACAAAGTATGGGGGGGGTGAAATGGGCACCATTTTGGCTCCAAAGCTGACTCTGCAGCGTATATAAACCATAGGGCACATGGAGCCAACATGGCTGACACAGGGCTGCAGTTTCACACCCCTTGTATAGTCTTTGTATGAGCTGTCAGTTATAACATGGCCCACATTAACAGGGGTTTGTCATGTCAGAATATTCTTTCAAATTTCTTCAAGTCTTTCATTATGAATTAGCTTAATTAAATGTATAATCAGCACAATGTTATCACAGTACAGTGGAAACTGTCTCATCCGGTTCAAATGTGAAAATCTTGTCTCTCGAAGGGAGTCGTTACACTCCATTATTAATGCATAATGCCCTGATGTTAATAAAGCAACTGCAATGTCAGGCACAGCAGTGCTGCATGTATACTGCATGTATATAAGAGCATCTGTGGAAATGACTGCAACACAAAACACTGCAGTACTTTTACAAAACAGCATTCCAAAACCAGTTCTTACTGTGCTTTCTCATTCTATCTGCAACGCAATCCACTGTGTCCTGCTAAGAGCTGAATGTACTGTTTTAGACCCACAATGAAACGTGCATTGATCAGTTTCCATCTGTACCACAAGCCAGAGGTCCATTGGTTAACAGAGGGTATGGGATCTTACAGTATCGGATACGACAGCTTCTACTGTATAAAGAAATCTCTCATGAGTAACATTGCATTGTGCAACTCTGATATGCTTCCCCACACCTCAGAAGCAGTATTTTTTGCTGCAGTAGTTAGTAAGCCTGTTGAATAATGCTGCAGCAGAAACATCAGCAGAAAATCTTACATGACAGACATGTATACGCAGTAAGAAATGAAATATTTTGAAGCTGTAGGTGATATGCTGGAAATAAGACTCCCAGTGCGTAGCAGTGTGATCCATTCCTATTGAGCTTGCTACCTGCACACTGGCTGATCAAGCTTGTATTATAACCTGGAGTGGGTGACACTGCTGTGCAACAGGAGTCCTATTGCAGTCCCTGTGATGTGATTATCGGAATAATATTTGTAGTTGATAAAGTGATTACTAGAAATGTCAAACTGCGTGTAGCTTGAATATGGCATAGCCACAGGTACAGGTAGGTACTTGTTGATGTGTAAATCCAATTTAAAAATCCTGTGCAGGGCTGTAGCTGTAAAGTCCTGCTACCATACAATACGTTTTACAAAACATGGGATTTGTATGATACGCAATCAGAGAAAATGAACCTAAAGGAGTGCCAAGGTCTTTCTTGCCTCTTATTAGCACTAGGAACATTATCACTGCCCTCACCTTTGAAAGGAGTGCTAGACATCTTTAAAAACCCATTCTCTTAGCTCTTATTAGCTTTATTAACATTAACACTGCCCACTTTTAAAGGAGTGCTAACCAATTTTCAAATCCATTCTCTTCTCCCAATAGCACTAGCAACATTATCCCTCGCTCCCCTTAAAGAAGTGCTAACCAAGGCTACATTTTAGTGACAATAAGAGGCGAGAACTCTTAGAATATAGGTTTTGCTAGTGGTATGTAATATTTAAATGTGCAAAGCTAAATATTGTGAATGCCTTAGCCATGAGTAAATAGTAAATGAGCTTAGGAAACTGGCGCCATTTTGGCTTCTATTCAGACCTGGCCTGTGTTAACAACAGAGACGTGGAGCCAAAATGGCAGACAACGGAATGCAGTTTCATAGATTGCTCTGTAAACATGAGAAGTCTGGATGTTTGGAAACTGAGGCCCATTTTGGATCTCGATCTTGTGTTACAGATAGGGGGATTAGAGCCAGTTTCACAGAGCAGAGGGATTGCTGCCTGACTGTATATTCAAATGCGCAAAGCTAGAGATAATGAATGCCGTCGCCACAAACACAAGTTGAAATACGTGTAGCTTCGAATCGCAGTAAAAGTACAACACTCTGTGTGTGTGTGTGTGTGTGTGCAAATAATAAAAATAAAAAAATACCTGTACAAATTGCAAATGTGTCAGACTATAAACTATGATATATAAAACTATGGATATTGCAACTTTAGGGGAAATGCTGGTGCACACTGTACAATATATAATAAAAGTGTGGCTACTGAAACTCAGGGGAGCTGTCTGAATCATTGCTGGAGCCACTCCTGTATCATATATAAGGTGTTTTATCAGAAGCAGATGCAGTGGTTGAAACATAAGAAGTGAAATATTAGGAAAATGGAGGGGATGTAAAGTACAGTATCTCATGAAAAGGGCTGAATGTCCACACGCCTGTAGCTAGAGCAGTGGAGCTTATTGTTCTGATTATATGTACAGGTAACAGTTTTGTAAAGCATGCATATGTATGTTCAAACCCACACACAGCAATATGTATCAGGGTTATTAAAGGAGTCCCAACCCATGCGTTAAAATCTAATTGTCTTCCTTCTTACTGCATTATTTTGCTGTACACCCTATTGACAGTGCTATGGCGGGTGAATCAGTCCTATGGGGTACACCCTATTGACAGTGCTATGGTGGGTGAATCAGTCCCATGGTGTACACCCTATTGACAGTGCTATGGCGGATGAATCAGTCCCATGGGGTACACCCTATTAACAGTGCTATGGCGGGTGAATCAGTCCCATGGTGTACACCCTATTGACAGTGCTATGGCGGGTGAATCAGTCCCATGGGGTACACCCTATTGACAGTGCTATGGCGGGTGAATCAGTCCCATGGTGTACAGTACACCCTATGACAAGCTGTGGTTCAGACACCGTAGTTTGCATGTAGATGATTAATAACTCCACAAGAGGGAGTCTGAAGTTATCTAAAGACCAGCCCTAGAGCCAAGGAAAAGAAAACGGACACCATCTTAGTCTAGGGATTTTGAGCCAAGAAGGTGGACACAGGATGGCAGTTTCCACTGGTCGAGCCTGTTGGGTCTGCAGTACTCATTAGTTTCAGGTTTACAAGTAGAAGCACTACAATGCAGCCCAGGGCGGTTCCCCTGCAGTGCTGTACAATGATTTAATGGAAACCCAGTTGTGTCTGAGCAGGGTGTGTGTGGGCTGATCAAATCTATCAAATCAAAGCTGTGAGTTTCTAAACATAACGAAGGACATTGTCCACTGTTCCTTTCAAAACCCCTTTATCCTACACAAATAAATACACAACAAGAACAAAAGAACTCACAACAGCGCAGCAGTAATGTCAGGACAGGGCTGTCAGTGCCCAGCAGGGGGCAGGAGAGAGGGGACAGGCAGCCCTTTCACTGGCCCTGCACAGCCAGCTGGACAGATGAAATCCCTGGAAACTTTCATGAAAATGGCATCCTCCTATGAGGAACAAAGGCAGCACACTCTCTCCTAGAGGCTGGCATGGATTTACATCTTCCATATGTCCCCATATAAAGACAAGAGAAGATAGTTTGTTTAATCTGTCCCCACCTGAAACAGTGGCAGCAATGCTTGGTAAATGAATTATTGTGTTTAAACCAATGAAAGCTGTGTCTTCAAGCCAAGCATTGTGTTTAATTGTTAACAATGAAAGTGTGCAAACGCACTGACATCTCAAACTTCCTCATGCGACTCCTAAAGCATAGTGCAGCATTGTAAAGCACAGAGAGGTATGGTAAAGCATATGCAAGCATTGTAAAGCACAGAGAGGTATGATAAAGCATATGCAAGCATTGTAAAGAACAGAGAGGTATGGTAAAGCATATGCAAGCATTGTAAAGCACAGAGAGGTATGGTAAAGCATATGCAAGCATTGTAAAGCACAGAGAGGTATGGTAAAGCATATGCAAGCATTGTAAAGCACAGAGAGGTATGGTAAAGCATATGCAAGCATTGTAAAGCACAGAGAGGTATGGTAAAGCATATTCAAGCATTGTAAAGCACAGAGAGGTCTGGTGAAGCATATTAATAACCATAGCAAACCAGTGTACACTATGGTTAATGTGCTGGATAACTATGGGGAAAGCATGGGGGGGGAACAAAACTGGGCCTCTACTTTTATAATGGGTCCTTTAGAAAAGTGTTCTAATACAAACACCCAGCTGTCAGTGTTTTCAAGCTTTGTATTTATACACATATAGCAATACTGAAGAAACTCAGAATAAATCTGATTCTATATCATTAAGAGGTTTTAAAAATCAGTTTGGAAAGTTTATTTCTGATAAATGTACTTGTTTTAATGAATTTTAAAGTTGTAAATAATCCAATGAAATGTACTGATTAATTACTTCTTAATGCTATTATTATTTTTGAAATGTTTATGTTAATCTATGTCGTTCTATGTGTGTGATTGTTTCTGTATTGCTGCTTTCTTGGCCAGGTCTCTCTTGAAAAAGAGATTTTGAATCTCAATTTGAGATTCCTAGTTAAATAAAAGTTAAAAAAAAAAAATCATACTAAAATATCGAACCATACCCTGGGGATCCTAATGAACAGTGTTTGTGTCTTACAATGAAAAACAAACACAAATGTGCTTTTATTGACATATCAGTGTATCTGAATACACATACACAGGGATGGAAATAAGACTCCCAGTGCATAGCAGGTTGATCCATTCCTGGTTTTATTACGAGTTTAACAAGACACACCTGAGCTTGTTACCTAGGCATTGGAGCTAATCAAGATGGTAGTAAAAGCAGGAATGGGTGAAACTGCTGTGCAATAGGAGTCTTATTTACATACATACACACACACACAAACACATTGTATATTAGTATTTTAGCATTTTAGTTTATTTGGTCTACATTTTGTATACAACTCTGCAATGCTAAAAGTGTTACTCTTAGAAAATGAATGCAGGTATATTTAATAATAATGAATAATTCAAGTTGCTAAATGAAGATTGTCAGTAGGACTGAGCACAGCGTGGTATCACTGCGGAGGGTCTGTTGGTGTAGACTGGGCTCTGCACAGAGACACAGGGCAGCACCTCAGAAGCTAAACTCACAAACACAGACAGCACCAGCAACACATCAACCCAGAAACACAACCAGGAAGCAGAGAGCAAACAGCACTGAGCACAGAGCAGAGAGCACAGAGCAGAGCAGAGAGCAGAGAGCAGAAAGCAGAGAGAAGAGCAGAGAGCTGAGAGAAGAGAGCACCGAGCAGAGAGCACAGAGCAGAGCTGAGAGCACAGAGCACAGAGCACAGAGCAGAGAGCACAGAGCAAAGAAGAGAGCAGAGAGCCCAGAGCCCAGAGCAGAGAGCACAAAGCAGAGCAGAGAGCACAGAGAACAGAGCAGAGCAGAGCAGAGAGCACAGAGCAGAGAGCATAGAGCACAGAGCAGAGAGCACAGAGCACAGAGATCACAGAGGATACCTGGAGGAGGGGAGACGGTGCTCCATTTCAACGATTGCAAAAATGAAACACCATTTACATAGAAAAATTCCAATTCATATGACCCCCCCCCCCCCCAACAAGCAGGCAAGCTTCAAGTCCAAAAGAAAGAAAGACAGAAAGAAAGGCAGAGTGCCCTGTGTCCCAGGACCAGGTGCTGTGACTGGGGGATGACTCTGCTCAGCTCTCCCTCTGGCAGGTTTCATTTACTCTCTGTCTGCAAACAAACACAGAGAAGGTAAAGCTTACAATCCTCTCTCTCTCTCCCTCTCTCTCTCTCTCTCTCTCTCTCTCCTTTTGCCATAGGAAACTTTTATAATGGTTACTTTACCATGTTTGTTTTTTCATATGCTTTAGCATACCTCTCTGTGTTTTACAATGCTTCCCTATGCTTTACCAGACCTCTCTGTGCTTTACAATGCTTCCCTATGCTTTACCAGACCTCTCTGTGCTTTACAATGCTTCCCTATGCTTTACCAGACCTCTCTGTGCTTTACAATGCTTCCCTATGCTTTACCAGACCTCTCTGTGCTTTACAATGCTTCCCTGTGCTTTACCAGACCTCTCTGTGCTTTACAATGCTTCCCTGTGCTTTACCAGACCTCTCTGTGCTTTACAATGCTTCCCTGTGCTTTACCAGACCTCTCTGTGCTTTACAATGCAATGCTTCCCTATGCTTTACCAGACCTCTCTGTGCTTTACAATGCTTCCCTATGCTTTACCAGACCTCTCTGTGCTTTACAATGCTTCCCTGTGCTTTAGCATACCTCTCTTTGCTTTACAATGCTTTCCTATGCTTTACCAGACTTCTATGTGCTTTACAATGCTTCCCTATGCTTTAGCATACCTCTCTTTGTTTTACAATGCTTCCCTATGCTGCTGGGGCGCATGAAGGCCTGCCTCTCCCCCTTTTCCATAAAGTGTCGAGCCCGGCTATCTCCAGGGAGACAGAGCACAGCGACCCCTGCTGGCCGTGCAGGGTAGCGTCAGTGCCGCGGCATGGGCGGTGCTGTTGCTGGCTGGAGGAGGAGTAGTAGAGGCTGCGGGAGCCCCCCCGCGAGACCCCCCCGCCCCACCTGGACAATCCGAACAGGCCGCGCACATCCCGACGGAACTCGCGGTTCATCAGCTGGTAGATGAACGGGTTCAGCATGCAGTGTGACTTCGCAAAGAGAGCAGGGAGGACACTGAGAGAAGGGAGAGCACTGGACAGGGGGGCAGGGGGAGAGGGCAGCAGCATGGAGTAGAGAGACACGATGACGTAGGGGGTCCAGGCGAGGAGGAACGACGAGCAGATAACAGCAGCGATCTGACAGAGAGAGGGAGAGGGGAGAGAGGGTGAAAAGATCATTTATTTAATACAGACACAAGCACACACAGACAGGTATACAGTCATATAGTCAAGTAGTTGTATAGACAGACACCTTGGTGAGCCTCATCTCCTTGTCGCTGGCTGTGTATATTGCTGTGTGTAGTTGTATAGTTGTGTATCGTTGTGTATTGCTGTGTAGTTGTATAGATACCTTGGTGAGCCTCATCTCTTTGTCACTGGCCGTCACGTCGCTGGCTGAGATCTCAGCGAGGGATCTGGACGAGGCACGCACCTCCCAGATGATTTTGAGGTAACACAGAATGATGGTGAGCACGGGGACCCCAAAACAGAACACCATGATCAGAATGACACCATGATCAGAACACCATGATCAGAATGACTATGTGATTAGTGCTGTGTGGATGTCTCTCTTTGCCCCAGACCGCCAAAGGAACACATTAATACACTTGTCTCGGACACTTTTTGCTGAAAACCACTGGTCCCCAAGTGTCTCCCCGAGGAGGATTGCAGGGTTGGGGTATGGGGGTACGGGGGTAGAGAAGTATGCAGGATTGGGGGTAGTGGGGTACAGGGTAGGGTGGGATTGGGGGTTGGCAGCCTCACCAGTCAATGGTACAGCTGATCCCAAACGGTTCTGGTCCATAACTGCCGAACCCGAGGACGGGCAGAATGGCCCAGGCAGTCGTGTAGATCCAGACCAGCAGAACCAGCAGGGCAATGTGGCGCTGCTCGACCCACTGACCTGCAGAGAGGGGGCAGACAGCACTGACCACAGGAGGCTTTATAAGCTACAACAGCACATTAACAAAGCAGGGGTGACACCCTGAGAGCACGCACATCTTACTGTCTGTATATAAACACAATGACATGTTTAAACATTTTCATTCCAATAACACTGCTGAAGGCACATTATTAATTATTATAAATGTGTCATTTAGAAGAAGCTTTTATCCAAAGCGACTTACAGAGACTAGAGCAGTGCTGCCCAAACACGGTCCTGGAGAGCCCCTATCCAGTAAGTTTTGTAGGTCACCCTAAATCGCTAATTTCTAAAGACTGGGAACACATGAAAGTTATTGATCAATTAAGCAAATCATTTCTTCAATTAAAGGAACTGGTCATTGGGCCAGTTTACATGCTGGGAAAATGTCATGACTTGTTTACTGTCATGACTTATTTAAGGTGGTACGGTCTGGATTAAAATTTTAGTTAGTTTTGGTTTATGTTTAGTTTATGTTGAATACAAATGTAAAACATTATACAAAAATCAAATACAACATTTGAAATACAACAAGTTTCAAAGCAGGAATTGTTAAATTAAACAAACCAAAATGATCTAAAATTATAATTCAGCCGTACCACCTTAAATAAATCATGAAAGTAGACAGACAAGTCATGACATTTTCCCAGCATGTAATCCAGGCCATTGAGGGCTGAAAAGGGTAGTTCATTTTTTGTACCAAATGATCTCTAAATGACTTCATTTAATAAATCACCTGCTTAATTGATCACAATGAAATTGTTCCAGGTGTTAAGAAATTGATGATTAAAGGTTACCTATAAAACCTACTGGATAGGGGCTCTCCAGGACCGGGTTTGGGCAGCACTGGACTAGAGGGTGAACTATGCATCACAACTGCTGCTGCAGAATCACTTCCAATAGGACCTTGGGATTACGTCTCATCCGAAGTTATTGAGGTGTGTGTCTGTGGGTGGGTGTCAGACAGACACACCCACACACACTGATACACACAGACAGACACTATGATTCTCACCCACACTGATACACACAGACAGAAACTATGACTCTCACACACAGTCACTTTTATTCTAACACTGTACTATCCTTTCCCTCTCACTGTATCGGATGCTGCAGAGTCACTCTCACACTCTCACAGACACACAAATGTTGACTCGTGGAGCCCCGCAGTCTCTCTCTCACCGTATTGGAAGCTGCAGATCTTGAGGCAGCGGTCGATGCTGATCAGCATGGTGGTGAGGAGGCTCCCGATCCCGAACACGAAGCCCTGCACACCATACCAGCGGCACCCGCGCCAGCCGAACCACCACGCATGAGAGAAACTGAGGGGAGCCAGAGAGAGACACCCAGAGTGAGACACACAGTGAGAACCCAGAGTGAGACAATCAGAGTGAGACAACAGAGTGAGACACATAGATTGAGACCCCAGAGTGAGACAACCAGGCTAGTGTCTTCATCAGCGTTATTGAAACTAGAAGAGACTGAGTCAAGCATACAAGCGTTCACCAATGTAATGAGCTGAACAGTAATTATCTGCTTTAAATCTCTCAATATCTGCAAAGGGAGAACTAGAAGAAACAGAGAAAGTGGGAGCCCAGAGAGACACACCCAGACAGACAGAGAGACTCGTTCTGATTGGCAGCTGGTACCTGGAGTAGATGAGTAATGGCGCCCCCAGCAGGGAGTAGCCAAAATCGCACACTGCCAGATTCACTGCCATCAGCTCCGGAGGCTTGAGGCGTTTACACCGCCGCAAGAATGTGATCACCACCACACCATTCCCCAAGAGAGAGAGAGAACCTGAGAGAGAAGAGGAGAGAGTGATCACCACCACACCATTCCCCAAGAGAGAGAGAACCTGAGAGAGGAGAGGAGAGAGTGATCACCACCACACCATTCCCCAAGAGAGAGAGAGAGAGAGAACCTAAGAGAGGAGAGGAGAGAGTGATCACCACCACACCATTCCCCAAGAGAGAGAGAGAGAACCTAAGAGAGGAGAGGAGAGAGTGATCACCACCACACCATTCCCCAAGAGAGAGAGAGAACCTGAGAGAGGAGGAGAGAGTGATCACCACCACACCATTCCCCAAGAGAGAGAGAGAGAGAGAGAACCTAAGAGAGGAGAGGAGAGAGTGATCACCACCACACCATTCCCCAAGAGAGAGAGAGAGAACCTAAGAGAGGAGAGGAGAGTGATCATCACCACACCATTCCCCAAGAGAGAGAGAGAACCTGAGAGAGGAGAGGAGAGAGTGATCACCACCACACCATTCCCCAAGAGAGAGAGAGAGAGAGAACCTAAGAGAGGAGAGGAGAGAGTGATCACCACCACACCATTCCCCAAGAGAGAGAGAGAACCTGAGAGAGGAGAGGAGAGATTGATCACCACCATATCCTTCCCCAAGAGAGAGACATCTATCTATCTATCCATCCATACATGTGTAAGTTCTTTAGCTCTGTTGTATTGATGCCACTCTGTTTGGAAAGCCTGGAGCGGACAGGCAGAGATATTAAAGGGGTGATCCACCAATCAGCCGACAGGGTCTGTTATAAATCTAAAACTCACCGTGGCCAAATCACTGCAAGGGGAATCCATTAGCCGCTGGACTTCATGCACATTTACCACCCTGCTGGCCACATTACAGACACTTCGTTTCATGAATCTTTAAAGTCTGTGCGTGTTTTTAAAAGCATTCTACAGCTAGTTTGCAATACAGTAAAACGTTGACATGATTTTTCCAAACCCAGAAGCATTTTTGTTTATTTGAAATGGTAAAACCCCACAGTAAGAGAACTGGGAACAATGCAGACAAAACCTACAGTAAAAACATTGCAAAGAGTAATAGAGCACAGTGAAAGCATGGGAAAGCACAGGGAAGCACCCTAAAGCACACAGAGGTATGGTGAAGCATAGGGAAGCATTGTAAAGCATAGACATGTATGGTAAAGCATACAGGAGCATTGTAAAGCATAGAGAGGTATACATAGCACCCCTGTGTAATATTTTTGAAACAATGTCCTACCTGTGATGATTAAAAACACCCCGATAGCCACGTCACACTGAGGGCTCAGCGTGGATTTGAACTCTGCCGCGGGCTCTTGAAATAGAGATGTGTTTTCCGATGCGTTCCACACGCAGGGCGGATCGGTGTTCTCTGACATGACTGTAAAAAAGTAAACGTCAAACGTCAGAATAGAAACGATATCAGCTTGTCTGTCTGTAGCGCGCTGAAGACGTTAAGAAAGACTTCTAGTCGTTTGGCATTGAATTGTTCATGTTTCTTATTATGGGGTGCCATGTGTATAAAAAAAACAAAACATTTTTTTTTTCCAGATTTAACTTAAATCTTGTATTTTTCCCCAGATTTATAAATGTGTTGAAAATAAATATGTTTTTTAATGTGTACATTCAGATATAAAATAGTTAGCAACTTTTCAACATTTAAATGCTAAATCTTTATTTTAAAAATAAATATACATTCAGACAGACAGGCAGGCACATTTTACATTCAGACAAACAAGCAGGCAGGCACATTTTACATTCAGACTGACAGGCAGGCAGGCACATTTTACATTCAGACAGACAGGCAGGCAGGCAGGCACATTTTACATTCAGACAGGCAGGCAGACAGGCACATTTTACATTCAGACAAACAAGCAGGCAGGCACATTTTACATTCAGACAGACAGGCAGACAGGCAGGCAGGCACATTTTACATTCAGACAGACAGGCAGGCAGGCAGGCACATTTTACATTCAGACAGGCAGGCAGACAGGCACATTTTACATTCAGACTGACAGGCAGGCAGGCAGACAGGCACATTTTACATTCAGACAGACAGGCAGGCAGGCACATTTTACATTCAGACTGACAGGCAGGCAGGCACATTTTACATTCAGACAAACAAGCAGGCAGGCACATTTTACATTCAGACAGACAGGCAGGCAGACAGGCACATTTTACATTCAGACAGACAGGCAGGCAGGCACATTTTACATTCAGACAAACAAGCAGGCAGGCACATTTTACATTCAGACAGACAGGCAGGCAGGCAGGCACATTTTACATTCAGACAGACAGGCAGGCAGGCACATTTTACATTCAGACAGACAGGCAGGCAGGCAGGCACATTTTACATTCAGACAGACAGGCAGGCAGGCACATTTTACATTCAGACAAACAAGCAGGCAGGCACATTTTACATTCAGACAGACAGGCAGGCAGGCACATTTTACATTCAGACAGACAGGCAGGCAGGCAGGCACATTTTACATTCAGACAGGCAGGCAGACAGGCACATTTTACATTCAGACTGACAGGCAGGCAGGCAGGCAGGCAGGCAGGCACATTTTACATTCAGACAGACAGGCAGGCAGGCACATTTTACATTCAGACTGACAGGCAGGCAGGCACATTTTACATTCAGACAAACAAGCAGGCAGGCACATTTTACATTCAGACAGACAGGCAGGCAGGCACATTTTACATTCAGACAGACAGGCAGGCAGGCACATTTTACATTCAGACAAACAAGCAGACAGGCACATTTTACATTCAGACAGACAGGCAGGCAGGCAGGCAGGCACATTTTACATTCAGACAGACAGGCAGGCAGGCACATTTTACATTCAGACAGACAGGCAGGCAGGCAGGCAGGCACATTCTACATTCAGACAGACAGGCAGACAGGCACATTTTACATTCAGACAAACAAGCAGGCAGGCACATTTTACATTCAGACTGACAGGCAGACAGGCAGGCAGGCACATTTTACATTCAGACAGACATGTATGTGAGTGTCGGTCTGTCTGTGTGTGTGTGTGGCAGTACAAATTGTTTTCAAATCTTTCCGGCTTAAAACAAACAAATAAACAAATAATATGTAATCTTTTAAACCACATCTTCCTATAAATATGTTTCAAATCCCAGGCAGAGAAAGAGGAGAGAGGAGAGGGATCTTGACTCTTAAAGGCCTCAGCCATATGTTTTCTGTACAATGCTTATTTTTCTATCAGGGCTTTCTGTTTGGTATTAGGGGAAGGTTTTAACAAATACTTTACTATAAAAGCAGTGCTAACCCAGGCTTCTTTAAAATCCATTCTCTTACCTCTTATCTTTATTAACGTGATCACTGGTTCTCACTTTAAAGGAGCGCTGACCATCTTTAAAATCCATTCTCTCACCTCTTATTAACTTTATTAACATGATCACGAGTCCTCCCTTTTAAGGAGTGCTGACCATCTTTAAAATCCATTATTTTCCCTCCTCTTAGCCCACCTTGTCTCAATTTCTTATTTGTTTAACCATCAAAACATGCTCCTGAAGACGCCTCAAGGTCGATTGTGGGGAAGCTTATTAGTGTTACACAGTGCACGGGAGCCTGTGCAACACTCATACGCTTCCCTGCAATCAGCCTTGAAGGAGTCTTTTCAGATGCAGTGTTTTGCTGAAATAGTGCCTGGTCAATAACGATCTGATCAGAGGCTGATAAGAGAACACTTCTAATAATATAGGAACACATTAGAAAACAAAATCAATGTGAAATCTTTTGGATGTATTTGAAAAAATGATTATCTGTTCAGAAAGAAAGAACAGAAGCAAGCAAGGGGAGCAATGCAATGCCCTCCATGTTACTAATCCCTCTCGATTCTCCTCCAAGGCTCTGAGTGTTTGGTGAGTCTGCCTGTGCCCCCTGTGTTACTAATCCTCCTCCAAGGCTCTGTGTTTAGTGAGTCTGCCTGATTTTCCCCAGCGAGTTCAGTAAAGCACAGGGATTTCGATACTCTGCTGATGCCTAATGCTTCTCAAACATCTCTCCTTGTCAATTTAAAACATAAAGCTTTGACAAAGGACTGAGCTTCCTGAGGAAAACCCGTCTTAATCACTCGGTCCTCTCTGCTCTCTCACCAATTATCTTAGTATCCCTGAACAGATCTTCAGATACATGCAAACGATTTTAATGAGTGCGTGAGCGAGCGAGGCAAGGGCACTCCCAGATTCTAATACTCCCAATGACAAAAGAATGTCCTGACCAAGTTTCAGCCCAACTGGACACACAGTTCTCTGGCTAAGTGTCAAACTCTACAGCGTGTCAGAGACAGACAGGCAGGAATACCCGGGTGTGATGTTTGTTCTCCATTTTACCTCTATGTAAGAGTGTGACACTTTGACAAGCACCACTATCACAGGATAGGAAGGATATGTATGGATACCAGCTATAACACACACACACTATTCTTCATTCTAGAGCAACATGGTGAACTACAATGGGCTGTGCTTCTGGTCTTATATCACAATACAAACCATAAGCACTTCTATTAAGAAAACACATATAATGTATCACATTTTATTGCTATGTCCCAAGTAACTATTACTGCACAGAATTATTTTTAAAAAACTACCCAACACTGCAGATATAGCCTAGAATGCAAGACTTGCAGGACACTATATATAAAGTCACTGCATACACCATCTCTCATGTGACATGGTTACCAGGGAGATGCAGCCCAGCAAGGAGGTAGTTCAAGTGGAGATGGAACATGGAGGCAGAGAAACAGTCAAATAGATTCAAAGCCAAGATATCCTCCAGTGCCGTATTAATCACAGACAGCTGTGTGAAATGCGATTGATTAACTGTCTCAATCCTCATTTCCACGTCGATTCATAACCGCGATTAAAAGCGGCGCTGCTTTTGCTGAATGATGACTACTGACGGGTGTAGCCCACTGTGAGCCATCATGCACTTTAGATTTCATAAAAACTAAATGACAGAACAGGAATAATGACAAGTCCTGAGAGCAAGCGACCGCATTTCTACACCAGAGTGGAAGATTAGCCTGCATGAACAGCTCATTCAGGGACAGCAGTCTGTCATATGAAAAGTTGACTACAACTTAACAGAATACAGTAGAATTAACAGATGTTAAGAGATTATCTAGCGCTACAGAAAAAAAAAAAAAAAACACACAACTTCATATAGCCCCAGTATGTGATATTCCCAATAACTTACACTGAGCAACATTAATACCAAGTGCCATTACAAATCACTTCAAGATATGTCCAATTTTGACTGCTGTGCAATCAGACAGACTCCCCTCCAATACCAAACAACATTTCAGGATTCAAGTTAAGTGGGACGTTGGTTCATGTAAAACCATACTAGCTTGTTTTCTGTTAATGTTGCTATTGCTAGGAAGTGGTTTGAAGGAAACCGATTAGTAGTTAAATGTACAGTAGCACTATTGCTAAGCTAATAGTTAAATATTTAGACACAAGTCAGAGTAACAAATTGTTAAAGCTTATGAACATCCTCATGGCCCATGGGGCTCCAAGATCACCTGTTAAACCTAAGGCTTTAAAGGAACAGGTTTTAAATTACAAACAGCTCCTGACTGCATGCGTTTCACCTTCTGACCACCAAGCCAAAACAAAGCAGTTAATTAGCATGGAACTCTTATTTGAATTGTGAAACTGAGGGAATAGTCTTTAACAGTGGCACTGTTGAGATTTGACACATTGTCGATTAACTGAATCAACTCATGATTTGTTCCGTGCCAGTGGACACAGCATGGAGAGAGTAAATTATTGACCAGACTATTTAAGAAATATGAACTACAGGGAGAGAACTCATTCCAATATTAACTACATATTGTTCATTCAAGAACTATTTTAAACTACAAGGAGCCATGTTGTACCATTGTCTTGCATCACACCCAGATAAATACTCCGGCACAGTATTACCAGAGAGCTCATAGGGGAGTAAATTAAAACCAATTGAACAGCACCTTGAAACCAATAAACAAAGACACCAGTGTTTGATCTCACTCAAGGACTTTATTGTGCATCATTTTTTCTATCCAATTGCTACACACTGAGGGATGGGCTGTGATTGGAAGGGTTTCTCAAAAGGGTGTGTGGTTTAAGTTATGTCACAGAAGGGGCAGGAATTCTACTCCTTTGAAGCCATGTACACCATGAGGTCCACGACTCTGTTGCTGTAACCAAACTCATTGTCATACCTGGAGAGAGAAAGAAAGAGAAGTCACAGCCAAGGTGTGATGGTGTAGGTGACATCACTACAAAAACTAGAGCACTACAGTTGGGTCAGAGGAGCATTTCAGTGATCGTGCTCAGCTGTGAATCTGGTTCAAAGTTATTTGTCTACACAAACTGGTGGATATGTACAGTTACTACACATGGCATCTGACAAGCTTGTAAAACACTTGATACATTTATGTATTCTTAAAAATCCAATCATTGGCAGGGAAATGTACTGAAGCTGGAATTTCTAGTAAGATCAATGTAGCAATACCAGGGATATTCTTCCCCAGCAGGGTGAAGGCAAGATGGGCTTTAAAAGAAGCCTTGGGTCAGCACGAGGAGGTGCCCAGTGATGGTACCAATACATGTTTGAAGGAAGCCTTGCCAGTTATGTTGCCAGTACTAAATGCAGAAGCGTATCAAGTGTAAATGAGGCAGTTTACAGAAGATCTGGGACTGCTAATGAATTTGAAGTGCATGTAGTGCCCATGTTTCAGCAGCACTACATAAGCCAGTTAGTGACAGAGGCACAACAAGGAGGGCTGGACACTCACCATGTAACCAGCTTGACAAAGTGGTCATTCAGAGCAATGCCAGCCCCAGCATCAAAGATAGATGAGCGGGTGTCTCCATTGAAGTCAGATGACACCACCTGAGAGGAAACACAGGGAGAGAGTTAAAGCACACCCCCCAGGAGGGCATGTAAAAAAAAAAAAAAAAAAAAAAAAATAGAAAGCAGCACTAAGACAATGAAAATCTATTCTGCACCAGTGTTACACATTGGGCCCTTTTGGAAGGTTTTTTGGTTGGGCTTCCCATCCAATTAATATCAGATCAGTTACTATGCAGTGCCTTTTAAACCACTTACTGCGAATAGTTACTTTTAAACACCACATGTAAAAAACATGCTTGTGTGACATTTAGACCAGATGCATCCAAACAAGCGCTGAATAAAAAGGGACCTCAAAAAAAGGTTAACCCCTTAATGAGGCTGCTGCACCCAGGAATAGGCTGGCTATCTGGAGGAAGGCAGTTTGAAAACATTGCATAAAGAATGCTAGTGGACTCCATGCAGTGCAGGATCAATGGCACACACTAAACATAACCCCTCCCTTCATGGAGACCAGTGTGCATAAAAACAGGCACTAACCTGGTCTTCTGTGTATCCCAGAATTCCCTTCATGGGTCCTTCAGCTGCTGCCTTGACAACCTTCTTGATGTCTTCATACTTGGCCTAGCAGGGAAACAAGCCATCAGTAACAAAGCATTAGGTAGTATTTCTGGACATCCTGCAACAGCACTAATGAAGGGTGAGCTTCCAATACCCTGCCCGACTAAGATACACACCCCACATAAGCAAACCACCAGATTAGGAACATGTCACACTTTGACTCCGTAACTTTCCATAAGGTAGTCTCCTTATTGGAGACATACCCAAAGAAAGCTGATGCATTATACTGGAAGTAGACACCAGTCTGTATGATTTCCCAGTGTAGCACTTACTGCTTTCTCAAGACGGCAGGTCAGATCCACAACGGAGACGTTGGGAGTAGGAACACGGAAAGCCATTCCAGTCAGCTTGCTGTAGACAGGAGGACAGACAACGTAAGGGGCCTGTCTCTGCTGTATTAAGCAGAGATCACAGAACACTACATAACTAGACTTAATGCTTTGTGAAATTGGCAGACTCCTGGTCAAATTCATGTGTTATTTTAATGTGTGGGGAGTGGAGCGCTGGGATGACGAGGTGTGCTATTGACCCACTGAGCTCAGGGACAGTGTGGGGAGGGGTGCCCTGGTAATGACAACAAACTCATGGGTGCTAGTAATGACCCATTTCTTGCATAGTCATGAAAGGGGAAGAATGTTCAGGTAAAAGTTTCTGCTACCAAACCTGGATGTGGTGCTGACCCAATGAGCCAGCTAGTGTGTTCAGTATTTCTGGTACAACCGATCAGTGTAGGTGTGGGGTGTCTTACTGACCCATTGTGTGAGGTACTAATGCCATGTATGTATTACTGACCCGTTGAGCTCGGGGATGACCTTGGACACAGCCTTGGCTGCGCCGGTGCTGGCTGGAATGATGTTCTGGTGCGCGCCTCTGCCGTCTCTCCACAGCTTACCGGAGGGGCCATCCACAGTCTTCTGTGTGGCTGTGTAGGCATGGACTGTGGTCTAGGACAGACAGACACTGTCAAAACAAGGCAGAACCAGAGACGAGCACAGCAATATCCATTTACACACCAACAAGACAAGTCACATTGCAGCTGGTGCCTCTCCAGCATTCCTACATGACTGCTCTGCCAAGACAGAATCCAGATGAGCCGTGCTTACCATGAGACCCTCAACGATGGTGAAGTTGTCATTGATCACTTTAGCCAGGGGAGCCAGGCAGTTAGTGGTGCAAGAGGCATTGCTGAAACCAGGGAAAGATGTTTAAAGAGATTGCAGGATTCAAACTAGAAGTGAATCTATTTATAACCTATAACAATTTGCAATAGGGTTTGCCAGTGATCTACAATACTACAGTTTAGTTTCTCTTAACTTGGAAAGAGAAACTTAGACTAGACTAAGGTAATGTTAAAAGGCATTGCCTGTGAAATATCTACATACTGAAGCTTAACTGTTGAAAGTCTTTAGGTCTGTCAAACATGGATGGACGTCCTGCTCAGGGTGCTTACCTGACAATCTTGAGTGACTTGTCATACTTCTCATGATTGACACCAACCACAAACATGGGGGCGTCAGCACTGGGGGCAGAGATGATGACACGCTTAGCCCCGCCCTTCAGGTGAGTCTGAGGATTTCAGACAAGACAGTCAGTATCTCTGCTTACAGGACTTGCCAATTACAAAATACAGCCTACAGGCAACCATTCAGACCACTGCTAGTCTGGGTCTTCAGCTGTCAAGCTGGGTCTTAAAGGACCCCAGTGGACTCAACTCTGGAGGCAGGCAAGTTCTGAATATACTGGATTTAAAAGCATTCAAAAGACTTTATACTAAAAGCAATCAAGCAACTGAATGAACAGTATGCATACAGCATGGTGTGTGATCCCCCATCAGAAGCAGCTGCACTGAAGTGGGAGGGATACTTACAGAAGCCTTCTCCATGGTGGTGAACACGCCAGTGGATTCCACTACATAGTCAGCACCAGCATCGCCCCATTTGATGTTGGCTGGGTCACGTCTAAAACAAAATTTACACTACATGAGCCCACCGGCACATCATAGAATCATTTCAAACAAACAGATTGGCTATTTATTATACTTCAATGTTAGGCCAGTGCCAGGCATAGCAAACTTGGTTATCAATTCCTTTTGTAATCAAGGCAATTTTAAAAAGCCAGCTCCTTCAAGAAAACCAAACAATTGCTGCAAAGTTGGATTCGGTACTGCTTTATTTTGAGTGTCATACTATGCAGTTCACCATTTGCTGAATTTTACTTTCATATTAGTCAATAGATGCCATGTAGGTGTGCCACTCTTATTACTGCCATGTCAGAAGTAGGTTTGAGACTTTAGGTTAAAGCAGTTCCTTTGACACCGATGTGCAATCTGCTATAGTGATTGCCTGCTCCACTAAAATAGAAGACTAGTATGTAAAGCTACCAATGGCCCATTCAGGAATGGCAATTGTGTAGTTTAAATGCACACCATTGTGGACAGCTTGTGAAATTAGTGTCTTTGAATATCTTACTGGACTAGAAACTACCAAAGTAAAATATAAGCAGTCTGATACACAGGGATTCATTTACTTGCATTAAAAAATGCCCCATACACTTCTGTTGGTTAATTGCATATCAAGTACTTGACACCCAGTGTTCCCTGCATCTGAATCATGCTCGTTGGTTTGTGTACTCACTCCTGGAAGACGGTCACTGCTTTCCCATTGATGACCAGCTTGCCACCCTCAGCCTTCACATCTCCCTTGAAGGGGCCATGAGTGGAGTCATACTTGAACATGTAGACCTGGGAGACAGAGGTAGTGTCACACACCACCATAAAGCCACGCTCAAACCAAGATAGAAACCGTCAACCCTACCATACTCACTTCAATGTACAGTTCTTGGTCTTAAACATTGGCTTGTTTTTTCCTCTTCCGATTTATTATGATCAATTATTATTATTTATTTCTTATATTAATAAATATTTATTTCTTATGAAAGATGTATAGAAACCATTCAGGAATCCAAATCTGTTCTACTTGGTTAAGCACAATTGAAAATAAAAGTTGCAAGCTTTAGAAACCTTGGTCAGGGTACAAGTTTAAATTTAGGTCATTTCAAATGCTTGTGCTCTAGCCCAACGGCCGGTGGAGACACAGTCCTAGTTACAGTAGTCATCCAATTTGGTTTCTGCTGCCACCTTGTGGAACACAAGTGAAACCGACAGTCAATCTGGCTCACCATGTAGTCCAAGTCGATGAAGGGGTCATTGATAGCCACGACCTCCACCTTCCCAGAAAGCACTGCGGCACGGGTCACAAGACGGCCGATACGTCCAAATCTGAAAACAGAAAAGGCCATTAGATATGAGACACCAGGCTAGACGCACAGCCTGGGCAGTTTCAATGGCAGGTATTAACTGTATGCAAATAGCATTTAAACTAACATACCTGGATTGCCTGTAATGCAGGTCAGAGAAACATTTTGTACACGAATGCTTACAGCTACATGGCAAGGGTTGGGAGATAATCCAAATAGTGTTTCCCTGACAATGTTTAAAGACATTGCCTTCTCTGATGCCACAACATTAGGATCGAGTGTTTACGGAAACTTTAATGTCGATAGGCAGGTTAAACCCCAACATGATGCCAAGTAAAATGCTTTGGGTGTTGACAGCAGTTGCAATGGTGTTCCACCAGGTGGCAGTTTATGCCATGAAATCCGAGAGAGCCAGCTCTGTATTTGTGCTGCCTCTCCCAAGACACCCCTGTGAAACAGAACAAATATTTTCTTCACCTTTGGATACTAGACAAGTACTGGATTTGGGACAGTGTGTCCACTTTACAATTCGAGTTGATATTTAACTCGACACACGCAGCCCTGTTAAAACACCCACCCAAGTAGACAAACAGCTTAATAACGAACCTTGGATCCAATGTTTGTTAAACATGCATAAACAAGTCTGAGATTTAAACAGCAGTCAGCATTTTATTTAATAGGGTGCACTGCCCTTTACAATTTTATATTTAAGACTATTTACCAATAGCAGTATCCATTAAAGCACGTACTTTCGCTTATGATAAGCTGGAGAAGCCAACCTAGTTTCTTTAAAAAGTCTGCCAAGGTTATGTGAAAAGGTCAGTCTACAATCCTTTAGCTTTGGAGAAAGGTCACCTTGCTAAATTAAACTGCTGGAATGCAGCAGCTGTAATCCTATCTGCCACAGAGAAGTTAAATCTCTTGAGTGGTTCTGCAGCACACTAACTTTCAAAAGGGCGGTGTACAGTGAACAGCAGTGCTGGTTGAGTTTAACATTTGAGTGAGGCAGGAAAAAGAGAATTCTGCAATATGAAATGAATTCCAGCAAGGCCACAGGTGTACAATTAAAACATTGCCACTGTATTAATGGTTGGTCAGTTTTAAAAGCAATTAAGCCTTAAAACATTTGCAACTTCCCAATGTGACCAGAAAGTGGCAGCACCTACAAAAATGAGTAGGTTACACAATTACAGCTTTAAAAAAAAAAAAAAAAAATCTACAGTTGCATTACAGTAAAAATGGAGCTGGACCCAACCCAAAACAAAGGAGACAGTGCAGTGGAAGTGACAGACATTCGTGTCAGACCTCACTGATGGATTGGTTTCCTCAGGCCCACATGGAGTCATTTAGGAACTTTGCAACAGGAACTAATGAATCATTTTAGGCAGCATTTGTCCAGTAATCATTGAATCAGCACTTGCCGAGACAAGCCTCTACTGTACATAGGCTCTGATCAAGCTCTCACCAATACGGGGTTTAATTTCAGCTGATGAAACCCAATCCTATTCGTCTCCCTGTCCCCCAGGTATCATCTGGTCTTTAAATACCCTACTTGACCTTCTACTTACAAATACATAACCCCATCCCAGGCGAATACGAGGCTTGGTTTACAAAACAGAGAAAGGTCAAAGACTAAAATGCAGACAGTTAAACCTCTCCAACACGTTTGGCATTTACTTGACCGGGACAGTTCTGCTCAGACCGCAGAGACTGATCCAAGCAGCAGGGAGAGCTGGACAGAAGGACTGACCTGCGAATACTGGACTTAGTTATGATGGAGACATACAACACAAAACATTATACTGCAGTACATAATTGAAGACAGACTTCTGGGTCACAATCTTTGTATCACAAAAACATTAGTCCTGTGTACAACAGTTCTAGGAAAGAGGACTCCACTTCAAAACTACTCTAGTACTATAGGAAAGAGCCCACCCTAATCTGCAGACCAGTAAACTAATGTAATACACCAGAGTTCATTTCATAGGTCACAAAGGGTAAAGTACAGTAGATGCCATTTGGCAAACTGAATTTCTAGACAGCCCTGCACCTTTGGTATCAGTCCCATAGAGGACTGGGCTCACCGTGCTGGTCTAATTTTAGCTGTGACTTTACAGAAGAATTTTAAAGTTACTTAACACTTCAGCCAGACAGGCAGAACAAGGGGCAACATAAGGACAGCGATGAGCTTCAGGTCACCAGCTTCCCCCTCAGCGTCTTGTGAATCTGCTGCATGCAGCAATGTAAAGCCGATTCACCAAATCGTTAAATTCACCAGGAGTTGCTCAACAAACTGTTACATTCACCCATGCGTCCCTGCTGAAGTCTGTAAACTGCAGGAAAACCAAAATAGCAATTTCCACTGTGGAAGTTTGTCTTGTACAGCAATACTACTAATCAGTGTAATTGAAGAGATTCAGAGATGACAAATCTTTTGAAAATGGGTATGAAGTTGTTTATATAAGAGTGCTAATAAACAAACACATTTGCTAACTTATCCAGAGTAGCCGACCGAGTTGGTGACGTACAAGAATAATATGCGAGTGAACAGATTTTATTTTTTTATGTCATTTGTCCTTGTACATTAAACAAATGTTAGTTGAAGTGGGTTAACTATTTTAAATTATTCATATCTATATACATTTACAGTTGCAGGCTAGCTGCTGTCTACATTTTAAATGTAACAAGCTAGCTCCTAATCAGTCAAAGATAACTAAACCTTTGTCCCAATAAGCTTTCAGCTCACAAAGGTCAACCACAGCCTTGCATGCCCAAGCAACCTTTATCAGCCATGGTGATTCACCAGACTATTAAATTCCCCGCACTAGTGATGTCACTACTGACTCGGCGATGAATTTAACACACCCTAATCCAAACTACAACATTTAAAACTCTGCAAGTGATGGAAGACATGTCAAATTAAAATGAGAAACAAAACACAAATGGTAAACCGTTGCCTTTAAAACTAAAACCACCTCATCTCAGTGACACTATTTGAAATGAAGGCAGTGCCTTCATTTCATATCTATTGGGAGGTATGATTCTGGCCCAGCATGTAATGGGGAGTTGGCTGCACAGACATGCAGACTCGCACGTCTACTACAGGATGTGATGAAAGGGGGGGGGGGGGGGGGGGGGGGGGGGAAGAGGAATAACGCAGTCAAAACTACTGCCAAGCTCTTTAGTTCCTCTAGCTTCCCGCAGGTTGTGTGTAACGTTGCTAAAGTGGACTACACACAATTCCAACAAACCTTGACAAGTTTAAAAGAAAATCAAAACAGCTTTGGAGAATGTAAATAACGGGTCTGCCAACAGGATTGAGCTTATTTATTTTTATATAGATATAGCAGTGTGTGTAAAGCAGAGTTAAAATTGAAGGATATGCATTCAATTCAAAACTTTGCCATGGTTTTTGTCGGCCCACACGCGCTGCATCACCTCATGTTCAACAGAAGTCAGTTGGTATGGAAGGGGTCAAAGTCCCGAACATGTTCAAACCTAGACAGTTTATCTAAGCTCTTGCACAAGATTAGATACTTTCAAAATGGCAGTCCAGGGGCTAGAACCACCTTTATCCTTTAATTATATAGACTTGAAGTAGATTATTAAATTACCCGTTCCATCTTAATTGTTTTTTAAAACGGGTTTATATTTAAAAAAAAAAAAAAAAAAAAAAACTTGCTTGAAGCGTTTTGTGACTCGTCCCAGTTTAAAGCAATTCTCAAAAGAGAGGTCTAGATGACCGAACTACTGCTATTTATTTTTTTATCTCCATCTATTACATGTCTGCTTACCCGTTAATTCCAATCTTCACCATTTTGTCACCGAAAATTTAGCAGGTCCTCGTCTGGGGAAGAAAAAAAAAAGTTACTTTAATCCTTCCACCCACAAATAGTACAAGCTATAAATTTAGCTAATGTATTAGCAACTTTAAATGTATTAAAGTTGCTACTGTGTAGCATGTTAATCAATAGTCTATTTAATCCAAATTAATAGCCTGAGGATTCAGGGTATAAAATCAGATACGATTTTTTTTTTTCTTAAAACATACATTTACGACTGGCGATTATTGTTGGGATTCTCCGTAACTAACCGGTCCGCACCGTTTGGTATTTTTGAATTTTAAATTTTCAAAAGAGGCATATCGTCACCAGAGCAACAACCTTAACAAAGACGTCAGTCTAGAACTTTCACCCCCGCGAGACACGTGGCTTGATTTTAAATTAGGAGGAAATTCAGGAAACCTACACGAGGAAATATTACTGACCCTCATTACAGACTACCCACTTTAAATTATACAGCACAGCATTGTACGTCACCATTTTAATAATGTTAATTAACTCAAACCAGCAATTTTGTTGACTAAATTACATAGTTAAAATCCTTCACAAAAAATAAAAATAAACTACGTTAAAGAATTTGTCTGGCTGCTTTATTTGCAGATGGAAGCAAAACGCCTCGAGCTCGGTATAACAAGTTACTCAGCGATGACTGTGTTGCAGTGTAGAAACTACGAATTGACATTGAGAAAGAAGGTCGGATTGTGACAAGACAATTATGCAAGTCTAACAAAAAAAAAAAAGATAACGGCTAGCTGTAAAATGAACCGACCAATTAAATAAAATTAACTTTTGTTTTCGGGCCAAATTGGTAAATTTCGCGAAGATCCCTTACAAGTTCAACGTCAAAGGCTACCGGCACGCATTCTAGAAGTCAATATATAAATGCAAACAGGTGACAACAAGTTAACGTGACCTTTAACAACTTAATTTCCATTACAACGCAACAGAAAGGTAAAGCAAGCAGGCAATTCAGAGTCATTCAAGACAAACTCTTGATCAATTGACGGTGGAAATAGCGTTTCACCATTATCACTAGTTTATTTAACACCCCCTCGCCTCACCCAGAAAGAGTCTACTTGCAGAAGACTGCGACCTCACTTCCTTATTCAAAACCTCAAACATGCCCTTCGTTTTAAATTCACCCTGCAATTGAAGTTATTCGTCGAGTCTTAATTTACAGTAAACATTCTCATACTTAAACTATTAATAATAGTAGTATTACTAATAATAGTATTACGGCAGAACTTGTAGGCCAGCTGAAGTGGTGGCACAGTTTGAAAGCAAAAAACTCTTCTTCCGTGGTGCAACAAAGGAGTCAAAACTTCGTGCACCTCTTTTTCAAACACTATTTAAAACTATACCATTATTATTTTGGGTTTAATGTCCCCATTGCCGCTTACCTGAGTGAGATTCAAAACCCGGCTCTTGCAGTGTGTGAATTGAGAGCGGCGCGGCTCCGGTTATATAACGAGGGCCACGCCCCCTTCTCCTTCCTGATTTGCTCGAGCACCAAGTAGGAAATGTCAAGGTCACTCGGGACGTGTGCAGAATGTCTCTGAAAAAAACGCACACGTTCTTTTTCTTTCTTTCTTTCTTTCTTTCTTTTTTTATTAAATATCTCGGAGTCTCTCCGTTCTTCTCCTGTTATTTTACTACATTTGTACAAAAACACAAATGTGCGGCTTGGTGTCTGTACTGTTCACTGCTCCCTACCTCATTACTGAATCTGCATTGTAAAAATAATAAGAATGAATGCATCAATATTTCAGACAGATAAACTGTGTGATTCTGCAAAGGAAGAATAAAACTGAAGGATAAAACACAAGCAAACAACCAACACATCTTCAACACAAAGAGGGAAGCCTGTGGTAATGGTACACGTTCTAATAGGCGATATTAAAGACGGTTAGGACTCCTCTAAAGGGGGCGCAGTGATACAGTTGGTAGCGGTAATAAGCGGTAAGGAAATGGATTTGACAGAAGTTAGCACTCCTTTAAAATCTCAAAAGAAAGCGGCGACTGTTTGAGTGCCAGTCAGTCTGTGCTGAAGCAGCTGCTGTCTCAGTGTGTCTCTGTGCACTGAGCTGTGACAGCGCACTGTTACAGTGCCAGCGCATTGCTGTGTGTGTGTGTCTGTGTGTATATGTCTGACAGGGACACAAACACATCCACACAAAGACTGACTCTCTGGGAGCACCTGTCTCAGCAGCTGAGATCCACATTTCTGGTAATCTGCATGTAATTTAGAGAAGAGAATACCGCAATGTTGAACTCAATTAAAACGAGTGCTGGCTCGCTCTCTATTCATGCTTTCTACCGCTAGTCGTGTACATTTAGTCGTTCTTCACATTTAAACAGGACAAATACATTTTGTATCATTAACTGGAACGAAATAGCTTCTGTCATTATCTAAAAAAGACATGAATTGTCGACTTTTTAAAAAAAAAAAAAAAAAAAGAAAAAGAAAAATTTGGAAATTGATGTTTTGTGACTGAGCTGTAACCCGTTAAGACCGCCCACGCAGCATTTGACAGGCTGTACAAAACTTGACAATAAGCGGGTTTGTGAGATGATTTTAAGAGAGGTGGGTGGGTTTTTTTTTTTTTTTTTTTTTTTTTTTTTTTTATAAATCGTGATAATAAACGGGGCATCCTGTATTTTCCAGGCATACAGTTCGCTGGGGAAAGGGACATGCATGTTCTTAATTTTACAGTCAGAAATTATTCAGTGTTACATACATGCCCCATGGAGGGTGACCAGCCGTCCCGGCTTGACCGGGACCGTCCCAGGTTTTCCCCAAACCTTAAAAAGTTCCGGTTTGCAACGGGGCCAGAGAGCACTCCTTCCGTTAATTACGTAAACAATCAGTAATCATAGCAATAATTCAAAATATTTAGAGAGAGAGAGAGAGAGAGAGAGAGAGAGAGAGAGAGAGAGAGAGAGAGAGAGAGAGAGAGAGAGACCTGCTAAAATAATGACCCACCCAACCTTTTCTTAATTCATTAATGAGACTTGCATTAAGAAATGAATCATTTCGTTTTCCCCTACAGAGTATAGACCAAAGGGGAATTTGACATCGGCACCGATAACTCATACTAGGAGATTGCACGGGGGTTGCATGCGATTCTTCATGTGACTCATTCGCGAAAGCATTTGTTTTATAAACTATCGTTCTTTATTTTCTCCTTTTTTGTATATAATGCGAGAAAGCGGTTAACAGTACAAACACCCCATGTGTATGTCGTGTATAGAGGAACACATTCAAATTTGACCAGGACAGGGCCCTTGGGATATACATCTCATTTACAAGGGGTCCTGGCAAGAAATAGCATCATAAACTGGACCGTCAACAAGGCCTGTTTAGTGCTATCTTTCTGATAAAGTCGAGTGCATAAAAAAAGACTAAAGGGAGGGAGGATGCGTGCTGGGTTTAACAGCTAAATTGAGACTACTTCCAACGGGGTTGGAACAAAGACCAGGCGTGGAGTTAACAGCTTTGGCCATCGTGGTATAAACGGAAATATAATGCAATTGAAATCACATATCTCTCTTCAAACGGCTTCTTGTTTTATATGCGCAGCTCTATTCATCCAGTTATGTGAACACGGACACTGTGTGTCTGCGGGCTGCGCTGTTCGTATATTCCAGTCTGTCCCACGGCGCTTCTCTCAAGTCACGTCTTTGCAATTTCACACACAAAAAAATTCCACTTCGCTGTCAACGCTTGGAACGTGACTGAGGATATCCGCATTCTAGCCCCGCCCGTCCTTACTCCCTCTGCCACTCATTGGTCTACTCGAAATTCTAGCGAGCTGTCATTGGTGGGCTGCTGTCAGGCAAGCTGTTTCTATAGCGACGGGGTTGCTAGCGGATATTTAAAGGAGACAGTTGTTCTTTTGTATTGGTTACATCAACTGCAGAACTCGCGCATTTTTTGCTTTGTCAGGCTCGTCATACAAACAGTGCAAGAGAAAGCGCACTCACAACTTGAAAAGAGGGAGCCACCCAACACTTAGAAACAGATTATAAATCATTGAATGTTAATGAAAAGCAGAAGAAAGGCTGATATTAACGCACTTAATCTGTATAGAACCATTTAAAGTCAGTGACATTCTGACTGTGAAATCTACACTCTCTGCGACATTACAAGTTAATAGGTTCCAATAGGGAAAGGACTGATGATGCAAATACAGTGCCGTGAAAAAGTATTTGCCCCATGTCTGATTTTCTGCATTTTTGCACATTTTTCACATTGTGTGGGTTGTAGTAGTATATAGAGGGAGTCTGAGAGAAAAAATGACACCAAAGTTTGGTGCTTCTTTCATTTGTTTGGTGTGCAAGGTAATCAAACATGCAATCTTCAGGTGTGAAAGTTATTGCCCCCCCCCCCCCCCCCCTAGTTAACTCAACCCAATTAAAGGGATAATTAGGGTCAGCTGTTTGAGTACTTTGGTTAACAACTAGGCCTGATTTGGGCCAGCCCTGCCCAATATAATATGCCCAATCAGTCTGGAAAGGGTTACAAAGCCATTTCTAATGCTCTGGGGCTCCACCGAACCATAGAGACATATTGTCCAAATGGAGAAAGTTTGGGACAGTAGTGAATCTTCCCAGGAGTGGCCGTCCTGCCAAAATCTCTCCAAGAGCAAGGCGTAAAATCGTCCAGGAAGTCACAAAGAACCCTAGAACAACATCCAGGGGTCTGCAGGCCTCTCTTGTCTCAGCTAAGGTCAGTGTTCATGACTCCACTATCAGAAAGACACTGGGCAAAAATGGGATTCATGGCAGAGTAGCAAGGCGGAAACCATTGCTCACCAAGAAGAATATGAATGCTCATCTCAAGTTTGCCAAAAAGCACCTGGATGATCCTCAAGAGTTCTGGAACAATGTTCTATGGACAGATGAGTCAAAAGTGGAACTTTTTGGCCAACATGGGCCCCGTTATGTCTGGCGAAAACCAAACACTGCATTCCACAGTAAGAACCTCATACCAACGGTCAAGCATGGTGGTGGTAGTGTCATGGTTTGGGGATGCTTTGCTGCATAAGGACCTGGATGCCTTGCCATCATTGAAGGAACCATGAATTCTGCTGTGTATCAGAGAATTCTACAGGAGAATGTCAGGCCATCCGTCCGTGAGCTGAAGCTGAAGCGCGGCTGGGTCATGCAGCAAGACAATGATCCGAAACACACAAGCAAGTCTACATCAAAATGGTTGAAGAACAAGAAATTTAAAGTTTTTGGAATGGCCTAGTCAAAGTCCAGACCTAAACCCCATTGAGATGTTGTGGCAGGACCTGAAACGAGCAGTTCATGCTCAAAAACCCACAAATGTCACTGAGTTGAAGCAGTTCTGCATGGAGGAGTGGGCCAAAATTCCTCCACGGTGCTGTGAGAGACTAATCAATAACTACAGGAAGCGTTTGGTTGCAGTTATTGCTGCTAAAGGTGGCGTAACCAGTTGTTGATTCTAAGGGGGCGATGGGCGTTGCATAACATTCTTTAATAAATAAATGACATTTTTAGTGTTATTCGTTCACTCAGGGTACCTTTTATCTAAAATTAGGTTTTGGTTGAAGATCTGATAACATTCAGTGTCAAAAATATGCAAAAATGCAGAAAATCAGACAGTGGGCAAATACCTTTTCATGGCACTGTAAGTTACATTTAGTCAAGTTAAGAGTCTATCTCTCACTCACTCTTTGATCTATCTATCTTTGCTTATGCTCCTGTAAATTGTCTGACAGGGATACCGCCCCCCCCTTCAGAAGCATCTGTTCATGACCTTGTGTGGTCCTCTATAAATCGAGACAGGGCTAGATGGGGGAGGTGAGAGAGTGAAAGGGCGAGGGAGAGAAGCTGGGGTCGTGGTCTTTTAGTAAAGGTCAGACTGCACGGAGAAACCTTTAGCTTGAACTTAGAATTGACACTGAGACACACACACGCACACACACAAACACACACACACACTCACATACACACAGCTGCTCAACCCATCACTCTGTCTCTCCACAAAACTGAGCTTTGAATGTGTGAATCTGTCTGTCTGTCTGTCTGCAGGTATGTATGTATGTATATTTGTGTTTATTCAGGGATATTTAGTAAGAAAGAAAGAAAGAAAGAAAGAAAGAAAGAAAGAAAGAAAGAAAGAAAGAAATGGTCTGAGCAGTGGGGTGAAACAGGGGAGCAACAAAGCAATATCCTCCACCCAACCTGCAGGTGCCACTGTACCCCCAGCAACTGACAGTGATCTGGCGGGTTTTTTGTCCATTCCCGTACAATAGACTCTCAATATTGACTCTGCCAGCGGTTGCCAAGCGACGGGGCTGAATTGAATTCTCCAAATACCTTCAATTGAATTCTGAAGGAGGGAACCTGCCCTAGCGACCCCGGTCCTGTGCTGCCAGCTTCCACACAGAGAGACAGAGATCTTCAGAACCGATCAGCACAGTGTGGAGAATACGAGGAGAGAACACACACAGACACACTGGCTAAAAGATTAGAACACGGACATCAAATGAGGAACTCCCCTGAGCAACTACGTGTAGTCAGCAACAAACACGAGATAGCAGAAGGATCTCAGTGGCTTCATGAGGCTTACTAACTATTCCATATTGAATTGATAAGAATTCCACCTGCTTGTGTCAGGGCACATGTACGTTTTGTATATATTTGTACCGTGTGCATTTATTGTTTATATTTGTGTATTACAAGTCAAAATGTGAACGAGAAAGCATTTGAAACGTTTAAGCCACAGCAGGTTTTAGACAAACAGATTACATTTGTTATTTTAGGTTTTTTAGGCACTGGACTTTATCAGAAAGATAAATGTAACATGAGAATGAAACACACTCTCAACTTGATTGGAAGGAGACACCGGACACTTCAAAACATACCACACAGCATTTGTAATGCAGATCCACGCAGTGTGTCTGGGTTCCACAAGGAGACCAGCCAGCCATGTGAGAATGCAGCAGGACTGGGGAGTGTGTCCTGATTGGAGGGAGCTTTTAAACAGCCTGTGAGAATGCAGTCGAGACAAAAGGGTCATTGATTCAACTTGGCCACATATAGGGACCAGCAGGCAGACAGCGAGTACCTCAGCCAATGCCTTTGAAAAGTTAAGGGTATTTGTGCAGTTTTCCCCCATGCTTTTTTAAATATTATGCATTTCTCATAGTTTACCATGGTTTGCCTCGCTTTTTAATTTACTTTGCCATGTAATGTAATATAGGTCTTGTTTGGTTTTTGTCATTGACCAGTAGTCGGCACTGCCAGTAATAATTCTGTTAACGAGTTTCAAACAGCTGAAGCGTCGCTAACTGCCGGTGTCCACGCCAGCGTCTAGATAAATGCGAGGAGAGTCAGAGCTCCCCCTTGTGGATAGCACTTAAAACTACAGGAAGATAACGAGTTTAAAAAATATTTCACAACTTCAGTATTTATTGCATGACAAATTGGGGAACGGTAGACTTATGGTTTTCTATAAGTTACCGATCTTGGGTGTGGCACAATGCGCTCAGACACCTTTACATTTACCTTTTTTTTTTAACCATTTTACATTTGTTTTAAAATGTTGTTCTTTTTATTTATTTATTTATTTATTTATTTATTTGTTTTTTTGGATTTATTTAATTTGAGATACATGGCTACTGTAGTGATCCCTCGACCTTCCCCCGGATGAAAGAGGAGGCCATGCAAAGTTTGGTTGCACTGGCTTAGCGGGGTCCGATGCATAAAGGAACACAGACAGACACACATTCTTCTTTATATATTAAGATAATACTGTGAAACCCTAATTACGTATCTATGTTTGTTTTCCACGTACAGTATTAATTACTTTATTGCTGCCTCTGTAACTAATTTGATGGAAAGTGTAAACACATATCACATATTTGCATTAAGCAAGGTTAAATATAACCCTTGGGGGCAGCAGTGTGGAGTAGTGGTTAGGGCTCTGGACTCTTGATCGGAGGGTCGTGGGTTCAATCCCAGGTGGGGGGGCACTGCTGTTGTACCCTTGAGCAAGGTACTTTACCTAGATTGCTCCAGTAATAACCCAACTGTATAAATGGGTAATTGTATGTAAAAATAATGTGATATCTGTAAAATGTGAAATAATGTATAATGTGATATGTTGTAACAATTGTAAGTCGCCCTGGATAAGGGCGTCTGCTAAGAAATAAATAAATAAAAATAAATAAATAAATATATCACACTGTCCCCGGCAGAATGGATCTGTAGCTGCCTTAAATCCTTCATAAATTATTTAGACTGGTTTGAATTGAAAATAGCTTTAGATTGAGACGATTTACCCCCCAACAGGACATTCTGGGGGAGAAGTGTGGAGTAGCGGTTAGGGCTCTGTACCCTTGACCAGAGGGTCGTGTGTTCAATCCCCGATGGGGGACACTGCTGCTGTACCCTTGAGCAAGGTACTTTACCTAGATTGCTCCAGTAAAAAACCCAACCTTTATAAATGGGTAATTGTATGTAAAAATAATGTAATATCTTGTAACAATTGTAAGTCACCCTGGGTAAGGGCGTCTGCTAAGAAATACATAATAATAATAATAATAATAATAGTGTAAAAAAGTTCCATGGACAATGCAGGAGAGTCAGAGCGCCCCCTTGTGCATAACACTTAAAACTACATTCATCTCAAAATTCAGGAGAGTAAAACCTCGATTATATAATTAACTGGGACAAGGGGGGTCGGTTAATCAAATTGTTCAGATAATTGATTAATAACTGACATTGTTTTACACAGCTTTCCCAATCAAGGAACCTCCTAAAATGCAATCTCCCTGTAAATATAATATTGTATATACTAATATATTTAATATCTAGATAGAGCCCTGCACTGTTGTATAAATACCAGAGATTGAGGAACTGGTCAGCACAGAAGAGCACAGCATACACCACTACTATACTATACATGATTTACAATCTGTAGAAGCCCTTGTGTAAATACTGTAGTGTTAGTTTCAGAGCAGCACAGCAGGGGCCTGCCTGTCCTTTTAGTTACTGTATCTCTGTTGCAGATTCATTCAGCAGGCACTCAGACAGCTGGTAGCATCACAGACAATACACGCAGGAAGCTGTGAGCTGTTTTCCACCCGTACCTACCTCTATCACCCCCATATTTACACAGGTAACTGGGTGTTTGGGGATTTTTAATGAATATCTTTCAAGAAATGTTTATCTAAAGACAAACTGAAAACAACCCCCTTTGCACACAGAGTCCAGCACTGTGAGTAAAGATTATTCCATGGAGACTGAGAGACCGTACTGTTTTAAAACCTTTCTTTTGTTTAACAATATCACAAAACCAAATCAAGACAAGAGAGAATATTTTCATAAAGACACTAAACTGTATAAATAAATTGCACAATCTGTTCAATTCAATTATTATTATTATTTCATTTCAATTGATTTTATTTTTCAGTACAAAAAAAAACACTTTCTATGACCTAACCTTGAGATCTCCCAGGCTAACTGAACTACAGTCTACATTCAAAGATGAAACAGACTTCTGTTTAATATATAGTATTAATCAAATCTAATGTATTATTATTATTATTATTATTATTATTATTATTATTATTATTATTATTATTATTATTATTATTATTATTATTTAAATTTAAAAAATCATTAAATCATTCTTTTATTTCTCTGGATCGCAATCCTCCTGCCATTTTTGTCCCAGCCTTTAGAATGCTAATCACTGCTCCTTCTTAAAGGGCTGCTTGTTATCATCTATATTTCCCATCATTTCATGTATAATATCATATTTAATGTGTGCTCTCTCTCATTCTCTGCTGCTGTTTTTGCTCAGACCAGTATTGACCAGGTGCAATAAATAATAATAATAATAATAATAATAATAATAATAATAATAATTATAATAATAATAATAATAATTAACAAATCCCTCAGAATTGACCGAACAGACTCCAGCAGTGCAGTTGACCCAAGTCCCGCGCTGAATGACAGGTACACAGCCTAGCCATATCACACAGTCTGAAGAGAGAGAGAGAGAGGAGAGAGAGAGAGAGAGAGAGAGAGAGAGAGAGAGAGAGAGAGAGAGAGAGAGAGAGAGAGAGAGAGAGAGAGAGAGAGAGAGAGAGAGAGAGAGAGAGAGAGAGAGAGAGAGAGAGAGAGAGAGAGAGGTTATTAACCCGCGTAAAGTTCACCACAGTCTGCTTGCAGTTTTCCGCCATGGTTTACCATAGTTTAACCTAGTTTGCCATGTTTATTAATGTGATTTACCACAATTTATTTTTATTTTTAAATAAACCCTGCTTCATTACTGTGCAGATTTCTAGTGGGGAACATTTCTATAGGAGGTTGTGGTGTTGGATTGGTCACGATTGTGGGAGATCATCTGCAACTCTAAAAACGAAAGGTCCAGACAATGAACCTTAATCAGCTCCTCACCTCAGCCAGTCCCTAGCAGCCCAGCCCACTGATCGAGCCAATCCGGTCGAGTTTGAGTCCGAAGCAGCCCCTGGCCCAGCCCTTTTTCAGCCTGTCCACCGGTTCCCACTTCCTATTGGCCAGAGACCCTCTGAGGAGGCGGAGCCAGGCCTTCTCATTGGCTGTGGGGGGCTCCACCCACATCTTCTGCTCTTTGACCTTGACCCTTAATTTCTCACTCTCTATGTGCTCGCCCGACATGTCCTCGGAAAGGTCATCAGCGGTCAAGAGGTCACTGTATTTCTCTATGAGGCGGGCCAGGAGCTGAGGAGTGAAGAGGTCAAAGGTCAAACATAAACAGCTGTACTATAGAAGTCTACAATAACACTGCAGAGCTGTATAGAGGTCTATAGGAAAGAGAACCCCACTCAGCACTGCAGAGCTGTATAGAGATCTATAGGAAAGAGAACTCCACTCAACACTGCAGAGCTGTATAGAGGTCTATAGGAAAGAGAACCTCACTCAGCACTGCAGAGCTGTATAGAGGTCTATAGGAAAGAGAACTCCAGTCATCACTGCAGAGCTGTATAGAGGTCTATAGGAAAGAGAACTCCACTCAACACTGCAGAGCTGTATAGAGGTCTATAGGAAAGAGAACCTCACTCAGCACTGCAGAGCTGAATAGAGGTCTATAGGAAAGAGAACTCCACTCAACACTGCAGAGCTGTATAGAGGTCTATAAGCTGTGAACCAGTCTAATATACTAAGCTCTTGTACTCTCCAGACTGGACTACTGTAACTTTCTTCTTGCTGGTCTCCTGCCTCGGCTATCTGCCCCCTTCAGCTCATTCAAAGTTCTGCTGCTTGTCTTATTCCCCCAACCTCGCTACTCTCATGATACCCCTCTGCTTCGCATCCTCCACTGGCTCCCTATCTCTGCTCACATTCAATTCAAGACCCTTGTTCCTACCTACCGCTCTATTCACTGCCCCCTCCTACCTCCAATCCCTCGTGTCCCACACCTGTCTCCCTACATTCCCTCCACTCTCCATCCTCCCGTGCCTGCTCCTTCTCTTCCCTAGCCCCCCTGAGGTGGAACCAGCTACTGTAGAACTTCAGGACTGCTCCGACGGCTCCTCAAGACCACCCTGTTTAGACTGCACTTGTAGATCTCTTGTTCTATCCCTCCTACTCTGCACTGGACTTGCCTGACCTCAGCACCACATTGCTGGATCCTCAGCTAATGCACTATCCTTACTCAGCGAAGTGTAATATTTCTTTATAGATATAACTTGCTGTAATCCTTACTTGTTGCATCCTAGTTCATATTGTACTTTAGTTGTATTATTTGCACTTACTGTAAACTATAATGTCGCTAAATATTGTTTTTGCCCTGTAACACCTTTAAGTCATCTTGGATGAAAGCGTCTACCAAATAAATAATAATAATAATAATAATAATAATAATAATAATAATAATAATAATAATAATAATAATAATAGATATACCTGTACATTTCTATTTGTTTTTCATTACACACTATTTTTTGTTGTTGCTGTTATAGGTGCTCACAAGACACAAAGACACACACACACACAGTTTGTTACCTGCAGTTTGGGTCCATTCAGCGCTCTGCAGTGAATTTGAACGAGGGATGAAAACAGAAGGAAAGAGAAGTAGAGAGCCCTCCGACCGGACTGCTCCATCATCGCAAAATAAATAAATAAATAAATAAACAGAACGAAAATACCAAAAAAAGAAAAAGATAATTAAAAAAAACAGAAAAGGATCCAAAAAACGAAAAAGAAGGAATGAGAAAATCCAAAAAGAATAATGAAAGAAATTCAAAAGGTGCCCCAAGTCCTTTGAGCTATGAGCCGCTGTGTGTGTCTGTGTCTCTCTCTCTGTGTCTCTGGAGTTGAGACCCTGTTTTATACACATCTCCCCATGATGTCACCGCTCACAGCTCATCTCTCACTTCATTAACCCCTCACACTCCGTGCTTTTTCGCTCGGTAATTTTGCAGTTTTCCCATGCTTTTCCCATGGTTGTACTATGCATATACTTTGCTTCTACCTCTGTGCTTTACAATGTAACACAGCCTTGATTAGCACTCCTTTAAATAGGTTCAGTGATCATTTCACTTGTGTTAATAAGAGGCAAGGAAATTGACAGACAGACAGATGGACAGCGCCCCACAATCCTGTTCAGTTGGACAATAAGAATTCTGCTCAGTGGCTGCTCGCTTACGTCATCCTCTAGTGTTAAGCCTTCTGCGCACTTTGATTTATAAGAAAGAAAGAAAGAGAGAAGAATGGCTGTCCAGTTTGTTTGCATTCCCTTGGAGGGAGCTCGTTTTTCAGCTGTAGGGACACAGCCTGCTTGTCATGACCGTGCCTCTTGTAAACTCTCTGCAGTTTTTTGTTGCATTGTTTCATGTCGCCTAGTCCTCCTGCATCAAACCATTCATTTAGAAGAATAACAATCGTTCAAATAAGTGAGCTCATGTTTACTTTTTTTTCTTGTAAGAAAACACAGAGGTTCTGTTGCCCTTGGTTCCGGAACACATTTCACAGCTGTTACATCCTGGCACCGGGCCAAATGAGAGTTGAAAGTTCACAGGGCTAATAATCACAGATTTAAAATCCATTTCTTTACCTCTTATTATTAGAATTAGAAACACTGGGGTCCTCACACCTGCTGCACAGGGAGAGCAAATCTACAGTGTGGGGGGGGGGGGGGGGGGTCAGGATGTGGGGTCCTCATACCTGCTGCACAGGGAGAGCAAATCTACAGTGTGGGGGGGGTGGGGGGGGTCAGGATGTGGGGTCCTCATACCTGCTGCACAGGGAGAGTGAGTCTACAGTGTGGGGAGGGGGGGTCAGGATGTGGGGTCCTCATACCTGCTGCACAGGGAGAGTGAATCTACAGCAGGTTGAATGGGCATCACCAGAGTCAAAGAGAATGAAAAGGAATAAGTCTGGAAAACAAAACAATCAAGAGGAGAATGAGAGGTTAATAAGAGTGAAGAAAATATGTTTTCGAGCCTCGGATATTTAAAAATAAAAAAAATAAAAATCTTTGTAATACAATTTCATGAACTCAGTACAGGAATGCTATAATGTGCTAATTTTAACTGACATCCTGAGTTCAGAAGAATTTATTTCATTTTCTGTTGGAGGGGGGGGGGGGGGGGGGGGGGTAATTCAATCTATGGGTGCGCCCTAAATGAAATGACAGGGAGAGGGGAGGGGAGGGGGGGGTGCGACAGTCAAGATGTCTCAGCAGATTGTCTCTTCATTCCTGGAAATAGAGATTTAGTTTTTCGTGGAAAATATTAGCCTTCCTTAACAACAGCTGCTGTCTCTCAGTATTGACAAAACAAGCTTAAAATCATCAGACTCGACACATTAAATATACTGTATAAAGAGCTGCACCACACAGCTTCTTACAATCCATTCCATTACCTCTTATTAGCTTTATTAACATGATCACTGCCTCCATTTAAAGGAATGCGAAGCGTGGCTTCTTTAAAATGCATTATATTAGCTCTTAGTAGCACCAGGACAAGCTTCTTTAAAACTCACTCCTTACCGCTGTAAATGAAACTCTGGGAGAATGTAGTAAAGTGACACACACCAAGAAGGACATTGCTGTAAGCTCAGACTGGACAGGATTGTGAGACGCAGGAATGGACCGTATTGAATCTGAAGGGGGGGATGATGAGCTTGTACAAAGCCCAGCCCAGACAGCCATTGTCCATTTCAAACTCCTCTTCAAATACATGATTCAACCCTTTCATGCATGGGGGCTGATACAAATCTCTCACCTCCTCTTTATATCGATGGGGACATATGGAAGACACAAATGCATGATAGCCTCGTATGAAGATGCTGAAAGGGTTAATGAGCGAGCGAGCGGTCCCACAAGTGTTCTGCATTCAGAACCAATCGCAGCACAACATGTGGGTGGGCTGTTTGTTCTTCATTTTACCCACAATATTGTCTGTAACAGTAACAGATGGCTCAGACAATGCAGAATATCTTTTGGGGTTCACTGGTGGTCAATGGAGAATATTTCGGGGTGTGACTGTACCTTCCTGAGAGAGAAATCAGAGACTTCTCCATCCTTGATGTGAAGAAATCCACTGGGTGTTACACCCTTATCCCACTCCCCACACTTCCTGTCCTTAATTAGCGAGTATCGTGTGGTGGGAACCAACGCTCTGAATCATTTTCACTTCAGCTGAATTCTCCAGGGAGGGCAGAGTCCTGCTGCAGAGTGTGAGGGCATGAGTGAGAGTGAGAGCATGTAAGTGTGTGAAAGTGAGTGTGAGAGTGAGAATGTGAGAGCGACTGTCTGTCTGAACTAGGGTCAGAGAGTGATTGACGTCAGAACTGTCTGTCTGCTCTTCCACAGACACACAGCTCCCATCTGAAAATCCCAGGCAGCAAGGAAAGTAGTTGGGAATTTCAAACAAACTATTACTGCCCTTTACTGAGCACCAGTGAGGTTATACAATCACAGGAAAACTTCCAAGAAACTATATAACACAGACATACACTTTGGCTAGTGCTTTCATATCAGTGTTATTGAAACTAGAAGACACTGAGAAAATTAAGCAGACAAGCATTTGGGCTTGTGTCTTCATCAGTGTTCTTTTTGTCTAATTGACTTTCCTATAAGTTTTACCTTCACATTCTGATTCACTGTTTTGTGTTATCTAAAATCCTAGTCTTGTTTTACAACAAACCACTGCCTACTTGATTTAATTTCTTATAAGTTCCACGTCAGATCTTCCCAGTAAAGGGATTTCTAATGGACCAGTTTAACCAGCATGACCAGCTGAAAACTAACAAATAAACTGGACAATCATTCTCCATTCCTTGCGCAGTCTTTGAAAGCAGATGTTCTGTACAGCAGTATGACATCACAGCCCCCTGCAGTGCTGGGGCTGTATGTACAGCAACTGAGGCAGCAGTGGCAGGCGGTGCATTACGGGTGATCTCAAGCAGAGGAAAAAGCAGAGCCCGGCACTAAAGAACTGTATTTACAACTTTTCTTTTCATTGTCAAATTTCTCAGTCGTTCCAGATTCTTGTGCATCAACCCCAATGCTATCACTATCAATAGCTCTTTCTATTGATGCAAGCAAATCGGGTATTACTGATGTAATAAGACTGTGTATCTGGGGCAAAGGATGGTCAAGGGCTCTGCTCAATCGCTGTTGGCATTGCTTTGCAACAGCATTTCTGGTCTCCAGTTTCAGCACAATTTTTTTAAATGTGATATTGTTCCTGGACCGCTTTCAAGAAACACAACATTAAATCTGGTTGCAATTTCACCCCAGACATTTGAGCGTTACAAAACAGCTGTGGGCATGTTTTCTACCATCTTCGACCGTTTTGATATAATTTTTTTCACGCACTCAACTAAATAGTTTCTGCTCTGTCGAAATAATTGAGCACGACCGCCAGCCATGACTTGTGTTGCATGAATACAATAAATAGAACCCCTTTATATACTTGGACGACTTGATTTGCATGTGTAATTAAATGGACAGTTTTGATACATGCTGATTAATATGACTTTAATTATTTTATTTATTGCTGAAAACAATTTGCTTAGTCACACAAATCCTTTGAACTATCACAAACTGGAATCAATGTGTTTGTGCCCACACACACAAGGAGGCTGTGAGGTCCAGTGGTTAAAGAAACGGGCTTGTAACCAGGTGGTCTCTGGGTTCAAATCCCACCTCAACCACGGACTCATTGTGTGACCCTGAGCAAGTCACTGAACCTCCTTGTGCTCCGTCTTTCAGGTGAGACATAGTTGTAAGTGACTCTGCAGCTGATGCATAGTTCACACACCCTAGTCTCCGTAAGTCGCCTTGGATAAAGGCGCCTGCTAAATAAACAAATAATAATAATAACAACTTGGGGTTTGGAAGTAGTCTTGTTCCTCTGCTGCGTACTAAACCTGCTTTGTTTGTTGCAATTGTAACCAACTTAATCTGCAGCTGGGGATGATCCCCAGGAAAGCACCGTAACAGCTAGTGTGCAACTTAGTATGCTTGATGCGTTCTAACTCTGAATGTTCATTGCAACTGACCCATAGAAAAAGAAATCACTGGCAACATGACTAGAGCAAAACACATTGCAGCGGTCACAGCACAGTGAGGCCTGTTTACTACTACAAGTACACAACCGGTGAATATCACCAGCAAAATGATCACATTGAGGTTTTACAAATTCACTATTGTTAGATATTTTGTGAAAGACAACTTTTAGTGAACCTCGATAATTAAACTATAAGTTAGAGTACCACATGTATTCACTTGAAGAGCTTTTGAAGTAAACTTGCTCTATTTTTTGCATATTCAAAATTAATGGTTTGATGCTGTGTTTAAACTGCTAGATGAAGAGTACTGTGTGGGACTCGTGTGATGCCATTATCGTGAATGCTCAGTGTACACAGAAGGCTGATTTCTGTATTAAATAAAGTTCTGCTACTAAACTTTTTGTGGAGTTCATAAATAAATCCTCAATCTCTTGAACATCAATAACATCAAATTATAAAACAAATCAATTGTTCCTGCACAGCAATCACAAATCCAAGCACCTTTTTCTTCACTGGTTTCACTTGGAATGGTACATACTTAAGTAAAAATACTTACAATTTACTGTCAACATGGCCTTACAGCAAACTAAACAAACCAGTGACTTATCGAATGGTGCGGTATCTACAGTGCTGAACTGTACCAGGTATTCCATTGATTACACTGGTGTTCAAAATCAACTCATTTTCTTTTCAAATCAGTAGTCTACCTGCAGTATTAAGTACAGATACAACACATTAGCCCAGCCGCTTGTCTGCCACTTGGCCTTGTTCGTCCATAGCTTTTCACCAAGCTTTCTTCTAGCACTTGTTTATGATGCATCTCCTGAGGGGAGCATTTCAAACATATTTATATATACGGTTGTATCTCTACTGACTGTTTGAAATGGCCAGGGGATGCAGAACTGCCAAAATGAACAGCAATGATACAGTAGTGCAGCAAATGATGACACAATTGAATTCTAACAATAATATATTGGGTAATACATCTTTATTAGAGAAATAAAAAAATAAAGTAAGGAAAAAAGGGCAGTGAATTAAAAGATTGAAAACCAAAAGACAAACAAACAAACATAGAAACTTAATAGCACTGTAGAGTAGATCAGCCCCCAGTCTCTGTACATCCCTGCATCTCCTCCCAGTACGAAGGGTCTGCATGTACCAGTAACCCCACTCCTCCCAGTTCGCTGCGTTACTGTTTGGTACGAGTGCGTCGGGAGGATCTCTGAATCGGGGTCTGGACTTTCGGAGTTTCACTCTCCACCTCCAGCTCTGAGGGGCAGCACAGGGACAGAACCAGTTAATACAATTAACACCATCCACAACTATCAGACGCTCAGCTGGCTTCCAAACAGTTTCCTTAAACCTGGAGTAGAACCAGGTACCATGTTTTGAAATGGAAATACATGTTTGCTAGAACATGGGTTTCTTTCAAAACTGCACATTTGAGACCTCTAAAATGACTAGATGTGCACAGCGGAGACATTGTATGGAACTCATTTTGTTATCTATATTTACTTTAATATAAAATCACAAAAACAGATATTGTAGCCAGGAATTAAAACAGACAGAAGGAAGGAATCCATGTGGGAACTCAAAACACTGAGAAAGACTTCTGGGTCAAAACCTTTGTCACTAAATTTACTTGGGTTTAACAATCCTCTAATGTCACAATATGATATGTATCAGGATACATGCGATGGTCTTGATGGGATACTTGAATGACACAAGATCAAATCATCATTTAACAGAGGACTATTTTGTTAAGACATATTAAAATGAGTTAGGGAGGATAAGTAGTCATACCAGCTATGAAAACACACTTCTTCATTCAATAAGCACTTGGTGATCTGCAATGAGCCATGTTGGACTTTTGGTCTTATAGGGTTTGTAAATAAAGTATCACAATTAATCGATCTAGTCTTTCTAAATTCACTACTACTGTTTTTTTTTGTAGTTAGAAGTATTAAAAGAAAACCTAACCCCCTTCCACAGTGCCGTTCAGACCCGGGTTCTGGCTACCCGGGTCACAATCCCACGTAGTGTGAAACCACGTACCTGGGTCGACCCACCTCAAATGCATGATGGCAGTTCGTAAGCCGACAGAGTAACACACAACCACGCCCGCGTGAAGGTTTCACTTCCGCAAAGAACATTTCTATTTATTCTGTTTAGCCATATTTGTGTTGCTTGAGACCGACAAGGAGCCAGATTGCAGCAGGGATGAAGAAACATTTGCTCTAATCAACATTTGGGCCAACGATCCAATCCAGAGAAACTTATAAAATAATAAACTGCTTCCGGGTCATTGCTACACGCATTGTGTACTTGCTTCTGTCACCCAGGTCGACCCTGCTTCTTCAAAAAGCAGTGTGAAATCTCATAGCCGACCCGCATGACACCGGGGAGAGCATGCCAGTGTGAAAGGGGCTTCAGTAAACGTAATTTTTTGGACTTCTAGTCTTTGTCACCCCCCTAGATTTACCACTATTGAGTGTCGATTAAAACTATCCTGCAACCCCCCTCACCTCCTGCAGATTCCTCATCCTCCTCGTCGCTGGAGAATGTAATGGCAGCTCTTTGCCTGCGGGGGGCAGGCTTCCTGGTGCGGCGGGGCCGGGGCGTGACGAAGTCGCTGTCATCGTTCCTGTTCTGAGTGGACAGCGCCTGCGACCTCGCTGTGAACAGGACAAGGGATGGAAATAAGACTTCCATCGCACAGCAGTGTGATCCATTCCTGGTTTTACTATGCAAGACACACCTGAGCTTGTTACCTATACACTGGGGATAATGTGGGTAAAACTGCTGTGCAATAGAGTCTTATTTCGATCCCTGTTAGATCACAGTAAAGGTAGTTTCAATTCACTCTGTTATGTATAGTGCCAGACCTAACTGTGTAGTTGTTGAAAGAATATTCTAAATCTCTTTCCAGCCACTTCCATCTCCTTGTAAAACCTGGAATGGGTGAAACTGCAATGCAATAGGAGTCTTCAACAGGGAACAGGGATCACGAGACAAGACTCAAATGGACCGGCAGCCACACCTCTTACAGCTGAAACACACACAAACTCCCTCTGTTTCCAGGGCGGCAATGTTTAAAACCTGCCTGTCAGCGACAACCCCCGCCCCCATTGCTATGGCTGTCAATACAAAATCAGCACCGACAGTAACAAATAAAACTAGATTCACTATTACCTACATACACTGTATAAACAGCAGTGTGGAGTAGTGGTTAGGGCTCTGGACTCTTGACTGGAGGGTTGTGGGTTCAATCCCCAGTGGGGACACTGCTGCTGTACCCTTGAGCAAGGTACTTTACCTAGATTGCTCCAGTAAAAACCCAACTGTAATTGTATGTAAAAATAATGTGACAATTGTAAGTCGCCCTGGATAAGGGCGTCAGCTAAGAAATAAATAATAATAAAAATAAGAAGAAGAATAATAATAATGGAAAAATACAAGTGGGACCGACAGACATATTCTAATACAAGACCCTGCTTTTCAGACCGGTTTGGTCTCTGCCCTCAGGCTTGCACCTTGGGATGCTCCCCTACTCTCACCTCCCCTGGCTCCCCTCTTGTCAAGCTTGCTCGCTGGGGTGCTGATGGGTGCTGGCTGGCTCTCTCCTGGCTCCAGGTTCTCCATGCCTCGGGTGTGGCAGGCAGTCAGCTTGTGTTCAAACTCATCCACCAGTGCCTGAAGACAAACATGGACAGAACATGTAAGCGAGAGAGACAGACAAGCAGACACAAACACAGCCACTACTAGTATGCAAAAAAATCGGCGCCAGCTTTAAAAATCGAGACAACAGGAGTGCTTGAGAGCGTTTTAAAAAGTCTCTTCCATGCTCTGCCATGTCCCTCCTCACCTTGATCCCTATCTTGGCCCGCCTTCCTCACCTTGATCTCTGGCTTGGCCCCCCTTCTTATCTTGACCTCTGGCTTGGCCCCCCTTCCTCACCTTGACCTCTGGCTTGGCCCCCCTTCTTATCTTGCCCATAGTGGTGATGAAGCTCTGGTACACGGCCTCCTCCCCCAGCTTGTCCCCGAAGCACTCGAAGTTCTCCTGCATCTTGCGCAGGCCTCGCTCGGCGAAGGAGAGCAGAGACAGGCAGTAGGCCAGGTCACGCCACTGCCGCTCCGTCCTGTGGGGAGACACAGCAGGCTGCGTTCACAGTCCAGGTTTGATAACTTACACTACAATACAATTCCTTTCAGTGCCACACCTCTACATATGTTCTACAGTTGTAGATTATTCCACTGTTTATATTTATAGATTGGAGGGATGAAACTAAGCCAGTAGCTCATTAAATTGTATTTGGGGAGTGTTTCAGGTTTTAATTTCTTAAAATGTAAATTTCATATGCAATATACCTTCAGTATTTTGAATTGGCCTTCACTGTGCAAAGACTGCAGATGTTAGACAATGGTTAATCATTCAGGCAGAACTGTAAATGTTTAACACTTGGCTGGCGTGTAAACTAATCTACTACCGCCCTGCCTGTCCTGCAGAGGACACTGACCTGGCTGTCCTGAACCTCTGGCACAGCTTCTCCACCAGGCTCTCCGTCTGCTTGTCCTTCGTGATGTAAGAGAACAGCTGCCTGTAGAGACACAGAGACAGGCACAGTTTGGAACATGGTCATTATTATTAGTGGCTGTACTATAAAACGGGGGTGGTGGGGGGAGTCTATTCTCTCTGCAGCTGAAGGGGGGGGGGGGGGTCGATTTCCTGGGCGTGTGAAGGTGGTCGTGAGTAGCTGTGTTTGCAGGGTGGTGTGCGTGGGACAGTAACGTAACTCACTTCATGATGGTGTGGAAAGGCTCTTCCTCTACGCCGTTCTCTGGGTCAGACAATCGGCTGATGATGTCTGGAAGCAGGTTATAGATTGCATTGTCCTGGGGAGAGGCAAACAGGAGGGGGTGGGGGAAGAGACACCTTTACTACTAGTGCTGCGAGAACAGATTATTATTATTTTATTATTATTATTTGTTTATTTAGCAGACGCCTTTATCCAAGGCGACTTACAGAGACTAGGGTATGTGAACTATGCATCAGCTGCAGAGTCACTTACAATTACCTCTTACCCGAAAGACGGAGCAAAAGGAGGTTAATTGACTTGCTCAGGGTCACACAATGAATCAGTGGCTAAGGTGGGATTTGAACCGGGGACCCTCTGGTCTTTAACCACTGGACCACACAGCCTCCTCTTGGGATCAAGCTCTCCACAGAAATCAGGGCTGACAATCAGGTGAGGGTCATCGGTGTTGATTGGGCTAATTTATGAAAGTGAAACAAGTAAAGAAACTGCTACTTGGGTTTGTGTGGATTGCCATCACAAATCCAAGCAGCTGTTTGTTCAGTTGTTTCACTCTGAATGGTAAATTAGCCGGACCACTACCAACGGCCCTCACCTGATTTCTGTGGAGCGCTTGATCTCAATAACCTGTTTGTGCAGGACTATTCTACAGCAATATATTAAAATGCTACCTTCCCAAGCCTAAATGATGACTGAATATTGCATTAAAAAAGGGGTCAAGAAATGCAAGAGATGCGCTGATAACGTTACAACCTCTCAAGCCCATTGAAATGTTCAGGCTAACGGTGCTTTGAGACAGGGAAGCAGGTATGTTATTAAAGTATTGTAATGCTCATCATCATGTGGCTCAAGAGGAATTGAATGACCTGAAAACATGTTGCAGCACCAAATTACTGGCAACAGTATGGGAGGTGACCCTGGCAGCACAAGTTACTGTCAGACCGGTAGGTTACCTTGTCGGTACGAGTCAGTGGCAGGTTACCTTGGCTGCGAGCTCATTGAAGAAGTTGAATGCCAGCGCCATGATCTCCTGCTCGCTGTCCATAAGCAGCACGGCCATCTCGCTGACCTGACCTTTCACCTTCACCATGTCCTTCAGGATCAGATGGGTCATCACGATCACTGCGGTCTTCCGAACACTGGGGGCGTCGTCTCTGAGCCTACAAAGAATCACACACCTCTATCAACACACTGTGACCGTCTTTAACCCTGACTGTGAAATGGACCATCACACATTGAGTAACTTGTATCTCTAATCCTTTACTATGAGGGAGGGAGGGAAGGATTGGTGTCCAGGGCTTGATGAGGATAGGGTAGCGGATGGCGAGGGTGAGGTTGTGTTGTTACCTGGCGTAGAGGTGGGGTGTCCAGGGCTCAATGAGGTTCGGGAAGCGGATGGTCAGGTCCCCCAGTGCTATGATGGTGTTAGATCTCACGCTGGGCAGGGCCGACTTCTCCAGCATAGTGAAGAGGAGGCGCAGATGAGAGTCGCAGAACTCGGAGCTAAGTGGAGAGGAGATAGCTCATGAAACAATGCTGTTACATTGGAGAAGTGGTCAATATCAAGCTTACAAAACACAGCCAGCGCCATAGAAGTACAAAGACCCCATTGGAACCTATCAGCAGCAACTATAAATTTAGAATTTTGCTGAGAGTGTAGATCTCTCAGGATGTCAATGATGAAGCATTTGACGTTTAAACCACAACAGCTTCTATATCAACAGATTAAACGTCAATATCAGATTATTTAGATTTATTGACTTAATGTAAGCATTCTGTGTCTCCCTCTAATCAAGCCTGACACAAAGAGTGCGACAATGAAATACACTGAAATTGATTACAAGTAGCCACCAAACACTTAGAAATATATATTTTACTGTTTCTCCACATGGCCAGATATTGCGTGTTTAAAGAGACCACACCTAGCATTTTCTGTAGTTTGCAGACAGTAAAATTACAAAGGCCTCTTGTAAAAGGAACCAAGAGTTCCCTAACTTCCCCGATCATCGTGGATCCTGACATCGCCGAGACAGGGTTTCTGACTTCCTTGATCATCGTGTATGCCGACGGGGTTACTGACTCCCTCGATCGTATATTGACAGGGTTTATGACTCACCTGATCATCATGTATTTGGACAAGGCCAGACAGGCTGTGGTGGTGAGCTGAGGGTCACTGTACTTCCCAGGGTTGTTACACACTTGCAGTATAAGAGGAACAAACGAGGACAGCACCTGTTCACCTGGAGACAGAGAACAAGTCAGACATATACCTTTACACAAGCTGCTCTTATCTGGAGTGTCATCTTGGGCATCCTATACAAAGGGTGCAAAGTACGTATTGCGATAGGATCTGCATCACAACAAACGAGATAGGGAGACTATACATTCATACCAACTATAAAAAAACCACTTAATTCAAGAACCAGCTGATTAACTAGAATGAGCTATGTTGTGTTTTTGGCACCAGAGTGCATACTTTGCATGTTTTATTGTATTAAATGCAATACAATATATCAATACAAACCCAGTACAACAGTGTGATTATATAAATGACTATTTGCGGCCATTGACAAATCTGTGCTGCATTTCGTATACATGGGGACAGGCGTTGTGTAACTAGAATTGCCTACCAGACCACAGAAAGAAAAAATAAATAAATTAAAGTGAGGTTAAGCCATAATTGAACATCTCATTGTTTCTAAAAGTGTGGACAGGCAGCAGGGATGAAAATAAGACTCCTATTGCATAGCAGGTTCACTGACACCAGGTTTTATTACAAGCTTGATTAGCCAATGTGTATAGGTAACAAGCTCAGGTCTGTCAAACTCATAGTAAAACCAGGAATAGAACAAACTGCTATGCAACGGGAAGTTATTTCCATCCCTGAGACAGTACCCATTTTGAACTCCCAATAACAAAACCAAAGAATCATTCACATCACAAAACCAGAAATGCACAACAGAACCCCGCCCCCCCTCACCACTCAGCAACTCCGTCTCGCAGATTCTTCTGATAAGCTCTGCCTCCGTGTCCTCAGCAGAGGCGCCGACCAATCCCATCTCTTCATCCAGCGTGTCATCACCTGCCTGAGAGGGGAGGGTAATCAATCACAGGGCAGCATGGTGCTATGACACTTATAAAATGCTGGCTCAGTCAAACAGCAGGGATGGGAATAAGACTCCCATTGCACAGCAGATTGATCCACTCCTGGTTTCACTTCGAGTTAATAACACACACCTGAGCTTGTTACCTATACTTTGAGGCTACTCAAGCTGGTAGTAAAACCTGGAATGGGTGAAACTTATGCAATAGGAGTCTTATATCCATCCCTAAACACAGACTGAAATCCCTGCAGACTGTTCTGCCTTGTACCCCCCTCATCCTAGCTCCACTCCTCCCTCAGTTTCAAACCTTTACTTCCTCCCTTGCTCTCTCCCCCCAGTCCCCTACCTTTGATTTCCTGCGTGTGGCTGCTCCTGCCTTGCCCCTCCCCCCTCTCTCCTCCTCCTGCTCCTCCTTCTCCACTCTCCTCCTCCTCAGCTCCGCGCTCACACTCCTCTCCAGGTGCTCAACCTGGTGGAACCCGACACAGCCGACCAGGGAGAGCAGGTGAGAGAGGAGATAGGAGGGGAGGGAGCCGGAGACACTGGGCTGAGACTGGGAGAGATCTGTACAGACAGAGAGGTAACAGGAAGCAAGAGACATGTCAGATGTAGATTCCAGCAGTCTGTGCATATGTATATCCACTTTTTATTTCATTTTGCTCGTTGACATTTCTTATTTTTCTTTAACTCAATAGGCCATGTCCATAATGCTTCAACATTTTAAACAAAAAATACACACAAACTCAATGCAGGAGTATTTTCTTTAGCCCAAGTAGTGTTCATTATTGTACTTATCCCCAAGCCTCTGGAGTTTAGGAATGGAAATCTGCATTATACAGGAGTCAATGCAGAAATACATAAATATAAATAAAATTATACTAGACATTTAAAAACTAATAAAAAGGTGCTCCTTTGGTTGGAACAGGTATTGATCCTTGTTCTAAGACAAAGAGATGTAACGTTTAAAGGAAATTAAAAAAAAATAGTGCAATCAGCATCTTTCACTTACCTACAGAAATAAATGTCCTGCTATCTTAATTAATTTGTGTACATCTGCACCAATTCCAGATGGGAGCTCACTAAGGTAGGTGTGTGACTGCTGTCTCTTTAAAAGACAGCAACATTGCAGGCGCTTACCCTTCTCCTCCAGGCTGTTGTCTGATTGGCTGCTGGCCTCCCCCTCCTTGCTGAGCTCCTCCAATAGCAGGGCAGAGCAGCGGCGCAGGATGTGAGCACAGGTACGATCGGGGGACTCCGAGAGGCGGTACAGGAGAGAGACAGCGTGCTCCGAAAACGAAAGCCAGTACAAGTCCTGGGACAGCAGTCCTGAGGGGTTAAAACACTGTCAACTCCTGCTACAGACCTTCATATACATTGTACCGATTACCATACCAGTTACATTCATAATGCGTCTTCATGTGCAGGCATCCCAGGGCACTAACTAATAAACAACAAGCCAAAAGAGCTCCAGACTGCTCCCTAGTGAAAGGCAAATCAGAGATGTATGTTTTTAGCTTCGATTTAAAAATACTGAGACTGCATTGTGGATAAAATTTGGAAGCGAGTTCCAGAGTGAAGGAGCTTAAACTTAAACTAAATATTAGTACCATTGAAGGTTCAAACCTTCCTTCGGTAATGTGTTCCAAACCTTCAAAGGTCAAAATGTGCCCTTCGTTGCAGCCCTACAATGTAGTGACCTTAAAACTGGGGAAATACCGCAAAGTAGTGTGCAAGTATTCCTGATGCAGCATTTTGTATTAGCTCATCAAGAAGAATGCAACACACACACACACACACACACTACCTGTAGTGATGGCGTTGGTGAGGCAGGTGAAGAGCTGGTGGTCTTGGGGCAGTCTGAATGGCTTGCTGCTTTTACCCGGCTTAGGCTAGAAGAAAGGGGAAAAAATAATGTACTCTTGAATATAATATCAGCTGTATATGTTTCGCTCTCTCCTCACAGCGTTGTGATATTGTCAGCCTGTGTGTCACTCTGAGAGCAGAGTGCATCAGCCTGCAGCGTGTCACTGAGAGCAGAGTGGCTCAGCCTGCAGCGTGTCACTGAGAGAGCAGAGTGGCTCAGCCTGCAGCGTGTCACAGAGCAGTGGCTCAGCCTGCAGCATGAGAGCAGTGTGAAATCAGTTCAGGCTTCAGACTCTGTGATAAATGAACCCATCGCTGTTAAGGATTTGCTGAAACCCCAGTACATTTTATCCTGTACAAAAATGTCATCCCCACAGCACTAACATAAAGCAGTTTTAAAGTTAAAAAACAAAACACCACTAACATTTAATAGTAGTTCATGACTAGTCTGTTTTTTGTGATTTATAATAAGTTGTGCAGGGCGTCTTAGGCACTTTCACACCTAGCTGACCTAGTGATTCAAACCGTGGTTCACTTGCAAACGAACCAATTTGTGTCAGGTTTTCTTTGGTTCCTTTCACACTAAAAACATTCTGGCGAACTTGAGTTTCTTTTAAAGTGCATTCAAATTTGTTTGCTTGGTTTCACATTGCACTTTTCCAAATGCACTCGGCTCACTTGCTGATTACTAGTGCGGAAGTTCTCTCTGGAAAATCTTTCCCCCGTCACACCCAACATGGAGAATACTTTATGTGCTGTGCTGTTCATGTTCTTTTGGTTTATTTGATGCTTACAACATCAAATCATTTCTGAAGAAACAGAACATGATGAAACAAGAGTATTTGTCCGAAAAACACTGTTGTTTTGGAGGAAATGTGCGAGTGACATCTGGGGTTTAGAAGACGTTTCAAGCGTAGCAAGTATTACAGCGGCGTGCCATTTATCATGCTTTATTGAGCATGATGTCTTTTTACCGGAGACAAGCACGATTCCGAAAAAGCAATTTAGCAGTTAATAACAATAGCTTATTGTGAATGTTGTACGCTTGACAGTGTGGCGAGATACAGATGCAACATAGGACCTGGTTTACTAAACTTGGGTGGAGCAGCACAAATGCAACACTAATGCCTGTACCGCTCTGTCTTGGTACAATGTTTTGCCTACAAATGTATATGCACAATTATAATGAAGCATGTGCCAAATCATTATTCAATTGTCATTTCTTATTTTTCCTATGACTTTGCTTTGTGACAGTTTTGCCATTTTTCTTAAAGAACGCACATGCTGCAATATTAAGTCTCAGACACTGGTATTGGCGTCATGTCATTGACTAGGCTTGGCTTGTGCCAGTTAGTAAATCAGCCCCATAGTATTTTTTTTGTGATGTGCTGATGTGTACATGTGACATTATCGTGTTGTCTGGTGTGTAACAAGGGGAGACTCTTTCCTTGGTGCTTGCTGAAGTACGTCACTTCCACGTTTGGAGCGGTTCATTTAAGTGAACTGGAATACGTTTTGTTTCACTTTGTAAAACGGATCAAAGTGGCAAAGGTACCGAGTCCCCTTCCAAGCGAACCACGATGACTGGTTTCAAGTGATCTCGGTTCATTTGGTTTGATGCACATCCTGGTGCGATTCCGTGATTCTCAGAGGTTTCACATATCACTCCAAGCGAACCGAACCGCACTTCAATCTGCATCAAAGGGTGAAATGAACTAGATGTGAAAGTGCCCTTAACAGAAATACCCCACCCCTAAACTGGACAAGATGACATCCCAGGAGGACACGTATCAACTTATTATACAATTTTAAATAGTGTGCTCATTAGTCACCCAATGACCATGTAGTGTCTGATGTGTTGGAGATGGTGATGCAGGTGTGGTACTGTGCGTATGTTTTGGAGCTGCACAAATCAATTTGGATCAAGCTCTCCACAGGTGAGGGTCATTGGTGTTGATTGGGCTAATTGACCATTCAGGGTTTAACTAGTGAAGAAACAGCTGCTTGGATTTGTGTGGATCGCTGTTCTCCACATACTGTAAAGCCATAACTATTTGAAAGCCTTTTATTATGCGATTTCCACGTATGGGGGAAAAAAATAAATAAACGAAACATTCTTGGCACGAATATCAAATTCCATGAACAATACATACTTTGTATATTGCAACAGGTCACCCAACATTTCTGGAGCAAAATAGGTGCAATGGGTGTGATTCCTCAAATATTTTGGTTGCAAATATTTATGGATTTACAGTAGTCCAAAAAAAGCTGCAATCATCACAAACCCAAGCAGCTGTTTCTTCACTCATTTAACTTTGCATGGTAAATTAGCCTGATCAACAGCAATGACCCTCACTTGATTGTCAGCACCTGATTTCTGGGAAGAGCTCAATCCCAATAATTGAATAATTGTTTTTTACAGCTCCAGTATGTATCTAGCTGATTCAACGCCTCTGCCTCACCTTGCCAGAGTCTGCTATCTTGCCGATGGTGATGCAGGTGTCTCTGGCCAGCTGGAAGTCCTCCTGCACCTTCTCTCCCAGTCCCACAGAAACCAGCGTGTCCAGGTTACTGAACACAATCTCACGTTCAGCCCTAGGAAGAAAAAATCAACATACAATATTTCTTACTCAACACACACCTCTCCTTCAGCTGTCTACTCCCTGCTACGCTTCCACTAGATCAGGGGTCTCCAGCCCTGGTCCTGGCTTTCGTTTCAACCGAGCTGTCAGTTACTTACTTGAACCGAATAGTGGCTTAATTAGTCAAGATTAACACATGTTCCAGATCTTTAGCATAAAGACACCTAGAAAACCTGCAGGATTGGGGCTCTCCAGGACCATGGCTGAGGAGGAAAGCTTGCCGGTGAATCAGTGCATGTGCGTGTCTCAGTGTGTGTCAGTACCGTGCTGCCATGCCCAACAATAAGACTGCAGCCCTTCTCTCCAGCGATGAGGAGGAGAGCTTGCCAGTGAATCTCTCCCAGAGCAGCTGCAGCACTGCAGGGGGGAGCTCCTTCTTCTGGAAGAAATCAAAGATCTGGAGGAGGGGGAGGGGAAAGGCAGGATTAAAAAAAAAACTAAAAACAAACAAAAAAAAAAACACAGGAGGAGCGACAGTTGGAGGGAGACAACTCAGGTTTTGCATTTACTATATTTCATTTCTTACCTGTATAATATCCTATTAAAAGTCAAGTCCCCATTAAAACCCATGAGCAGCAGCAATTACACTTGTCAACGAGAGTGGAACTGAGACAAATTACTTATAATTTGTCTCAGTGTAGAGTTCACACTCAGTGTCAATGACAAAGCATTCAAAGCAGTTAAAACACGACAGGTTCTACATAAAGATTAAATATGTTAACATCAGCTTTAGTCTGTTTTTAAATTTATTTAGATTTAACCCTTTGCAGTCCATTTATTAAATGCGCGTCAGGCGTGTCACGTCCAATTTATTTTCACCAGCGCAGTTAATTTTAGACGCGCTGTTTAAAAGTATTTTTTTCCCCCCAGTGTCAAACGGGTTTAAAAGGCCCTGCATAACAACAAAGCACTCACTAGGCATCTCCAGCCCCGCCCCACCCTTTCGTTCGCTATAGCTTTCACCTATGTAAGAAATAAATAATAATAATAATAATAATAATAATAATAATAATAGTCGTACATACCGATCAATCATCTCCTGATCACTCGTTTTATCACCAAACTCCTCAATGCGATCCAAGTCATTATTTTATTATATAACATCTCAAAAAAGCTCTGCAAATGTCCCTGTTCTCTGTGCGCTGATGCACTATCAGCCAGCTTGTTTACTTATGACCGTTATCTGATACCAGGGCCACGTAGGACTATTCATGAGATACGCCTTTTGTTTTTTTCGACTTGTCTCGGCTCCTGTCGCTCCCACTCGGCCATTGAATGGTTCTCGGCTTTTTCCGGAGAAAAAACGACTAGAAACCCGTTTTTTCCGTTTCTTTAATGGACCTGATAGGAATAATTGCAATGTCGGACCAGGTCCGACAATGGACCGCAAAGGGTTAATGACTAATGGTAAACAGTGAAGTTTGACCGCTCTAATCCAGGACACACCTGCTGTATGTTTCTAAGTGTCCAGGTGTCTCCCACTAATGAAGTTGAGACAGTACTTTCTCCTGCACTCTTTGTATGACAGACACAGCAAAGAGTGCAAGAGAATGAAATACACTCTCAGCTTGATTAGTGGGAGACACCAGGACACTTAGAAACATACAGCAGGTGTGTCCTGGATTACAGCGGTCAAACCTTACTGATTACCAGGGAGCCGATAGTGAAATATTTTGATATGGGTTACAGGGTTGGAAATAAGACTCCTATTGCATAGCAGTTTGATCCATTTCTGGTTTTACTATGAGTAATACAACACACCTGAGCTTGTTACTGTACCTAGACACTGCAGCTAATCAAGCTTGTAATAAAACCTGGAATGGGTGGAACTGCTGTGCAATAAGAGTTTTATTTCTATCCACGGGGTGACCCCCCCCATGTTGGTTTAACAGGTTTTTAGCTTGCAAACTCACTACTGCTGCACAAACCAATTATTCAAAATTGGTTGAAAAAAAAGCCGTTTCTTCACTCGTTTCACCTGGGATGGGAAATTAGCCCGATCTTCACCTGCAGAGCTAGATCCGAATGATCTTTTTGTGCAGCTCTACCCTCAGCGTTGCATAAAGGTTTAATACTATACTTTGATATTTGCAGTGCTACAAGCCCTCAATTCTGTAATAATGTGTTTATTCCGCTCTGATACTCACAATTTCCTCCAGGCACTCGATGGTCCCCAGTGAGGCGTCAACCATCAGCATAGACAGGTTCTGAACGAGGGACTGCGCCTTTGCTCTGAAACAGACAACACAAGCTCACATCACAGACTGCGCCTTCACTCAAAACACAGAAAATACAATCTCACATCAGGGACTGCGCATTAGTTCTGAAACTGAGCGAGACAGGCTGAGAACCAGCCCTGCTAGCATCTGTAACAATCTGTCAAATCAGTTTTCGGAGGGTATTAAAAATAAATCCTGCTAAACGCGTGTTTTTGTTTCTTTAAAATGGCTTGAGGTACAGTCTGCTGCACTAAGCCTGTGTGTAGGAGTGAGGTGTGTCCTGGTGTCACCAGCTGGGTTGAGCCGGCAGTAAACCCTGTCTCAGTCACTCTCTCATCTGTGACTCTCTGGCTGGGTTCAGGTACAGTCTGTGGTAATCCTAATCTGTCTGTCTGTGTTTGTCTCTCTCACCTCTGCGAGTCCCCAGCTGGGTTCAGGTACAGTCTGCGGTAAGCCTCCACCACTGCCTCCTTGACTCCAGCATCCTTCGACCAGACCAGAGGCAGCATCCTCCTAACCCCCACCAGTGCCTGGGACACACCGAACTCCGAGACCGTGACGAAGAAATCAATCGCCTCCTGGACCACTGAGGACAGGGAGAAGAGTACTGTACAGAACTGTTCTGTCTGACACTGACACACACACACACACACACACACACAGACAGTACTGCATCGCACTGTAGAGTTGTACTGTATAGTATAGTTGTACTGGATGTACTTTTCCAACAGAGCATGTGCAGTCTTATGATGTATTGTATAGAGCTGTACCGGATGTGGTTTTCCAGTACAGCATGGTGCTGATGACGGCGATGGCCTCCTCTATCTTCACTGCGAAGTCGTGGGTGTCTCTCAGGTACTGCACCAACATCTCCTGCTTGCTCAGCAGCTCCGCGGCAGCGCTGGGGTCCCCTGGCTCGGAGGAGGGGAGAGGAGGGTCCTGGGGGTTCCCTGTCTCAACACCCCCACTCTCACTGCTCTTCTCAGGGCCTGGGAGGGAGAGATGGGAGAAGTTCAGGGATAGTCTAGAAGATGTATTATCACTGTTGATTTCACCCACCCAGTCACAGCACCGCCCCCCCCCCCCCCCCCCATTGTTGTTTAGGGTTAGTGCAAATTCACACAGTATTCAAGGACAGCGGTATACTATGCACCACAACACTATGTTATGTCCCCATTGGAATCCATTAGCAGCAGATGCACTTATATCATGGGAGTGTAGATCTCACACTCAGTGTGCCAATGAAAGCATTCAAAACAGTTAAACCACAGCAGACTCTACAAACACAGATTAAGTATGTTAATATTGGGGTTTAGTCTGTTTTTTTTCTTTACATTTAATGACATATGTTTCAAAGCGTTCAGTAACTCCCTCTAATGTTGACAGTAAACTTCCTCTTGCATGTTGTATGACAGACCTTAAAAGGCATGTCATATGCAGACAGGCTAAAAGAATTGAATCTATTCAGTCTTGAACAAAAACTACGCGGTGATCTGATTCAAGCATTCAAAATTCCAAAAGGTATTGACAAAGTCGACCCAAGGGACTTTTTCGACCTGAAAAAAGAAACAAGGACCAGGGGTCACAAATGGAAATTAGATAAAGGGGCATTCAGAACAGAAAATAGGAGGCACTTTTTTACACATAGAATTCTGAGGGTCTGGAACCAACTCCCCAGTAATGTTGTTGAAGCTGACACCCTGGGATCCTTCAAGAAGCTGCTTGATGAGATTCTGGGATCAAAAAGCTGCTTAACCAAACGAGCAAGATGGGCCAAACGGCCTTCTCTTGTTTGTAAACTTTATGTTCTAGACCATGATACAGCAGAGTGAACGAGAATGAAATACACTCTGCATCTGTTAATAGGGAGGCACCCAACACCTACAAACACACATTCATACCATCTATACATCATGCTATTCTTCACTCAAGAAGCATTTGGTGAACTGCAACAGTTGTGCTTTTGGTCTTCACAGTATCACAGTGCAAAGGATTCACTTCGCTGTATTACGATACCGTCCGTCATGTAAAGTATCACAATTGATTGTTAGATCCCTGGTTATGATGGTTCTAAAAGTTTAAACCTTTGCATCTTTCCATCTTCATTCTGATCCTACCTTTGAAGATGAGCGCCATCACAGCCATGACTGCCTCCTCTGTGGGCTGGTCCTCCTCGTCTTCCTCCTCCTCTTCACCACCACTCACAACGAAGAGATCATCCTCTGGAAACATCTTCATACAGGCCAGCGTGAGAGACACTGCCTGCCTGCAGCAACAAGAACACAGCGATTCACAAAGGGACCGGTTCACACTGCAACCATCAATAGCAATGCATTGTGAAATACCGGCTCCCTCAATATTTCACCATTCGATAAGTTAGTAATTCGGTTCATTCACAGTCAGTCCATCCGGACAATAGATTGCACAAGCCCTATATTTTAATATCGAAGGGCCCGTCACTAATTCACTGCATGTCACTTATTTGATGTGCAAGTCAGAGCGCAAAATAGAGGGAGCACCAAGTTTTATTTATTTTTCAGATTGTCCAGTAAAATATTCAGAATTGGGGTCACCAAAAGTGGTAGAAGATACAAGAATGATAAATAAAAGCGTAACGGAACTGTAATCGTTCAATTATACGGTACAATTGCAATGACACAGGTGTGCCAAGGTTGAACTACAATTACCTTGTAATTGCAATTAAAAACAAATTGCAGTTACAACTGACCTCAGGTCCGATCCCCACCCAAGCAGTGGATAGAATACAAGGCATGGTGTCCAGTTGTGGATGACAAGAGAAATAGGGAGCAGTCCCTTTCTGTATTTGCATTCTCTCTGACTGCGGCGTTGTACTGAGAATGTATTAGTGCCTCAGACTGTCATATTTGCATTGAGATCGTCTTGTTCTTGCTGACCACCTGATTATTTGGATCAAGCCCTATAGAGGTGAAGGTCAATGCTGTTGATCGGGCTAATCTACCATTTCAAGCAAGGAGTCTAAGAAAAGCAGCGATCATAATAAAAGCAAAGCGGATGTTTCTTCACCTGGAACGGTAAATTAGCCCGATCTGATTGTCAGCACCTGATTTCTGTGCAGAGCTTGATCCCAATTGGTTTGTGCAGCTCTAGTTGCCGGACAGTTGTCCAAGCTTACCGGTATTTGTTGTTTCTCAGGAGGTGTGCAATGTTCTCGGCCGCTGCTAGTGCAGTCTCCTCCACTCTCTCCTCCTCTCCCTCTCTCTCCTCCCTCCCTTTCTGAAGCTCAGACTGCACTGTCTGCAGCAGCTCAGGCTCCATGGCCTCCCACAGCTCCCAGGCCTCGATCACAGCCACTGCGCGGGAGAGGGAGACAAGGAAACACAGCATGGAATCACCAGCAGGTATCTGTCATTGTCCTGTGTATGGATGTCATCCCAGGCATAGAACATATGCAGGGATGGAAAGAACTCTTATTGCATAGCAGTTTCACCCATCCCATATTTTAAAACAAGCTTGATTAGCCCCAGTGTATAGGGAACAAGATCAGGTGTCTTATTAAACTAGTAAAACCAGGAAATTGATCAAACTGCTACGCAATGGGAGTTACTTCCATTCCTCAATAATAATATCTCAGTTAAGCATTTGTTATTATCCTGTAGACTGATGTCATCCCACACAGAGCATAGGACACAGTTCTAAAAGTTAAAAATAACTTCAAAAACACTCAATCAAAATGCTGCACTACATCAAGCAAATCAAAGGTTTTGGCTAGTGCCTTCTTCAGTACAATGCACACTGGATGATACATGTCTGCTTGACTTGTTTTTTAGTTTCACATTTAAGTTAAAAAACAAGTTAGTCATTATTCAAAGAATAAGTGAATACCCTACACCCCTATTACCTTAAATAGATTGTAATATTCAAATTGACAATGTTGTTGTGTGCCCCTACCTCCCCACAATCGTTTGCAGATTTTAAGCAGTTTTGGTTAGCACTCATATAAAGGGGACAGCTGCTTGTGCTAGTAAGAGGTAAGTGAAAGGATTTTAAAATGTAGCCTTGCTTAGCACTCCTTTATTGCACAAACCTGGCGCTTGCTCCTTTGCCTTGTCCTTCATTTCCTTCAGTTTGTCCACTTCCTTCTGAAGAGGAGCTTTCAGGTCAACACTGCTCAGCTGATGAAACAAAGTCAGTACAGATAAAACAAACCCCAGCTCATCAGTGAAGTATTAACATTTTTTTAAGCTACAACCACTACATGTGTAAAGCAGTGCCTATCTTGGGCTCTCGCTATGGCTTTTAAGAGTTTAGATGCAACGTTTTTAAACGCTTAGAATGTTAAAGATGCGCATATCAACCACAGAAGTAACAGCAGCACTAATGGAGGGCTTCTCATGGCAGCTTTGTTGTTTAGAAATTCACAATCTATTAAAACTGAAACGTTTAAAAATCAAAAGGAATCCTACCTTCCAGGTGAAGGGGTTGTTGGCCATGAAAGCCGCCAGCAGCTGGATTGCGTTCTTGCAGACGTTGACTGACTTGTCAACCAGGCGTCCCACTGTGAGAGTCAGCACGTCCCTGAATCGAGCCAAGGGGAGGGCCTGGGAAGAGAGAGAGAGACACACACAAAACAAAATGTCAGCTGGCAAAAACTTGGGTACATAAGTGTGTGATCAGTTTTATTTGACGTCAAGGTTGACCACAGTTATCTTTGTTAAAACCTTTAACTGGTGAGTACAATGATAAAAGGAACTAGCACTTAACCACAAGGTTTGCAACAGGGCTGGTTAATTGCTGTGTGTATGTGCTATGTGTTGTGTTTGCAGTGCTCTTCATCGTATGAAGGAGTTGGTGTCGTGCAGGTGCTCCTGCAGCAGGGGGTGGTTAAATCGCTGTGTGTGTGTGTGTACACGTTGTGGGTTACCTTCTTGTTGACGATGCGGGTGAAGGTCTGCAGCATTCTCGATCGTACGAAAGAGTTAGTGTCGTGCAGGTGCTCCTGCAGCAGGAGGGGGTTAAATCGCTGTGTGTGTACACGTTGTGGGTTACCTTCTTGTTGACGATGCGGGTGAAGGTCTGCAGCATTCTCGATCGTACGAAGGAGTTGGTGTCGTGCAGGTGCTCCTGCAGCGTGTCCAGGAACTGGTCCCGGGCGTCCCTCCCCGACTCCTCCAGCTCCTCCCCACTCAGCACCTGAGACACCATCTCACCCATCACCTCCAGCACTGCCATGCGCATGGTGTAGCTCTGAGGGGGAGCAGAACAAGGACAGGAACAAAAGCACATTAGAAAACAAAACGCACTGAACAATCAACACCTACATTCATTGTATGCATATGGAATATTTGCCTTACGAGCAGACAGATTCCTACAGGATAGAAGCTCAGAATAGGAATGCGTTTGCTCTGAGTATCACAACTTCTGATACTGAACAGGGATGGAAATATGCCTCCTAAATATGCGTCCTATTGCATAGCAGTTTCCACAATTCCAGGTTTTAATACCAGCTTGATTAGCAACAGTGTATAGGTAACAAGCTCAGGTGAGTTATTAAACTCAATTAAACCAGGAATGGATCAAACTGCTATGCAATGGGAGTCTTATTTCTATCCCTGCTGAAGTCTGATTCCTATACAGCTACTGTCAGCCTGCATTTCATTGCGACAGGGAAAGTGGTTCAGGCTTATAGGTCAGTTTTGGACTAGTGGGCTAAATGATGGTTAATATAACCGTAAAATACAAGACCAAAGGCTGGCTGCATAAAACAGCTTTCCTAGACCACGGAGCAGTCATGTTCTTAATGATTATTTTACCTAAAATAACAAAATTAGGTAGTCCAAGATTAGTGGTCATCTAGGTCTGTGAAACCAGCCACTTAAGTAGAACACTTAATGATGCATTTCCCCTTAACTAGGGTATCGACTATCAAATGTGTTAAGCTGCTTTTAGCAACACCCCTAAGCTCAAGAAACAAGGGGAAAACTAAGGGGAAGTTTTATGCAACTGGCCCCAGATCTAGACCCTGATAAGTGGAGGAGTGTGCAGTGCAGAGCTCGTCCCTCACCTCCCCATCCAGGTGGTCCAGCAGCACACTGATACTGGGCAGCATGGCGGCAGGGATGCATGCTGCCAGCTCGGTGAGGAAGGCAGCGTAGGCTCTGACCCCCGACCCCTCGCGACTCAGCTCCTCCGGGCTCTTCTGACCGATCTCCCTGTAAAAACACACACAGGGCTGAACTGAGGGGAACACACAAAGAGCAGAGCAAGTGAGTCTGAACTGAGGGGAAACACGCACACACACAGGGAGAGCGAGAGACTGAACTGAGGGGAACACACACACAGGGGAGAGTGAGAGACTGAACTGAGGGGAACACACACACAGGGGAGAGTGATAGACTGAACTGAGGGGAACACACACACACAGGGGAGAGTGATAGACTGAACTGAGGGGAACACACACACACAGGGGAGAGTGAGAGACTGAACTGAGGGGAACACACACACACAGGGGAGAGTGAGAGACTGAACTGAGGGGAACACACACACACAGGGGAGAGTGAGAGACTGAACTGAGGGGAACACACACACAGGGGAGAGTGAGAGACTGAACTGAGGGGAACACACACACAGGGGAGAGTGATAGACTGAACTGAGGGGAACACACACACACAGGGGAGAGTGAGAGACTGAACTGAGGGGAACACACACACACACACAGGGGAGAGTGAGAGACTGAACTGAGGGGAACACACACAGGGGAGAGCGAGAGACTGAACTGAGGGGAACACACACACACAGGGGAGAGTGATAGACTGAACTGAGGGGAACACACACACACAGGGGAGAGTGATAGACTGAACTGAGGGGAACACACACACACAGGGGAGAGTGAGAGACTGAACTGAGGGGAACACACACACACAGGGGAGAGTGAGAGACTGAACTGAGGGGAACACACACACAGGGGAGAGTGATAGACTGAACTGAGGGGAACACACACACACAGGGGAGAGTGAGAGACTGAACTGAGGGGAACACACACACACACACAGGGGAAAGTGAGAGACTGAACTGAGGGGAACACACACACAGGGGAGAGTGATAGACTGAACTGAGGGGAACACACACACACACACAGGGGAGAGTGATAGACTGAACTGAGGGGAACACACACACACAGGGGAGAGTGAGAGACTGAACTGAGGGGAACACACACACACAGGGGAGAGTGAGAGACTGAACTGAGGGGAACACACACACACAGGGGAGAGTGAGAGACTGAACTGAGGGGAACACACACACACACACAGGGGAGAGTGATAGACTGAACTGAGGGGAACACACACACAGGGGAGAGTGAGAGACTGAACTGAGGGGAACACACACACACACACAGGGGAGAGTGAGAGACTGAACTGAGGGGAACACACACACAGGGGAGAGCGAGAGACTGAACTGAGGGGAACACACACACACACACAGGGGAGAGTGAGAGACTGAACTGAGGGGAACACACACACACACACAGGGGAGAGTGATAGACTGAACTGAGGGGAACACACACACAGGGGAGAGTGAGAGACTGAACTGAGGGGAACACACACACACACACAGGGGAGAGTGAGAGACTGAACTGAGGGGAACACACACACAGGGGAGAGCGAGAGACTGAACTGAGGGGAACACACACACACACAGGGGAGAGTGATAGACTGAACTGAGGGGAACACACACACACAGGGGAGAGTGATAGACTGAACTGAGGGGAACACACACACACAGGGGAGAGTGAGAGACTGAACTGAGGGGAACACACACACACAGGGGAGAGCGAGAGACTGAACTGAGGGGGAACACACACACACAGGGGAGAGCAATAGACTGAACTGAGGGGAGCGCACACACACAGGGGAGAGCGAGAGACTGAACTGAGGGGAACACACACAGGGGAGAGTGATAGACTGAACTGAGGGGAGCGCACACACACAGGGGAGAGCGAGTGAGACTGAACTGATGGGAACGTGCACACGCACACACAGACCAGAGGATGTTGAACAATAATGACATTTCCAACCATCAGGTATTATTTTAAAATAAGCACTTAATTTGTCCAATTAAGTAATTTAGGGTACAGTAGGAACAAAAATCAGGATTGGAGCCTCCTGCTCTAAATGAATGAATAAAGTCGAGCAGTGGTTTCCCTGCAGGGTTACAGGCTGATGGAGGCTCTTACCTCATGACCTCCCCCACGATGCTCCGTACTCCGTACTCAGAGACCCACAGACTGACAGCCTGCACACACACAGGGGCAAGGTGCTCGAAGTGCTGCAGCAGCTGAATGATCTTCACACTCGCACCTGAGAGAGAGAGAGAGACACACACACACACACACGTTTAATGCTGCAGGATGAACAGATTATTCTGCTGCAGCCATGGTAACCTACAGGTCTGACAGTGACTCACACTGCCAGGAATTAACCGTTGCAACAGTTAATCAGACAATTAAATTCCTCTTGTAGCCACATGATTAGCATTACAGTACTTAATAACCAGCCTGGTTCCCCATCTCAAAAAGCACCATTAGCTTGAACATTTCAATAGGCTTGAGAGCGTGTAAAGTTATCAGTGCATCTGCAATACGTTATCCACTGGGAATGTGTGCATTATATTGCTGTAATAAATACTATTGCACAAACAGATTATTAGGATTGAGCTCTCCAAAGAAATCAGGTGAGAGTCATTAGTGTTGATCAGACCGATTTACCATTCCATGTGAAACAAGTGAAGAAACAGCTGCTTGGACTTTGGTTGATTGGAGAACAGCAATCCACACAAACAAGCAGATATTCAAGCATTTTTCCCAGCGCTAGTAAGAATGCGAGCGACTGTCTGACGAGTCGAGCACCATCTATTCCTTCTCTGCCCCCCTCTCACCCAGTAGGTGGTTGTATTTCTTCACCAGCACTCCCAGTAAGTGGATCACTCCGTCTCGGGTCCCCTTGCTCTTCACCTGGTTGATAGCAGGGTTTTCCAGGAGCTTGTAGCAGCAGCAGGTCACACAACTGAGAAAGAGATAAAGAGGAAATGGGAGCCAATACTGGACAGCTTCTATTATCCAAACTAACTGGGACCAGAGGGTGTTCGGATAAATCGAACTGTTCTGATAATCCAATGACGACAGGGACTCCTCCCCCTCCCCCACCCCAAATCATGAAACCTCCTAAAAAGATATAATGCAACCCTTTACCTGTCAATATGTAACACATAATACTGCACTTTTCTGTAAATACCAGCAATTGACAGCTGGTTAGCGCATTTCTTTCTTTTTTTAAAAACAGGGCAGAAGAGCACAGCACACAACAGGACAGGTTTCCAAGGGGCTGTTTGGATAATCCAGGTGTTCAGATAATCAAAGTTTTACTGTATAAGCAGCAGAAGGCATTTTGGAAACTGGAGCCATTTTAGTTCTGGCCGGGAGCTGGGATTGCATGACAGCTATACAGCATGTGAAGCCAAGATGGCGGGTGCTGCTACGCAGTTTCCCCAACATGAGGCCAGCTTTTAGGCCATTGCATACTAATGGCAAGCACACATTTGATCATCAGAATTCTAGAAACTAGAGTTTCACACACATAGAAGCTTCACAGAAAGACAGCGACAGCCACACTCAAACAGACAGCTTGACCGACGCACTGACCTGGTGAACTCTTCCTCCACCAGCGACATGTTCCAGAGGCGTCTGATATCAAGCTGCAGCAGCTGGATGAGAGCCTGCAACACCCCCTCCCTCTCCGACTCCCAGTCAAACCCCGCAATGCCCTTAGACTTCACCTTCTTACTGCCCTGAACAGAGAAAGAACACAACATGGCCAGTCAGACAGACTCACACACTCCACCTCCAACTCCCAATCGAACACAGCGTAGCCCTCGGACTTCACCTTCTTACTGCCCTGATCAGAGGAAAAACAATACACAGACCAGTCATGCTGCAATTAAATGACAATTACAAGACATCACATTATTTTTTTTACATACAATTACATTATTTTTATTCCACATTTTTTTTACATACAATTACCAATTTATACAGTTGGGTTTTTACTGGAGCAATCTAGGTAAAGTACCTTGCTCAAGGGTACAGCAGCAGTGTCCCCCAGGTGGGATTGAACCCACGACCCTCCGGTCAAGAATCCAGAGCCCTAACCACTACTCTACACTGCTGCCCCTCATCTCTGTCCGTCTGTCGCACCCTACAAGGCGAACAAAATAACTGTTCAATTTTCAGAAATCTTCTCCTAACTTATATCATAGACAGCTTTCAGGTTGCATTTGGTTATAAACCGATTAACGGTTAGTTTTATTTCACGTGCATGCTGGGCTTTATGTCTGTGTCATTAAAACTCAATTTGGAACTTGGTTGCTAATAGTATATTCAGATTTATCTTGATATATGGAGGCACCTGTCTTTCACACTTACTTTTCCATGTACATAGAGTAGATGGAAGTCTTGGCTCTCGGCCATGGGTGTGCGTTATGTGTTGATAAGACAACTCAAATAAAAAAAAGTTTTAGCCCAGCTGACTGAAGTAGAATTTTAAAAACACACTAAGTTAATAATTCCTCAAACTTTGGGCAATTCCATTGGAATGTGTTGCAGTAAAATACAATACTGTAGAGGGGTCACTAAGCTATGGCTCCCGGGCCATAGCTGGCTCTTTGAATGAGCAAATAAGGCTTAGCTGTATTAGTGGCATCCACACTAATGTACCGCTGCTTGACTCATCACACTACCACATTGCTGTTCTTTTAGACCCACTCTGCTCTGACCGGTGTTTCTGTTCCTTCAGTCTGATTCCGAGTATAGGGTTTGATTTGGTGGAACGACTGGCTCTTCACAAACCACTTGCTCTAAATTTCTATTCAGTTTGGCTCTTGTACTAAAAGGGTGGTGACCACTGGTATAGAGGATGCCTCAGGGCCATCTTTCATAGAAACAAGACCCCAAATCATCTAGCTCTCCTATAATACTAGATACACATGGACTGTGGTTTAGCATTCTTTCAACTGAAGAAAATCTAAAAAAACACACAAGAAACGTAATGAAAACACAAATTCATGATTAGGGTATTTGTTGGCTTTTTTTTTCTTCTAGTTTTTATTAAAAGCTAAACCTTTCCTTCAAAAAGCAGAAATGCATTTACGCAACATCCATGATGCAGTCGGGAATGTTACTGCAGTTTGAGGACTTAAAATAAAACACACAGCAATACAAGTACTCGACACAAAACAAGCAGATTGACACACCAATGTCCTCTCATGAAGCCATATATACACAATTTGTGAACTGTACAGCAGCACCCCCCCCCCCACCCCTTCCCCCCCACAGTGGTCTACAGGCAGGCTGTGCTCAGACCTTGCTGGTGGCAGTGACGATGCCAGGCTTGAAGGCGTCGTTCTCGAATGATTCTGCCAGCTTGCTGAGCAGGAAACAGCTCATCTTCACAGTGTTGAGCAGGTCCCTGCGCTGAGCAGAGTCCAGAGAGGCATCGTCCAGCTGGGCAGGGAGAGCGGAGGACAGGCGCGACACCACTAGAGAGAGACAGAGAAAAAAAAAAAAAAAACATTTAAAAACGAAACACAATCAGTGCATTAGATGTGTTTACAAGTCTGCTGTTTTGAGTGGAGTTCTCGTTCCTATACTACTACATTGCAACACTATAGCAGGCCGCAGTTCTGCTAAGCAAGTTTATTTATTTTTTAATATAGGGATGAACTACTTACAAGACCTAGAAAAAGTATCTGTCTCTGGTTGTGCCATCAGATTACCAAAGATTAGTGCTCACGCCTCACTGGCGGTTCAACATGGGGGGTGCTGCTCTCTGGCTGTGCCCCCCTTGCCCTCTCTCTCGGCCCTCGTGTTCGCACCTACCCTCAGTCAGGAGGCCCACTCCTCTGGGCCCCTGTGTGTTTGGGATGAGGGGTGCAAGTTCCTGTCGGCTCGCCCTTACAGCTGAGGAGCAAGACTACGCCCCGTCAACCAAGATTACGAGCCAGGGTCACCGGGGGGGGTCAGCTAACCAGAGAACACATACCCCAACCAATGAGAGCTCACCATTGCCATTGCATCATCATGTGGCAGAGACAGATAAAGGGACGGACTCAAAAAAATACAGTAAAGATACATACAGTACACTCACTGGATAATTGGACCCAGTTTGATTTGTTCAGTTACTGGTAGTATTATGTACCATAATAAAAATGCTTAGTCCAGTATTGGTTTCATTTATTTCAATTTTATTTAAAAAAAAAAAAAAAACAATAAAACACCCCACCAGCAATACCAGCGTTAAGCATTTCACACACAGGATTCCTATATTGCAGACTGGTTTCTATACAGCTGCCATGCGATAGAAGCAGGGTTCAGATTATAGGTCACAGGGATGGGGGGAAAAAAAATAAAATAAAAAAAATAAAACCAAAAAAAAACAACCTCCCTTTGCAAAGCAGTTTGATTCATTCCTGGGAGAATAGCCAGAGTCTACTGCAGTTACTGCTGAACTCATTATAAAGGGATTAGCTCCAACTTGACTGTTTGTGACTTCATAACGGGGTCTCAAATTCAAATTGCAGACAACTTACTTTAGTTTTCAGCTACTAAAACAAATATTCAACCATGTCACTGAACGTTTAAACTTAAACATAAAAGTCTAAGATCTCAACCCTTGAATTCAGGTATTTACCTTGCACCAGCAGCTCCAAGGTCTCCTCTTTCAAAGGAGTCTCTGCAGATTGGAAATGGCTAGAAAGAGAAACAGATTTGTAAGACACTTGCAACAGGTACAATTAGGGCTGGAACTGTATTTAACAGTTTGAGTTGAACTGAAACTACCTTTACTAGGAACAAACCATGAACTCACAGGGATGAAAATAAGACTCCTATTGCACAGCAGCTTCACCCATGCCAGATTTTAATACGAGCTGGATTAGCCACAGTGTAAAGTTAACAAGCTCAGGTGTGATTTGCAGTAAAACCAGGAATGGATCCAACCTCTGTGCAATTGGAGTCTTACGGTTTTTCAATCCCTGAACTGCAAAGCATACCACAGATAAGATATTGCTTTTAAATAGTCTATCAAGCAGACAGGATGCCCTCAGATTTCCAGAATGGTGAGCTCACTCCAGACTGGTGTGCAGAGATTGACAGTGTCATCGCGACCCCCCCCCCCCACCCCATCCCTCTCTCCTGTCAGCCCCCCCTGTGGTCAGACTGCTGATACTTCACACAGCAGACCTTCAGGGGGTGCTGTTCACTGTCGGCCCGCCCTTACAGCAAACGAGCCACACTGCGCAGCGTCTGCCAAGATTACAGGCCTGTTGAGAGAGGGTCACATGACAGCTGCCCATACACAGAGCCAATCAAGTCGCATTCGCCTTGGAATCATCACCGGGCATGGCAAAAACACAAACAGGTTACTAGAGATGCAACGATACACTCATGTCTCAGTATACATCGTGATACAGGCGATGGTCCAGATGGGCTACTTGTATGATGCATACTACAATCAAATCACTTAATGGACTATTTTGTTAGAAGACAATTAATGAGTTAGAGAAGGTATGTATTCATACCAACTACAAAAAAAAAAAAACACTACATTCAAGAACCACTTGGTGATCTACAATGAGCCATGTTCTGTTTTTGGTCTTGTATAAAAGATACTATATCATGTAAAGAAAGTACCATGATTCATCATTACACCTCTACAGGAAGGAATGAATCTGCACGACCAAAACTGTAAAACCCAACTATTTCACAGGGAATCTTGCTTTGATTTTATCCATTTATTCTTAAAAATCGCATCCTGGTGCATTGTGTAAACCACTGTAGGTGGAAACTCATGTAAAATGGTTAACACTAGTGCTAAATATAGAAATACAATAGCTTTCAATGACATTTAGACTACAGGTCTAGTCAAACTTCTGTTGAATGTCAGTTTATTATTTCTAAAATTTAAAAGGTCTTTAAAAAACACACTAAAATCAAGTCCTACTACAATAGGATAGTATTAATGGGAAACGACAGAGTACCCTGAAGTTGTACATGTTTAATATATTAAAACATACATTTACAGCCTTAGCAATCAAGAAATAAGACTCCTATTGCATAGCAGTTTCAATCATTATAGGTTTTATTAGACGCTTGATTAGCCACAGTGTGTCTAATCAAGCTCAGTTGTGTCTTATTAGAAACTCGCAGTAAAGCCAGGACTGGATCAAACTGCTATTCAATGAGAATCTTACTTCCAGCTCTGAAATCTTGTGTTTCTGCAGTACTCACTACAAGACGCTGTAGGGTGTGTCAAAGTGTTCCAGGATGCATAGCGGCCCTTTACTGCGCAGGGCAGCACGGAAGCCTGAACGAAAGAAGAGATTATTTATCTTTGCAATTCTATAATATGGGAAAGTGAATCTGGCTGGTTATAAAGTAGTTTACAAAGTAAACTTTAAATCACAGGAAGATCAGTCAAGCAAACAGCACATCTGGGCCAATGCCTTCGTCAGACAGTGGAATGAGTTCAAACAGCAAGTAGCTCCACTGGAGTCCACCTAGGAAAGAAACAGATCAAGTTTTGCCTGCTCCTAGTTTTATCTGTGCAGTGACGAGTATACAGCATTGCAACAGCACATCAGAAATTTTAAATGTATCTTTGTCTCTGGTTGTGCCATCAGATTACCAAAGATTAGTGCTCACGCCTCACTGGCGGTTCAACGTGGGGGGTGCTGCTCTCTGGCTGTGCCCCCCTTGCCCTCTCTCTCGGCCCTCGTGTTCGCACCTCCCCTCAGTCAGGAGGCCCACTCCTCTGGGCCCCTGTGTGTTTGGGAAGAGGGGGTGCAAGTTCCTGTCGGCTCGCCCTTACAGCTGAGGAGCAAGACTGCGCCCCGTCAACCAAGATTACGAGCCAGGGTCACCGGGGGGGTCAGCTAACCAGAGAACACATACCCCAACCAATGAGAGCTCACCGTTGCCATTGCATCATCATGTGGCATTAGAGACAGCTGAAATATATCAATCTATCACATTTTGCAGCTACTATACACAAGCTTGAAAAATATTCTGAAATTTCAGGGCAGTTAAAGTTTAATACCCCAAATCCTCATTTATAGACCATTTTAATACAAAACAGGTTGCACCACAGGGACGCAAATAAGACTCCTATTGCAGAGCAGTTTCACCCATTCCAGATTTGAAATAGCTACTTTAACATTGGAGTTAAGACCATAGAAGAATCGCATTTAGGGCAATTAATTTCACTTTTCAACAGTCGATATTGACTGTTGGTGTCAGCGGCAATCTCACTCACCACATTAACATCCTCTGCATCGGCGGCCATTACGAAATCGGAGCACAAAGAGAACGCGTCACGTGTTTTAAAGAATGTTGTAGTTTTACACTGACCCGTCTTTCTCTGCACCTCTTGCTAAAGTTTTACTCACCAGAGATTTGAGCGCCGAGCTGCCGCACAGACAACACGTCCTGCACTACGTACTGATTGATCCCTCCGCTCTTCACCAAGTCTCGCACAGACAGCGGGATGTTAAAATCAAAAGACATTTTCTACCTAAGAAAAAAAAAAAAAAAGTAGTTATCGAAAATATCCACCGAGACAACGAGAAACACACACACCGTACAATTGGTAATACTATTAAATATGAAGTACTTCCAAAAACAAATTGTTTATTGTATTTGAAAATACATTTACCGGTATTTCCCTCCCGTCCCTCACCTTCCGTTACTCCTCTGATAATTTTGAATTCAACGCGCCAATGACTTCTCTGGTGGCGCATTTCAAACGCGTCATCAAGCGCGGCTCTTACCCTAATAAAGAAATAGGGTGTATCCAATAGAGCCATGTCTGATTGATAGCGAGGCTCGTTCCCAACTACAAGAACAAACGCAGTTAGCATCAAGAATTACCCATAACTATAATCAAACATACCTAAAACATTCTGAACATACACTGAAATGTTAAATTGTTCACATGTAATTTAGATCAGTTTTTGTGAATAACTGTAATACAACACAGGTTTTATGAAATTGCTCTGCAATAATAAAAAAAAAAAGGTAAAATCTGCATACAGAGCCGTTGCACCATAAATTACATAATATCATGAAACAATTGCTTTTCATTGCACATTGACAACAAATACAGTAACTTACCAGAACCGATTCTTTTGAGGAGACAGGCTCACGTGTCCTAAATTAGCAACACTGCCCCCCCTCGCTTCATTTATTGTATGAGGACTGAGAGGGGGCGGAGCTTGTAAGCTTCCAATTGGGGGCGTGTTGTTTTAGCCCCACCTTTCTCATTGGATATTCTGTCCGGTAAGGACGCCCCTTCTGCTTCGGAAGAGTGGCTGGCTTTGTTTGTGACTGCAAGATGGCGGCCGGAATGTATCTGGAACACTATTTGGACAGTAAGTGCAAAAAAAAAAAAAAAAAAAAAAAAAAGTAATAATAATAATAATAATAATATTATTGTGGGAAAAAAAATCCTTTCCTAAGCCCGACACATCATCTTTTTTTCTGGGGTATTGCAAAGTGAGGTATTACATTATTTGTTAATAACGAAGGTAAATAAAGGAATTTCAGACATTTTTATGTGTATCTATATACTGATGGAACTGGCGGTCTGCTCGCGAAATAAATTAATTATACATTAGCATAATTATAATTAAGACCGAGTTTTGGTGCCGTTTGTTTTTGGAGACGGCAAAAACGACCAAATGCTATAATCACAATCTAATGCAGCATTGATTCAACTACATTAGCATATGTTTTACAGCATAACAGTGTGGTATTATTGTATACCTCCGAGTCGTGCAGGACAGTGTTGTGTAACACAGTTATACACATTATAGTATCAGTTAGCGATGCATGCTGTATGGGAACGTGTTTAATTACAATTCTGCAGTCAAAGCGGTGCTCACACGCTAAATAAGATTGTTCAACAAGAAGTTGTCTGCGAAGAATATTTACACCGGCAATGCTTTTTTATGGGTTAGCTTTCAGTGGTGTATGCTGCTGTCAGAAATACATACAGAATAAAGGGTAGCTAGTTTTTACACTTTCCGGTTTGTTTACATTTTTACGCTCGGCTGTTATTTTCGAGGTTATTTTCTGTGTACAAACGTGTTCTGGTGTTTTAAAGCAGGCTGTTTAGGAAAGCGTTATAATAATAATAATAATAATAATAATAATAATAATAATAATAATAATAATAATAATAATAAAACCGTTTTTTGAAGGAAACTCGATGTTAAATGTGGCCCTTCTGTTTTGAACGACATTACTGTACTTACAAGCAGCCGTAGACATATTTCTGTTTGACTGTGTGTATATTCACTAAACACACGTCCATAAAAACTGTCCGACAAATTCAAACTGTTTCATGATTCGGCTCTCGAAGTATCCAATTTATTGAAGTTTTTATGGATTTGATTTTGAAAAGAATACAAGGACAACTTTAAAGTCTTTGATAGAAGCAAGTTTAGTTAAATGCTGCAACATGTTGAATGAGCAGAAAACTGCCGAGGCGAGTGTAAGTCGCCTCCTAGCTATACATTGGTGTGTATGGGCCTATTATATGCCACGTCCCCATTGGAACCTCAGAATGTCAATGCCAAATCATTCGAAACGTTTAAAGCACAACGGGTTCGATATAACAAAATTCAATACATTAATGTCAGCTTTTTACCTGTACCCTTTTAAATCACTGTAAATACTGACAGACCAGGATCATGTAAATCAATGGTCCTGTTCTGTATGCTTTTATTTTGAATTACAGTTTTTTGTGATTGTTTTAAGTGTTTTTGTTCTGTTTTCAATAATTTGTCTCATTTTGCCATTTATTTTATAATGTTATTTCTTGTTGCGTTCTCCTGCTTAAAAATGAGATCAGTATCTCAAAGGTTAAATACATTTAATTTGTTCGATTTTATCGACTTATAATCTGTTTGCGGTGGTTCCCTCTGATCAAGTTGAGAGTAGACTTTCTCTTGCACTCTTTATATGACAGACAGACCCTGACACGGTAAAAAGTGGGAGAATGAAATCCACTCTCAACTTGATTAGGAGCCAACCAAACTTTACAGTTAACATGTGTAGTCCTGTGGGTAGTGGTGAACTTAACATAGGGAAGCAGTGTGGAGTAGCGGTTAGGGCTCTGTACCCTTGACCGGAGGGTCGTGTGTTCAATCCCCGATGGGGGACACTGCTGCTGTACCCTTGAGCAAGGTACTTTACCTAGATTGCTCCAGTAAAAATCCAACTGTATAAATGGGTACTTGTATGTAAAAATAATGTGATATCTTGTAACAATTGTAGGTCGCCCTGGATAAGGGTGTCTGCTAAGAAATTAATAATAATAATAATAATAATAATAATAATAATAATAATAATAATAATAATAATAATAATAATAATAATTGCTGGATTATTTTACTAGTACATGCAGCATTAGGGGGTTCATGGGCATAAGTGACAGCAAGCTCTGCTAACGAAACGGAGGAAAGGAAAACTAAAAGCTGGCGTGTCTGTCTGCTTGCAGGTATTGAGAATCTGCCATTTGAGCTGCAGAGGAACTTTCAGCTAATGAGAGATCTGGACCAGAGAACAGAAGGTAAGGAAAATCCACTCCTAATACTGCAGGTGTTTCAGTTTCAAAATGAGAGCTAGCATTAGTAATATGATGAAGACCAGGACATATGGATGTAAATAGGACTCCCATTGCATAACAGTTTGATCCATTCCTAGTGTTACTAAAAGTTTACATTGACACATCTGAGCTTGTTTCATACACAGGGGCTAATCAAGCTTGTATTTAAACCTGGAATGGGTGACACTGCCGTCTTATTTACATCCCCGAGTAGGTATAGAATAGTATTGAGTAAGAATTAGCAATGAAATGTTTAATGTTCTCTAAATACACCTCAACACAGTATCCCCAGAATCTGAACCCCTCAGTAACATGGGAAGTACTGTTAATATCAAGTTTTATGATAATCAGATAAGCGGTTCTTTAGATATATGTGGAGTGTGACCCACGTCCTTACGAATTCCTGCAGTGTACCCCCTCAAAGGGCGTTTCATCACCAGCGTGGGGCAATAAGGAGTAGGCATTACACTGATAGGAATACATATGAGGGCTTCTTGTTTGAATATACTGTCAAAATTTAAACGAATATTCGAATTGTCTTTACATTTTGAATTATCTAGAAGTATAATTTGTCCCATATTACAGTAAAAGAAAGTCTTCTATCCCATCAAATCACCTGTCAAAGAAGGGAGAAGAGAAACAGTCTTCTGGACAGTAAAACGGGGATGGGAACAAGATTTCCATTGCATAGCAGTTTGATCCATTTGTGCTTTTAGTATGAGTTTAATAAGACACACCTGATCTTGTTACCTATACAAACTGTGGCTAATCAAGCTCCTCATAAAACCTGGGACGGGTGGAACTGCTGTGCAAAAGGAGTCTTATGTCCATCCCTGTAGAATGCAGTGGTTTACGTTGCATCTTTTTGATCCAGTCCATTATAAATTCTGTTATATGAATGAATATGAACATGGATGTTTTAGCTGCTTAATACATTTCAAGTCTTGTATTTGCCCCTCTTCTAATTTCTAATGTGATCTGAGTGTGTGTGTGTGTGTGTGTGTGTGTGTGTGCGTGCCTCTGCATTAGTGCTGATTATTTGAGCTCTCAACAGAAATCGGGTGGTGACAATCAGGCGAGGCTGATTTACAATTCACATTAAAACTAGTGAAGAAGCAGTTGCGTTTCTCAGACTGGAGAACAGCGATCCACACAAACCCAAGCAGTTGTTTCTTCACTTGTTTTCATGTGAATTGTAAATCGGCCCAATCAATAGCAGTGACCCTTGCCTGCGGAGAGTTTGATCCAGACAGTCTCCAGTTCGTGCATCTGTGCTCTGGGCTGCTGGAATGGCTGTGGGTTGAAGTCCATGTTGTTCTCTGATGGATCCCTGTCCCCTGCAGATATGAAGGGCGAGATCGATGGGCTGGCCACGGAGTACACAGCGAATGCGCGCACACTGTCCTCCGAACAGAAGCTCTCCCTGCTGCGACAGATCCAGGAGTCCTACACCAAGTGCAAGGAGTTTGGAGACGACAAGGTGCAGCTCGCCATGCAGACCTACGAGATGGTGAGAGGAACCGCAGAGCAGGACAACACCGCAGGGATGGCAATGAGACTCCTAGTGCACAGCAGTGTGAGCCATTCCTGGTTTTACTAGTAGTTAGTAAAACACACCTGAGCTTGTTAACTACACACACTGGATAATCAAGCTCGTAGTGAAACCTGGAATGGGTGAAGCTGCTGTGCAATAGGAGTCTTATTTCTATCCCAGTATTCAGCAATCATACACTGTCTTTTTTCTTTTTTTCTTTTTGTTTCTCTGTGTCTGAATACTTTTAAGTAATTTTTCAATGCCCAGTTTAATTCTCTCTGCCTGTGTGTCTGTCTCTGTGTTTGTGACTCTGTCTGTGTCTGCCTATCCATCAGGTTGATAAGCACATTCGACGGCTGGACACGGACCTGGCTCGGTTCGAAGCCGATCTGAAGGAGAAACAGATCGAATCCACGGACTACGACTCCTCATCCAGCAAGGGCAAGAAGAGTGAGAGAGAGAGAGAGAGAGAGAGAGAGAGAGAGAGAGAGAGAGAGAGAGACACACACACACACACACAAACAAATACTGCATTCTTATCCATTAGCCAATTTGATTTAATTTCTTGAATTTAAATTCAGATGTAGAGTCACACGGGCCCTATGTATAAGTAATCAACACGGCCATCTAGATTCATGAATACTAAACTATATTTAAATTAAAAACAATCCAAAACAAGAAACACCCTTTAGATTACTCCTGACTTAAAGCTCAATTAATTGGGGCCTCTTTGTGACCATGATCACTGGACGTTGTCGCCCCACTGGCACCCACTGCACACATTCACACCATCACACATTCACAGAGTCCGACAATCAGACCAAGCAAACACAGAGCGATGACTCGGGACTGCTGCCTCAAAGACTGTCTGACACTTGAATTGGGGGCATATTTAAAAACAAAAATAATAAAACATTTATTTATTTATTTATTTGTTTATTTATTTATCTGAATTCAGTGCTTCACTCTCGTGGTTTATGGTGTCACCAGAACCCCTTGATGCAGTTATAACCTTGTAATTCACTGCAGCGCGTCTATTGTTCTATATATTTGTACAAAGCAATTTGGGTTTGAAGCATTTGGCTTGACTCAAACACTCTTTAAAAAGTAGATGCAAAGCTTGAGAAACATACTTAAAAAAAATTAAGTCATTTTGGCTCCAGTGTGGTGTTAGAATCCAGTTTGTTGCATAAAGCACCTTTGATATTAAAGTTTAACGCTAAAGGATACGTTTCCCCTGATCTGGGGTATATTATTATTATTATTTGTTTATTTAGCAGATGCCTTTATCCAAAGCGACTTACAGAGTCTAGGGTGTGTGAACTATGCATCAGCTGCAGAGTCACTTACAATTACGTCTTACCCGAAAGACAAAGCACAAGGAGGTTAAGTGACTTGCTCAGGGTCACACAATGAGTCAGTGGCTGAGGTGGGATTTGAACCGGGGACCTCCTGGTTACAAGCCCTTTTCTTTAACCACTGGACCACACAGCCTCCTAATAGATTGAAGTGGGTTTGATTGCTTTCTGGGCTGCCCGTAAACCCAAGCAATGGGAAAGCGAAAGTGGTAATTAAGTACTGTGAAGTGGTAGATGATGTGAAGGTTTGCTTTAACGGCCTGTGCGTCTCTTTGTTTCTTATCTCACTGTGTCTCAGCAGGAAAGAAAGCCTCTGAGCTGCAGCACGTCAAGTACAGCTCTGAGCTGGTGATGTCAGCGACACCCGGTTAGTGCAGCTCCAGCACGACACAGAAACACATTAACACAAGGAGAAAATATTTTCTCCTTGTGTTGGATGTGTTTCTGTGTGATATTTTCTCCTTGTGTTGGATGTGTTTCTGTGTGATATTTTCTCCTTGTGATGGATGTGATTCTGTGTGATATTTTCTCCTTGTGTTAATGTGTTTCTGTGTCGTGCTGGAGCTGCACTAACCGGTGTCGCTGACATCACCAGCTAACACAAGGAGAAAATATCACACAGAAACACATCCAACACAAGGAGAAAATATCACACAGAAACACATCCAACACAATGAGAAAATATCACACAGAAACACATCCAACACAATGAGAACATATCACACAGAAACACATCCAACACAAGGAGAAAATATCACACAGAAAGACATCCAACACAATGAGAAAATATCACACAGAAACACATCCAACACAAGGAGAAATTATCACACAGAAACACATCCAACACAAGGAGAAAATATCACACAGAAACACATCCAACACAAGGAGAAAATATCACACAGAAAGACATCCAACACAATGAGAAAATATCACACAGAAACACATCCAACACAATGAGAAAATATCACACAGAAACACATCCAACACAATGAGAAAATATCACACAGAAACACATCCAACACAATGAGAAAATATCACACAGAAACACATCCAACACAAGGAGAAAATATCACACAGAAACACATCCAACACAATGAGAAAATATCACACAGAAACACATCCAACACAAGGAGAAAATATCACACAGAAACACATCCAACACAACGAGAAAATATCACACAGAAACACATCCAACACAAGGAGAAAATATCACACAGAAACACATCCAACACAAGGAGAAAATATCACACAGAAACACATCCAACACAAGGAGAAAATATCACACAGAAACACATCCAACACAACGAGAAAATATCACACAGAAACACATCCAACACAACGAGAAAATATTACAGACACATCTAACACAAGGAGAAAATATCACACAGACACAAACTAACGCAGATATGCACAAACTAATACAGATACACACACCCAAACAAACACTCGCGCAGTCTAACACAGACACACACACACTCTCGCACACAGACGTGGACTCGCACAAACACATGCACACTCACACATTCTAATACAGACACACACACAGACTCGAACACTCAGCACACACAAACTAACAGACACATTCACACACACACACACACACACACACTATTACAAACAAGCGTACAAACACACTGAGTCACGCATTTTGACTTTACTATCTGAGTGAGGACATTGCATTCTCCCATTAAATGATAACACTTCTCTCTCCTTCTCAGCAGAGGTCAGGGGTCAGAAAGATAAGAAGGTTGCCCGCACCAGGTCAAAGGTGAAGAATTCGGACGATGAGAGCAGTCCTAAGAACGGACAGAAAAAACTAAAACTGGTGCACTCGTGAGTACAGAGCTCTCCTTACAAAACATCTGAGTGGAGATGCAGCCCTTAAAGAAGCTATGACCATCTTTCAAATCCATTCACTGATCTCCTACTAGCTGTGGTCACCCCCACTTTTTAAAGGAATGCGTATTAACAGTTTATTATCAATTTCCTCACCTCTTATTAGCTTTACTAGCCAAAGACAGCTTTACTAAGTCACGCCAGTGTAAAATCCATGTCCTACCTTATCATGAGCAACGTAATGGAGTGCTTACCAAGACTTATTTAAAATCCATTTCAGGAATGGAAATAAGACTCCTATTGCATCGCAGGTTCACCCATTCCAGGCTTTATACAAGCTTGACTTGTCCCAGTGTGTCGGCAACAAACTCAGCTGAGTCTTATTAAACTCATTGCATTACAATCATTATTATTTATTTATTCAGCAGACGCCTTTATCCAAGGTGACTTACAGGTGTTACAGGGCAGTACAGGGTTACAATTCAAGCTGAATATTTAAATATAGTGTAGATTACAGTAAGTGCAATAATACTACTACAATATGAACTAGGGTTAAAACAAGTTATATCTACAATGATGTGCTTAGGTCAGGCAAGTTCAGTGTAAAACCAGTAATGGCTCAAATGCAAGTCTCATTTCTATCCCTGTATTTTGCATTAAGGTTATCAACTTTCTGTTAGAAACCTGACCAAGCCCTTCATTAATCTCCTCCCCCAGGACGGAGTATAGCGCCCCCGCTGTTACCTTTGGGAACGTGCACCCCTCTGATGTGCTGGACATGCCAGTGGACCCCAATGAACCCACATACTGTCTGTGTCATCAGGTCTCATACGGGGAGATGATCGGCTGTGACAATCCTGACGTGAGTGTAGGGGGGCGGGGTACAAGAGTACAAGTGAGGAGGGGAAGGGGGTACAGTGGGGTGAGGTACGGGGGGATGGGGCATGTGAAAATACTGATATTGTAATTAAAGTAGGGGAGTAAGAGGACACAGGAAATGGAAGAGAGAAAGAGGGAGAGAGGGAACCAGTCCTTTCCTGATGTCTTATTGGTGTCTTTGTGTCTGTCTTGTGAATTTGCAGTGCTCCATCGAGTGGTTTCATTTTGCCTGCGTTGGACTCACGACTAAACCGCGAGGAAAGTGGTAAGTAGAAACATCACATTGCTGGTATTACTGCACAGGACCTGGCGAAGGTCATTAGGACATTACACCAGGGTGGGAATAAGGCTCCTATTGCATACAGTTTAACCCATTCCAGGTTTTACTACACGCTTGATTAGCCACAGTGTGGAGTTAACAAGCTTGGCTGTGTCTTATTAAACTCATAGTAAAACCAGGAATGGATCAAACTGCTATGCAATAGTCTTATTTCCATCCCTGTATACATTAAAGCAAATCTAACAGTAAGGTTTCTTTGCTACCTGCAACAGACAAAGTTATTCTGAATGGAACATGTTATTATCATTGAATATGTTTTTATAAATATATCATTATACAAATGAAAAAATATAAATTACAAAAAAAAAAACAGGAATATACCATGAACAATAAATTATATGAATTGAACCAAGCTAAAATATTTCTTTTCGTTCTTTCTTGTTCCTTTTTCTTTCAGGTACTGTCCTCGATGCTCACAAGACAGAAAGAAGAAGTGAACAGTTTGAGAAGCAGTCAGTCTGCACCCTGAACACAAAATGTGTTTTGTTATTTTGTTTTTGAGGCGGGTGCCCCCCTGTAATGCATTGGAATCGAAACTCTGTCACACTGCAACAGAAAACTAGTTCAAAAGAGCAACAATATAGTGTAGCGCCGATTCGAACTGTAGTCTTAATAGCAACAAACTAGACTAGACTGGACTAGAATTGCATTGCAACAGCAGTTTGAGATCATTAGACTAGACTGCATTAGAATTACATTCTAACTGTAGTTTGAGATCACTAGACTAGACTGGAATTACATTGTAACTGCAGTTTGAGATCACTAGGCTGCACTGGAATTACATTGTAACTGCAGTTTGAGATCACTGGACTGGAATTACATTGTAACTGCAGTTTGATATAACTAGACTAGACTGTAGCAGAATTACTTTGTAACTGCAGTTTGAGATCACTAGACTGCACTGGAATTACATTGTAACTGCAGTTTGAGATCACTAGACTAGACTGCACTGGAATTACATTGTAACTGCAGTTTGATATAACTAGACTAGCAGAATTACATTGTAACTACAGTTTGAGATCACTAGACTGTAATGGAATTACATTGAAACTGCAGTTTGAGATCACTAGACTGGACTGGAATTACATTGATACTGCAGTTTGAGATCACTAGACTAGACCACTAGAATTACTGTACATTGTAACTGCAGTTTGAGATCACTAGGCTGTGCAAAAATTACATTGTAACTGCAGTTTGAGATCAGTAGACTAGACTGCAGTGGAATTACATTGAAACTTCAGTTTGAGATCATTAGACTGCACTAGAATTACTGTATATTGGAGCTGCAGTTTGAGATCACTGTAGCTCATTTTAGATCTGTTAATTTGAGGTGCGTTTGTTTTGATATTATTTCATAGTAAACCCCTGACAGCATTAATTTAAAAACCTGACTGTTAACATTTTCCAGGATAGCTAACATTTTACTTTCTGCGTAAAACTTCAAAGCTATTTTTCCTATGAGCTGGATAGTGTGTAATAGGTATTAGCAATTACTAAATCATGAGATATAAAGTGTTTTTTGTTTATGTAATAATCCCCTAAAATATGACTTGCCTCTCACTTCCACCTGCTCGCTATCTTGGTGTCAATGTGCAGTTTTTAGCAAAACGGTTTTAAAGAGAACTCCTAGTATGCAACACACCTCTTTTTACTTTCAGGTAGGCTTGTACTTTTCTTCCTGTTTTTTTCTTTGTGTGAAGTTGTCCCCACCCCCTCAGCGCCTTCTTTCTTGTCAGCAACCAATCAGCTGTTTCATCTCGTGACTGACATGGTTTGACCCCTAAGACACTGCTGAGGTGAAATGAACGAGGAAGTGTATCTTTGACGAGGGGTTCCTAAACTAATGGGTCGCGGGGGCAACAGTAGTCTGTGTATTTCCCTGCCTTGGCCCATCTGAAAGCAAGGCATGCAAACTGATAACTGTTCAACCTATTTTATTTTTTCTACAATTGAAAATGCAAGTGTGCTGTAATGTACTTCTTTCATTACAGCACAGTGCGTTACTGTGTGAGGGAAGCGCAGGACAGGAATCATTTAGGGAACTGTTTCATCAGCCAGAGAGTCTTTTCATTATTATTATTTTAAATTAAAAGGGGTTATGATTATTGAAGTTGGGCATTCTCTGGATTATGGAGCAACATAGTCTGCCCAGTAGAGTTCGTTCACACGAAAAAACAAAACAGCTTTTTATTATGTTTCCCCAGTTGAACAAAATTGTATTAAATCAATCAGGAGAATGGAACTCTCTTCTAAACAGTTAAATAAAGGGGCGTCATCTAGGGTGTAATAATACCCTAATGTCATTATACACGTGAAGGGCATTCATATATAAAATGAAACCAAGTTTTGTATAACGCATAATAAGATCAAATGATAATTTAACGGTTAACTGTAATGTTAAAAAAACAAAAAAGTAAACGAGATGGGGAGAGTATGTATTCATACCAGCTGTACAACACACTCATTCTTCATGCAAGAGCCACTTTGTGAACTGCAAAGAGCTGTGTTGTGCTGCTGGACATGTATAACGATACATGCAGTATCTCTATTACAGTATGAAAAATCATGTACAGAAAGTATCACGGTGCATCTGTAAGGGATGAAGTCATTCACTTCAAGCATTGGTTTGCAGGGTATCGTTTTGATGCAGTCCTTTGTAGATTCAACTTACAAACCAATACTCTAAATACAATTCAAGCAGCCTTCAGTTCCATTAAACCCTAATTAAAGTATTTCGGAACCTGTGTAATATTCGACTGAAAGACAAGTGGAGTGCCTTTCGCTTTCACTGGGGTCCTAATCATGTTATCCTGCCATTGTAACAGGACAGAGGACAGTTTAGATGAACAAACAGCACAAAGGCTCCCAGAGATGCACAGCACAGGCTGCCGCTAAGTGACCGATGATTGATTTCACTATATTTATATTGTTTCTTGTGTTGTTACTGTTCTATCTTTATTAATGGGATATCTGGTGCTTAAAACATTTCATCTGTTACTGTATCATATTAGGAAGAGAGCAGCAGTACACTTTTTGTATAAAAACAATAAAATAAAAACTAAAAATGAAAACAAGATTTGTATAACTTGACAGCATTAAGCAAAAATAAACATCAAAAAAGTTACCAATGGTGTCTTGTCTTTATTTTACTGTACATTCAAAGTCAAGCTTGTGCCTCCCTCTGCTGTGTAGCCGTGGAGCAGAGAAAGATACCATATTTTGCACGACCTACATCAGAAGCAATACAATAAAGTCAGCTTCGTGTTTCAGCTGGAGCTGTTTTATTTGCAGTAAACCAACAACACCAAAAATAAAAACACAGTAAATCAGTCAAAGTTTGTCTCACGCAAAACAATTTACTCATTCGAGGCTCCTTAACTTAAAAGCGACATTGTAAGACCACATGGGATTGTGTCAATAGAGTGTACACCATAGGACAGATTCACCTGCCATAGCACTGTCAATAGGATGTACACCATGGGACTGATTCACCTGCCATAGCCCTGTCCATAGGGTGTAGGGTCACTATCTTATATATATATATATATATATATATATATATAATATAAAATGCACAGAATACATAATGCCACAGATGTAATTTGCATAACAAAGTTTTTAAGGAGTGTATATTTACACAAAGAAAGTATGTGCAAGATATGGCAGGTGTCCACTGCTCTTCATGCGTCAAATCGGACTAATAAAACATTTGGAAATTGTAACGGGACTAACGAAGTTCAACAAACACTTAAAAAAAAAAGTAAAACTCCAGAAATTAACTGTCAATTTGATCAGCCTGCACACACCCTGATGAGCCACCGCTGGATTTCATTAGAGCATTTAACAGCACTGCAGCAGAACCCCTCTGCATTGAAGCAAACCATTTGACCCTTCCATTTATGAAACATTACAAATAGCTGACGAAAAGTAGTTTCAAACATATCTATTTTTTCATTGAAAATGTTTTAAATTGATTTATGTGTGGAAAAATGGCATCCTCATATGAAGTCCAGTAGACAATGGTTTTGGCCCCAGTGCCTTTGTCAGTGTAAAATACAATGACCACGGCGTCCAGTCGAAAAGCTGGTCGTCTCGACTTGGACACACTTCAAAACGGATTTGAAAGATTGCAGTGAAAACTACAAACAATACGAGAACATTTTATTTCGATGAAGTCTTGAAAGAGTAAGCACCTTCAAGTGACATTTTTTTATTTCTTATTTTTTTCTTTTTTAAATGGTCCCTGTGTGCTACACAAACCAATTATTCAATTGTCTGGATCAAGCCCTCCACAGGTGAGGGTCAATGCTGTTGATCGGGCTAATTTACCATTCCCAGTGAGGAAACAGCTGCTTGGGTTCGTGTGGATCGCTGTTCTCCACAGAGTCTAACAAAAGCAGCTTTCATCACAAACCCAAAAGGCTGTTTCTTCACACGTTTCACTCTGAATGGGAAATCAGCCTGAGAACCACCAATGACACTGCCAGGATTGCTGTGGAGGGATCAATGTGAATAAATCAGTGTGTGCCGCTCAAGCCCTTACCTGTTCACGCTGTTGGTATTCATTGTGAGCAGCTCTCAGGGAAAGCTCAGATATTAGATGCCTGTGCGGCTTTGACTGAGTTCAGGAGCTGCTCTTTTAGTTTCCTACCACAGACATTTGTAATGTAGGCTAGATCAGCCATAGCGTTCACATTAGCAAACATGAGCACCATCTAGTGTATTGCCGAGCAAAAGTAGGAGACCTGATCTAGATCACTAGATGGCGCTGGCTCTCACTTCTAAACAGACACTTTGGCCGATCTAGCCGATGCTACATAAGTCTATAGCAGACAGCTGGAACTGAAGAGCAGCTTCTGAACTCAGTCAAAGCAAAAAAAAAAAAAAAAACACACAGTATAAGTAACTGTAATAAGAACCACACACAATGATGTCAAACATCATAAAAAAGGCAATTCAAGAAAATGTGATTTGAAGAGACTTTCTCAGAATGTCTCATTGATTTTGTTTGCGTTTAGAAATACTGAAAGAAACTAAAATTCCATGACAAATGTTCTAACTAGAAGTCTCCCAATATCTTCATTGAAACTGTCACTGAATTTACAGAGACATAGAGAAAGCCTTCTCGTCAAAGAGTTTCTCATTGAAGTTACACTGAAGACATTGAGAAAGCCTTCTCGTCAAAGAGTTTCTCACTGAAGTTACACTGAAGACATTGAGAAAGCCTTCTCGTCAAAGCGTTTCTCATTGAAGTTACGCTAAAGACATTGAGAAAGCCTTCTCGTCAAAGCGTTTCTCACTGGTTACACTGAAGACACTGAGAAAGCCTTCTCGTGAAAGCGTTTCTTTTTGAATTTCAGTTTCTTTAGTATTTCTATTCCAGCTCTGTTCCTGGAGGACAGATCACACGGTCTTCAGCTTCTTGAATTTCTTGAACTTGTTCTTTCCCATCCTGCCGTTGCTCTTCTTCTTCTCAAACCTCTTCTTCTTCATCGCTCCACTCTTTGCTTTTTTCTCCTTCGTGTCTCGGATTCCTTCCCCCTTAGCTTTGGTGACCTTGGTAACCTTTGCTCCCTGACCTCTGGCTGCAGTGGTGGGGGCGGGTTTGGAATCGGTCTGTTTGGGTTTTTTTGAGTTCTTTGTGTTTTTGTCATTTGTGGCCTCCACTTCACCCTCCTGAGGATCCTTCTCTCCTTCTGAACAGAATAAAAAAACAGAGTGATTAAGAAAATATAGCGAATTAGGGGAATTGATTTCACAGCTCCACACAGACAGAAAGAGCTCCACAATCCTGCTTAGTTTGACACTACAATAGAATTCCTTCTTGGTGTCCATTAGATAACCACATTCTTCCAGAGTTTAGTTTCAATAAAGCTTACTGTCAGGCAGATAAGCAGACACAATGCCCCACAGTAATACAGTCCTGTTTGACATTAACACAGTCGCCAAGAAGGACTTACACTGTAGTTTACTATATTGTAAGAGTTAAGTTTCATTAAAGCTGCAGACAGACAGACAGATAGAGAGCGCTCCACCCTACACTAGTGTCTGTGTTAGTTCACTACGTCCTGCCAGAATCGAGTAAACCTTCCCCCCTCCCTGTGTCTCTCACCCTTGACGGGTTTGGGAACGGCGTTGGAAAACTTCTTGAATTTGGCCACAAAGAAGCCGTCCATGTTGTGAGTGTGAGGATAGAACCTGCGAGTCAGCTTGAGAGAGGGGTGGAAACGACGCTCCTTAAACCTGAGAGGGGGGAGAGAGAGAGAGAGATAGGGGGGAGGAAGAGAGAGAGAGAGAGAGAGAGAGAGAAAGAGAGAGAGAGAGAGAGAGATAGGGGGAGGGAGAGAGAAAGAGAGATAGAGAGATAGAGGGAGGGAGGGAGGGTAGAGAGAGATAGAGGGAGGGAGGGAGGGAGGGTAGAGAGAGATAGAGGGATTGAGGGAGGGTAGAAAGAGAGGGAGGGAGAGAGGGTAGAGAGAGAGGGGGAGGAGGGTAGAGAGCAGAGGGGAGGGTAGAGAGATGGAGAGAGAGGGTAGAGAGCAGAGGGGAGAGAGAGAGAGAGAGAGAGAGAGAGAGAGAGAGAAAGAAAGAGAAAGAGAGAGAGGGTAGAGAGCAGAGGGGAGAGAGAGAGAGAGAAAGAGAGAGGGTAGAGAGCAGAGGGGAGAGACAGAGAGAGAGAGAGAGAGAGAGAGAGAGAGAGAGAGAGAGAGAGATATTAGATTATCTATATATACACAGGTTATGGAATAAATAACTGAAATTAAATGAAAAAGGGGGTGAAATATAATATTGTTGAATACTGCAACTCCACAGGCTACAGACAGCCTCTGAAACAATAATATTCATATCTCTCCCCATTGAGGACCGCTTCATTGAACCTGTCCCAGAGACAGCCCTGCGACACACACAGAGAAAAAACAGAAACAAATAAACAGGGGGGGGGGGGGGGGGGGGGGGGGGAATCTCACCTGGTGAAACCCTGCTTCCCGAAATCCAGCCCAGTTTGGACCAGCTTCACATTGCGTTTCTTCAGAGCATAATCCACGACCCACTCGTTCTCCTCCACCTGCAGGACAAGCAGCGGGAGACGAGGTTCAGAGGGCAGGACAACAGTGAGGCTCTGCCCAGCACACAGCAGATAATGCTAGCGCACTAGAATACAACTTTCTATAGACACCATGTTGTGTAGCTGCTGTAGTTCTGTACAGGGTTTTATATTATTGTTATACAGTGCGGTCCCGCCAGCATTGCCCTGTGTACAGTACAGCACAGCGAGGCTCTGCCCAAGTATCCCGTATAGCTGTGTGTGATTAGCGAGGTGTGCATGTTGTACAGTAATTGAAGTGTGCTCTCACCATGACAGAGCAGGTACAGTACACCATGTAGCCCCCCGTCTCCGAGGAAGCGTCCAGGGAGTCGATGGCAGAGAGGATCAGCTCCTTCTGTAAGTGAGCACAGCGGAGGATATCCTTCTCATCCTGAGGAGCACGAAACACAAACATCATCATCATCTTCATAACCTCTTATTAGAAAAACAATCACTGGCCCTACTTTAAAAAAAAATGCTAACCATCTTTAAAACCCATTCTCTTACCTCGGATTAGCACTAGCTGCAGTACCACTGGTCCCATTATAATATTTATTTACCTTGCTGGTTTTGACGGCCGGGTCCTTTGAAATGACTCCTGTTCCACTGCAAGGAGCATCCAAAAGAATTCGATCGAAACCTCCCATCACCTGAACAGAACCAGAACATCGCAGTTTAACACCAGCACTTAACCACGCCACACACTCTCCCATCCTTTTACTGCAAAGCCTTCATCACCAGGGATGGAAATAAGACTCCTATTGCACAGCAGCATCACCCATTCCAGGTTTTACTACCAGCTTGATTAGCCCCAGTGTGTCTAGGTAACAAGCTCAGGTGTGTCTTATTCACCTCCTAGTAAAAGCATCAAATTGCTATGCAGTGGGAGTCTTATTGTTATCCTGGGAGTTGTGAACCCCAGGACTGGGTGCAGCAGCAGGGCTAGTGTGAGTTTCTAGCCCTGCTCTGGCTGAAGGCTGCTCTGTACCTTGGGGAACTCTCTCCCGTCGTAGTTGCACACCACACTGTTCGTGATCCCCAATCGGTGCAGGTTTCCCACCACACTCTTCAGCCGGTCTGCGTTGGCATCGTTAGCAAGGATCACCCCGGTGTTCTTCATCAGCTGGGCTGAGAGGGGGAGGGAAGGATGGAGATAGGGGGGAGAGAGAGAGAGAGAGATGGGGGAAGGAGGAGGTAGAGCAGAACAACATCACTATCAAAATGGGTGTCACACCTCCATGGGAAAAGCATGGGGGGAAAAACTGCAAAAATACTCTGGTAAACATTTTACAAGGGGTGACGACAGACAGCTGTTAAGGAAACTGGGGCCACTGCGGTTCAGGCACTGAGCTGGTTTTGTGTCTCTGTTCATGAGAACCCAGAGCCACATGGCGGCGCAGGGTGACGGTGACTCACCCATGTAGCTGGTCTTGCCCCCGGGAGCGGCGCTCATGTCCAGCACCTTCTCGTTCTCCTGCGGCGCGAGGGCCATGACGGGGAGGAGGCTGGAGGCGCCCTGCAGCATGTAGTGACCAGCCAGGTACTCCGGGGTCGCACCTGCAACAGACAGCAGGGGGAGACAGTGAGCATCAACCAGGCTGCAGGAAACTCAGCCCTGCTTTCTGTGAACGTGTGCTGCACGGGGAGGGGTGTCTGGGTAAGGATTCATCGTGGATATCCTATTGTAAGTCAAGTCCCCATTGGAGCGTATGAGCATCAGCTCATACGTTCACTGTCAGAGTATAGATCTCAATTTCACTTATAATGTCACCGAGACTGTAGATCTCACACTCAGTGTCAATGACAAAGCATTCAAAACGGTTAAAACACAACAGGTTTAAGACCAAAAGCACAGCAGAGCTCATTGCAGTTCACTGAATGGTTTCTGAATGAAGAATAAGTGTGTTATAGTTGGTATGAATACATACTCTGCATTTAGTTTATGTCTTAACAAAATGGTCAATTTTTAAATGATCATTTGATGTTATTATGAAGCATACAAGTAGCAAATCTAAAGTAGCCAAACCACAGGTATCGGGATGCATATTGCAATATGTACTGTGATAGGACTATCGCTGCACCCCTATTCAATACATGCAAAAATATTTTCTATTTTGTTTGTTCACAGAGATAAAGAAAGAAAAAAAGAAAGAAAGGAAGAAAGAAAACAAATCGAATGTTGAATGGGGTGCTGTGCTATACCAGCTGCTTATTGACCACTGTGACCTCGAGTGGGTGAAGATCACCTTGGATCTCACTCAGCACCCAGCACTAAACAATACTTAGTTATAATTTAACTGTATATCATACACAGTATAACTCATTGTAATCTGATGCCAGTGTAGCGGGCAGTGTTGTGTGATGCACTGTTGTTACGGATTCTGCCCCGATGGTGAGATGAGGTTAAAGCTCTAGAACCACCAATGCAGACGAGAATCTCTCTTGCACAGCGGTTAAGATGCTCTCTTGCGGTTCCCCCCCAGCCTCCACTCTGTCACAGCTGGATTACATCAGTCTCATGCTCTAAGACCTGAATGTTTTGAACACATGATGCTGGAACCACAGACTCACCGACGGGCACAGAGGAATCGAAGATCACCAGCCCAACCTTGGACCACTTCCCCAGGGGGTCCAGATTCACCCCGCGGTTAATGAGCGCCTGGGTGGGGGGGGAGAGGAGTAAAAATACATTCACACGCAGCCAGGACCAAACCAAACCCAACCGAACTGGACAGACAAGCGATTTTATACATACTAATTTTTTTTTTTTAAAAAGGAACAAACATTTCAAGACACTGCAATTAAAACATTTCTTTTAGCATTTCTAAATTCAGCATTAGGGAGTGCTTAACTTTTTCTTTTAAAGACTGCTGCTCCCAAACACATGCTGGTAAACTCTTGTGTATGCTGTGTGAAATAAATTGCCCTATTGCAAGGATGGAAACAAGACTCCCATTGCATAGCTGTTTGATCCACTCATCTGAGCTTATTTGCTCTACACTGTGGCTAATCAAGCTTGTAGTACAACTTGGAATGGATGAAACTGCTATGCAATAGGAGTCTTATTTCAACACCCTGAATAGTTATAGATGAGTGGTTTGTTCAGAAATACTGACAGTAATCTGTACTGCACTAAAAATGCTTGTTCTCTTCCAATGTATATATTTCATCCAAATACACAAGGTAGCTGTAACTTTTTCTTTTTTTTAATATCACTTAAAAAAGTTCTAATTAACATTCTCTCCATTTTTCTAATATTTGTTCTCTTCCCTGTTTAATCCCCTATCCCATGTTCTCTCTCTCACTTCTATTGCCACTACAAAGTGAAGATTTAGAAATGACCACAAGGGGGTGTGCAGTTGTGATTTCTGTGATCTCTGCAATTTTCTAAATGCAATACAATCAAAAAAAAAAATCTCTTTCCAGGGACAGAAAAAAGACTCCTGTTGCAGAGCAGCTTCACCCTTTCCAGGTTTTAATATGCTCGATTAGCCCCAGCGTGTACAGGTAACAAGCTCAGGTGTGTCACATTAAACTCATAGTAAAAACCGGAATGGATCAGGCTGCTATGCAATGGGAGTCTTATTTCCATCCCTGCATACTATCTCTCTATAAAATATACAATTCCAGCAGATAAAACCCCAGTGGCTCACTGCTGCTCCTTTAAAAGTTAATTATACAGACAGTTGATATAAGTAGTTTTTCACTGAACAATCACTGTCTCGAGCTTGGTTCGTGCAGCATGACTTCACCTCGATGCATCCATGTGGCCGCACACAGAACACTGCCTATAGGTTAGACGCACAGACAACAGCAGCGATAGGCAGACTGTTCCCTACCTGAGCCAAGTCCCGCCTCCTTGTCTTCAGGGTATTGGTTCGAATCGTCACGGGTCGCTGCACCTCATTGGCCTCCAGGAAATCCACCAGCTAATGGGTGAGAAGGGGGGCAGTTAGGGGCATGAACATTTGCATGTTTATCCATTTCAAAATCATGAATCTGCTCTGCTTTATATATTAATGCATGTCTGAGGCTCACAAAGTCACAGCATGCAATAAATCGATTTATGGATTACTTGATACTGACAGTAATGTATAGTAAAGATATCCTTAAAGAAACGGAGGACAATCAATGCCAGATGTTTCGACTAGAAGTCTTTCTGAGCGTCACATAAAAGGCATCCAGGCGAAACGTTTGTCATTGAATTCTCTGCTAACATTCGTAAATTGAGCGTTTGACAACACTTAACAGATTGCATAACAGTTTTATGCATTCCTGGTTTTACTATGAGTTTAGTAAGACAAGCCTGAGCTTGTTCTCTCTAGTGGGGCTAATGAAGCTCACAGTACACCCTGGAATGGGTGAAAGTGCTCTGCAGTAGGAGTCTTGTTTGGTTCCATGGCTGGTGCTCTGGGGCACCTCACCTCCGACACTGTGAAGAGCTCCATGAGCTTGTCGATGAGGAAGGTGTTGTAGCTGTAGTACATGGCCAGGTCGTGCTTCAGCAGCCTCAGATAGTCCTCCCTCTCTCTCCCCTCCTCCCTCTTCTTGCTGAAGTCCCCAAGCACCTCCACGTTGTCTTTGATTCGCTGATGCACCACTTGCAGGTCGGGGGGCTGGACGCGTGCGGAGCAGGGGGGCGGGGTCAAGGAAAAGCAATAACAAACCGGAAGTGTTGCACTCGCCACATATCGTACAATCACACTTAATGCTTTGCGTGGCTGGAGAGAAGACTCTGATTGCGTAGCAATTTCACCCATTTCAGGTTTTACTACAAGCTTCATTAGGCCCAGTGTAAAAACCAGGAATGGATCAAACTGCTGTGCAATGGGAGATCGGTGTCAATGCATGTTTGTATGTGATGTTTATAAACCTTCTTTACTGTACAGCTGGATGATCACTGGAATAGTAACTTTGAAGTCTTGTAACTGGATTCCTAATATTGTTACACTCTCTTCCATCCTCAAACTCCTTTCTAAAATAGTGCCGCTGCGTACTTTGAACAAAGGTGGCATTTTGTACAGAATCGCACAGGACCTGAAAGGTTACAACTATCTGTTTAACATCAGGGATGGGAATAAGACTACGAGTGTAATCAGACACACCTGAGCTTGTTACCTCTACACTGTGGCTGATCAAGCTCATAGTAAAACTAGGAATGAGTGAAGCTGCTGTGCAATAGGAGTCTCATACAAGTTTCAGGTTAGTGTCATCTCAATGTACAGGGAAGGGAATAAGTGGCTATGGGTGCATGAGCGCTGCCAACTAGGGAGGCCTGCGTTACACGCTTCACTTTACTGGCACTGCCACTGACAGTGCAGGACTCAAAGGATATTCTCCTTCTCAATCTCCTGTCCGCTGGGCAGGGTGAACTTCTCAAGCTCCTCGATGTTGAGTTGAAGATCGCCTTCCTCTCCCTCCTTCTCCTCCTCGCTCTCTCCTTCCCTCTCTCCTCTCTCTTTCTCCAGCTGCG